>NC_136600.1:23892234-24492234 GCF_910589615.1 Taurulus bubalis
TCAGCAACTTCTTCTGGGTAGTGAGAGGAGCACAATTAGGGGACAATTGAACATGAGTGTGATGGGAATGTGCTGTGCAGCAGCAGGCGAGCCGCCTCACCCTAGGATGGTTTTGGTTAAGAGGACGATGCATTCTTTTTTTTTTTTTTAAACCCATGTTTTTTCTCAAAGTTCATCCCCAGGACACATCAGGAAGTGACTGTGATGGGCAGGCAGTAAGCAGTCACAGAGGGAACACCACAACTTTTTGCTAATTAAAAACATTTAGACACTCGGAGCAAAAAGTGTGGAATCACGGGGCGGTCGGGTTTCAGTGTGTGTGTGTGTGTGTGTGTGTGTGTGTGTGTGTGTGTGTGTGTGTGTGTCACACATTACTTTTAACTTTATTTATCTGTAGTTATTCTTGGGATTACCTATGAAAATCAGGGTGCATTCACATTTAAATGTTACTTCCAAATGATATAATAGATGTGTATCAACACTGTCAAATATTTAAATAAATGAAAAAGTATTATAATTTTTTTTTTTTTTACTGCAGCCACACTCACAATACTAAACTAAAATACAGTCTTGTAGCGACACACATTTCCAATGAGGTTGCATGCTTCAAAAAAGATGATTATTGCCACAATATTGCATAAACACTTGTATAGATGTGTCCTAGGTTTACATGTTGCTAATGTGACTGTGGTTGCATGCCCTGATCCGTTACATATATTCATGTGGCAGAGGAAGGAGCTCACTGCCATGTGCTATTTCAACCAAAGCCAAAAGTTGGCATATAGGTGGCTTTAAGTTTTAGAACATGTGGTTTTCTACACAGAAGAAAACTCTGTTTAGTATGAGACTCAGTCACTGCCAACAAACTTAAATCCATGAAGTTAAGGGGCGGGAGATGTGTGTACATGATGAATGCAGAATACTTTTAAAGGCACAGCTCCGTTGTCGAGCAGCAGCGATACACTTAACTTTCTAAGTGCTCTCTTGTTTCCAAAATGTCAAACCTTTTAAAATATTTTCCAGACAACAAACTCAGTCATGTGTCGGGGTCTCTGGTTTCACTGATACAGTGCGTCAGGTTAGCGCAGTGATTAACGTCCCGCTGAGCGAAGCCAAAAGACATAACATCAAAGCGCACCTACAAATTAAAGCGAAGCTCTAATAATTCCCAGTCACAGCTCGACAGTGGCATTATCTGCTTTTGAGGCCGTGTATGCATTATCTTTTGTTATTGGACTATTTGTCATAAGAGAGCACTTCCCTTTGTTCAAACAAACCGGTCAGTGTTGCAGGGAGGTGGGGGGGGGGGGGGGTCCAGCGTATTCTGGTTTATCTTACCTCTGGACAAATAAACTATAATGCTGACTAATAACTGGCCTGGAATGTGAGCGGAGCTTAACTCTCGGCTCAGTGTGTTGTTAAGCATAATGAATATTACAGGCCCCTCTGTATACAATGCCAAGTCTTGGTTTACTTTACTACACATGGCTGAGGCCTTTAACTGAACATTGACCCCCGGCTGAGTCGAGATAATTCACTTTTACTTCACATGTAACAGACTTGAACTGACACGCTGATAAAGGTGAGGACTCGTGGGCGACTTTTCAAAGTAAAGATCATGTTGAGGAGGAGAAAACATGCTCGATTACAAGAAGAAAATAGACACAATATACACATCATTGGGAGATACGGTCAGTTATGATGTTATTTGAAATTAGAAATGATGGAGATATGCATAATACACATATGCTATGACGCAGAATAGTATCTTCATCATCAAATTCTGCATTCACGCTGAGACATTTCTGCACATGCATTGTCGATTTTCCTCATCACTATGCTCATAAGCTCGCAGTTATTTAATTTCACTTTAACTCACAAAAAGGGCATTATGTCCATAAATAAGCAGGCAAAAAGGTTCATGCCACTCTGTGTTATAAGGAGAAGAATAGCGGAGTATCACGGCTGTCCCGCCTGTCTACCGTTAACAGCAGAAGACACAGCGAGGCCACTCGGTGCCTCAGCAGGCTGTAGCTGTCAGGCTTCCCAGCGAGCCGACAGCCCGAGTGATAAGACCACTTTAAAGGGAGAAATATCCGCCTCTCCTCCCCTTTAAGAGGAAATCTGCTTAAAATACCATGACTGTCTTGAATGTGGCTTACGGAGGGTGTGATCATCGCTGGCTGCTCTACGAGTAATAAACTCAATACCGGTGACTGTCTCCCTCTGTTCCAGGCCCAGTGACTGGCACGAGCCGTCAGAAACAGAGAGGCTGTCTCACTGTAAGCCACATAGTGATGCCCTCAACACTGGATAAGGAATAACACGCTTTACTGTGGGATATCAATTGCTGTAGCGCCAAAGTAAGCGATTAATACATCGCGTGAATCGTGTGAGCAAAACACTCGTTTCCTCAAAGAGCGACAATGTCCTGAGAGTTTTCTGTCCCACACACACACACAAAATGAGATTTAATGAAAAATGGCAACAAGGGTGGCTGACAATGAGATCAAGGATGAGAGGATCAAAACGATATCAGCGGCGAAGTATGAAGGACGCTAGATAGGTTACAGTTTGAGAGAGTACTTCCCATCCTCTGCATGTATCTGTCTTGGCAGTGTACAAGTGGAGCCATAGAAACACAGCCCGATTCCCCCGAGCCCTCCGTCTCTCTCTCCCACCCCTCTGTGACCCGATTCCCCCGAGGTTTCCAACTGCCTGTCAAAGTTCTGCACCAACTACGGCAACGGGAAGGGGATCCTGAATATACCCTTCGCGATCAACCGAGTCGTAGGTATATCTATTTTGCTCGGAGTTGCAGAACTGGAGGCAACATTGTGATGAGGACGCGGTGGAGGTCAACACCTCGGTGAAAACAATGACAGATGCGGTAGCGCAATATAAATTCGCCGTGGCATCCTCAGCTCCGACTGTCAGCGGCATCAGAGGGCATCGGGGGGAGCCCTCTGCAAAAAAAATGAGGGGTGTAGGGGGGGGGGGGGGAACGAGCAGACGAGGAAGGCAGCGGAGTCTGTAACAGTGTCTATTACGCTGCAGAAGAATTTGCCTGGGAGCTCGGCTTGACAGATTAGTCCAGCGCCCAGATGGGGCAGTGCATCGGTGAAACAAGAGCTACTTTTATGAGGTACGTAACACAAGCCCGGGGTAGCCACGGCAAGGCCCGGTAAGCGATCCCTTGATGAAAGTGAGGGCAGTGCTCCACCTTTCATGTTTCCATAGGTTTTATTTGGAGCGCGCACAGACGAGGCTGCAGACAGAAATGACAGACAATTAAGATTGCACAAAGGCAAGGGAAACTCAGTATCGAGCTACATGACCCCTGCTTGCCGGCAGTATTTCAATGCATATGGCTGCCTTTTGTAATGAAATTCTTAGGGAAAACCTGTGTGTGTGTGTGTGAGTGAGACAGAGGGAGAGAGAGAGACAGAGAGCGAGACAGAGAGAGGGCCTGAAGCTCAAGCGATGGGTAAAACATGCAGTTATATATATACCTGGCAGATTCCAGTTTCTAAACCCACCTTCATGCATCAAAGAGCCGAAGCAATAGACGGGTGTGGGATTAATGTGGAAATAAACCTTGGGCTTTCTACATATCAAAGACCAGATAAGCTTATGAAGTTTAATTCATATGTTTTATTCCGCTGAAAAACGGCCATTTGTGATGATGGCTGGGCTGTCCCGGCGGAATGATAGCACGCCGATAACGATCCGGTGCCAACACTTCAACTGAATCCATTTCTAAGGAGAAAGGAGCAGGTTTGAGAAATATAAATTAACCTCACCTCGCTGAGAGTGAGAAAAGGAGGGGGATCCTCCCATGAATGTCCACTGACAGGGATTTCTTCATCCCAATAACTAAGACATCTAGTTTGAGCCATAAAGGCGCGATGCGGCAGACAGGCAGTCTGTGGCGCCAGACAGAATAGACTTTTTTTTTTCTTTTGGTGGCGAGAGATGTCTAAATCTGGGAATGGATTTTATATTTCCAGCGTAGTATCAAGGGCGAGCAGGTGAGCTTCCTGGGTTTTCATTCTGCAGACACCTAATCTTGATCTCCCTCCACATGTGGATGAGGGAGTGAAGTAAGACAGCATTGGAAATGTGAAGGAATTAGAATGAACTTGGCAAATGTTTCTTTTTTTTTGGTGCAAAGTTTTCAGACGAACATCCCCCCCAAAACTAATGAAAAATATGTATTATCAATGTCGACAAGAATTTGGAATTAGGCCTGTTTTAAATGCACGCATTTACACACACATTACATTTGCATTTTAGGGGTGGGATATCAAACCTAGTCAGGATTTCTACATTTCATAGCAGGCATGCATCCTTGTATTTCACTTGTGTTTATTGGTGCGAAACAAGACATGAGTTTGGGTTCACCCCTACATGAGCCATTGACTTGATATTCTGTGTTTAAAAGAACAAAATGGACCGAACCCACCAATAGAATAGGATTAGATCTTAATATGGAATTAGTCAGTATGTAATTGTGTAGTTTTTGAGAGACTCTGAATGAGGAAACAATGAAGCTAAGCCAATTTTCTGACAACAATAATACAGGAGGATCAGGTACAGGATGTTTCCCTTCAGTGCGGCGACCGCGACTGGAAACATTTCCTCTCACCGAGCATGTAAATCATTACAAACTGTCCCTCTGCATCCACTTTTCAACACCGCCTGGAAACTCCATGAAAATCATCCGTTCATAGAGCTTCTTCACAGTAGAATTTCACCCAGGAGGATTTACAGGATTGTTCCCTTTAATGAGGCCCTGGAAAAGCTTATTTTCCCATCTGTGGCCTCTCTCGTTCCCATTCAGTTAATCAAATTACACGGCATCTTTAATCTTGCCTTATGAGCCAGTATATTAACTTAAATTCTTCAAACCCTGCAGCAGTGAGTGGGTGCGATTGAATGGAGATCTATATGCAGCTGCATTTCCTCCTCTCTGACAGTCAAGCGTATACTGATGATAACACCTCTGATGTCTTTTTCACCCCCAAACAGTACTCAAAATTGATATTTACTCCCAAATGGAAGAGTGCACACATTTCAAGATCACTAACAACCAATTGAGTCACTCGCTTTATGAATGTTTCCACAAACGATGATGCGAGTGCGAGAACCGCATGCAGGCGGGAGCTGCAGCAGCCCTACAGGGCGGAGTTATTAATGGATGCAACTGTTCTGCCAATCCGTTAATCGCAACCACACCGAACCACATCATATATCAAACAGCCTCACTCAGACAGCTCGCCAGCCAACCAATCACTCAACCAGCCAGGCACTGAGGCAGCAAGCCAACCGCGGAGTAAACCAGCTAATCAGGATATAAAGCCTGAGTCCATCAGTAAGCTAGCCATTTAGCTGGCTAGCTAGCCACACAGGTAGTCAAAGTCAACCCAACGAGGCTCCGATCCAGTGTGCCTGGGGAGTCCGTCCGCCAGTCAAAGCAGCCTGTCTCTGGTCCCACGCCTGGAGAAAACAAGCAGCGTGCAATCTGTACACCATAAACACAATGTGACACTTAGCGCCGGGTCGAGCGGCGAGATTTATCGCACACATTCTTGGCTCTTCGGTTAATATACTGCACTGCTGTGACCAAAGTTTCACTCCGGGCTCTCGGGGAAGGATTCCGTGACACCCCTACTTGCCCCCTGTACAGTGAACATCGCCCTCTCTCACTTACCAGAATACTTTTTTAATATCTAACAAGCAGTTAATCTGTGTTTGGGATTAATACTGAGCAGCAGGGCATTTGAGGCCCTCTTGTCGAAGCCAAACTAAATCTCTCTAAAGCACAACCAAGTTATGGTTTTAAGCTCTTGACGCACGGGATAGTACATTGGTCTTAGCAGGGTTCTGCGCTCGGTGGCTGGATCGCAGACTTCGTCCGATACGGGGGGCGGGCCGGGTCGTATTTCCTTCTTCTTATGGAGCAACAGATTATTTTTAGGTGCACATATTAAAACGTTTATGTTTCACTGCATATTCTGACTTGGTCGGACATCTGCAGAGCAAATGACGTGTGTTAGGGTCTCTAGTTTTAAACCTTAACACCACTGCCAGATTCTTGCTGCATGACCCAGGAAATAATAAATCATCAAAGGCCAAATGTCAGCAGGCATAAATTTATGACATGTTATCCTGATTGCATTAGGGTCAAGTGATTGTGTTCACAGGTTGCTTAGGGACTGGCAACAACTTTAGTTGATGCATGCTGTTCAAGAATACATTCCCAAAGATTGAAATGTATTTGGAGTTGTTTACCTGAAAATAGAACACACAGTCAGATGTGGCCATGGAGTTGGTGTCATATATTTGAGAAACAGATTTTCAGATCAAGAATTTGTCTCTCACTTTAAATGTTATATATTTACTCATTCGGGAGCCCTTTCAAAATAAGGATGGATTCCACCCAAAATATGATGTCTCTTTCATTCTGTTATTTGTGTTTCCCCACTTCCCTTGATCTGTGATAGCTGCATGCTTTACTGCTTTAACAGGAATAATGTCAGTGTCCTGTAGAGACATGGCATTTCCAAGTGTCAACCGGTCTCAAACTACCGGGGTATTGAACTTAAAGGCAGCTGCATTTTTGTTGTAAACTGTGCTGAAAACCAATGGTCCTAATATCTGCTGATAAATCTGTGAACACATTATTAAAACAATTGTTTATTCCCAATGAGAAAGGCATAAAACCATCACCTGATTGAGGCATTCTCCAGAGCATGCATATTTCTAGATTCAATTATTAAAACACATTGGAAAACCATGTTTAATTTTCATGATAGAAGACGTTTATAACAGTCTGATGAATACACCTCACATGAACAAAGCACAAGACGATACATTGTAGTAATGATATATCAATACACAATGCAAAGGCCATTAAACAAACCAGGAAAATTAAATAATTACCAGACAAAAAAATTGAAACACAAGAGGTCTAAGTCTGCAGAAGTTGTTTGTGGAATAACAATAATTGCTTTCTTTGAAGAACAATATATACAAGTGGGCAAACAATAAGTGTGCGCATATTCTATTATGTGTAGTAATGTTAGCAATGGTTATGGTGGGTTTAATAATCCCTGCCATAGCAACAAAAACTAAATGCAGCTTTTGATTGTCTTAAGGAGCTCTCCATTTAATACCCTGACAATTGGGACAAGATCCTTCTGCAAATAAAGGATTGCATGCAGAAATAAAGCTTTGAGACCGTTTATTAGTGATATTTGGATGATTATTCATTTCCTGTTTCATCAAAAATAGCAGAGGCCCAAGAAGTGAAGCTCGTAGAACACAACACGCCATGAAGCGAGAGGTCATTGATTTAATGTAAAGATAAAAGCCTCTTCCTTCGAACAGAATATCACTTATATGCTCTGTTAAATGTTGTAAAACTCATTCCAATTCTTTTCAGTTTGATACTTTTGACCCAAACTTCTATGAGCACCATTAGTTCCACCGGTCAGGGCAATGACTTCCTGTTAGAAAGCTAAGTACATCTATCAGTCTGTCAGTAAGAGACAGTGACGGACGGGATTAAGTAGATTGCTGACCCCAGTGCAGTCCTTTCAACAAGATCTATGTTGACAAGGTGTAAATACGCCAGTTTGATTTGGTCATCCTAGTTTTTTTAGGAGTGATTACATATTTGAAATATGATACTGTAATAATTTTGGGAGTAAAGCAATGAGGGAGAAAACAAGGGAGCAAAGGATGCCTAGTTTTGTTTGGCACTTTTTACCACATCGACTAAAAAGGGAGAAATGTAAATGTGAAGATACTTAACTGGTCTGTAATGTTTAATCCAAACCCTCCGCTAAACATCCAAATGTGCGTCAGTCTGTGTCCAAAATATACTCGAACTCCCGCGTTGCCCAAGTTGTGTTTCCCACAAAGTCATTTGAGAGGAGCATGGAAAGAGTATCACTCTGCGGTTGGTATGACAAATATAGAGTGGGGCCTTGAGAACGTAGCATAAAGGTCAGCCAGAGTACCACCGATAAGACGGCATACATCGGAAGAGCATCGGCGTGCTTTAAAGATGCCCTCTACGCGTTACCCACGCTGGTGGCTATACAGTGAAGCTAATGCAAAGCTATTCTCCTCGCAGCATGTTGACCTCTGTGAAAACAAACAGGGGAAATGTGACACCATATTAGAGAGTCGCTTGTTTACTTATCAGTTTTCAGGGGTCAAGAGGTCAGTTCTTGTTTGAATGACCTTTGCAAATCACCTCCTCTTGGCAAAGAGAAATGTCAGTGTAGCATCCATTCGAGCGCCTTACTAACACCACCGTGTGGCGGTTATATCTGAATATGTATCTTTGTTTATCTCATTATCACCATCCCTATCAAGTTCTCCTTTATAGGTTAACAGGTAACCAAATCTACTCAAAGGTTGTTGTCTTCTTCTTTTTTATATCTTCAATTAACACAATACATTGTAATAATTGTAGACACCAATATACTGCAATGTCTGTGTAAAAGTAAAACAAAAAGAAATGACTTTTTTTCCCTCTACTGAACATGCAGGAAAGCAAACAAGCAAACATAGTGCCAGGATGGAAATTAGGCCAGAATTATAATAATATTTGTGGCCAGAAGCCTACAGAGGACGTCTGATACGAAGGGGGTAAATAAATGTATTTCTCAGGTAGGAAACCACTCAGGTGTTATTTCATTCTAATGTACAGTTGCAGACTCTGGTCTCATTTGTTCTTCATACAGTATGTTTGTACACAGGCTGAGCCGCTCACCTGGCCCAGAGGATTAGAATGCTAACCAGTTTACATTCTGCCCACAGCTTTTGAAATGATTCAATTTTCCTAATCTTGTTTAGCTTTAGAGTATGTGGCTTTGAGGCATCCTTTTTCAATCGTGGATCCTTTGAGGACATTTGCATATCTAAATTTTGTACTGAAATTCGGGACAGGCTCTGCTTTGCAACCCTCTGAAAAAAAAACCAAACTAAGAAGCAATGCTGGGTCAACCTGGAGGCTTAATATATGTTTGATGTGTAGAGATAGCCACCTGCTTTTTTCCTCTTACTCCGGTTTCTGAGAAATGCTAAACTCCCTCTTGATGTTAATAGGATAGTCTGCTATTCTTCATAATTCACATCTTCAGATGTGGAAGGACATTGAGTTTATTCCTCCCAAATGGACACATGAATAGTGTTTTCTTGAATGCATGTACAATATATAATATTAAAGTTTTAGCGACATACAGTATTTGAATGAGGGTTTTAAAACAACAACATAAAAAAGAAAAGTCTTCAAAAAACATTGGACTATTTCTCTTTCTAAACATAGAAAAAACGTAATATTTTATTTATTAAGAATCAGTCCATAATCCATCTCGCCACGTGGTTCTAGAAAATAAAATTATTCAAATGAATTGAAAGATCCCCACGATGGTGCAACAAAAGCACATTCATGTCCTTCATTGGTTTTTACTCACAGACGCTGCAATTACCTGCACGAGTTAAAGTGCACCGATCTGCAAAATAATTGTGAAGTGCTGAGAGGTTTTCCATTCCAAGTGGTCCCCGATGAATTGAGTGTTAAGTCCTCATGGCACGACGAGGCACAAGACATTTGCTCCTCAGATTTAGCCAGCGGGGAAGCAGCAGCAGACTAAACGAAACCAGATCGTCTCCTTGTATTTGTGCAACTGCTTGGTTTACAAAGTAAGCTACAACTGTGCACCGTATCAGAGAAGCATGTCTTCAACTGTAATGTGGTGCAGTACTGGCGGTGAAAGATTCAGTTTTTGAGTTTCATTTGTTTACTCAAACAACAATACACTCAAACTGAAACAAAAACTGTACTACTATGATATAAAAGTGAAACAGTGTAAATAATTTACACCAAAAAAATCATAGTGTTGCAGGTTGACATTTGTTTCGTATGATATTGTCCAGCTATTTATTCTTAGTGAAGACTTACTTCAGTATCGTAAACAATAATGTGTTTGTGATAAATAGTAATTCTGTCAATATTGTAAAATGCTACTCGTCCTGGAAGCGTAGACAGGTTTTTATCAGCTTGTGTTGTAAAGGAAGCACGTCACAGAATATGAATATTGTTTCAGAGACTTTAAAATATGACATGAAAAAAAAAAAGATTATTCTTTCTAATCCCAAAAGACCATCTTGATCTCGGCGCTTGGATGCTCACTGTGAAACGAGTGGTGGAGAAAAAAAAATGTTAAAAGGGGACAAATATCGCTTCTCCATTCGCTGCTAGATGTATGTGATAAAGCGAAATGTCAGCAAAAATACTAAAGCCGTATGTCAGCAGAGGCGGCTGACAGACGGGAGGGAAGAGGAAAAAATGTTCTATCATGTCCGACAAGGTGTTCTTTTTGAGATTTAAAGATCACTGCACAACTTTAAACATGTTTGTCACTTTTTACTCTGACGCGGGGAACTATCGTGGGCTTCACAAGAACTTTATCGGCTAAGGCTCAAGGTAAGCGAGAGGGGGGAAAAAAAAGTCCATTCCCATTTATCTTAGCCAGGTTCCCTTCAAAGGCAACAAATAAATTACAGTGTACATTTGATACAAATTGATTTCTTAACTCAAATAACAATGTTGTCCCCCCGGTCAGGGCCATGTGTCACTCAGTCGCCAGTCTGAGTGAAAGCCTCAATCTGTCTCTGTGATAGAAATAGGGCTGACACATCTCCACCAAGGAATGCTAATCACGCGGGCCTGGCCTGGCCCTTTGTGGGCAGGCCGTGATAAGGAAAATCAGTTTCCCCTCCTGTCAGACGGTGGGGCCTGCGCCCTGATCGCTGTCTGGGAGGAAGCAAGCCATGGGCCTGGAAGTTACTGTCCTAGTTGTTTTGTTGTTGTCGGTGTAGCTACATGACGGAGTAGAGAGAGAGAGAGAGAGAGAAATGGGAGGAAGATGGGAGGAAATGTGGGCGGTGGGTGAGAAGAGAGAGAAACAAAAGGAGGAGAGACATAGACACACACACACACAGAGAGAGAGAGAGAGAGAGAGAGAGAGATCAGACTGTGGTTTTAAAGCCTCGGTGGCAGCTGTAGCATCTGAGACGGGGCCGGAGTGAACCCCACTGAATATCTTGAGCCGATCTTATCAACGGCTGGGAGAAATGAGATATTGGCAGGAGCTGTTGAGTGCTCTCACAGCTGAGCAGGTTAATAGGGTTGGAAGGCAGGCCACAGGCTAATTGGATTTGCCGTGGCTTGATAAACAGTGGCAAGCCTTTTTTTTGCCAGCCAAACATACCAGGTCGACTTCACCCCCCCCCCCCCCCCCCCCCCTCCTCCTCCTCCTCCAAAGCCCCCCCCTCCAAACCCCCTCCATAACCACAACAACCTCAGAGAGAGACGGGGAGAGCAGAATGAAGGCTATTTTCTTCCCCTTATTCCCAGCAGGCCAGACTAGGAGGGCCTTTGTGTATCTGTGTGTGTATCTGTGTGTGTGTGTGTGTGTGTGTGTGTGTGTGTGTGTGTGTGTGGTTCGCTGTATGTGTACATGTGTGAAAGAGAGAAAGAGGAAAAAAGAGAGAGAGAGTGAGAGAGACAGAGTTTGCCATCTACTGATTTTAATCAAATACCATTTAACCTGTCTGACCTCCAAGAGTCATCACACATGGCCAGATCAAGCGGGGTTGTTCTTCTCTCTTGCTCGGCATTAGAGCAGCGGGTGTAAAGAGGGTCTCTGTGTAGACTGTTATTTCAACACCTTTTCTCTTAGAAGAAATGCTGGTTTCCACATCAGCGGCCTTTTTTAATCTCAGATCAAAAACAACTATTATTTATTCGATAAGATCCCGTCGGAGCGCGGTGTCGGAAGGGACAACCTGCGGCTTCAAACGGGATCAAAACTCACTGTCGAGTGGGCAGTGTTGGGGGTAACGAGTTACAAAGTAACGGATTACAGTAACCATATTACTATTATAGGTAACGAAGTAAAGTAACGCAATACACTCAAAATATTGGTAACTACACTACTTTACTAGACATCAGAAACGCGCTTTCCTGCGTTACCCAAGCCATTTTTACCAGTCCGAAAAGTTCTCTTTTAGTGGCGCGCGAGTCACACGACACTTCCTGCATGAACGATAGCAACAAGCTGCTAGCTAGCGCTGCTGCTGCTACTGCCCGCGACCCCTCTGCCCAAGTCGGGTGTCGAGCCTGGTCCCGCTACCTTCGGTGGTTAGCGGAAGTTAACGGAGAGCTAGCGGTAGTTAGCGGAGAGCTAGCGGAAGTTAGCGGGGAAGTGACGGAGCGCAAGCAGGAGCCCCAGCCGGCTACAGCGGGGAGCTAACGGGGACTCTGACCGAAGGTAGTAGCGGCTCGTAACCCGACGTTTACGGTAGCTTGTTCAAGTGTCGTGTCACTCGCGCGCTAATTATTATTGGAAATTATATTAATTAATAATACATTATTGAAAATTGAAAATAAAGTGATGAAAGGGCCATGATGTTTGTCCATGTATCTTTGCGGTTAATTTAGACATTTGCTTAAAAAAATAGAAAGTAAAGTCACTAGTAGTGAAGTTACTTTTCAAATGCAGTAACTAGTAAAGTAATCTAGTTACAATTTTCAGAAGTAACAAGTAACGTGTAACTAGTTACTTTTTCGGAGTAACTTCCCCAACACTGCGAGTGGGAAACCGTCCAGACTTGTGCGTGGAAAAATGGGAAAAAATGTGATACGTTTCAGTCGGAATTCCGACACAAAAAACGTATAAAATGTCATCAAACGGACTTTGTTTCTGCAGCGACTGCGTTTGACTCTTCCGGCTGAGATTCAGCTTCCGCAATGCAACTTTGCTCATCGGGAGGGTTTTGTTTTTGTCTGAGCAACCATTAGCAAACATGGAAGTGGCACCCTGCAAATGAACGAGGGAAGATTGTTTACGCGCGCAAACCTTTTGCCCAGCGGGGAAGCTCACTTCAAAGACTACACTTCCCACTCTCCCGGTTAAAGGCCGTCCAATCAGCAATACAAAATCCATACGTCTTTGTTTGAGTGTACAAGGCGGAGGCTCCTCTCACTAACTTTTGTTCCCACACTTGTTTTGATCATATTCTAGTAGGTGGCCAGCGTTTGATTCCGTACGTTTGTGTATGTTTCTGCCAATGTGCTGTGTGCACTTGCACAGAAGTGGGTTGTGGGTCTTATGCGGTGGAATTATTTGTACTTGGAGTGTGAGGGCGAGGAGGAAAGCGTATCCATCAAAATCTATTTACAAGGCGAGGGACTTTGAGGAGCAAGCGACACAGACAGATTCCATTTTTTTTCGATGTTTTTTTTTGAAGGGATAGTACCCACTGTGAAACACCCTGGGGTGTCACACTGTCCTCATTTATCTAAACAGCCCCAACCGGTGGATAACTCCTCTGCATACTTGGGTGGAGCCAGATTGGCTTAGTTAGTGAGCACCCCACACAAGACAACCCAAGGAAAAGTGTTTTGAAATGGAGGGGGGAGAAAGAGAGGACAGTGCATCAGGCTGCCTCTGGATACCCACTCGCCAAAAGGAAAACATCAAGGTCTGAGACAGCTTTGAAAGGAGAAACTAAAACAGTGATTGAAGTGGAAAAGGATGTTGGACGTCAACTGTTGGACAGACTGCATTTGGTAAAAAAAGTTCACAAATTTGCAGATAAGCCCCAATGTAAACCCAGAAGGAACGATAATGGCCGCCGGGGACGGGACGGCTACTATTTGTTTGTTCAGTAAATTTTGGGATGGATGGGTTTGTAACATTACACGAACAAAGGACACTTTTTTACAGTGTGTGTACATTCTGTCGGAACAATTCAATTCACACTAGAGCAGCGAAAAACAAGTCATAGTTTACTCCTTGGGGTCATATTAAGTAGACACAGTCTTTACATTACAGGAAGAAGAGATGAGGAGGAAGAGGACAGGATGTACAGAGGGGAAAGAAAGAAAGAGAGACAGACTCTTCCTTCATCTCTTTATCTCAACCACTGTGGGTGACTGTGGGGTTGGGGAGGAAGGCATTTGGCATCAGCCGTCTCGCAGACTGAATTCATCAGCCCCTATAACTTCAAGTTGCCCATAAAGAATTTATGAATCCCGGGATAGTAATCGGCTGCATCCATTTCCTGAAGAAGAAAGGACAACTGATGTCTGCTAAACAGCCCAAAGGGACTGACCTCCACTCCCATCTGATCTGTACAGAGGAGAGAGACACACACACACATGCACACACACACACACACACACACATAGGCACATACTGTATGCAGATACTGTATGTTCAGAATGTGTGCGCTGACACACACACACACACACACACACACACACACACACATACACACACACACATACACACACACATTCAGATACAAACACCAAAGGCAAAGATAAAGATAACCTTTCAACCTTTTCATACCCTGGACAGCTTGTTTTTGAAATGGTAACTGCTGTAAACATTACATGGACCAAAAAACACATTAAATTAGTTTCCCCTTAAAAAACAAATAGTGAGCTGCTATTGATAATCAATGTATAAGATAAACAAAGATAAAGTATAATGTTGACTATTATTTATTAAGCGCCTTATGGATGCCGTAAGTTGATTAAATGATTCTTCTGAGCATTTATAAAGAAAGTTAAGATGACATATGATATAAACATAGCAGTTAGACAAATAAGTAAGATTTATTTGTAATAATATATGTTTCCTATAAATACAACTCAATTCCAAGATACTTCAGTGTCATACAAGAAAATAGTTTCTAAAACAAGCTACCCCTCATCATATTACATGTATCTGTACCCATGTTAAACAAAGATGTGGTCTCCATTAAAAGTTTTAAATGATAACGTGTGCATTCAGTTCGTATAGAATACCAAACTCACGCCTTTCTGCCCGTCGCCTCCCTGGCTTTGTGGCAGTAGGCAGCATATAATTAGCACCTCCAGTTGTTTTTGGGCCCACAAACGCTGCATGAAGCGGACAGAGCACAAGCGCCTTATCTGGCAGTGCCCGTGTTTTCACAGCTGACCATTCCCTTCTTTTTTTTTCCCCGACTATCGTCTTTCAGGCTGTGCTCGGATTCCATTCCTCACACATCAGAACGGAGACATTCATCTTAAGGATGACATCTGTGGTGAATTTCTCCATAACCTAATAGTCATCCGGCACAGGAGGGGCTAAGGAGGGGGTTATGATGGTGGGGAATAGGGGATTATGACATATAAAATGCTAAACCCTGCTAGGTGGGTGTGGGGCGGTTGCGCGTAAAGTTCAAATTTGGTAATTCAAGCTAATGTGGTTTGTGGTCCTCCAGAGGCTGGACCATAATCCGTGGCATGATACATTCAAGCCCAGATATGTAATACATTTTTCACCAAGGCCATAGTGCAAATAATATCATTAGCTTGCAGTTAACACAAGAATTCAGGGGAGAAGCAAGTGTTTGTTTACTTTGCGGCTGTCGAAGCCAAAAGTAACAGCAGACTTTACATTGTAGCAACGCGTGTCATGCACTGAGATGTGTGTGTTGCTCTGACTCCCATGGTAACCCAGCGGATTGCGTTTCTATATGCTCACACCAGACATATATCAATTCTCCAAGCATCGTCAAATTGGACTACTCCTCAGTTTATAAGGCTCTTAATACTGTAAAGGCCACACCTTGACACATTGTCAGACAAGAGTGTTTTATGAGAACTATCTGTTGCCCCCCGACACCCGTATGCGATTTGTATCTGCCATGATCCATATGGTGTGGATGATGCGCTTTGAAGAGGCCCATCAGTCAGTTAATCTAAAAGAAAATAGTAACTGCAGATATCTCTCTCTCTCTCTCTCTCTCTTCAAGACAAACCAAAGAGAGAGAGAGAGAGAGGGAGAGGGTGGGGGGGATTCAAAGCAGAGCAAAATCAGCTCCTCTCAGAGATGGAGAGGGTGGTTTAGAGGGGGGATTAAAGCGCTCCCTCACTGTGGAGCCAGCTTTTATGAAGGTACATCATATTACTTCAGCTTCACACTTCCATAGATATATCATCATCTGCCTCCCACCAAAGCCCGGCTGTTATGCCTACGTATTCTGTCTCAAACAAGATTAATACTTACACACTTAGTGTGTGAGGAAACACGGTGACAGTAAGCTGACAGTACCTACTGTATGTAAAGCTTACACTCCATTCAATATCTTGTTTAATGTGTGACCCCGCAGATACCAGACACTAATGCACCCGACTCTGGTTCAGCTTTCCTACCAAGCCTTGTGTGTTTATTCTTCAGATAGAGTCACAGGTAATGCAACTTACGGGTAACGTAACTACAGCAGTCAGTGCTTTTCTCCGTAGGGCTTCTTTCTTTCAATCATTTCATTTTAAAGTTCATACAAGTTACACATTACCTCAAACCAGACAACAAAAAACAACAAATCAATTACAAAATAATACATAACAGCAACTTACTATAACAGTCATATATTAATGAATGTTGTGCATTTAGGCCCTCGGGGGTCCCTTCGATCCCAAAGTTGCAACCTCTCATTCTTACCGCCATTTTATTTTCAGTTTATAAAGGCCACTTACCGAATGTCCCTCCCCAAGAAAGATGATGTACAACATGGCAGCTATAGCGACACAGGAAGCCAGACACATCGACAACCAACGCTAGAGAAAAAGGGTACAACAGAAATGCAGATCACGAAATCTCACAACAATTAAATCATGATAAGTATTGTGGGCCCATCCTGCCCCAAGGTTGCAAAGCCTCTTCGTAAAGGGCTTCTAATGAACGTACTATTGTATTAAATGTAATGAAATAGCGTTGTGCTGCTGTTTCTTTGAAAAAGCAATGGATGCCCTTCACAAGCATATGGACAGAGATCCAACATGAGAGTCTGTAACTGCCACACAATGTATTAGCAGCCAGCTGTACACAGCACGGGTTGTATCCTGGACTTCAGACACACTTCTGGTCATGACTCAGTTCACCCCCCCCTAACTGAATTGTGGAAGACCATTCTTTATTTTGCACTAATTAAAAAGAAAGAAGAGAAACCCAACACAGGTGTAAAAATATAGATAGATATATATAGTCTTTCATGTCGAGTCAGTGTCCTAGAGTAAGATTAAGGCCGCTGTGAACATGTTTGACGAGTCAGTTCACTGCCTGGGGAGAGTCCCCGGGCAAAATCCATACTCTGAGTCCAGGGCTGCCTTTAGAAGCAAGCCGCTGAAATGATTAGTGCTGCTCAGCTGAAAGGCACAAAGGGGCCCGTTGGCCCGGCCCTGAAAGTTTCAAAGTGAAACCGGTACACCTTGTGTCTGTGTTAATTGATCACAGGCACATTATCTTGCCTGTTCAAGGCTTAATTTGCCCTCTGAATCAACACCTTTTGTCGACTACTGCAGTCATTTGTTGGAAAAGGGGAGAAAAAAAGAATAGCCACAGCTTAATCATTCCAAGCAGGTGTGAGTCGCAGCCAATTTTCTGCTCCCTTTTTGTCATTTATTCTTCTCTTACAGGTTGTGTTTTCAGAACGTGTTTCATTACACACAGAGGGATTCAGTGGCCTTTTTATAATGTGAGGAATGCACAGTGTAGAGCGCTACTGTAAGAATGAGCACGTGTTTTGCAATAA
Organism: Taurulus bubalis; assembly: GCF_910589615.1. NCBI lineage: Eukaryota > Metazoa > Chordata > Actinopteri > Perciformes > Cottidae > Taurulus > Taurulus bubalis. The sequence continues at coordinate 23,909,887 of NC_136600.1, forward strand.
ATGGAAATATTTGTCTGAAAGGTAAAGATATGATAGGGGGTGGCCTGTTCAGAAGACCAGCTCCCAAAAGTGTTAGAGGCCACACAAAAAAAAGCATCACGATCCAGAATTGCAATAGCTGTATATGTGTTTGTGCTTATGTTTTTAAATAAGTGATAGGTGCAAATAACACAAAGGCATATTTTCCAGACACAAATGCAACAAAATACAATCAGTATTTCAATAATAGGTATTTCTATTTAATCTATGCTTTTGACAATTCATGCATCAGCGCCCAGAAGATCAGGAATCCATGAATACATAAAGTCAGAAAAACAATGTGACAAAGAGTGTAGCGTTATTTAAGAATAGATCTCTCATGTAGCTCAGTGACAACTATAATACATTTATACATTATTTGCAGCGATACATCCCAAACGTATATTACATTCGTGCCGTAAACAATGTTGGAGGCTGGTACACAATGCGTGTTTTTCAAAGCTTCGTGGAAATGATAGGACTTATTTTCATTCAAATTGAAACGATTTTGTCACCCTAGTGGAATATTGATGCGCTGGATAAGCCTTCGCAGTAAGTACCCAGAAGAATACATTTCAGACACTTCAGACAAACCAAAAAAAAAAAGCGCAGCTAACCTGACAGAAATTAGGATCAAATGAAAATCTGAGACAAACCTCTCTGTCTTTTTCCTCTCGTCTGAGATGAACAACGTGTTCATCCCAACGCACAGATCTCGCTGGCTTCTTGCTTATTAGAATGATCTTATCTTGAGATATTTGTTAGTATTGCAAACTAAATTAGAGGGAGGGGGGAACTTTAATTTGACTTGAAAAAAACTTTAAAAAATCTAATTTAAATCAGGAATTATTTGAGGTAAACCTGAAAGTTTAATCAGCGACAGCATTCACTTTGAAAAGCTGAGCCTCTGTTCTTCATCCTGTGCTTGATTCCTGCATGTTCTTATGCTAACACAAATGAATCCTCTTGTATTAAACACATGTTTCCCCCCTAAGATCCACAGGCCTTTGACAAGCTGTTAAATGCGTTTGAAAAAGTTACTCATAGCCTGATTCTATACGACACGGTTGGATCACTACAGTCGTCAACTCGCTCCGAGATAAGGACGTTATCGCCAGCGCAGTGTCTGTGCAATGAGGGTGATTAGAAGACATAGTACAAACACTTCCATTTTGACTTCTGAAAACCTCACCTCCACCCATTTGTAGCTGCACAAATCTATCACGGGAGGGCATCAGCTGAGGGAAATGTGTATTTCATTTCAGTTGCTGTCCCCATTCTTAATGGGTAGCCATCCAGAGAGAATGAAATGATTGATTTTTGTCATCCTGAATGAGGATAAATGAATCCATGAGGAGGAGGTGGAAGAGGAGTAGCAGGAGAAGGAAGGGGGGGCTTAGCTTTCTTTGCACGTCTGGCTAGACAGAAACTCAGCAAACCTGTACGGCAGTAACTGGGGGGAAAGAATAGTGTGTGTGTGTGTGTGTGTGTGTGTGTGCACTCTTCTCTTGCGTGTTCACTTATACTTTGCTTCTAAGGTTACCTAATGAAATATTGATGGGAGATGTGGGAAGTGCGGGGGCCGGGCTGGCCGGGGGTTGGTGGTGGTGCTGGTGTTGGAACTGTAACTGCTGCTTCCTGTAGCTTGGGACATCTCTGTCACTCTGGATCTCCGCGAGACAGGCCTGCCCTAATTTAATCTGACTTTGAATGAGTCTGTATCACAGGAGGTAAAGAATGTGAACTTACTGCACTGCAAAGAGGAGCAGAGAGAGAGAGGGAGGGAGGGAGAGAGAGAGAGACAGGGGATGGCGGTGTTAAAATATACAGCCGGAACATTTCAAACGCATCACAATCAATATTTAACACCGCCTGTCAGAGATGTCTAATATATACTTTTTAAATGTGACAGAACAATGAGCTTACTGTACATACGACACAGCGGCGCCCAGGCTATTATAATGTTTGACTGATGTTATACTGCGAGCGTGACTCCGCTAATGGACTGAGATACATCCTGGGATTCTTTTCATGATTAGATGCAGCTTAGTAGTTTCTCAGGGAACGACGGCGAACTGTGAACCGCGTGACAGTGACGAGCCGGCTGCTGCATCATTACCTTCCTCTGACACCATTTAGTGTGTCCATCTCGCCACCAAACCCTTTTGATAACTATCATGAGTCACATTGTTTGAATTAAGAGTGTGTGTGTGTTTTTTTTTAGATGTGCTCTGTAATGTAAGGCTATGAAGGCGATGCGTTTCCTTGCTAATGAGCTCTCAAAACAGGTGTCATATGGCCGGAGAGGAGATCATCCAAAGATGCTTTTTTTTTTGGTGTAAAGATAATGTAGAAACTGTGTTAGAAGACAAACCTCTGAGCTCAGGAGTAGACTTCAAAATGGGCCGTAAATACTATTTCATCGCTCTTCCGAACTAACTTCATTTCGCCGGCCAGTTTCCCAGTTTGCTGTGTTTTTAGCGGACATGTTTCATCCAGGTCCTTGATTTTCACTGTGTCTAAATAGCTGGATAAATGGGAGCGCATGTGCCAGTATGAGCTCCCAAGACCAAGCTGGGAATAATTGATGCAGCTCCTGTGAGTTCAACCAAAAAAGGATGTTGGGATGTTTTAATATATTCAACATTCTGCAAATGCAGAACACCATTTCCACTGAAATGAGATGTTATTGACCAGCCAAAAACTATTCTGAATAACATCTACAATAATTACACAGAAAGTCACATGCAACTGCCAAGCGAAATGAGAGACATGCTTGCGAAATGTGAACATGGTGTTTTGATTTGTTTGGCACCCGGAAATGCCAAAAAGTCATCTCAGTACTCGTCTTTGCGGCGGAGACATCTAAATGTGCCAACCTGAGCAAAATTAGATCCTTTGGGGAATGAGAGTGATTTTTTATCTCATCCATCATCTTTTTTTTAATAAATAATCTGCTCAAAAAATCTACTGGTACAAAGATTGTTTTATTTTTTCATTCTCAAGTGCTTCTCCATCTCAGCATGCCAACCGTAAAGCCTTTTAAGCTTCGCTTCAGGATATCCAGCTCATGCACTTTCAGTCACACATTATTAAACTTTTTTATTTTTTTTTTTATTTTAAGCCAATACACACACAAAATAGAATTAATAGTTTCTATTTATCGGGTGGCAAAATCTTATCAGAGTGGCAAAATGTATTCAACAGCAGTAAACACTGCGTTTTTCTCCGCGCTATCTCTGCGAACATGATGACGGCTAGCGTGCACTAATCTTGTAAAGTCAACCTTTTAAAAGGGAAAGAGGCGGCAGAGGAAAAAGGGCTGGATGGACAGCTATGTACAGGTTTGTATCCGCACTAGGAGCTGCCCCTGTCCATATCCAATGTAAGGTTATAGGAATATCATAATCCCTCCTCTGAGCTCCTTTGCGCAGAAGATGATGACTAAATTTCCAGTGTCTTATCACACACTCCCAGACTGGAACTAGTACAAGGGGTTCTGAGGAAGGAACCCAGCATGAAAAGTGCCGGGGATGAGATGATCAGATTAGCGGTGGCTATTGGATTTGTTTGTGGTGGTTGCAATCGGAGCGAAGCAGGCGTTGTTCAAAATGCCCATGGAGATGCAAAGCCTCCAACGATCCTTTCACCCCGGGAAAAAAAAAAAAAAAACTCTTCTTGGGGGGTTTTCAGGAGTGTAATATGGGGTGCTCCTGCAGAGGTAGGGGGGGGGAAACAAATTTAACACTTCAGGGGATTGGAGAGAGAGGGGTGGAAGTGGGGGGTTGTGTATTTTATCAGGTGGGTGGAAGCTGGACCGCTTCACGCGGTGAGACAAGTGGGATTGACTGGCGGTATTCAGCACGGACGCGAGCCGGCTGAGTGTTCGGCGGCCGCCTGCGAGGCGGAGGCGGAGGATGTGGCGGCGGGCTCTTCAGAAAACCTCACCTGAGGCACAGCGAAGGCATTGTGGATTCAGGAGCCTCTCCTATACCGTGTGATGGGCTGGATTGGGGAGGAGGAGGCGGCACGGCGGCTCTGCAGAAGCCTGGGAGGAAGGCTGGAAAGCAGGGAGGGTGAAGATCGGGGGCGGGGGACCGGAGGGGGAAGAGAGAGTTGGCTGTTGTTAGGGATGAGCTCCACCCAAAACCCAGATAACAGAGCACAAGAACACGTGTCATTGTTCAATTAGACGGGAGGAAGATCCAAGTAAAGGGGTATTCCGTAGAGAAAGTATGCCTTTAAGGTTTCAATGGCAGTATCAATCACTGTAATGGCTGTCGGATTGATTTCTAATGATGATGATGTAAATACTATACACTTTATTGAGGAATGGGGGAATTATTACTGGACTCAAAGGAAAAGATTGTTTCAGAGGACTTACTAGTGAAGAGCATTAAATCCGGAAATTCATACTTTACTATTTAGTGCATAAAAGACTCTATTTTCTGGTCTATATGTTTTGCTTTTTGGTAATATTTAATATATATGTGCTTATATCTGCACATTTGCATCACCAAAGTACACAACTCATTGTTAAATCACATTCAAATGCATGACTCCCTTAAGAAGTCCAGTCTTGCAGGCTATTTTTCCCACATGTTTAATTTTGTTAAGTGACGCAAACGGATGTCAATACCGGTCTGTACCACTTACCTTGAATACCTTGTTTGGACAGCAGACAAAGACGTGGCTTTGCTTATGTGACATAATACGGTGGTGCACTTTGTACCCCTAAGCCAGGTCATTTCAATAGAGAGAAAGCCACTGAGTCAGCTCGGCGAGACAATGTCGATAAGGTAATGGCACAGATCAATACCAGAGATTTGGGCCAGATCTTAATTAAAGAAACAACTGCTGATACAAATGATGTTTTCAATGTATTGATATTGGGGGGGGGGGGAGGGTGGGTTGGCTGTAGCGGAGCGACTGATCAATGTACTTAACATTAGCATTCCCTTTCATCATGTACCAAGATCACTTAATTCTCCCTCTCTTGTTCTATCACTTTGTCATTCTCTCTCTCTCTCTCTCGCCTTTTTTAGAGGCATCTGAGGCAGCCCACGTCCCATCCCCCACCTTACAAGGTGAACTTGAAGGTCTACAAGGTTGTGCTTTTATGTGTTTCAACTTCCTGTGGTCATTGTGTGTAAACCCAGAAAGAATCAAAGACACTGGTAAGACCGACAACATGACGTTGGCGTGTAAGCGTGTGAAAATGAATTGTCTTTCACACAGAGATGTACACTCTTTTAATTACACATGGCTAATCTTTGGGAAAAAAAGCTATTTCTCTTTCTTCAATGTTCAGGTTAATGATGTCAAATCACTGAAAGGGGATTTCGTGATTACTCATATGGAATTGTATCTTTTTCTTTGTAGTGTTCCCTTGTGTATTGTTCTTTGGAAGAACAGGTTGAAAGGAGGAGCTTGTCATGACTTAGAAAAATGAACAGAAAAAACAACCCCCCCCCCCCCAAAAACACACACACATTGTAAATTCCTTATGCAGAAAGCAAGACAAGAGAGCCTCTGTTGTCTCCAGGCAACAGGGAAAAACATTTACAAAAAAAAAAAACTTCAGACACTGATGCCTCTTGTGAATGGTAAAACAATAATTATTAAAAGGGAACCTGAATTGATGGATCCCATTAAAGCTAACACAAAGTCTCCAGAGGCCTAGCAGCACAAACAGTCCAAAGTCAATAGTGTGATTCCCCAGGTATCCCTGACCAGGACCCAGTTTAAAGAGACATCAATCTGGGATGTCAGTTCCCAGCTAATGAAGCTACAGCCGATCAATATTCAGGATACAACTACTACCTTAAATGAAGTACTAATGCTTGTGGAGGTCTCGCAATACGGGCTTCCCACAGAGAAGTTGCTGCTTAATTGATAGTCAGTTTAAATTGTCATGCGTTGCTATAAAATCTGGTTAAATCTGAATATATGTTATGTTATCTATTCAGGTATGGTTTTTTGTATTTGTGAATAAAGTTGCAATTTACCTGAAAATCAATGAGCAAACAAAAAACATTTTCAAAATAAAATTCTGCATAAAAACTAAACTGGGTCATATTCAGCTATCAAACTTGTAATACTGGAACAAAGTTCACAGTCCAGGTTGTTTTGTTGGGATTCATCATGCTGCCAGTTTAGCACGAGCTGCTAAATTATGTCACAGATACATTTTAAGCAATGCACTATTTTTCCTCAACATGCGAACAGATTTTTAACAGCGAATCATTGTAGACTTTTCAACCCACTCGCACTACCACTTTAGGTGAAGAACTGAATAAATGTGATGAGCAAATGAATAATGTATAATTGGCAGCCTAGCTATTCCTTTGTGTCGTGCACATTCTGTCCAAAAGCTCTGATTTTTTCTTCTTTTTAACAAGTCTTATTTGAACCTTTTCTCTCATTCTTTCATTTTATGCATCACATGTTAATGCTACTGAAAGTTTTATCATTCTCTTCCATTATCCTAATGCATGTGATATGTGAAAGCTCCCTAAATCATGTATTAGGGCATTGTGCTATGTAAAACAGACACTGAATTAGACTATTTTGGGGGGTAACAAGGGCTTTTGTCTTTGAACTCAGCGGATGCTTTCAAAAAAAAGAGAGACAGTAGAAAAAGTGTAAAAACTCTAAACATATATTTTCTTTTACTCATTTTATCAAGACGTGTTTAATGCATAACAAATCACACATATATATGATTGTGGTTTACAGCCAGCAATAAATCCATTCTACTACAAGAGAAAAAGATATTATGAAAAAAGAAACAACACACATTTTCCCCCAAATTGAATATTCTGCTCAGAGTAACAAAACAATGAGATTAAAGCATCCAAAACATTTTTTGAAATCAAATGCATTTCACACTAAATAACTGAAAGCAGTGTAGTGGATGTAGTGGCACAATCATTACCAGTTAATAGGGGAGCTAGGTGCGGTAGAGGATTGACTGACACTCTAATACTGAAATAATTTCCACTTTTCCCACCACCTCCCTCTCAGAGGCAGGGAATTAGTATTATCACATCAAAGGCTTCCTTTAAATGGGTATAAAAATCATTTAAACAGACAGTGGCGGTGATTATTTATTTGCCAGGGTGTGTATGTAATACGGCATCGTCGTCAAGACAACTTCATTTCCCACTAAATTGCTGTCTGTCACCAGAATAAGTAAATTTGCCACTGTTTTATCAGCATCATTGTGTCAAGTTAGGCGAATACATCAAACAGTCCATCTGATCAACAGGAAATGAACACACAGTGAATAATGCAATGACTGAAAGGAAAGCGGATTGGTCTGCTGATGTGCCGAATGGAAATTTCCTCCATGTTTTTTTTTTCCCTTCTTCTTAAACGCATACAAAAAAAGCTCTGTCGGCTTATCGTAGTGACTCTTTGACTGCATTTATTACCTGTTACCTCAGTGGCCTGACAGATAAATTGAAAATGCATAATGATTCTGAACCTAAATGTGCACAAACATATGGGTTAGCTCAGGTGTGAATATATGCAAGGCCAACAGCTTGCTACCATATTCTTACAGTGACGTCATGCAGTTTTTATGATGCCAAAACAAGCTCAATGTCAATAATATCAGATTTCACTAGTGTAAACATATAACCATATACACATTATACAGATCAAATTCCAAGTAAAACCACTTAAATCTACAACTATACCATCCACTAAGGTCAATTGTATAAAGATGTTCAAATGTTTTAAACCTACAAGACTGTTGTGTTTGTGTGGGTGAAGAACAGAACAAGAGAAAGGTTAAACCACATCTTGAACATCTCCCTCCAACATATAAATATGAGCTCAGTGGGATTGTCCACGTTGAAATTACCGTTTCTTAAACTCAAGAGACAATTGCGATACTCCGCAAAAGATTGGACGACATAGGGAGGGAGAAAGAGGCAGAGGCAAAAGAGGAAAAGAAAAGAAGAAGAAAAAACATAATGGAGTTTGGAGGTCTTTTGTGGAGCCGATATTGTCTCTTAGTTTGATGTTTGCCTCCAGGATAAAAAAAAAAGCTCCTCTGGAGTAACAATATACACCAAAAATAAAGAATTGAGCTTGAAAGAAAAAGGGACAACAGCAATAACGGAACAATGGTCCACAATGGCAGGTATTTAACTGCCTTAGGAGAAGAGGGATGGGTTTACGGTCATGTCTCCCAGAATAACGCCTCACAACTAAGGTCATAAGAAATGTTTCCTGGCTTTTGAAAACCTGCCTGGATTCATTATATTTTGAGGGGATCGGGCCAGAGATTCATGAACGGCGGTTTAACCCCCCCAATTAGTCAAAGTCCCTCTGAGGCATTCTCTATCTTGTGTTGATACATGAGGCTATGGTGACAAACCTGCCCTGGGGTGAGGTGATTCAACTCTAAAGTGAGTTCAAAGCACTCTTGTTAAACTTGGAACACAATACCATGCTGCCGAGGGTATAGGTATAGGTGCAGCGATGCCAAGACGCCGGATTGAAACGCCTGGAAACTCAAGAGGAACATGGACGAGGACATCGCGTCATCAGCGTCCTCGATGTTTAACTGACACTGATGATTGTATGGCAATGACTTGACATGAGAGGTAAGTCCCTAATCCAAATAACACAACAGTTAGCTTGTACGACACAACAAAAATAGGCAGCATCGGACAATACGGAGTAATTATATTGGCCTATTTTAGTAGTTTATGGAAAGTACATACTTATATATACTAGTATACAAAATGTAAGGACCGTATGTACAAATATAGCTAAAAAATACAAAGTTCTCGCAGATAACTCACACATATATTTAGATATCTGCATTTTAGAAAGAATTCCTGCTGTTAATACGTTCTATTACTAATAACACTGGGGTTGCCGACACACATGGCCATTATAGAGCCGATACACTTATATGCAAAGTCTAGAGAGTCAAAGGTCTTGTTTCTGTCCTGACCAGTGACCGCGTTCTACCTTGTTTTATTCCACTCAAATACTATTTTCTATCCGCTGGAACGTGATGTCAGAGAAAGAGCTTTTGTGAAATGACCAAAACCTCGAAACACAGCATTACATGGTGGTGGCACAGTTTAATTAATGTAATTATTGAGACTTATACTGAAGACAGTCTGCTTGGCAATGGGTTCCTAGACAGCCAGTCCTGAAACAGCAGCTTCCTCTATTGCAGGATGAGGATACATACATGTTCACTTCCAAGGCCAGATATGGATTCAAAGTAATTGTATATATAGGTTGTGGTGGATGGCAACGGCTACCTTTAATGGCTGTCTGGCCATAACTTAAACCATAAACACACTGGTTCCCTCATCATAATTTAAGATGCTTTTTAGCCTAAATGTGACTATATTTCGGGACCTTTTGGATGCCACTGCCAAATAACCTATTTTGTCATTTAGGTATGAAGACCTTGGTGTACAGAGATGTATATGAATATATAACCATTTTACTCTCATCGCTCCGCAACAGAAAGATTAAACAATTCCTCCAATTCCGGGAGAATTGGCCCAAGCCTCATCCCATTTTTCCTTCCTTTACGATTCTCTAATAGAGATGTCAGGAGAGTGGACATTTTTGCCATTCAAAACCATTTTTTTTTATCTATATCTCAAAAGCTTTCTACTCATCAGTGAGTAATTTCAGACTGTTTCAAGACGATAGGTGAGAGAAAAAGAAACATCGCCTGGAGCAAATAAAGAAAGTGGTGGAAAGAGAAAATAGAAAAAAACAAACATATATAAAGTATAAGGGGGCACACTGAAGAATGCAAGGAAGATAAATAAGACAGATACTTTATTTCATTGTCAGTGGCACTCCGGGGCTATTTGAAGCACTTATTTATGCACTGTAAGCAGAACAATACCGGCGAGCAGAAATGATTAAATACAGACTCTTCAAGCAATAGACATCTCATTGTGGCGGGCCCTGGCTTGCCACTGGGCCAGCTTGATAAAAGCACTATGAGCTGATAGCTGATACAATTTGCCAGGCGATTTGAATGGGAGAAGCTGCGAGGAAGGGGCTGCGGCTCAGTTGGCCTGTCGCTGACAGCCTGTATAAGCTATAATAAAATCATTAGAATGTAAATGCTTTATTGCAAAATAAGAGCCTCAAGCTAGGGTGACATTATCTGCCGCCACCCGAATGAAAGTGCCGATTAGCATTCCCTGATTCAATGATAGAGGCAACTTATCTTTATTAAAAAAAAATTCCAATCGAGTCTTCATTTTTTATGATTGAGTTTTAAGCAAATGTAATATCCAGTTCAGTTTGTGCATGAAATGGTTGGCGGTGGCGGTGGGGGAGCAGGATGCCACCAGAAATAATTAGTGTACACATTTCTTCCCTACATGTGTTTCATAACCAACAAATTGGATTTCATATTTGACGTGTCACTATCTAATACATTTGCATGAAAATATGGGGCTGAGTTTACAGAATAATTACTGAAAGTGTACACCTCTTTAACATGTGTCTCATAAAAATGAAATTTGATTTGTTTGAATGTGACTATCACGGTGTTGCCGAATAATTGTTGTGGAATATGAGGGTTAGACTCTGACTTGATTTAGATGTTCATATTCGTGACACGCACACATTTTCAGCTGAGTCTTTAAGCGGGCCATCGCTTAGTAGGCAGACAGTCAATTCTTATGCAAATAGCCCGGTACTGAGGACGGGATATAATATGCTGTAGATCAAATGTCACACTGGGAGTAAGAGTCTGTGTGATATAAAAATGGCTGACTTACATATTGTTCTGTAATATATGCTTCCTAATTTGATATTCCTATTTAATCTTTTAGATGTAATTCCTCGCAATGTACAGCTGTATATGAAAGCTGGTGACACACAAGATATCCTCTGAGTTGTTTGGAATATGTCAGGACTCAACTGATTATTATGATATATATATATTGTATATATTATATACAACTGATGTATATGCTGCCATTATGATATTGTATCGCTAAACCCTGCATGGCTTATCTTGTCTATTTGCAGATATTTGGTAATAAAGTCTGTAAATTAGGACGTGGGGGAAAAAAGTTTTAATTTGGCATAAACTATTACGCCAGAATGTGTTTTTAATGACCAAAAAATCAAAATAATGACGAGGAGACTGAAAGAACATTTTCATCCAGTAAAAAAAAATGCAATCATCACTTTCATACATTAACGAGAAGCAACTGCCTATAGAAATGAAGATGTTATGTGAAATCGTGCATTCCCTGGAGGGGACCCTGTGAGCCTGAGCACATGTCTCTGGGGCAGCTTCTCACGCGGAGCCCTCTAACCGTCGGCGTTGTGCCGGAGAACACCGACACAGCTCCACGCTAACGGAGCCACAGAGACACCTTCCACGCTGACAAGACAACGTGTTGCTTTCAATCGCAGTCAATGTCAAGGTTTTTTCACAGCGAACATCCAAGATGCGCGCTATTGTTAAGAGCTCAGGGTAGTCCCACACAATGCACTTGTTATGGTGCACCCAGAGGATTTGCAGTGGAGTTCATGTGCCCCCTCTTATATAGGAATCACCAGGTCATACATCTTGTGGAGTAAATTCAAAATCCCAGACCTCTGCCCCATTCATTGAAGACAAAAGGGAGTGGGGACACAAATTGGTCCGAAAACACAGTGTAAAAAGAAAAGCTTACATTAAGCTCAAGGGGACTCCGGGGACCCGGGCCAATCGTTGTACGCGAAGAAGAATGGTGGCGGAGCTAGGGACCGGGCACCAGCAGATAAATCACTGCCATCATGCAGATTTACTGTGTTGGAGTGAAAAGATAAATGTGTAGAAGAGGTGTGTGTCAGAACCCGCGTCGTCGCAGGGCCACACCGTAATGCCGGGTCAGTAATTGAACTCTACTATAATTATCCTGAGGAGAGAATATTAACTTATAGTCTTCTCGTGAGAAAGAAGCTGGTTCATAATTCATTTGCTTGATAGGGCGATGGTGCTGGATGACTCTCTCTCTCTCTCTCTCTCTCTCTCTCTCTCTCTTCCCCTTCGCCTGCATTGTGTTACTGAAATATGACGGCTCCATTTTTATCCTGTCACAATGACAACTGATGGGCTTATTTTCCATGTGGCCCCGGGGGATGATGAAATAGTAAGCAAACACTCTTTCTCAGGAGGAGAAGGGTGCTCCATCATCGTGGCCGGGGCCCGCCACCGCCGCTTGTGTTGTGTGGCAATAACAGGAGGTTATGGGATACAATACACTTGGCCTCCTCCTCCGAGGGCCACTGCGGTACACTGTCGCTGCGATGCTTTCTGCAATTCACAATACTGACTTCACTTCTTCAAATTTCGCAATCTGGATGACGTCGAATTCGCGTTACGTGTTATTCTAACGAGTTTGCACGATTACTGATGAATCTTTGAATATTGGAACAGATAAAGATGAGTTTTTTTTCCCGCACTTTTTCTGTTTCACAAACTAAATTAACTAGGTGTCAATTTCACATGGTAAAATGGACGTCACGGGCCAAGTCTAGCTGATTTATAGACAGGCGTCTTGTAAAAAAACCTGACACCCAAGGGCCCATTATTTACACCGAGCGGCGCTCCTGTAAGCGAACGCACCGGGGCGAGGTTGCGACATTTACAATAGGTCAAAATAACACTGCCACTCGGCTCTCGCTGCCTGACAATATCGCATTCGTCTCATTTGAATAACGAGCCACATTGATGGACATTAGCTGAGAGAATGAGGCTGCAAAGGCACCTCAGGGGGCTGAAACACTGTCAGCTCTTATTTTCCCCGGTGCCGGTGTGTTAACCAAAACTGTGTGAAGCGGCGGCAGCAATAACAGCGATAAGAGCAGTCCTCCAGTCTGCTGCTGCTGCCGCTCCAGAGTAAACACCATCAGACCCCCAGTTCATCACCATGCTAACTGGATTCAGACAAAGACCCGACAACGGCAGCTATCCAATGACCGCAATCGAACATTATCGCGGCTCTCCGTCGTGTGCGCCGTCATTTTCCCACTGTTGATTTTCAAAGGAGTTATTTTTTTGAATTATTAACACACACACACACACACAGCTCTAATCCTCATTACTCCATCTTTACGGTGGGTGGAATGTAGCTGCTTGCTGGAACACCCACCTTGGTGTCTTGTGGAGTCGCAGCCAGCGGGGGCTTTTGTCTCCGCGCTGTAAAGAGGAATGACAGTGTAATGTGATTTGCAGGCGATCGCTTCAGCTCAATTAAATTAAGCCCCCCCCCAATAATCCATGATGAATGCACACCTACGCCAGTCATTAGGATTCAAAACAAAATATGGGCTTATCATATGGAGGCACCGTGGAGGGAGCACACCCTTTAATAGATGTGCTGATTCATTTAGTCATTCATGTCACAGTGTGTAATGCGCCCAATGTCTGGTCTGCTAATGACAAGTGAGCCTCTCGTTTAACCAAATCCAAGACTGGGAGGCAAACCAGCAACACACATAACACACAGAATGTCACCAGCAACAATGGCAATTAGACTTAAAGTCAATTTCATTTTGGATAACATTATTATTAAGATAATATTTAGATTAACAAGATTAGCAATTAATCAGACGCTTCCATCTGCACTACTTGCACTACTCTGGTTTTAGACATTTATTTACATGTATCTAACATTTATTCATATATTTCACTGCTTTTGTGAACCTAAGACCTTTGGTAAACATAATTCTAGCACCAAACCCGTTCGACCACCTGAGTAAAGTTATGTTTTCACAAGAGATATGAAGAATTTCCAAAATCGAGATTCAATTTTTCAGCTTTAGGGTCATATTTTCTCTTTACACTGACAATGGTGCCTCGTTATAAAGAGAGCTGAGATTGTTCTGCAATTTTTGATGTAAAGCATGGGTATGTATCTGATTTGCAAGTGCCTTTAAAAGGTGAATTTAAGAAATTATGTAAAATCGAGAAATTACCTCAGTCCTTGAAGGTTTAATCTCTTTTTTTATATGTATCTTGTTTATTGAATATAATATGTATATACGAGAGCAATGTATAACCGGAGTCAAATTCCATGTATGTGTACACACACAAGGCCAATACAGCGGATTCTGATTCTGATTATCAAACACATACTGCACTCTTCTGAAAATAACAACAGAACAAACAAAAATGTAATTGAATGATGTAGCGAGGAAAAGGATTGTGACACGTTTCCCTTTTCTTCTGGATGGATTGTGCGCGAGCTGATTTCAAACATGGCTAAAGAGGAAACCGGGGCAGTCGGCGAATGCTCGGCCACTACGTTTTGATTGACAGTGTCATATTTGTAAGAGGGTTATGAACCACAAAACAAGGGTTAAAGGGAAATTGACCCAGCCGTTGACGGGTGACTGATACATTGAGCTGGAGGTCTTTAATCTTGCTGCTGAGCTTACATGAAGCTTATATAACAAATTACAATGCCTACAGGGTAATACATCACCTGATGGATCTCCTTCTGCTCTTCTGTCCTCTCTCCTTCTCCTTTTCTTTCCAGGAGAGACCTGGTAGACTCACTGGAATATAGGTTACAAGTACTGTGTTCTCTGAATATGATCAAGATGGATGATCTGTCAAGTGTGACTATATTGTGAAGCTGTATTTAGAGATCTAATATTACCTTAAATAAGTTAACTTTAAAACAGTTATCTTAGACTCACATTGGATTAGCTTGGATTAAACATGCACTATTAAGAGAAGAGGCTGTGATTGACTATTAAAATGTGGCAAAAGTGTTTAGACATCAGCATGAGTGCATCAGTAAAATAAATATGTATATTTTAAAGGAAATAGTCAATAAACTAAACATCTCTCGCCACATAATATACATTATATTTATCCCCTCCACTGCAGTAATGTCCCTGAACTCCACGTTTTTTTGTTAAAGATGAGGGAAAACCTCAAACTAACTACTATAAATCTGATTCTTCACATGTTTCAGCTATACAGCAATACTGTGTGTGCTTTGACCAAAACACCCAGTTGTATATTATCCATCGCAGCAGGTCCCAACGCCGTCATTTCCCTTCTGAATCCCTGGCATCAGACACTGCGATATATACCGTTGATAACAGAGACCTTGTCTGCCTTAAAGCGTGTCCTGGCTGCACCTGGCGAATGATAAAATGTACGACTTCTCCGATAAGCCCACAAGTAGAACAACACTGTCCAGGTGCAGATTATTGGCGAGGTATAAGCCTCGTCTTGGTATGCAGAAGGAGGCAGATCCTTCCGATAGCTCTGCAAAAGGGATTCGACTTCAGCGCCCCAGCTTTAGATATATTCCGCTGTTCTGATCTCCTCAGACTAGTGCGAGGTCAGAGGTCACCGTGCGCTCTAACCGCACTACGGTTTGAAATATACTGTCAGGAAGTCAAGGTTTCATCACTGTAAGTGCGTTTTTTTCCTCAAATATCACAAATGTCTGTGCACTCGAGCTCTGTAACTACGAAATAAAGGACAAAAAATACACGTCCATCTCACATAGTACAAGTTTCACAGCTTATTGGACCATTACAACTGTTGGAAGTCAGAATGTAACTCTATTCACAGCTCAACAAAGGTTAGAAAGTTACTTGTGAATACTGAGACCTTAACCGCTCCGCTCCGTGCTTGAAACAGAAGTACAGATCCTGGATCATAATATCTCAAACGGTAATTGGTGGTGCTGGTTCAGGGTCATGCAGTCAGCAGACCTGCTCGTGAATAGAGCTGCCTGAAGCTGTTCTGGCTGGGCTGGCTAATCAGGCGTTAACCACGGCCAATCCAAGTGCATCTTAAAGCGGATGACAGCGGCATCTTACGGTTCCATAACCCGGGGACAAAAGCAATCAATAGAAAGGAACTGTTTTGGATGGGGAATCTGTAGCTTCTGTATATGTTAGCTTTAAAAATGTGTTGAATGTAGCATTTTGTGTGTCCTTAGCTTCCCCTCAGTATCACTGATGCATATAGAGATCTAGCCACAGATAGTTGTACCCGTCAACTCATGTTTCCAGTTCAACATGAAGCTTTCCAATATACAAGAGGACTTTTCTAAGGATGCACAACTCATACGATACTATATGGGAACTGATTAAAGTGATAGAGTTTGATATAAGTAACATATATATATATATATATATATATATATATAGAGAGAGATTCCTGTTAAAGACTGTGTGTGTTAATGTGTTCATCTCATGGCTGTCTGAAACTCTTCCTTCCATGAGGTCATTTGAGGATCTCAAAAATGTCAACTTAAGAAACAAATATTATCAATACCTAGTTAAAAATTGGAAATCAATTCAATACAATTGTATTATTATCCAGTTATTCATTAAAAAACTAACACAATTGATGTGCTTATTGTAACAAGTTGGACCTGCTTTACTTCTACATTGATGGTTAAATGTCTAAGCCATTTTCAATCTTAATTTTTGTCATAACCAGAATAATAATCACAAGATTCAGAACCATCATTTTGACCCAGCCAACCAGAAGATTCACAATTGTCAAAAATCAAATACATAAATACTCAGCCCTAACTTTCTGTTGCCAGAAACATACAATGATATGAATTTACTTTAAAATGCACACTATCGCGAAAGGTTAAAATCCAAATGAAATGTGAAATGCGTTAACTTGAACTCCTTTATTGCGGCTGTGTCGTACAACAATATGATTTGGGTCTGCAGACAAAGGCCCACATCTCTTGAAACCAAATCCCCCTCCCACCCAAGCACACGGATGCCCGGGACCATCTCTCTTACCCCCGTCTCTCAACAGCTTTTCAGAGGTCTAAGTATAAAATAGCGAGGTGCACTAACAGTATCTGTCCATTGCAGGATACACATAGAGGGTACGTGGGGAGGCTCAGGTAAGAACTCGCATCAATCTGTCACTCACTTCCCTCGGGGCGATAAGAGAAATTCCAACAGAGAGATAACGCCAGACATTCAACTTAATTCCGAAGGAGGAACTTTTCATCAGTGGGTCACATATTAGCTTTCAGGAAAAAATGGAGTGCTGTGAGTTTCTTTTTTTTCTTCTTCCCCTCTCCCCCCTTTTTTCTTGCATTGCACAGTCCAAGTATATAAGGATGACATCGTGAACCCGAGCGCTTACAATTCCAGAGC
Organism: Taurulus bubalis; assembly: GCF_910589615.1. Classification (NCBI taxonomy): domain Eukaryota; kingdom Metazoa; phylum Chordata; class Actinopteri; order Perciformes; family Cottidae; genus Taurulus; species Taurulus bubalis. The sequence goes on from NC_136600.1 coordinate 23,927,071, forward strand.
AAAAACTGGCCTTTCCTATATTTTTCTATCACAATTTTTTTCCTATCTCCATGTTTCCTCACTTGAAAGAAACTTGCTAGATAACACGGTGACCAGACCCTCGGTAGTATCTCTGTGTGTTGTGGCTCAAACATAACAAACAGTGTAAGAAGTTTTGAGGTCAACCAAAGTCTCCTGCAGGCTCGGCTTGCTTTTCTGCAGCGATGCTCTCCATCTTTCAGACGATCTGAAATTTGCTTTGATCGTCCTTTTCTGCAGATGAGAAATTGTTTTAGTCACCTGTCGTAAATTAATATCATGTTTCAAGCTGCGGGACCTGGAAGGTGTGGTATGTTTTTGTCAAAACCAAACTCAGATTAAGCAAATGAGAAAAAAGTGGATTAGTGTATCACTAATTTTGAGCATACATGGCTCTGTTTAAAATTCAAAATGTCGACTAATTTGATTTCACGAGGCACAGCTGGCGGCAAATAGGTGCTAATCATTCACAAATCCTTCTCAGTCATACATATTAACCCAGAAACGTGAAAGTCCTCACGGCTGAACGATTTCTCTCAGTGTTTTAGTTGAGTAGTTGTTTTAATAATTTGTATTAATCCTTGTTTTGATCGGTTAAAAGAGCATATGCCTTTTGTATCATGTAGTTTTTTGTTTTTGTTTGTTTGTTCATTTTCCCGCATTGACAAAGAACAGCAATACAATTCAAATAAAACACACTAAAGTATGCTATTCTGCTAAATGTTTGCGCTGCACTGTACATCACAAAATTGTCTCTTTCAGCATAACCATATTGTTCCGCACACACACACGCGGCGAATGAATGTTTGACATCATCAAAACAAAATAAATCTGCCAGCCCATCCCTGAGTGTCCTTAAGATGTATTTTGCAAAGACTCTGCAAAAGAAACAAGGCAGTGCGGGGGAAAAAGAAACTGACATCGTCATGCGGAAGACCAGCCGTTCTATACGGAGACAATTGATTAGCTCCGTGGTGCAGCGATAGCCCTTACTCAGCTGGGGTGGAGTGTAAGTGCTAGTCTGGCTGGTTTTATTTTGGAAGGATCATATGGATCAATACGACATGGCACATTTAGGAGACCCCTACACCGTACCCTGGGACCGGAGAGGCAAGAACAGAGCCTCTCGCTGCACCAACACCCCTTTTCTTTTGCTGATTGGTGGGGGGTTGGGCCAGTGACAATAAAAGCTGTCCATCCTCCACACTCTTGTTCAAGTGCATGACCCACCGGAAGGATTTTTTTTTTTTGGACTGTGAATCTTGTGTTTGGTATTTGTGTGTGTGGCACTTGTCTCTCAGGTTTATTGCCATAGTAAGTCAGATACAGAATATTACTTTGGACCTGGGATTTAATGTGTTAGTTTCCTTGCAGGGCTTTTAACAATCAAGATGTCCCCCTGCAAACAAAGACTTATGGGCAGGTGGGGAGCGGAGATAAACACTATTAAAAGTGACAGCAGAAATATACTGTTGTTGTTTAAGATCCATTACTGAGTATTATTTTGGAGAAAATGGGGAACACAATGATTCACAAAGAAAAAGTACATCAATTGCAATGCCTCATATAGGTTGTCACTTATAAAACACTTACAATTTGAAGAATACTATTTAGAGTTTGCATGACTTAATCTGTCTGTTTGTCTACAAAAGTTTAGTTTTTTTAATTTTTGACTGAATTTGACAATTTTGGTTAGCGCCTCAATAACACAGTATAGCATAACACCTTCAATAGCCACTATGGTGCACATGCTGTGTCATTTAAATGGAATTAATGACTCATTTAGAGCACAAAACACAAAGGGGGACCACAATTAAAAGCCCATACTACTAGTAAAAGCTGCTGGGGGCTGAAATTAGACTTGGCACAAGGGTAATACATTTTCATTGGGGTCACCACTGCTACAGAGGCCTCACTAATATATTTCTTTATCTTTTCAACGTGTTAAAAACAGCTGTTTGGGGCTGTCACAGATAATTCAAGTAAAGGTTTTTTTGTCTATGTGGGCAAGCAGGGAGACAATGGAGACCCATCGATTGGAAGGGGGCTCGACATCCCGGCTTCTTGTCAGCTGAATAAAAAGACCATTACCCCTTCAGCTGTGGGTTGATATACAGCACCAGGGAAGAAAGAATTAGGACTTTTACTTCCTGCCCCATCAACCCATTTCTCCCTTCTTTTTCTCTCCTTTCTTTCTTTTTTGTTGTCTCCTTCTCTTCAGTCTGTCCTATAATCATCGCAATCTTTCCTACATTACCAGACTGAGTTTGTGAAACAATAGAGTGAGGCTAATAACTTTTCCTGGAGCGGCAGTTGTTGTTTTTTTTTTGCCAAGGGGAAGAAAAGGGGAAGAAGTGTGACGATAAAAGGACGATGGCCTCGGTCAAAGGTCAGCCACTGTGATCTTATTGTCGTTCCTTTTGGCTCTTTAAAGAAGACCCCTCTGTTTGTCATTACCTTGGGAAGGAATTTAACCTACTTCTCTGAAAGGTTTCAAATAAATAAAGACTGTTAAGAGCTGTGAGGACAAGGAATAATGTATAAATGCATACACTTGTGCATTAATGCCTGTTTGGCTGGATGTAATAGCATTGTATAAAAACAGATTTCCATCATTTTCTAATTCTTCAAACTGCAAACCAATCAATAAGAAAAGGCCAAACGCTGATCACAATGTAACCTTAAGAGTAACCCTGTACCTGTAATGCTGTTTATGAGGACGCAGTTATGCATCAAAACTCAGAGCGCGCCTCCTACTTTGATATGGATCACGTCTCGCATTTAAGTTGATATCTTCCCCCTCACACGCCATCGCCAATTTGATTAATACACTCTCAATTTTCTTCGAGATACTTTTCCTCCAAAGAAGAGATCCATTTCGCCCCGCAAGATCGAAAGTTAGAAGCCGCGGCATAATTGATGACCTCCCGGGACAAACGCTCTCATATTTATCACCACCTGACCTTTCCTCTGATCTCATCCATCATAAATTAAAGTTGTACAGCGGTGGCGTGGCCCTCGCTCCTCTCCCGGCACAACCTTTTGTCCAGAGGTCCTCTCCTCCGCATCATTTGGAGCGGTTGGAAGGGAGCAGCTTTAAAACCTGCAGTTCAGCACCTCTGCTGTTCAGGGCAGATGGTCATCACTGAAAGCATCTGTCAAACTCAGGCCCCCTCACTAGTGGCCGACCGAGTTCTTCTCCTCCCTTCTTGCTCTTCTCTCCTCCTCCTCTTTCCTCACGTCTTCTCCCTTTCTCTTCTTTATCATCTGAGCATTTAATGTCCAATAACATCTTTTTGTTCCTCCTTTATCTAGCTCTTTCTCTTCTGTCAATGTCTTTTTTGTTTCCTATATTGCCTTTGCTCAGGTTCATGTTCATGCTAGCTTTACGTGAAACGATGCTCTACTGACTCACATCTGTCACAGTCGGTAATTAACCCTGCTTAGAGTACACACACACACACACACACACAAAGGAAAACACATACAGCAAAGTGAGAGAGAAGAAAGACGAGAGGTTGAAATTGTTTACAGGTTCAGTTTTAAATTCACCTCAACGGTATAAAACAGTCAGAAGTATGATCACTCATAATGTCTTCTGAGCATAAGCAATACCGCTGGTTCACTTTGCTGACATGTACCTGAAGCGTCAGAGTCCAAATTGCATCCCTCTCACTTCTCCTCCTTTTCTCCCTCTAAAGACCCCCCTCCTCCCTCCATCCCCTTACTAAAGGCAGCTATTAATATTGATGAGAGGTAGGGCATTAATGTTAAAACTGAGCTTTGGGGCAGAGCCCTTATGACTCCACTGTAGTGATTAACACAAAGCAATGGAATAATTTATCATTTGCGCCATATTAGGCTGGGTGAATTTTCAAAATCTCCTCAGAGAGGAGGTCAGTAATTATGGGCTAATATCTCCGCCAATTATGGATTTTATGTGTCTGGCTTAATGATGGGTAAAATCGGTATTGTATTGATGTAGAAAACATGCATTTTAAACATCTTGTCAGACCACCCCGGGTCACATCAAGTCATTAGTCTTGCACTTCTGCTCCTCTCTTGTGTTTCTGTTATTGTTTCAAGGTATGGGGACACGGAAGTTACTGGGAAAAGTGGTAAATAGTAAACTCAACAAGCCACAATAGGGGAACAAATATATATAAAAAAAGACGATGAAATCAACATTTTTCCATAGGTTTTGGTTTCAAATGTCCTAATTCTGTTTGTCCCAAACCAGATGTGTGATTATGATTCACGTCAAAGCGTTTATTCCCCGCAAATTAAGATAAACCTTGCGATCTTTTAAAGCCGCACTTCAGCAGCCTTTGTGAGGGAGCGACGGCGACGGAGCGGCTCATATGTTTATACATTGTCATTCAGTGCATGACTACCCCGCACTCCCACCAGAGGCAGCCTACAAGTGACCCCTGAAAAGAGGGGGTCAGGGAGTAGGTCGTGCGGAATGGCCCGGCTGTTGGCTCCGACACTCTCTGACAGCTTTAAGTAGATCTCTTTTTAGCCATTTATTTGGAGTGTCCGGGGGGAGAGAGAGAGAGAGAGAGAGGGAGAGCAGGGAGAACAAGAGCAGAGCATGACTCCCTCCTGAAAGGGAAACTGAGACTGTGATGCTGGAGCAAACTTTACTTGAACGTCAGAAAAAGGTTCTCTGATCTCTCTCGTCTGCAGCATTGCAGCATCATTTAATATGATAACTCTATATTTTCTAGCTGGGATGTATTCAATATGTCTTTTTCTGTTGAAATGTATTACTTTTCCGACACAGCTACCACTACTGGTTGCAAAGCAGTGTGGCTTCCCTGTGACAAAGTCTTTCCCAGGCTCCTGTGGTGCTCCTGAACATTGATCTCTTGTTGCTGGATTTGTCACAGTGTTATTGCCCTGCCGAGGCTTCTCTAAATGTCTGGTAATGTCGAGAGTGAAAGAAGTGTTAATGTCTTCATGGATTGTTCCAGTTGTTCTTATGATTAGCAAACAGTTTACCCTTAACATGTGACTCCTCCCTCCTGTTCCCATCGGTCCTCCAGGGCTCCATCATTTTGTGTTATTGCTGCTCCGTTTTGCCTCACGTCTTTTGACTTCCTTTTTTTCTAGTGGTCAAGTTGGTTATTTAAGTACTTTATGCATTTATTTATTTTCTGATTGCAACAAGTTTGGGTTCGAGTTTGTACAGCTTTTAATGGCAACAGCTTTGCTGAAGATTATTAAGACTTTATTAGCCAAACATGACTCCCAGATAAACCAGCAATCACCAATATTTGCCTACTTATGGTGTCTCTCATTGACTGAACAAACCAGTCGGGTTTTACCGTTAACTTGCCTTCCTTTTATGACTACGATAAATAAGAAGATACTTTAACAGTAGCATTTTACAGTTATATGTCATCATAATGTCCAGCTTTATTTCCAAAAGGAATTATTTGTGAGATGTGGAGAAAGGAGGCCAAAAACAATGAGCGCAACAGGAAACATGACTTCCAAAATTAGCACTGGCCTGAGATCAGCACTCTTAAAACATATATTTATCCTTGTAGGGCTCATTGATTAAAATGCAAATATATATATATATATATATATATATATATATATATATATATATATATATATATATATATATATATAAAAAATCTTAAGCATCCATACCAAAGGCTCCCAGCACAGAGTGCTCGTGCACCTCACAGCGGTACTGCTCCTGTATTCAGAGTCCAATACTCACTGTCTTTTGTTGTATAATGCATTTTTATCTCCACTGCACCGGCAGGCCATGGATTAGCATTATAGATTCTAATTTGAAGTCTTGTCACTGCTTCCCTTGTCTAGAATTGTAAGTGCAAGGGCCGCCATCTGCTTGCAATAATGAGCCTGACAACCCTGGTAAATGTGCTTTTTACTATCTTAATGGCTGGCGTATTGATCTTAATGGTCGTAGCGTTGGCTTGTTCTATCAGTCAGAGGGAAACAGTGGGGCACGGTGAGCAACACCACTCCGCATCTAACAGATTTGTTGCTCCTAGGCAGTCCTCATGGCCACTTCATTGATATCATTAAGTCGCCATATGTTTCGCTAATTCACCGCAGTTTTCGGATGCCGTGCATAATAAGACACGCTCACCGTGAACTTGCTTCTGACACTGTGACAGGCCGTAAAGAATTCCACCCTCTCCTCTTCCGTCTCCTGTGATTGTGTGTGTGTGTGTGTATGGAGTGGTGTGAATGTGTGTGTGTGTTGGAGTATTTCTTTCATAGGTAAGGCTTCTTTTCTTGGATAGTTTTATTCCTCCAGAAGTGTTTGCATTTACACTAAAGCAACATTTATACATATTAAAGCTTTTTTTTTTTTTTACCAGAAATGGTCACATTTCTGTTTTTTTTAATCCTAAATCATTCAACAGTTCCTTCACACTTTATTCTATATTATGTTTATTTTATCAGATTTCTTTGTTGATAACAACTTGCTGCACATTAATCAAATTTCTCCAAAGAAACCCAACCACTGATGTCACAATATGCAATCAAATGGCCCAGCCAATATTTCTATGGCTTTAGTCTGCACCCATTTGTAAGCTTCAATTCAACCCAGCATGTTTGAAGTGCTGGGAAAAGATTCATCACAAAGTCTCATTTGTAACATCATTGACATGGCAATAATGACCCTTTGGCAGTACCGAGTAATGGGTGGCTCTGCCCTTTGACCCCTACCAATGAACACATTTAGTTTAGGCCGGCGCTCAGTGATTTATTTCTGACAATATTATGGCTTCTGAAGTCGTAGAGCCGGACACATTGGGCATTGAATGGGACAATCATTAACTAGGCAGGACATGGTTCACTTTTACTCTCATTCCACTCGGTGAAGTTATTTAGAATTCACACACCTTTCAGATTGCTACTGGTTTATGGAGAGAAACTAATGGGACTGCATTGACCGTGATCCAAATAATGTGTTCTCAACTCTGAAGTTGAATGTTAAGAGATTATTTTGTATGTATTAATAGGATATGTTCCTCCCCAAATCTGCTTGTGCAAATATGTTTTTGCTGTTACTACTTAAACATGCGGTGTTTGATAGAAAATGTTGTTTTCATTCCTCCAAACAGGAACAAGCTGTGCCTCTTACTGAGCACATCTATGCAACAGCTGTCTATGTTGAGATGTGGAGGAAGCCAGATGTATTGTGGCCAACGTAAATTGTGAATTTTGTTATTTCAAAAATGTAAAATACTGCATTTGGTACACATATATCTTCATTGCATATCCAAGTACTTTTATTTCAGAGTTATTTGAGATGAATGTTGATAGTACAAGTGGTGCATTGCATTGATTTGTGAGCATTGACAAGCTGCAGGCGGGGTCTTGATATAATGAATGACCTCAAAAATTAGCTGTTGCACAAACTATCAAAGCCTGTCACACACGTATGGGTTGGCTGCAGTTACGGTAACACGAAGGTGGTGGAGAATCAAGGAATAGGTAGGTAGGAAGAAAGAGTCCCGAAAACAGAAAATATAGAGAAGTGGGGAATAGATAGACTCTAAGAGAGAGAACAGAGAGAAAGAAAAGAGAATGGGTTGAGGTGTCTATAAACAAATCAACACATCTATCACCCAGGGCCTCCTGTAAGGGCCATTGGGTCACTGGTGTGTTTGCACCGATCCCATCACTCACTCAGAGTCGACAGGCCGGCCATTCCCAACCCACCACAGTCTGCTTTTCCAATCCAGTCAACAAAGCCCAGGCCCTGGCACTGTCTGTTTAGCTAGAGGGGAAAACTGTCGAGAAAAGTAAGACGAATGAGCTGCCCTGATTGACTATTTCCTTAGATACTGAATCAATGGGCTTATTATCACCAGCAATTACAGTACTAATACAAACAGATGCTTGGGGAAAGACATCTGCTTAGAGAGATGAGACAACTAGATTTCCAGTCAATAGAGTGAAGAAAGCTCTGCTCTCCCTGGCCCTTAACAGAGGTATTTGTATTCATGTGAGACCCAGGAGCAAATACAGAGCAGTGCACACAAGCACATGCAACACCCATACAGATGGAACAGACTTGAGATATTTATTGTCGCTGAATAACAATTTATTTGAAATAATAATGCTTCCAACACAAACGCTGTTTTCCATCCCCATCCATTTACTAATAATCAATTCAACCAGATGTATCAATTACCTTTAAATAGCCTGTTTGTTGAAGAAAATGGGTGGAATTAGTTAAAAAGGGACAACATAGTTTGTACGTTATATTCAATAAATGAAATGTTGTACTTTGATCATTATTATAGCGTTGAAGTAATGCATAATTTTGGCGGGAAATATGTTTTCATTTACCACTGTGCAAGATGTCGTCATGCAATGTTACAGGTGTGTAGTGATCAAAATGAAGGCCAGATTTAAAGATGGGCGTGGTCTGAGCAAGGGTGCTGGAAGGAGGGGGCCAGGAATTGGGGAAGGGGCCATTGCCCCCTCCCCCGGCCCAATTTGGCACTGATGCTGTTGTGAATGGTCTCTATTTCCGTTTTTACACTATTAGTGTTGTATCTTTGAGTGAAATGTACTTATTATTTATTGTTTTCACTTATCTACTGGCTACTACGTCCGATAACCTTTTTTTCTCTCTGCACAATAGCTTGTCTAATCCCACAGTGGCAAAATATTTGCCCAGGAGAACAAACATGGCCGCCGTGTCATGTCTTGTTGAAGGAGAATAAAAAAGGGACCTGCTCCGCTTCACTTCCTTATTATGATGTGATTCAGTCCACGGACCTCTACTAAGAGCCCCGACAGAGACACAATCATTTTTAACACTTTCCTCTCTCGGCCATTATCTGTCTCCAACAATAGCCTCGGCTCAACACCTCTCCTCCCATTGCGGTGACAGTGAAACCAGTCTATGGAGTTTCAAAGGGGAGTGAGGCATATCATTGGAGCTCAGGCCATGCAAACAGCAAGAGGGCCCATTCAGAGCGGGCTCTGATGGACGTGGTGCCACTTGAAGAGGACATGCCTGACTTGCCGGTCCCTGACAACCGTCTGTGTTTGCCAGGTGGAGCATTGAGGGGCTGTGCCGTCCTTTTTGTCACGGTCTGCTCCGTTACCGTTTCCACGCTGCAGGGCCCTCGCTCATATACCACCATGGCTAGCTCGCTTGCTAGCTCCACGCCTGAGCAGGTAGCCTCAGGAAGGTAGCCGTGCAGAAAGGACCGTCCCCCTTTTTCTCCTTTTCGGACGCCGTTTCTCACATTTAATTATCTGATTTCTGCTCCTCCCCGTGGCTGGGAGGAGAAAAGAATCGCTCCTCACGCCTTCTTGCTGTGGAGAGGTGTTGATTGTTCTCACTAAAGCCCACAGTGGATTGAATGAAAGGACACCTTCTTGTTTCACATCACATATTAGACCGCTCCGCACAGGCCCAAGTGTTTGCGGGCACTGGACCTGTGTTTGGAGTCAATGAGGAGAGCATTTCAGCCGTGTCACCGCTGAATTTTCCGAGAGAAGGGGAAATCTTTATTTGAGGTCCGTTGCTCTAGAAACCAGGCTTCGCCTCCTCCTTTCACTTTGTGGATGTCGGTTGACTCTGAACCAGGATACTGTTCTCTATGAAATCGGATATCATGATAGCCTCAACTTCTAATCGGCAGAACAGACATGTAATCAAGCCGAACATGTTTGCGCTTTTATGTTAAACATGTGACTATGTGTATTGTCACCTCTTGAATGTTTGATGCATCACATTTTTATATTCAATTATCCAAGTCACTGTGTGCTCCATATACAGTGCTACTAGTATTGTCTAATTTCTGTATTTTCTTTGGAGGTTTTCTCATGCGACCTTCTTTAGTTTCCTCCTAAACCCACAGGGTAGTGACCTAAAACACCAGCACATCAGATGAATAGACCCGGAGGAAAATTAACCCCCTACTTATGAGGCGATTCCATTTGAAAATCACCTAATTATGTGATTATGTCATTAGGAAGAAGGGGGGGCGGGGGGTGCATTTCAAAAGCCCCCAGTGAGTCTGTCTGTGAAATAAAAGACGCAAAAGGACCTTACAGGTAATTAATCCATTTAACTCCCCAGCTCCAGCTCCACATGCCACAGCAGACAACACAGCGGTCCCACAGAACGGGCCGAGGAGGGGAAGAATGCCGGTGGATTGCTTTACAGGAGTAGCCCTTTGAAATATATACATAAATGACAAACGTACCTTTCTTCTGAACCATGAGGCGCATTGGCAAAGTCCATTTCGCAAAGTCCATCCCACTTTCTCTGTTGTGGGAGGCAGACTTTATGTGGCGGTAATTATAGGTTCATGTACTGTACCAGGAGGAATATGGCAGAACAAGTCGCTGTACAATAGTTCATGAAGGCACGCTGATTGCCATACAGCACAGATATTGTATCATATACTGTATTTTTGTAGTTTACTGTAATCTAGAATTATACACACGTATCTTTAAAAGATAAAACTATTGATTCACGGACAGATCGTGTTACGTAATGTTATCATTTACCCAGTGGGGATTCATATTAGTGGAGTGAAGGAGGAAGTACAACTCCTCAAGGCCTGATTGCAGTTATCTGCAGAGATCACACGGAGCTGTGTGTTGCTGTGTCCTGATACCGGCACGCGGAGCATATTTCCTGCACAATCAATGGACCTGGCATTGCAATAACATGCATAGATAGTCAATATTTAATTCTCCAAATGCAACTGGTAGTTGCTGTGCAGCTCGGTTAATTAAGGAGAGCTGATTTATAGCAGGTCAGACGACAGAACTGTGCCCTGTAAGGAAAATAACGATATAAGATTAAATTACAAACAGTTATATATCGCCGCCATCGACAGGATTTATGATATAGGTTGCAATAAAATGCTGGTTGATAAATCTTAATGGTGCTTGTTATTAATAAGGCCTTGAGGGAGGGCGGTGCAGTGTATTCAGTTTGATAATGATGTCAGTGGTATTACAAGAAAGCACAATGGTTGTGAAAGTGAAGTGCAGCAATGCATGACTGATAATTTTGGGGGAAATATGTCTAGCTCAGGTGTTATTACAACAATAACTTTAGTTTTTTTATATAATTGGATGTTTGTGTAACTCAATCTGCAAATAAAATCCAAACATGCATTATTATAGTCTTATTAAAGCACTGTCCATGCAGATGTAGTACAGCAGGGCATTGCCACGATACAGTACAGTGAAGCCAAGTCTCCAATGAAGCATCCTGTGTGCTGTAATAATTCACCGAGGCTGTCCTTGTCAAACCACCTGGCCTGAAGATAAATATGTCATTTTTTATGGCCCCCATCAGAGTCCTGAGCAGATTCATTTGAGAATAAAAACAGGATTCCCTCTCCCAGTAAATCCATCAGCTGTGATGAACAGTCATTTAAAGTGAGTGCACAACTGTTGACATCTGACTTTATGTGTTCAGTAATTCTATTTGAGAAGGCCCTATAGGGAAAGTGGGCCGGACACACGAGTCCATTCTATAATGTCAGAAATAAATATATGGGTGTTTTTTTTATTTTCTCACAAGTAAGACAAAAAAAAAAAGAAGTTTTGTGGCATAAGGAAGAGGATGTATAAAATCGGACACCCCTAAGGAAAAGTTTGAGATCCGTTGATGTGCAGTACTTAGCGATGATAAACCGCCCCGACCGCAGGCCTCAGGGTGTCCGCAGGTGCATTTTTGAGCCAAGCTCCAACAGATTGGCAGAACAGTGTGGTGTTGGCCATTTGGCACAGACTACAGTTCGCTTGCTCCATAGGGAGAGCCTCCCTGACCTTATCTCTCACACTCCCCCTCTAGAAGCTATCGCATACAACACTTACATCTTCACTAATCCCCATCTCACCTTGTGGTATTCCTCTAAAATCCTGTAAATCATAACATAACCAGTATTTGCTAAACGTCTAATATTAGACTACAAAAATAATATAATAAATATTATAAAATGAAATCTACTGGTATTTTGCTTACATTGCATATTCATTTATTCCTTTCCATCATCCAAACCGCTTCATGTTCATTTATTTTAATCATGAATGTAACACAATAGGCAACAAATACATTTTTCAAATACATATAAATGAAAAGTTTACAGTTTCTATCATTGCGATACAAGGATATTTTGGAAGCCTTAGTAAAAGCTATGAATCCAAGCTGACTACAGATGTAGTACTTCACCACAAGATGCAACTTTTCAAAGGTTATTGCATTGAGTATTCCCTTTGACCCGGATACAAGGGTAATGTTTTAAAAATGGTTGTGAATAACAGAGAGGATCATTATAAACAAGGGGTTGTCAGTACCACAAATGCATTGGTTGCTAATTTATTTAAACCTTTTGTGCAAATCTACAAAGGGTGTTATGTGATGAATAACAGCTCTAAGAGTGTAAAATGGAAAACATTGAAAGTCTGGTTCACACCGTTCCATCCAGCACTTTTTGGGCCTGAAGCCGAATGCTCCTGACCACATGAATAAAAAAGAACCAACAGCCCATTAAACTTAGTCCCATTTGTATCCAGCAATAATAGCTGTATGTGGTCTGAAGGCAATTTGATTAACAGTGCACCAAAGCTTCAAAACATCCTTATAACATCTTTCCACAATAGCATGACCTGGCGCTGGCTAGAGGAATCCAGTGTCGACACATGGATGTCAACAGCAGAGAACAGCCAAAGGACACAGTGGCAAACTTGGCAAGGTCAGAATATGGACTTTGGGGGTTTTAATTCATTCCTATAACTCTGACTGCCATGTCCTCTCTTGCTTTTCTTATTCCCGCTGCATTTTTTTGCACCGCTTACACATTCAAAATGCTAAAACGTGGTCATTCAGAGCACACAAACATGCTAAAGGGACAGCAGGGAAGACTCCGACTGGTGGTTGACTAGGATGACCACAGAGACAAGCTGGCTGCATTCTGGCAAGTTAGGAAGGTAGAGGAGAGAGAGTCCTCCTCCCCTGTCTGGACTAAGCTTACCGCTCACCTTGCAGTCTCTCTTTATCACTAAATCGTTCTCTATCTCTTTCTAACTCTCTCTTTAACTCCTTTTCACTCACGTTCACCCTCCTGTCAATTCGGGTCCTCTTTCAATCTCCTCACCCACTCTCCCTCTCTAATACTCTGAAAACTACTCTCTCTGCACCTCATTCTCTCCCTGAACACTCTCTCTAGCATTTACCAGACAGCCCTGTAGTGACTGCTGGGCTGTAAAATGGCCATGTGAGGGAGAGAGAGCAGGAGAGAAAGAGCCTGAGAGAGAGGTGTTAGATTCTTGACAGCGGGGTCTCCCATTATCTCTGTAATCTGGTGATAATTAGAATTAGTGCTCGGGCACCCCCAGGGCGAGACTTTCAATACCTCACAATGTCTGTAAATGACCTAGAGGTACACTCCCTGCAAAACACACACACACACACACACGCACACACACAAAATCCTTGACCTAGCCCTGCTCTGTACCGCTCACACATAGGCCCTGAAACCCTTTCTTTCTCAGTGCCAACTATTAAAACTAAATCAAAATCCCTCAAACGCCACATTCACCTTTAACCTCCAAATGTGCATGCACACAGTCACTGCCTCAACACACACACACACACACATACACACACATACACACACGCTCCCGAACTGCAACCCCCACTTCACCCGTCTTCCTCGCCCCTGGGCGGTGCGCAGCTGAAGGTAACAGTGGGTCGCTGGTGTTGGTGCTGTGGAGCTGAGCCTTCACTGCCCATTAATCTGCTGCTAATTAGAATGCTCAATAGACTCCTAAAAGAGATGTTAGCTGCCTAATTATGCTATCAGCCAGCTAGCCCACTATTAAAGGGAATTGATAAGTAGAGGGGAAGCAATGAAAACTTGAGGCCTAGAGAGCGGGGCCACAGTTTCCAGTGGCCTTCCTTGTCTCCGCCCCTCCTGCCCTGTGGCTTCTGCTTAGCTCACCTTCAGAGTTTTTTTTTTTTTTTTAAAGTGACAGGCAAGTCACCGCCGTGTTTTATTGAGGCCGTAATGCATTCATATTTCTAGGTGAGTGTCAGCTCACGGGGAAAACTGGATCACAGCGCGACAAGATTCCTGTCATCAAAAAGGGTGCAACGGTAGTATCTTCTTGCAGAAGCAGCAGCGATAGCATTATGATTGCTAGGCGACATTAGTCTGTGCAAATGGATGTGTTCAAAATGCATATTTCACATGTTGCCAGATGCAATTACATGTTAAGATATTTTGATAACAAATGAACTTAGGAGGCATTCATTACAAGTAATATTTCTACTTTCTTTTCGAGCAAAGAGAAAGAAGGTCACCCAGAATTTAGCATAAAAAGCTTGTTGATACTCGAGGTGTGGTCGGTGGGCAGAGGCCCGGCCCGGCCCGGCCTTTAACCAGTGTCGTCTGCCATGAAATGTTGTTTTGGTGTCAGTCACAGCCACTGTGACCCCTGCTGCCTTAACACAATGCCTCCAGTACCCCCAGCCCAGCGTGCGGCTCATTCACTGAGCCTCAACGCGCATTCCAACCATTCACTTCCCCTGGAGACTCTCTTCTCCCCCGTCTCCCTCACCCCCTCACTCGCTTAGCTGAGTCTTTCGCTCTGTGTTTTCTCCTCCTCTGTTTCCATCTCACGGATTGATTCAGTAAAAGAGAAGCACACAAACATACGGCAGCGGAGATCAGTAGCAGGCAGCACAGAATAAGCACGTTAAATAGAACAATGACTGATGAGGGAGAGGGAACACAAAAACACAGACCACTGCGACGGTAAAACTCTGTGCTTTTATTTCCTCATTTACTTATGAAAGGAGTGTTGACTTGTGAAGAACTCACATATGCAAAAGAATATGTTTTTCTTTCACTAAAACAACTGTCCTTCATTGGGATGGAGTACTCGATGTTGTTAAGAAAAACTTCATAAAAAGTGTAAAGGAAAAAAAATGCAACACAGCGATTCAAATGAAAATAGTTGTAGTTTATAAAGTACAAATTATGAAATATATTTAAATGAAATGTATTTGAATATGCTACTTCAGACATTACCGAAGAAATTTGGTAGATTTATGTGAAATTCATCTGCATTACAACTTCAAATTGTGAACTTTTTTTAATCTTTTATTTTAATAAATCCCTATTCAACTTTATATGTAGCGCCAAAGTAATTACAACCTTCACTATACAACTGGACCGCATATACTCAGCAATCAAATGTGGTTTTTAGAATAGGATAAAAAAAAAAAATATATATATATATATATATATATATATATGTATATATGTATATACATATATATATACATATATATATATGTATATATATGTATATACATATATACATATATATATATAATATATATATATATATATATATATATATATATATATATATATATATATATATATATATGTATTCCTTCAGTGCAATTCAGAATGCAATGCAATCAATACAAAACACATTTGTAAAGAGGACCATTAAAGCAATTTTCAATGTCCAACAGACAATCAATTTACATGTTTGAAGATTCAAGTGCTGACCTAAACTAAAGTATGTCCTGGCAGGAGCAGGTTACTATTGATTTCCTCCCAGATGAGCATGATGTCTTGTGTTTTTCTCCGTGGGTTGTCTATAATTTGGACTCAAATTGACAAACTGGCCATTTAGTCAGGGAGGACCGTGCTTTCTTTATTATGTTGATTTGTGCATTAAACTCAATAAAACATAAATGAAGAGATGAAGTAAACAGTGTAATGACTATAGCAGCATTCACTGTTGCCTTACGGAAATATGAATATGTGTATCAGGTATGCTAAATGTGTGCACAGAGAAAAACAAAAAGAAGAGGAAAGAAGTTTGGTTTTCTTTGGTGACATGTAATAATTTGCTCAATATATGTAATTTAAACTATTATTGTATGTGTTTTAATACTCACGAGAATATGCCACACATCACACCTTTTATTCCATGTGGGGAATGATGGGAAAGGAAAATAGCAAAGACTTTTTTGTCAAGACTTTACGCGAGAAAAATAAATAAACGTGTTTTATTTTACAGAACAGACTTTAACAACAGTGATGAACAAGAAATAAAACCCTTAAACCCACCGTCTGTCAGAAACATAGTTCCCCCTCTTTCACATTGTGTCTCTCTCTCTCTCTCTCTCTCTCTCTCTCTCTCTCTCGCTCGCTGTTGTTTGGAGATCGATAGAGTCACCTTGGTTAGCTATTTGTAGCCTCACGGTTGGTGGGGTTATATTTGTGTGGGAGAGAGTGCTCATGTGCAAAGGATGGGGTGGGGATGTGTGTGTGTGTGTGTGTGTGTGTGTGTGTGTGTGTGTGTGTGTGTGTGTGTGTGTGTGTGTGTGTGTGTGTGTGTGTGTGTGTGTGTGTGCATGCATGTACAGGAGAAAGAGCACACAGGGTGTGAAGAAAGCCATGGGGATCAGCATTAGCTACAGAGCCCTTTTTGCTCCTCTTTAAACTTGATCAAAGGCAATAGTAGTTGAAGCCTATTAAGCACGTCGCTCTCAAATGTGCGGGATAAGAACGCTGCATATTCAGAGGGGGCTCGTATTCAAAAGCCACAGCCATTGAAACCAATATGCATCGTTTAAAAAAATAAACATTAATGCCTTATAATAAAAAAAAAGGGGGGAAGTAAAGAAGAAAGTTTTCTGAAGGGGTAAAGGCCTGAATTCAAAGACACACCTTTGAAATCTTGAACGGCTTGATCCACACTTGCTAACTGGTTTATCAAAATCACCACAGCTATTTGCTGTGGTTGTCTGAGCTTATAAAAATACAATTTCAACTTCAGGAAAATGTTTTTGATGGCTTTTCAGTCACTTTTTTATTTATTTATAGTCCACAAGATGTGGGCTGCTTTCTTTTGAGAGTTTATATTTGCCTGGTCTCCACTTCATATTGTTGAAACTTAATCACATTTCCCTGTTTATTTATTTTTTATGTTCGTAGTCCTGAATTCACTTCGTCCAAAAATATACACATGTGGTTGTGTAAAATGTGCTGTTAACTCTGTCGATTCTTACATGTTTGGTTTTCTGTACATTAAAGAGAATCACCAGACTTATACCTTAAATATAAATCAAAAACATAAACTGTCAGACATATACAAAATGATATTCTAGTATTTACTTACTGCACTGCAATAAAAAGAATCATAAACTTCCACATAGAGCTCCGTCAGGGGTCAAACGGTCGGTACAGTTAAGATCGTGAGCTAATTTGTGGATGAAATAGACCCACGTATTATGACATAAATGACAGATTATGAATGGGCGAGCGGATGTTATGTGTAGAGAAGTGAACGAGGAGGTGAGGGGAGTTCCTTGTGCAACTTACAGCTGATGTGTCTGGTGCCTGGTTTCTCCGTGCCACGCACAGTCCTCCAGAGGGAAGTAGAATAAACATATATAATCAGATAATTAGGCATTCACCACAGATCTCCTCACGCACGCACACACACACACATACACACACACACATTCAAGTGCGTGCCTCAGGCTGGGAAAGCCAATGAAAGCAGATTAGCAGATGTTTAAAGACAGTAGTGAGGGCGAGGGCTTGTGTGTGTACTTTTGTGTCAGATTTATATATTTTTTTTCTTTTTTCAGGGGGAATTCATTGATTTTGCTGAGCGTTTTAAAAAAATGTAAAGTGTTTTTTTTTATTTGAATACCTAAATTGCATAATTGTGTCTTCAAAGAAAACTCAAGCACACTACAAATGAAGAATGTCAGCTCCTTGTTCAGTTTCAGAGGAACTCTTATCAAGGCAGAGGCCATCGTTTCATCAGCAGCTGGAAAGTAGTGCGTGATGTTGCCCTTGCTCATTCCACCCTGTCAAATTAATTAGTACCCATCATTAATTCGGTACCCAAACTGGCTGTGACCTGCTAATCCGGCTCCACATTGGTATCAAATCAGCCGTGTATACCTGTCAGATAAATTCTCATATCCTGTCCCATTTCTTATTCAGGAAATCTGTCAGCCTTACCTCTCCTCCCAACAATGAAAACAATCAACCAGGAAGGATTTGCGTTTGACAGTTATGACAAAGCAGAGGGTGGCTCGTTCAGTTTCAAGGTGGAATGACTGCACCCCCTAAAGGTCTTGGGAGGAATTTCACAGCGGCTTCGCTACACCTCCGAAACCCCCCCATCCCACCCCACCTCCACAACCCAGCTACTAGGCAGAGAGAGAGAGAGAGAGAGAGAGGGAGAAAACAGAGGGGTGTTCGTGCCACCGGCATCATCCTCTCCACCAGCCTGCTCTCATTGTCGGGGTGCTTATGATCCATTTTCCCCCAGATATGAGAAAGTTGCTCGCTCAGAGGAAGAAAGCAGTCAATCAATGCTACTGAAATAGCCGCACTCCATTAGCAGGCGGTAACAGGAGCTGTGCCCTTGCTTAGGGGACTTTGGCTCAGGCGGCTCCGGTCCCCGAGACTCTCTCTCTCTCTCCTGTCTTTGACTTGCAGACTCTCTCCCCCCCCTCTGTCTCTCCCCACCCTCCCTAAACTAGAACCAGATCCAGGCAGTTTTACATATATTACGGCGTCATTTCCAACAGTTCTCTCGTTTCCGCCTCTTTATTTCCTCTTACCTCAACACCAGTGCACCTCGTGTCATTTTTAAAAAGCCTGTTTGCGACCCATCTCAACATCCTTGTCTTTGTCAGCCAGCCAGGCGGTCGGTCGGTCGGTCGGTCCGCCGGTGCCCTGTTTGCCTGCCTGGCCTCGCTGTCTGTCTCTAAAGACCTCTAATTGTATTAAAAGTACTCCCCTCTGCAGGCCCTTACACCCCGATCTTTGTGTCGCCCGAAAGCCGATACCTCAAAGCTCCTTTTGTTTTATATGGGGAAAATCGTTTGGGAGCGGACCCCGGGATCTCCACCTGGCGCGCATGCCTCTCTCAACTGCAGATTATTACAAGGAACATCTGCTCAGGGGTCACCAGCAGTGTCAGTTGGCAGAGAAAGATAGGCAGCATGGATCATCTTCGCTTAAGCCCCGCATCCTCCCCCGTTTGAAGTGTACAGTACGAACGGTTTGGTGAGGAGGAAGCTAAAAAAAGAAAGTTTGAATATGTTGGAAAAAGTGCTCAGGATGAGTTGAATTATTAGGGTGAGGGTTTTAGTCTTGGTTTAGGGTTAAGAACGCACAACATCCAGTGGAATTATAGAAAGATATGATAATATTTAGTAATGTAAAGAAGTGCAAATGTTACAGATTGTGACATTTGTATTTCATTTCTTTTTTCATGCCACTGTATTATCATATAAAACTGATGGGGAGCAATAAAACCACGTTAATCTCAGGAATGCACACACTCTCTGACATCCACCGGTCTCATGTTCAACGCTGTCTTTCCCTAGGCACACACACACACACACACACACACACACACACACCCCACCCAAACCCCCGCCTTCATCCCCCACCACGCCCCCACCTCGCCTGTCCTGTCCTAACCCAAACTCAGCTGGGCGGCACAGAGATCGTAGCTGTGTGTAGCGCCGTGTCAGGTGCTATTAGAGGCTGTTAGGTGGCAGCCTCCATCACTCTCTGCCTCTTCGTGTCCACTCCAGGGGTGAGGCGGTGCAATTGCCGTACATACACGCGCACCACGGTGCAGTGACAGGAAGGCCTGATTGGCAGTGACACGGCCATGTTGCAGAGGGATGGGATGGTACAGGAAGAAAGGGAGCGAGAGAGAGAGGGGGGACCCAGGTGGGGTGGGAGCTCCACAGGGTGTTATTCTATCTATCCAGCACCTCCAGAGACCATGGGAGAATCTGTGCGTGTGTGTGTGTGTGTGTGTGTGTGTGTGTGTGTGTGTGTGTGTGTCAGGTGCTAGCATGGCCACTTCCCCAGGTGCTCTGTTGGGACATATTAAATATACTGTACGATGACAGAGATGGCCCTGGATGGGACTGGATGGACCGGTTGGGGAAAGGGTGTAAAACATGTGACAGGGTGAAGGATGTACTCGTCTGCTCTGGAAGACATTCACAGACAGCTTGTAGATTATTCATTATTGAGTTAGAAAAGCTATATTATGGGAATTCATAACTGGAAATTACAGTGTGTTTGCCATTGGGAGTATTATATATATACATATATATATATATATATATATATATATATATATATATATATATATATATATATATATATATATTGATATTAGTTATAAATATGTAAATACTGGCGGTTAATGGTTCCAGCACCTCTCACATACATCAAATAAATACATAATTTGGATCCAACAATGATGATGACAACACATAAGGCATATCCTGGTATATTATATTACGTCCAGAAACTCCTATTATCCAAGTGGATTATTTACATTTACATGCAATGCTACAGTAGAATAAAGCCGTCCCCATGACCGACTCCAATGCTCCCTGCTTTGTGATGGAGAGCAATGAGAGGTTGGAGATGGGAGGGAGCATTAGGCCCCCTGTCGGGCTGCCCTCGTCTTGCCTGATCCACTGTGTTGAAAAGTGACGGCAGCTTTCTGTCAAGACGCGTCTCGTTTGTTTCAGCTGTCGCTCGGCCGTCTTATTACCTCCATCTGCTCCGTGTCTCCACCTTGAACCTCCTGCAATAGTATTAAACAAATGTGGCTATTGATTTCCCCGGGTCATTTGATAGCTCCCATATCATGGGTCATAAATGACCTCCTGTGTATTAGCAGTTCAGCCTTTTGATTATTTAATTGCCCAAAATGCTACTTTTAATTAAAGGCTGTAAAAGGTCCACTAAAACTGAATCGCCTGTGTCATGAATATATTTCACAAGCCGTGATTCAGTCCCCTGCAATAAAATGCGGGCCATATTCCATATTATGGAGAGGTTGAAATGCTCCCACTGGTGTCATTTCTTTGACTTTTATTCCTGTTCAAGGTATAATGATGATGGTGGTAGTGAAGCACAGCTGACTCTATGCAGGTAGAAGTATTACACCTTGTAAATAACTAAAACTATCATTCAAACACTGCTGGATCCCTACAATTATTATCATTATGATGTTTGAGAACAAAACTGCTTTTTGTCCGAGTTATTTATGTTATTTGCACGTTAACAGTAAATGTCTCCAGGTGAAAATTAAACTGAAAATGAATCTCCTCACTACTGTATCTGCCCACTTATTACAGATCATTGCTTATTGACTCATATCCCAAACTGCACTAATTCCACCAGGTCGTCCCCCAGCTCCCACAGTCATTGTGTATCGCGCCGCATGTTTCTGAGGTCACCAACAAATAGGATCCATCACACAATAATACCCATACAAGTAATTGCCTTTCTTCAGGCTATAAGGCCCCGAGGTCCTCTTGTCCTCCGAAAGCCTTGATCATAAACTCCTAATTCTTAAATTTGATATTGCGGAGGCCCCGCTATTGTTGCTCGTCCCAAAGCCTCGGCTGATACTGTGTTAGTGCCGGGGCTAAATCTCATGTTCTTCACATTGTATCTCGTAACTCAGTTAGCGGTTGAAAAACACAAGATGTTTTCACAAAGCTCACAGGGAAATGACTCATGCATCAACCTCGACAAGGGGATATTTTGACTTTTGCCACTTTTTTACAAATACACGACTATTACAATACTACTGCATTTACACGACTATTAACCTCTCATTCAGAAATACGTCCTTCTTCTACCTTAAATGATCAAAAAGCATGCTTCAGGCCATCGACAACCACTTTGCTGGCCTGCAACTTATCCCCGGTACACGAAAAACACAAAGAAGTAACTCCAACAAACAATAAATACAATTTAACAGTAATGCTCAGTGTAATTTTTTTGAATCAGACAGTGTGGTTTGTCATTTCTTATTTGATTGAGTCTCAGAAAACAACATTACGACCTTTGCTTATGTTGCTTTGCTGCCCTTGGCTATCTGCCAAATGCAGCCAACAAATCTGGCCTTATTTCATAAATGCATTTGCCCGGCCTATTGCATCGGACAGAGGAAGATCAGATTTATTCAAGTATCTGCACCGCTCACTCACAACCGACGGCAACACGATGTAAGTTATGTTACCACTAACATAGTTATACTACTTGTCACTATACACCATTTTGTAAGAGAATCATGCTTATTTCTTGAATTCAGTTCAAACCATGTTGAGGCTAATGAGAGCACGTTGACTAAGGTTCGGCAACCTAATAATTATGCATATTTCTTCCTTAATATATGCAGCTCAATATCACCAAATGGCCCTTACACCTAGTGAGGAGCAGTGGAGTGTGGCTTGCCCTCTTTGAAAGGGACAGACGTTATTAGCGTGTGTTTGTCCGTTGCCTTCAATATCCCAGCAAATGACAAGGGAGTTCATTTTCTACCATCTTTCAGCTGAACATGAAAGAACCTTCTGGTAATTAGTATATAGTGATTAATGATTGTCAGTATCATAGTATCTTCTGCTTTAATCAGATAGATACAGACACAAAAACATAAACCCTGTGTATATCTGCCGGTCTCGATGGAGCATGGTTTTGAAGATTCAGACATTTCTATGTGGATGGAATCCTAAAGATTTTTGCTAAATTAATGAGTACAAGGAGCATATTTTCCCTTCATCTAAGGCAGGGGCGTGTAATAGTGAAACCACATATAAAGTAGGTGTAAAATTACAGAAAGTAATTAGTTTGATTTAATAAATATTACTGTACAGTGACAGTTATTCAAAACCCCAACGTGTGAATGCGTATTTATTCACACAAATACAAATTATTATTAACATTATTATCTGCCTGGTAGCGCTTTTGTAACTTATACATATTTCCAATAACTTTCAATCAAGCACCATGAGACAAATAAGAAGTAAACAGATCCATGCTAGCCAGATAGAAAGGCACACACAATGCACCCATGCAAAAATCATTGCTAATTATTTCAAGCGACACACTGATCAATTCTTCATAACGTAACATCATTCCACGTGTAGGTTCTCGGCTACAATCTGATTCCGGTAATGTTTTTAAGGCTCTCGTGCCGTTAGCGTTTTCTATTGGCTTCATGGATTTTTACTGCACTGGAAAAGAAAGGAGTGTATCATAGCCCGCCTGATTAGATTGACAAAATATTCAATAAAACGTTTGTTGAAAGTAATCTAATAAGAAGCCATGCAATGTTATCCAATGATCCAAACTCGACTTATTGTTGAGTCTGAATACTGTATGCGATTCAGCCCGTCGGACTAAAATTGCATTTGAATCCAACGTCGTTTTAAATTCCACTAAAAAAAAGAAAACTGAATCCATTTCTTTCTTCTCATGAGGTTTTCATAAGACAAGAGCAAGTCGGTGTATTAACACCTCTTGAAAATGTGCACTTCTGGGCATTTATGAACCCCGGAGCTTCCCCCAGCCCGGATTTCTCGGAGGTGAAAGGTTCCAAATCCCTCTTTAGATGGGTTGATCTTCTCAGGCCCATTATGCCCCTCCACTGTGACAGACTGGAAGCTGAGAGGCAGTCTGGGCAGAACAAAGATAAAGGAGGAATTAAAGAGGAAACCCGAACTCAACTTCAGCATTTGTATAACTTACCCTATCTTACACCTGAGCATTAGGACAATTCAGTTTGTATTCCCTCCTTAATGCCTTGTTTCCCACCGCCCTTCAAACTACTGCGCTATAAAGCCCTTCAATAAAATGTCAGCAATTCCCTCAGAGCACAGACAAAAAGTTTTAGTAGAACTGGCAAACTGACAACTCTTCATTGGCATAATCCCTCAAGAGACTGACTCAGATATATGCTTATAGTTTCTCTATTCAGTGAAAGATAAATGTAATATCAGGAAGAATTACTCAGTTACACAGTTCTGAGAAGATTACATTATATTTACACTAAAATATAACAAAATGGATATCAAACATAATGAAACATACATAGGTTTTGAATTACTGAAGGAAGACTTGGGATTTTTGGAACCAAGAAAATGTAAAATGCTGTCGTCAGTTTTCAGCCTTTTATATCAAGAAAAAATCATGTTATAAATCCCCCCCACCCCCCAAAAAAAACATGTTAGGTATCAAATTAAACATAAAAATCAGGGCTACAATAATATATAATCCCGATGTACAACCTCTAAACACAACTCAAACAATAAATAGGATTAGGGGTTAGGGTTATTAGGGTTATTAGGGTTAGGGTGTGGGCTTACAAGGTTAAATCAAAACTATGAACTTGCGTTGCTTTGAAAGCCCCTTTTAACAGTCTGGTATGTCTTTTGTATTCATAATGGATGAAGCAATCTGGTCGATGCAACCTTTAAAACAAGTTGGATGTTTGATAAAACATTCAAGCCTCTACTGGTGGAAAGGCCAACAAGTAAACCATGTTTTGTCTACAGTCCTAACTGGATTACGGCAGCACTGTCCGGCCCGTGGTTTCAAGAGGACACACAGTGTATCTCGTGACAGTAAGCTGCCTGGGCTGAGGGCAACAGCTCAGTCCCCGTAGAGAGAAAGCTGAGACTGACTGTTGGGACACCTGGGACACAACTCATCCCCTGAAGCAGTTGATCACAACACAAATGACAAGTAATTGACTGGATGATGGATGATGAGATTAGATTTATGGGTTTAAACAAGGTCAAACATCTCACTCCCACCTGCTAAACCACAACACTGCTCCAAATGATGGAATCAGAATTATGGTTATGTGCATGATAATTCTCCTATCGTGGCCTTGGGAAGGTTGTTAAGGACTTGTGTGATATCCAATAGGTCTTGGGTTTAATTGCTGAGCCCAGTGGGTCAAAACACAAGGTCAGGGGAACAAGAGGAGGGATCCATTTACTGCTACGGATGTGAGGGCAAAGGAGTGGTCAGGTATCTTGGTCATCATGTCTGTGTCCGAGCTTTTCATAGTCTATATTAGCCTGGTATTTATATAATGTCCAGTGATGCTAAGATTAGCCTGCGCCACTGAAATAAAACCAAACAGCATCTCCACTGTGTTCCTTACTCTTTAAATTAAAGACAACACTGAAAATGGGATCAACCATAACTCATAAAGAAGCTGTGAAGCCAACATTTCCGGAGAGGTTGGAGATGCATGGTTTTAGGACATGTATGAGTCATCCTATACGGTGGGTCATGTGCTGACATTACACACCTGCAGTTCCATTAATCAGCATTGCAGAACATTTACGCTGGCTCGTATCTAGAAATACTTTTTATTATTTCCCTATGTGTCCTTACATTTTTACTATAACACCCTAACGTTTGAAGCAAAAATCCTTCCTGGGCATTCTGTATTGTAGATAATATACAATATATCCTCATGTACAGCTCTTGATCCCCATAGTGGGCCATTTGTGATTGTGATCAAATGTGAGGCAATATCTCCACTTCGTTTATGTATAAAGGCAGATATAAAACCTTCACTTGAAATGTGCAGTGTTTACCGTAAAGGCCCTTTCTCTGATTAGATGGATCATTTGGTCATGAACTCTACATTTGAGTCGCATAATGAAGGCCAGCCTCTCGTATATGGGGTCTTTTTTCAAGACAAAATGGAGCTCGCGGTGCTGCTATTTACTTTGCCGTTAACTCATGAAGAATAAATTACCCACTTTAGAGGTTTCCAAGTTCACTACCAATGTGAGAAAAGCATGAGAAGTTTACTATTTATAGCAGGTGAGTGGTTAACTTTTATATGCACTTTGGTAGTTTTTGCCCAGTTGGTCTCCTTCATCCTCTGTGGCACAAGGGAGCTGTTAACTGTTGAGATCCAATAAAAGTGTTATTGCCGCTATCTTTAACATGCTGTGAATGAGGCAAGCCTTAAACAAACTACGGACGGCAGCGGGAGAATGATTAACTATGGTGGGTATAATGCTCACTGTGTCAACTGTATTTTTCCAAATGGTCGAATTTTATTCACCAGACATAAATTGTCCTTGCCAACATATCCACCGTCAGCCACAGTATGACATCTATAAATGTGTTCTTTCCTTTTCCTTTTTAGGATAACTGATTTCACATGAAACACCACTTCATCATCAAGTGGAATGAGACAATGAACTATTTAGTGTATTAATAAAATAAAGCCCTGAAGCCATATGTAGAAGAACAACATATTTAGCACTGTTGCTTTTTCAACTTTTTTTGACTACCAAATCATAATCAGGTATAAATAAGTCTGAAATGGAGCTTTGTTTGCTCTCTTGCTGAAACTGCTATATTAATTCATATATAGACATATGAGCCCATACATGTACCAACAGTAAATGCAATTTTAGATTATTTAAAGTTCTATCACACTAGTTGTAACCATTCTAACCAATGCAATCGCTGATATTATACATTTCCCCATAATCCCATGTTCAAGAAAAATCATACACTACAGAAAGCAAACACATGCAATGCATCTAAGCGAGTTACAGTATCAGTCCATATGGCGACCTTTATGTTTATGAGTAGCCAGTGAGTGAATACTCTGCTGCAGACGGGTCATTACTTAAGTAACCAATGCACACACATTGCTTTTTGAGAATAATTTATCTAAGATCAAAATAAATCAATGAATATTTAGAGAACATATGTTACTAGATTCGGACAAGCTGCAAAGCCCAGCTCCATTAATAAATTGAGAAATGTGAGGATTCATTACTGTATGGATTTCGAGAACACATCCATGCAAATGACAAAGAAATGCAAATGCAAAGGCATCATCAAGCAGAGTGCTCAACATAGATTGCCACGAGGTAATCACAAGGGCCCCCAACAAACATATCCACTGGTATATGCTGCTCTATCAATTCCAAAATCATAATGTCCAATGTCTTAAATGTGGGCATACATTATGTCCTGGAATATCTATTTGATTTAGTTGTTGATCCAGTGCAAGAGAGGTAAGGAGTACCCTTCTTTCTCTGACAAATGGCATTTTAACTTCTAAGTGAAGATCTGAAATTGCTCTCCTTAATTGCCCTTTAAGACTGCAGCACCAATTATTAATCAATGGGTGTCAAGGGAGCCAGGCCCACCCTCTATTTAAAGCAATAAATTGCTGAATTATATTCATATTTATTCTAAGTAGGTCTTCATTGTAATTGGCATGTTATTAGGCTGAGGGCTTTTAGTCTGTATCAAAGTAATTCAATTAAAAAAAGTGAAATATAGATCTGTCTGGGATAAACAAACAAGCCAGCTGTAATATGACAGAAATGCAGTGAACGGTCTGGTTAAGTAGCTCATTATTTTTGCCCTTCCTTGAGGAAAATAGCTGCTTCAGGAGTATGGGGCCGGTTTCCATTGTAGCAGCCGGGGACTATGGAAGCACCTCATCAATCCACTTATCCCTGTTCCGTTGGTTGGATAATCTGAGTGTGTGACACTAATGGTGAGGTTGCCTCACGACTGAGAAAATATACAGAGGAGCCAGCTGAACCCCCTCCTCAGTTCTCGTCCTCTCTCGTCTTAAGACACACTCTTTTCCTCACACACACACACACACACACGAACCGACAAACATGTAGTGCATACTCCGTCTCTACCGGTCTTTTCCAATGTTCAGTCAAGAGGGTAATCCTAAGCTTCTTTTCTTATCTCGGGGAGGAATTTCCAGCATTAGTCATGATAAGACACAGGTCCTCACTGATAAAGAGGAGGGAAAGCTCTCCAAAGCTAACTAAGGAGGAGATACTTACGGAATGCAGTTCCTGCAAGAAACCTGATGGATTTAGACGAAAGGCTATTGTCTTTATTGCTTTAATCTCTGTAAACAGATTCTGCATTTGCATGTAGAATATGTAGGGAAAAGAGTTTGGCGTTGGGCGGCCTCCGGTTTGGGTTTGTAGTCCGAGAAGTATCGACCAATCACGTTGGAGCAGACTTTGGTCGAATGCAGGTCCGCGTGGAGAGCTAAAGAGGTGGAGATGTAGCTTTTTATTGGGTTCAAATGAGCTTTTAAACTGTCAAATAAAAATCTGATCGTACACATTGTCTCTCAACCTCAAAACTATATTCTCATATCGCAAGTTGCTAATCGGACCGCAAACAACAAGGTGCGCCTTTACGTAAGTCCTTGATGTGTATTTTTACTAAGGCAAAAAATCAGTACATTGATACTTTGGTGTTAGAATTTGGATCTATAAATCATATTATCATATTAAAAAGAAGGTGCAGTATGTACAATGCCTGCAGCCAATTCTATAACCTACAGTAAAACATCATCACAGGTCGAGGTTGAGGCAATATAAAGCCACTTTCAGCCTGCTTTAAAGAAACAGTCCACTCAGACGTCATGATTCAAACTCACTAGGTCGAGTTGAGCCTCCCGTCTGCTGAAACGGTGGCGTTTACTTTGGTAGAAATGTTTAATGCATTACATTGACTACATATTGTTGGGGGGTTTTGCAGGTCAAAGTGATTTACGCCTTTGGAGAAAGTTTGGCTCTTGTGAGGGTGGAGCGCCGCTCGGGGAGGAGGGGTGTAAAGATTTATCATTTCTATGAACTTTTTTACAAGCGTCATGCCTTATCCAGAAACAACAACACAGGTATTTAACCTGTTCCTTGTCAAAGCCTTGCCTGGAAAACCTCCATTCATCTTCAGGGAGTATGTGGACATTTGTTTATTCTCAACTTTGGCTAATTGACCAAACTATCTTTACGGTTTTCCAGTTGCGGCACGATAAGTACACCGCTGAAACGAACATTTTACCTCACAGAACCGGCTCCTGACGGATGGGGGTGGGTTCATACGGAGGTGAGGGTCTACAAGCGTGGAGAAACTAAAACAGTGGGCCGACACGGCCCCCCTTTGCACCCTGCATCCCGCGTTAGAGTAAGCCGCTCTGTCACATCAATCTTGGAAGCAAACTTACAAAGCAATTTGTTGAAGGTCAGCAGAATATGTGATAAAAGTGTAG
The DNA here is from genome assembly GCF_910589615.1 of Taurulus bubalis. Classification (NCBI taxonomy): domain Eukaryota; kingdom Metazoa; phylum Chordata; class Actinopteri; order Perciformes; family Cottidae; genus Taurulus; species Taurulus bubalis. The sequence continues at coordinate 23,956,042 of NC_136600.1, forward strand.
TCTTGTTAAGCATCCATCACGGGCTGATTCGGATTTTGAGCAAAGATGTAGTGACAAAAATACACAATGGGTTCAGGGTAATGGGTTTAGGCAGGGATATTGGTTTGGGTAATACAGTTAATAGGCCCTTGGATCTGGGGGCTCTTTTAGGCAGATATGAGAAGCATCACCGGCTGTCATATTCTCCGATGAGAGAATGCATTAGAGCAAACTCTATTTAGTAAAAGACAATTCAATTAGGGACTATTCAGAGACCCCGGATTATTTCCCCACGGGCATCCGCTCAGTCGAGGCAATATTCAGATTTCATTGTGATTTCAAAGTGGAGAAATGTCAACGGCTGGCTCCTGCAGTGGCCGGGGCTGTATGGACATTTATATTTCAACGGTCAAACAAATGAAGACAGAATTTTCTCAATACTTTCCTAATGTACAGTAGCAATATGTCATGGATTGATTGGCTGCATTTATCTTATGACACAGAGGCTTTATGGCTTGTTTTGTGTGTTTCTATGTGATAGAGAGACGTCCAGTTTTGTATAGATTTTCCTTCAAGAATATAAAACAAAACCCATGGCAGCCAACACAGAACTAGAGGTTAATCAAATATGTACTGTGTATCAAGTAAAACATGAATAGATTACAGCAATATTATAGTATTGGAGTATAAAATGTTGCATGTTTTTATTAATATCCGCAAAAGAGGAACTAAACATTCAACAATTGGCATATTCCCATGTATACAATACAAAAAAAAAAAAAAACACATATGACAAGCTGGGATTTACTACACATCAAACATATATGCTGCACATATCATGTGTAACCATATAACAGCGAGTGATATATCCTCCATCATCAAGCATGGAAGTCAATTTCATACATGCATATGATGCACATATCGTGTATGTCAGTGCACGGACTATATACTTGAACATTCTACTATGTCAGTGCATGAGGGCATCTGTCCACCCTGTACACACACATGTTACACACATCATCAGACGTGGAGACTACACCTGTCTCTACATGAAACCAGAGACCCGCGCCTGCATCCAGGGGCTATGCAGCACACTGACAATGCAACTGGGTCACAGATAGTCATAAATCCAACCTCCTAAGGATATTACACAAGAAACCGAGATGCCAGCAAATCAATTCACAGTTTGGTGGCGGGACCATAAAGCGTCTTTACTAGCTCATCTAAATCCAATCAGCGGGATTCCTATGTAAACAGAGACGTGGAGTCATTTCGTGCAAAGTTACTTCCAACGTTGCAACACGGTGTGCGTCCCATAAACAAGTAGGGAATTGTTTAACATTAGCAAGAGTTAATCTAATAGTTCCACTGTGCGAGTGTGCTGTTTTGACAGTTGCTAACTTTATTTTGACCAAATACTGACAGATCTTAGGGAGCACTGGAGACTCCACTTCTTGGAAAACATAAAACTTCACAGTGTCAGTGCAATTAATGAAGCGCTTGAAGAGTTCTTCCTTGAGCGAGGAAAGGGCAGACAATTTTACCAGTGGAAAGAGAAAAAAAAAGTAAGAGATGTCTCAGTAGATTAATTCGTCGTTGTCGCAACGGTGTTATTACTGGGAACAGCTCCAGGAATTCTATTCCACCATGAAACCACGTTGATAAAGTGCTCAGAGCTCTGGACATGAATCCACCCGTGCAACACAAGTTGGGCAGATTTTAACTGTGTACATGAGATATCTTCTCTGCAGACATATTGAATGACGAAAGACATGACATGATAGTGGCAGGCGACTAAGATTTATTCTGAAATCCAACCATATCGCATAACTGCTTTGGGAACAGTAAACTTGGGTCCTGACTCCAACTGACATTCACATTTAATCCACCACTGAATCATGTCCTTCCTGCAGCTCTGTATCATACACTCTACAAAAATGCAATGAATGCATTTTGACAGCGGGTCAAATGACATTCCACTTCTTTGCTTTATATATATAAATATATTATACAGATGCAAGCTTAATCATTATCAGCATATTGGTGACCGTCCGTCTGTGACGTGTGTGATGTTAAAATGTGCTGCCACTTCTATTCTTTAACTCTCAATGACAGAAAGGACCTTGGTGACGAAGAGCAAATGTCCGTATTCACACGTAGAACAAAGGAGCTTGATATCAGCACAACGCCGCGGCCGGTGTTTCCACCGCCGCTCCTCTCGGCGGGTGGAGCGCTGTGCCTCCGACTGATTTGCTGGTCACTGCTCTTCTCACCGGCTGTGTGGACGCTAACGTGTCAGAAGATGAAAAAAAAAGAACAACTTTGACAATGTCCTTTCTCTTTCCACACGGATCTTTGCTTGGCTGTGGCAAAGTTTGACTGAACCTTTTGTTTGAGGGAGTTGGGGAGAGAGAGAGAGAGAGAGAGAGAGAGAGAGAGATACACAAAGTGTGTGTGTGTGTAAGGGAGAGAAAAGGAGAAAAGAAGGGGGGAAAGGGGACACAACAGCGACCATATGTTCAATGTGACCCTCATTATTCTCAATTAGGGCAGCCATCCATGGAATGGTCTTGCTGATAACAGCCCATAACACCTTCAGTAGAATGGAGCGCAATCTTCCAGTGGCACGATGGACGAGTAGGGTGGCGAGGGGGGCGCGTGCATGTCTGCATAAGTGTGTGTGTGTGTGTGTGTGTGTGTGTTCCCCAAGTAGATGCACAGACACCTTCTTCTTTTTTTTTGCTTACATCTCATAGTGTGCATGCATAAACTCAGGCTTGTATGTGAATATGTGCATCCTTGCAAATGTGTGTGTGTGGGCTTTTGATTGTGTGTGTGTGTGTGTGTGAGGGACCTGTGGCGAGCTGCAGCGGGTGGGCAGCCAGGCAGGCTTTGCCAGCTTCTGGAAGGCTTACGGGGGGGTGTGCAGGGCCACAGCCCAGGTCCCCAGGACGTCTGGATGGATGAGTTGATGGAGAGTAATGGGGTCACATTGAGCACATGATGTAAAGGCGAACCTTATGCCTAACTCTTAATGGCATTATGAATGTAGCAGCAAATTTCTCTTTCCCTCTTAACATAAAACAAGAACAATATTTTGACGAGGGCGGGGGCGGGGGGTTGGTCTAATCTCTTTGTTGCTCATCCGTAGAACTCGTCGTTCTCTGCTGTCATCATGAGTGTAATGCTGAGCTGAAGGTGACCCACATATGAAGCAAGTTAAGAAGAACAGAAGTTTCCTCTTTCCTCTCTATAGACGCCTGTCATTTCTAAAGGGAAAATAATTGATTGATTCATCAGAGTGTATAATGTATATATATTCATAACCAGAAGTGCATGTATTTGCGATAAATTCTCATAAAACTGCATCATATAAATAATATGAGCGTCCCCTTTTCGTTTACACTCAAAGCAAATTAACTTGAAGTAAATGAATGAGGCCCCACACTAGTCATTTGTGACTATTCCCCGCCTGGCCTGCTTCCCAGGCTCTTACTGTAAGCCAAGGAAGCGGTGACATCACCCTCATTCCTTCTTGCTCTGGATTCAAAATGGCCCAGGTGATTAAGTTCCCTGTAAAGCGATGGGAGTCAGTGCAAGGCCGCGGCATTGAGCGGGCTCATTGATTAAAAACCAAACGAGAGCCCTCAGCGCACTGCAGGGACGGCACTCACAGTAACTGGTACGCTTCATTTGTCTTTGATCTGGTCCTCCTTTGACTATTGTCTCCATCAGCCGGCTCCTCTGTGGCAGCTGGTGCCCGTACGCGGCTCTCCTCGGCATTAGCGAGAGAAAGTATCATGACACCTCTGCACGGGTCGGGTAATCTCACACAACAAGACTATTCTCTCTAGATCATGGAACAATATGCAAAATACACTGCAGGTCATTTACTGTTTTTTTTTAACTAATGCCATAGACAAATTGGCAGCTTTCATTAATGAAACATGCAAGTTGTATGCATGCTATATGATTATAATACAAAATAATTAAGAGATGAGGATGATCTAAGGACTAAACATAAATACCTTCACCACCTCCATCGCCATAGAGGATGTCGTGGTTGCTGTGTGTCACACATCAAGCTGGATGAGTGGTTTCCCAAGATGCAGTAGAATAAGCACGATGGCATGAAAAGCAAACACATGATGAGTTAATCATGCAGCCGGGTTGGCAGCTCTGACCTCAGCGCTCCAACGTTGAAGTTTCCACTGGCAGTTATGGTTTTGCTAATTGGTCCATTTTCTCAACGTCAAATAAACTTCACATTATTGTTTCAGCTCAGTTGCCTAAGGTTAACCAAAAGTTACACCGCTGCACGTGCAATTAAAGTTGTGTCACTGGAGTTCACTAAACAAAACTGTTTCAAAACCACAGACACCAGAAACACATTGTTTATTAGTATTGTCAAGGAATGGAATGAGTCTTTAGCTTAGTGTTGATTTCCCAGGATTCCCTGATTCTGCAGTGCACTGTGTATGGCAGAGAGAAAGGAAAACAGCATCCACACTGCCATCATCTCCTCCTGTGTACACCTAAAACAGAACAAGCCCATACGAGTTTGAAATTGATGAGTGCGCCACTACAAGTTCATGACTTTGACCTCCAGGGTATTTGATCCCTTGACACAGAGTTTATTTTTCTAAAGCTACAGCTTGATATTCCAGCACTTAATTTAAGAGTGCAGTTAAATCACAGAAGCCATAATATGTCAGGCAATCCCACGACTGGGGGTAAAAAGAGAGTGAAAACGGGGAGGGGGAGGGAGGGAAAACAGTAAGTAATGAAAAAGCTATGATTGCTTTTCTGTCCCTCCAAATGACAGTTAGCACCTCAATGACCTGCTCGGGGCAGGGCCATCTAGAAATGACACGCTAAGGCACAACGTCATCTAACAGGGTAGTTACAAAAATCAATACAAAACCCATTTCAAAGATGCTTGGCGAGCTTGTGTGTGTGTGTGTGTCTGTGTGTGTGTGTGTGAGTGTGTGTGTGTCTGTGAGCTTGCGTGTGTGACAGAGAGGGAGAGAGAAGGACCTGCTGTTATGTTCATTTATTGAGTAGGCCTGAGGGGCAGAAAACAAACTTTTCTGATATACACATTACCTCGCGAGCAAAGGAATTCTGAAGGCTAAGCAATAACTGCATTACTTAAGTCGCGAGGAGCCCCCTCCATAGAAGGGGGTCTTTCATTGCATGTCAAGTACAGCTTAATTCTAAACCCGCTGCCCTCCGGCCCTCTTCATTGTCACACTTTTAACTAAACTAGGTATCGGCCACTAGAAGAAGAATGACTCCTTGTCCGCCGGGGGATCGATATGCAGTCTCTCTGACATTCACAGAGAACACATGTAAACCAGGCTGGCCGGCCGCACGACTATCTTGTCTTGTTGGGGATACTGGCAAACATCATCATATATTATCCCCTTTGATTTGTTGTCAATACCCAATCACGGCAAAGAGGTGCAGATCTAGCGGAGCACAAAGACACTAAGGAGTGTAAAACAGACAAATGGGCAGGGGGGACATCAATCCGAAGGGCACGTCAGCCGGGCCCCCGATGAATTAGGGCGCCGTGTCGACGGCTGAAATTTATAGACAGTAACATGTGAAAGTGCTCACTCCTCACAGCCCCGAGAGAGGTCAATAGCCTGATGCCTTTGTCCAAATGGCGTTCTCATTAAGCCAGATCTTTTTCTCTCTCTCTCTCTCTTTCTTTCTGTCTCTCTTTTGCACAACAGGAAAGAATAAACGGCTACCTGCTTGTGTATTGTTTCAAACCAAATTACCTTCAGTGGCCGTCCTCCTACAAAAGCGTTACGTCTAATAGAAATTGATGCACACGCCTATAAACACCGTGTGTCTCGCTCCCGTATTTCTTTTCCCCTTTCCTTCCTGCTTTGTCTTTAATTATGCCGTCTGCATTGTACCTTTCCGTATATCTTCTCAGGATGGTGTCAGATACAGTCGTGGTGTTTCCACTGTGCAAACCGCAAAAAGCAAGCTTGAAAACCACGGGACTCATTTGCAGCACTTGAAAGCAACTTGGTTCAGCTGTGTGTAAATCCCACTTGTCGGAAAATTTTTTGGAAGAGACACACACTACGGCTCGTGATTGAGAGGTAGGATTTTGGGTCAGCGGGGTGCTGGATTCAACAAAGATATTTCTCTGGAAACACAATCAAATAGAGCTTTTACTTTGTGTCAGCTACATTTCCTGTGAGGAGCGGCGATGCTCCAGAGATGCGATCAGTGTTTGAGCAGCATACCGGTGCGATACGGATTCCAATAAATTACATACGATATGAAAAGCCTCGGCTCTCGCTGATGGACCTCAAACAATCTAAGAGAAAACACTGGTACGCCGTCCTGTCGCACACACATATCTGCACACGGAGAGTACATTTAATGTTGTCACTTCCTTCAGAGCCGTCAATGTCAAGAGAGACCACTGGCAATTCAAAGTAATCGGGAAGCCACGTAACAAAAATAAATTTGGGGCTTGACACGCTGTTGGAAAAGAATAGCAATCAGCAAATTTAATGCATTTCTGATGTATATTTAAGGCTCTGACACTAGGCCACAGATGTACATGTGTTGGGTTTCTATTTTGCAAAAGATATGGTCGGTGATAACCTATTATGGGACATCGTCAGCTTCCCCACTGCCTCAGCCGCGAATAGGAAAAATTCCATCACTTGCTCTATCCAGGAGATGTAATATCGAAACAAATTATGGCTGGAATTGAAAAGTCACAAGCTTATTCCGTCTTGATCAAACCGCTGCCAAGAGGCTAAGTGCAGAACTGGAGATACCCCCAAAATGCTTTTTATTGCATTATCGTCATTGACATGTACGACACTCCCAGTTCCCAGCTTCAGTAGTGGATATAAATACATATTTTTCAAGCTATAATCCGACACACAGGAAGCATGAAAAGTATTTAAAAAAAAGAGCCTCTGTAAAATAATTAGTCATTTGTTAGTGTGGTTGTTTTAGTAAACAACGATTTTGTTTAGTCCTTTTTATTCTTTTTGGGTATAATAAACTGGGTTTTAATGTGCATATAGATTAATGACAAATTAGGTTTACATTCAAAACACTAAGTGGATATGAAAGACAACAATGAGGGATTCTGATCAATGCAACTGTACCTGTGTGTCAGTGTTCAGGTGTCTGAAGTCAGACGCAACAAGAATACAAGACATTAATGTGACAGATCTTATTTGGCGGGACATCGTTTGTAAGATGTAATGATCACATCTCAGAGTACATAACGTTTGATTGGATTGCAGGAGTCGGTTTCCGGCGGCAGCAATAATAACAGCGGTCTCATCTCGGCTTTTATGGCGCCGCGTATTGAACCACCTGAGTGCCGCCTCGCTCTACGGTGGCCTGCAGGCGCTCCGACTCTTCAACAGTGAGTCCTGACACACAAGAAGAGGTCTGCTGAGACCCAGATGAAGATTTCTATTATCATATCAAATCACACAGCGGGGCTCTCATTATAACCGACACATTCTGAACAGTGAATAAAAAAGGCAGAGCTACATAATGCATAATTAGAAAGTTTTTTGGTGTTGCATATGGTAGCGCATGATAAGAGCGGATGTTAGAGAGAAGAGCTTTTGGCGGGACATCAAAAAATGTCATAGAAGTTAGGAGATTACGGTCGGGTACAGTGACCCCGTGACCCGGCTGCATCCCTCTGGATGGCGGAGGCCGGTGGCCAGCGGACAGAAGGCTGATTCCCCCGTCCTTGCCGAGACCTCGTTAACGACTTAGAAGACCCATCAATATTTAACAACTCTATGATTGAAATTTCAAATTCATCTCCTCAATGGTAAATCACAAAGGAGAGGGGGAGATGGGAGCGGGGAGAAAGGAGAGAGAGAGAGGACAGAGAGAGCGAGTCATTTTTTTTATCAGAGAGCTATTTTAAATAAAGACTGTGATTTAGTGAGGCCACACCAAGTCAATTAGGGGCAGAATATCTAAGCTTTGTTTAAGTAGGTACTGAATCACCATATTGGATCTGACTGTCTAACAATTACTCTGATATGAAAACATACTATTCCGCCTGTGGGGAGCGAAGAGTGCGCGAGATACAGGAGTGATTTCCTCCCCTCTACAATCCTTGTCTTCGTCCCTCCCTCTCTCTTCCTTGATTCCTGCCATCGACCTTTTCTTTTATGCATTTCTCCACCTCCATGCCCTCTCCTGTTCATCCGACAGACTTGAGTCAGAGAGCAAGAGATAAGCGTTACTATTTCATGAAGGTGTGCGGTTCCTCGGCGGTGCCAGAGTTCTCCGTGTCGGACAAAGTCCAGCAGCTCATGAGAAAACACCGCGAGACTCAAGTCACGCGTTCAAAACCGCCACGCCAATCTGTAGCCGAGAAGATCTGCCGCCTATCAAATCTATGGATTCATTATCTCATTAGCACCTCCATTATTTTTGGAGTCTATACTTTGGAATGACCACAAATCGGATCAAAAAAAGAATGTATTGTGTGTTAAAAAGATTGTATTTCATGTTTATTTTCAATGACGTGGGAGAAATATCCCAAGTCTACTCGTTAAAACACACACACACACACACACCATTACATTTGACACTAAACAATGAGGCGTACAATGGAGTATGTGTCCCTAATTCTGCAACGGCCTCCTCCTCTCTGTGTGCTTTAGTCATGTGGGTTCTTGGGAGTTCAACACAGCAGCAGTAAAAACCAAAAGAGATCACTTCCTGATGCGGCGCAGTCGTCTCCCTCCGTGTATCAAACACACATTTTGTGGGCGCCCCCCCCCTCTCTGCCGACGTCCCATCCCTCCCCGGCCGTGTGTGGCTTTTGGTTCACTGGAGGTCAGGACGATCATTCACCCCCAAGGCCTGAGGGCGCCCATACACTCTCCCCTTTATGACCACATAAAGAAAGCCAAGTGCTCAGGCGTGCCTGATTAGCTGCCCTAATATGCTATTTGTGACTAATTTCAATGGTGCTAAGTCACAGGTGACGGTCCCAGGCTGTAAATCTCACTCGGCAAACCTTTGACGATGTATGTGTATGTCTCTCTGTGTGTGTCTGTGTGTGTGTGTGTGGCTGCTCCTGTGGGTGTGTGTCCTCTCCCCCAGGATGCACTAGTAGGTCCCGTGGTGAATATGCAAAGGCCATTTAGGTGAAAGGCAGGACATAAAAGTAATGGATGGTAGATGAAGCCATCTCAAGCTGACAAGTCAACTTGCGGAGAGGAAGTGTGTGTGTGTGTGTGTGAGTGTGTGTGTAAAGAATGCACTGCGACTAGAGCGGTTTTGTTTAAGCACAATCATTACTCTCTGCCTCCAGCGCTGATATACTTTTACTGCAGAAATGTTGTGGTGTTACATTTGTACATTTTATGTGCTGTACTGATTGACTAGCTCACACGATGCAAATCAGAATGGTTAAAAATAGTTAATGAGTGTCTTTTGGCCGTATCGAAGTGGAACAAACTGTTTTTACACAAGAGCAAGGGATTTTTGACCTTGTCCTACATTAGTGTTGTGATCGGGGGGTTCTTCATAATTACATTTTCAAAAGAAAGAATGTTGTGATGCATAGGAACAGTGACTTAAAAATCGATTTTTATTGTCAAACATTCAAATGTTGACATTTGTAAGTATGTACTTATTCTGAGAATGTAATATATAAACCATGCTAATTAGAAAAGAGTGTAGTTAACAGACCTCCATTTAGTTCTGTCCTTTACTTCCTTATAATGTGTCAACAGTTCCCTGTTTGAACTGTTTTCCCATCATCCTCCTGACCGCTGCTTTTCTGACCCACAGTGGAGTTTTGACAGCAGAAGGAAGGAGACGAGCAAAGAAATGCTGTTGAATGGCTCAATGTGTGTGTGTGTGTGTGTGTGTGTGTGTGTGTGTGTGTGTGTGTGTGTGTGTGTGTGTGTGTGTGTGTGTGTGTGTGTGTGACCTCTGTGCTGTGTCCTCCGCGCTGACAGAGTCCTCTCCTCCAGCTTCTCAGTGTTTAACACCCAGGGTCCGTTCCCAAATGGCCAGCCTAAAACACCCCCTTCTTTATACAAACACACACACACACACACACACACACACACACACACACACACACACACACACACACACACACACCTCTCTGGACCCTAACACTGCTCGAGCTCCAGAGAGGTGAACGCCATGGGTGGGGGGGGAGACTGGGGGGAGGGGAGGCTGAGCTACACTCACCTCGAAGAAACATAACCAAAAGGTTAACAGTTCTGCCAGATCTGGGGTCACAACCAGTAAGGAATCGCATTATTTCTATATGAATGACAATGTACAGCCTTGAGACATTTGGACTTGCATTTATTGAGTAGAGCTGACAGAATATGGCACCCAGGACATTTCCCAGTGAATGATTGAGATATGCAGCAACCAGCCTGAGAGACTCTTCAACCATGTTGCATTCACGAGAAATCAATGACATTGTACTGTGAGGTATTTTGGACATTCAAAACACAGAATTGTATTAGTGTTTTCTTTCATTTTCAGTTTAATTTTATAACCTTTAAATGTGTTTTTTTTAGGTAATTTGTTCAGCCAATCAAGCACAATTTAACAACCAGTTACATTGAAAAATACTCATTAAAGTCAAAAATAAAATCAGGACAACAAGCCAATAACAAACCATGAATCTATAAATAATTAACTCTATTTTAAAGATCAACACAGATGGTTAAAATGCATTTGTTCTAGTCTTTACTTTCTGTATCTGTTACTTACAGATTCTGATCTCATAACAGCCCTATGCACCTGCCCCTCACACCAATGGGAAACCTTGCAAGCAGGTCATCAACACCCCAGTCTCCCTCTCCCACAATTGAACAGCCAAGGTTAAAGAATAGTCCAAATAATAAGATGCAAGCCTCCAACTCTGGTAAATCAGTGTAAAAAACACTCTTCCCTGCAGCCAAAATACTTCAACCGCCTGTCCCTGTTTTGAAATAATAAACAGCCCACCGTCACCTCAGCAATGGTAATGAAATGCAAAACGGTGTGTCAGGAAAGAATCAAAACCTGCCTCAGAGTTGCGGCCCCAAACACTTTGGAAATGCCGGCTGCATCACGTAGCACAAACACAGCTTCTGTCTCAGCCAAATTAGGGACATTAAAAAATCACAGGCTGAAAACCTGCTAATTATTACACCCCCTTACGAACAGAGACAGTCGAGCTAAGCGGCAAGCCACCGGCTGACTCCCAATGTCACTTTCTCCGAGTAACAAATATCCAAAGGTCAAAGTGTGGACTTCGGGGGAATAGGGAAAAGCTCAGCGGGGCTAAGTGGTGTGTGCCTGTGCGTGTCTGTGTATCTTTGAAGGAATCTGGCCTGTAATGTCCTCTAAGACTATGCTGCCACCTGCAGCTCTGGGTACGAACAAAGACACAGGTGCTGCTGGAGGGAATAACAGGCAGGGTAGTAAGTCACATACTGTAAAAGTCATGCACAATTACCACGGGAATATAAACCTAATCTGTGGCTGCAGCCTCATTAAGGCAACAGTGTGGCAGTTCCACAGACAACTGAAACCAGGAGTTGTGCATTACTAGCTATATTTTAAATGAGAATGTGAAGAGGCTGCAGTAATAGCTGTTATTGGATTATACTTGTTAAAAGGGTAACAGATATTTAAAGTATATTGACTGAATATTCCAATAAATACACATTTCAAATAATTGCAAAAAGACAAATTAAAATGCAAGCCATGATGTTGATGGAGGTGTATATGTAGATGCATATGTATAAGCATTTGTCAGTGTAAATGTGTATAAATTATACTCGCTATAAGCTAAACTATTGATACTAATATTACTGTTTTGATTATTTACTATTTATTTTATTTTATTAAGTTGATTTAAATGTCAAGGGTTGTTCTGTTTTGTTGTGTTGAAAATGAAGAATAAAAAGTAAAAAATAAAATAAAAAAATGCAAGCAATGTAGCGATCTATATTTAAATACCATTCAAATATAATTATCCTGTACATTTACAAAGTTATTTTACGTGAGGAAAACACCGATGCAGATTCATGCAGAGGCTCTCAAAGTCGGGTTAACTTGCATTATGAATTATTGCATCCCAAACGCCTGCTTATTGTTTCGCAACCCGCTTATTGTTCCAAAGAACAGCAAGATGTATGACCCTGCAGCAATTAAAATATTAGATATCAAAGTGCAGAAGCTGGGGACTGTTAACGAAATGTGATAGTGAGCATGAGTAATGGTGGCACACATGACTTGTCATTAATAGAAAAGAAGAAAAAAAGAAAAGTGAAGGGTGTGGATGACCTCAAATGCAAAGCTTCTGTATAACAATATTTTGTTGCCTAACAATGTGAACAATTTTCCTTTTCTTTTTTCTTTTGTTTCCCTTCCACAAAGAGCGGTGAACTCTAGACTGACATTTGTACAGATGTGGTAAGGCTAGAAGCCACCCTGTAATTAAAGCGCTCACCCTGGGAAAGAAGGTGTGATCTTCTGTCATACTTTGACAAGGCTCCGAGCACCGGGCAAAGCAATATAGTTACATGCTCGGTAGCAGCTGGAAGAAGAATGACTGTATGTTTGATTGCCTGATAGCCAGACTGTATCTCCAAGCTATTGTTTCTGGTAATAGCGATCAAAGTTGTGTGCACGTAGTGTGTGTCTGACTCTGGCCAAGAGCAGCGCACGGCTAACGTAACCGGCGTTAGCGTCCTTTTACCGGCTCTAGTAAAGGCAAAGCTAGCTCTAATATTTAAAAAACGATATTAGCTTTAAAGGTAAGAAGTTAAAGTTTAGTTTAACGCCATTAAATCCGCTGAAAACGGACGCTAACTGAGGAGCTAACGTCGGAGTTGTCCTGCAGTTGTACGTGTATGTGTGTTTCAATGTTGTGTTTAATATGTAGGTATTTTAAAAATTGCATCTTATTCGGCTCAGTATAGGATTAAAATAGTTTGATTATAAGCCACATTACAATTGCAGGATAATCACATCCATTTGTAATATGCGGCATTGTAACCAAATCCCTCTTCAAGTGGATGAAATATATTTTGACTTCACTTCACTGTGTCGTGGAAACCTGAGACAGACACCGTATCTGCTCTGTCAGAATCATTAAGTCAACATGCCATCAGGTTCAACTCAGAGTCTCTCCTCAGAATTTGAGAATGATACAGCCTGACGCGGCTTGAACTTTGCGTCTGCCAGGAGGGGCTATTCTCTGTCAGCTTCACCATTCTCCCATGGCTTTAAATATTGTAGGCATCTTGGGGATGTGGAGACACATTTGTCATCCTTGTTTGACAGGCTTGATGAAGGGGTTGTCTGTCAGTGTTTCACAAATCCAACCAGACCACGAGCCCACGGGTGGCACGTAGACAGTCACGGGCGGAGGGGGAGTTCCCTCCCCTGCCGGCTCACGGGGTAATTGTGATAATACTGGCATGGAAAATTATAGAGGAGTGAGTTAAGGAGATGCTTGAATTAAATGCAGAGGCTTGACACGGTGATGAGAGTGTGGGTGGGCTGTGATTGTGAGGGCAAGTCCTTACAGTTGATTCTTAAACGCTGTGATACTTGTAGTACTTACATGTACTCTGGTATTAAATCTAATAAGCCAAACCCTTTTTTTTTTCCTTCTATCTTTGCGCAACAGAGGTGGTGAACATTGCTTGTGCTTTCAAATTAGGTTCTGCATTGTTAAGCCTGTCACTTATTTCGTAATAACTTAAAACTTCAGGTATGCATATACCTTTGGGATACAGAGACTTTGCAGCCACTTCTTATTAAAAAAAGAAGGAAAAAAGGCACATTTCCCAACCTTTTGCATGAATACTGAAAGGATCTCTCCCAGTAAGCAGATATCATAACCGTCCTATAAAATAAGTTGAGCTGGAAAGACACAACAAACACGTTCTTGCTCGCTCTCTCTCCGTTTCCCTCCCTCACTCTGTCTCTGACATCGGGGTCAACCTAGCATATAATAGACAAACTTGGCAGTAATCTGGGGACTCTGAGAGAGGTCCGGGAGATTTATCAATCAACTGGCCACATTAAACGGATTTCCTAATGAAGTGAAGTCTTTACAGGGATTAATCCTCTACCACCTGCAAGGAGCCACCTGCTCGACTGCCATAATTGGCATGGATGGCACCGCCACCATCAGCAGAAAGAGGAGAGGCACAGTGCGAGGAAAAGAGGGAACGAGAGGGAGAGAAAGGGGGAGAGAGACGACGGAGACGAACAGAGGGGGAAGGAGAGAGAGAAAGAGACGGACAGAGAGGAAACAAGTTGGAGAGAGGACAAAGAAGCTAGACATCGGGGTGTCAAACTCATGCAAATGATGACACTCAGTGTGTTGCAACGACACAACGAGGGAGGAAAATAAATAAAATATTTTAAAAAAAGGAGACGAGACAGCGCCAGGTCTCTTATGACACGGCGATGAGCATCCAGCCCTTAGTTTGTGCCAGTCTTCCAGCATTCCAAGACCTTGACAGCAGCTCCTCGCTACATCTTCCAGCTGTGTCAAATCTGCCTATGTGCTAATGAACGTGTCAGAAGCCCAATCGTGTCATTGCTGTGTGTGTTTCAATTCACCTCTGAGCACGGAGATTTCTACCCCGGGTGTACCAGCTTACACATTACATTCACCCGCAAGTATTTCTGCATGAATAATTACACAGTCCACCGGCATAAAGTTAGAATCCACACCGGTTCCCCTGCACATATACTGCCAAAGCAATCGTTTTGATTGTGTTGCAGGTGGCGTTAATTTGACCGTGATGACGCTGTGCGTGAAATATGGACTCACATTGATCAAGCCTTTGCTAAGAATGCCCAATCTGGCAATTTCGATAAAATGAGAATTACGATTTTAGAGCTCAGTTTCACAAAATAAGGATGAAACTTAGTGTGAGATGATGACACAAGTTTACCTATAATTGAGGTAAAGATAGCAACTATGTGACCAGAGGCACACGAGATATGCAGCTGTAACAAGGGTTGATTGTTAATGGCTGATCAAATGAACTCGTCTTGTGCAGCACACTCTTGAATAAACATCCACCACAGCGAGTTGTTTACTTAATTCTATGCAAATTCTAGGGTGCTTCTTTGAGGAGACACTGAAACGAAAGTGTTGACTCTGAGTGATTTTGATGCAACTCAAAGGACTTTTGAAACCCAAGAGTTTGGGCGAATAATTTGGATCGGTGCAACAAAAATTGTATCAAGATATTTGGCCTCTTTACCTGTTACTCTGAACAATTTGCATTGGAAGCAACTTGGAAGCTGAGCAGAATAACTTACCATATCAGAGCCAATCAAAAGAGATTTAAGCGTGTGCTGCTCTTTGTTGTAATTTTGAAAGGGAAACTCACAATTTTTACACATGAAAGCCTGTTAACAGGTCTTTGGGAGTGCTACATCATATTGGAAAGAAGTTGTATAAAAGGCGTATGTGGTAATTTAACAGTTGTAAAAGCATGAAATTGCTACTCATTCCAGTTTTACAATTTTTTCGGGACTAATTGAATGAGCAATTCAGCACGGTGTGTCTTTGTCGCATCACATGGCTTTATTAAATACATAAAGGCGTTTGTTTGACGTTCGAGAGGGTGTGCCGCCTTCGCGGCATGCAAACACATAACTCAAACTCCGCACATGAGCAGAAGTTTGAGCACACAAAGAACTGTTTGCTTGTCTGCTATCAAAGTCTAATTTTATGGCAATTCATGAAGTGACTAAATGGGAGCAAGGCAGAAAAAAATACACTTGTTCCCAACAAAATGAGCATGTTGGCAGTGCTTGGTCATTGCATTTTTTTTGCACTGAAAACCGGGCCCTCGCTGACGAGTCCCTGGAACAGGCGCTAGTAATAAGCATGTTTTAGCATCTTTTTAAATTGAACCTGTTTCCTGCCGCTCACAAGGCCAAACCAACCAAAATACATTAGAAGAAAGTACACATTGAAATGAGGACCCATGAGTTCATTAAGCTGGGCGATGGATTTGAATGCATCTGCAGTGATTGGTCGTCCGAGATCAACGCGGTCGGGTTAGTTACGACCCGGGTCCTATTTGATGACTGTGTGTCTGTGTTTCTGTGATTCCTGACTAATGATCAACTCTCCAGAGTCATAACTCCTGGGAAGGAAAGATAATTTCATGCAGTCTGCCAAGGGACTGGGACTATTGGCACAGTGAGGGCGTCCCTCATTTGTTATGGAGCCATACTGCCACCTTGCCAAAAGAGGTGCCAGGCCAAGGACAAACTCTGTTTCTGTGTGTGTGTTCGCAGTCTGACCCCCATACCAGGACTAAAACCTTGGTGACAAGCCATATTGGCATCTAAAAATATACTAATGGAGCTATAAAACAGCAATGGATAAGGCACTCGTGTTAGTTCTCAAAGACAGACAGAACTCCTGCTACTATTCTTGTATTAGTTTAAATGTGGTAATGGAATGAATCAGGTTATGTATTTTACTAGGCTGTTCATTGCAAGTAAACTTCTCTTTATTCGGATGATAGACGTCCTAGATATCCAACAGCTAAAGAGGGATGTGTAACCTACTTAGAGGAAGACAGAATGGGAGATCCGTATGCGAGGCCTGCTGGTGTTCTGAGGAATTGTGTCACATATGTAAAGTTAGATAGTTTCCAGCAGGGTGACACTGGAATATATTGCAAAGTGCAAGGTAAACATATCTTATTGTTGCATGGTATAAGGCCTGCCCTCTCAAACACAGACACACACACACAGAGTTTCATCCACTTCTCGTCTAACTCCTCAAGCTGTGTTGTTTTGAGTGAAAGAAGAACCGTCCCTAATCCACTTCACGGATCAGTTTCACAGAGACGGTAAAGCCATTCTCCCTCCAAGCTAAAGCAATTCAGATCAGACACCTTGATGTCTCAAAGAGCACACAGTGAGCTCTTGTTTTCTGTTTTGACTGCTGGGAATCCAGGCCAGACAGCACCCCTGATTCCAGCTCACAGATAAAACTAATGAGGTTTTCATTCAAGTCCGTTTTATAACAATAACTGAGTCATCGCCAGACGTGGCTGTTTTCACTAGCGCCCGAGATTCTGTGATCCACTAATCTAGGATTTAGGGGAGTTGGATTCCAAAACTGAAGGAGTAACGCTGTACAGCATCTCAAATGCAGGTGTTGCTGCCTTTTATTTCATGGTTACTTAACAATGCTTTATGACGGACTTGTACAAAAGTGGGTCAAAGAACGCATCGGCTTCCTCTTCAGAATGAACAATCAATTTCAAATTTCACATTATGTAGCTTAACTAATTACATTAATCACGGAGGGGGAAAAAAAAAGAAGCTAATTGATTGAACGCATTACCTCGTTGTCCTCAGACACATTAGCGGTTTAATTTGTATCCGACACCTGAAAGAACTACTGTCACAACACACCTTTGCTAACGCTGTTCAGCATGAGGTGTCGGTGGCATTAATGAGTTCATTTTGCAGCTAATTGTGCGCTAACAGGAGAGTAATTATAGGGATCAGCTAGCTGACTCTGCCTTGATACCTAGCCGACACCTGAGAGATCTGCAGACGTGCCCGCTGCTAGCTATCTGTCACCGCTACTCCCCGCAACCCTTTGCTCTGGCGTTGCGCGAGGAGGTGACACTGGCATTAGCGGCTGACTTAAACATCAAAGACGAGGCCCTAATCCGTCAACAATAACCCTGGATGTCCCTACAAAGACATTGTTTATACAGACATGTCGGGTCGGACACCTCGTCTAACCTTCCACTAGATGCCTCGAGGTGACTGTGTTGCCGGCGGCATTCCTGAGACCAAAGCTTCACGCTTCTCAAAGAGTTCTCTGTCAGAGAGATCCCTTCCTCTCTCGCTAAGGGCATGCAAGCAGCAAAGCCATCACACACACACACACACACATCTTGCACCGTCGATTATGGCTCTGCTAAAGTTAACAGTAGTTGAAAAACACGTGTGCAGGATATTCCAGAAGAAGGGGTTTGTCTGTTTTGCTATTGTTCGGGTTTTGCTTAAACTTGCAGCCCCCCCTGTGGCTGTACTGGCTCTCTCTTTCCTCAATGACATCATGATATAAAGTAAACAGTTCCAAAATCAAAGGAATCGGTTCTAAGATTGTAACAAATGTGAGAAAAGGTTCCGGCCATAAAATGCTGACGACACCATTTAGAAAAGAAATGTGTTTTTCTATCCAGGGGCCTAATAACTTGAGTGAACTAAGAGCCCACCTCTCGGCCACAGGGTCACCAGTAAACATAAATAACAGATTGTAGAGCCACTTCCAAGAGGTGGCAGGGGCTTAGATGGGCTAGATAGAGCAAAAAAATGGTGTATAATACACACCTGGCAAAACACAGGAAGGCACAAACTTCTTTTTTAATAGGATGATCAGCATTGTATTATTTTACAGATACTGTGACAGAGTCCATCATTTCCCACTAATGTGTTTCCCAGGAGTTCTGGATGCCCTCGTACCCGACAGATTTCTGAAACTGCGGTTGATATTGTGGTAACTAAGCGTTTTTTTTTTTCTTCCCCTTCTTTCCCCTCCCGCTCTTCCCCACAGTGTTCAGAACTTTCACACAGTTGTGGTTGCGTCAGCAAGTTGGGAGCAACATCGTCTCACACACCGCTTAAAGACAGTAAATACAGACAGGCGGTATCTCGGAAGACATTTCTGAAAACTTGATTATGCCCCCAGCTGGCCTCAGACGCTGGTGTGCACAAGTTTGAAAATCAGCCCACGGAGCGTGACGGTCCTTCGCTTGCAATGATGTCATCAAGTCCGCCTGCAAGAAGACGATCCGGCTGTCACTTTGGTCGGTGAGGAAACTGGATGGTTGCACTGTGCTTCTTCTGTTTCTGGGATATACGTTCATGCGGAGCGAAGCCACCAGAATGATCCAGGCCGTGGCTCCACGGGTAATCAAAACGTCACGACAATGTCACTTCGGGAGAAGCGCGAGTAATTATCAAAGCAAATCTTTGTTCACCGCACTCGGGTTGTGTGGTTTGCACCGGCGGCGGCGTCCCGAGAGGCCTTCGCTACGCTGACGTTTCAAAGCAAGAATTCACCCCGTGCCCCAAATCAGAGGCTCAGTTAGCACTGACTTAAATCTTATGTAACTCTGGGCTTTTGACAGGCGGACACCTCTGCTGACTGCAGATAGGTAATTTGTTTTGATCTGTGATTATACCCCTCGTGTTCAGAGGAAGATGTAAACCCTCTTGTGAAGCTGTTAGGCAAATCCTCACAATGTGGGGAGAAGTGCCCCCGGGGGTCTCAAGTTTTCACCCTCCTTCTCTCCGTCGTTTTTCTTTTCTCTCTCCGTCTTTTTTCTTTTTTTTTTTTTACTTTTGCAGCTCGTGTGAGAGACAAAGCCTCCTGCCAAACGCCGAAGCCCCCCAGGAGCTCATCATACAGAAAACGAGGGTTCCTCGGAGAATGAGAAGAACTAGCAAAGAGGGAGGGGGGGGGGGGAGATGGAGCACAGGCGAGGGCTTGTGTAAAGGTGGGAAGAGGGTGTTTGCGTGCGTGTGTGTGTGTGTGCATGTGTGTGTGTGTGTGCTCTTCCTACATTGTTAATGACTGTTAAGAGTCTATCAGAGCCACGGGGCATTTTGCCCATCCCACAAGCCTCCCTCCTTTGACTCCCTCCCTGCTATTTCCTTAACACTGCCTTTTGTGGCCTGTGCCAGACATACCTGCAAAATGATCTACTAATTATCTACTAAATATGTTTGTTCATGTTGGTTGAACAGCTCACTTAATTGAAGGGGCGCTCTACCTTCCCTCTGCTGTTCCCCTCCTTCATGCCCTCCAAGTGTGGGGGGTGGGGGGGGTGGGCTTAGGAGAGTGGCTTATCTCCAAGAGCTCGTTATATTAATGCCAGTAATTATGTGTTTTGCTTACTTTTGATGTGCCTCTGTTCAAACGGGGAGAGTTAATAAGAGGATGACGGCAAATATGTCGGAGAGCCCTCTGTGTTGTCTTTGGGATCTGGAAATTCCTGTGTGTGCCGGTGGGTTTTTTTTTTTTATACGAGTATCTGTGTGCCGGGGTGGGGGGGAGGTATGAACGGGTGGCACCCGGCTCACAAGAATGTCAGTACACAGGTAATGGCAGGAGCTTATGATCAAATCTTCACTTCATTTCTACACTAGTGTTACTCTCCGGCACCCACACACCCACACACACACACACACACACACACACCCCAGCCCCAGCCAACACCTTCCTTTGGAGCCTAAAACAGGGTGGAGATGGCGGTGGGAAGGGGCTTGGTGGAGGGGGGATTGTTTCAACTCTATTTAAGAGGGTTAGAAAGGGAGCGCCTCTTGCCAAGAAGAGCACAGGTCCCTCCGCTTCTCCCCGAGGAAAGTGTTGGCAAGAAGAGGCTCTCCCTCTCTCTCTCTCTAATGGAAAGAAACAATCGCTAATGAGGGGAATAAATAACCGGCTCATGAAACCGAGAGAGGAGGGGGGAGAAGACGAGGGGAAGAACAAACAGAGTAAAGTTAAATTTGAATGATGGTCATACTCACAGGCAAATACGGCAGATACACGGGCGCATACGCACACGCAATGATGTTTAGCTGTCAGTGCTAATGAGAGAGTGTGTCTGTGATGTAAGGACAGGAGCTTGTTGATGGAGATTAAGACAGACAATTGAATAACATTATCATCTCTCTCGTTGTTCATTGTTTGTTTCTGTTTTCCCTTTGTTTCAGCTCAATGATTAATATGCTAAAACAGCAGCACCTTTCCATTTCTTTTCCTGGTCCAATACAGTCATTTGTAAAAGAACATTTGTGTCACGTTAGATTATATTTACCCGTTTCCAGAATGAGAATGGAAAAGATCAGGATAGGTTACAGTATATTCTGTGCGTGAGGGTGCTGATATAAGTGTGTAACTTACCTTTTTTTAAGTAAGTTAAAAGTTTGAGTAAGTTAAAAGTGTCGGGTCCTCCGGGCCTGAGGAGCAATCGTCACTATCACAAGTGTGAGGGCGTGAACACAAAAACTACCTTCCCTGTATGAAAATATTGGATTTTCTTGAAAGCACCATTTAGCCGGATCTTTCCGTGACTCGTGCTTTTAACACTGTATGGCTGAATACCACTGCACTTGTATAGTTTCTATTTTTTTGCCAATACATCTGGTTTTCATGCCACTTCCAATCAGTAGTGTTAACTGCACATTTTGGTTTTGCTTCATGCAAAATGCCCTCTCTCTCTCGACGCATCTCATTCTGTATCCCCGTGTGTCTTCTCTCTTTTCATCTCTTTGTACCTGTCTGAGTCTCTCTGCTCTCGGAGGCTCGTTGCTTTGTGGATCCGCTCCCTGGGACCGCGGAGGTGGAGACGGAGGCTGCTTGAAACACACTGTGGTTTCAACGTTCACGTTCCGCCCGTGTTTTGACAACACGTTTCACAAGAGGGATCTGAAGTGGTTTAAGAGTTCCTCTATTCACCATTTGCTATCAAAAGAATGATCCCGGCGACGGCAGAACACGCAAGGCTCCATGGGATGGATTAATGCAACATTAAAAGTAATCCCCGGAGTCAGACGCTGCTCCTCAACCCCGAAAGAGACAATGTCTCAATCAGAGGGGCTGATATTTCCCATGCGCGTCAGGAACGGCAAAGTCTTCCTGTATGAAATGTTTACACAGCTAATATTAAACAGGTTGACTCTAGTGATGACAGGAGTAATAATTATCATTACACGCACGACTGCCAGCCACCTCAAAGCCGAACAAGAGATTAAGCAAAGATTACTGTCTGTTTCACGGCTGTGTGCCCTCGCAGCTAAAGCCCTTCCTTTTTGTTCAACACTTTAAATGAGAAAAAGGCCACTTAAAAAGATGACAGCGTCAAAGGCGTATTAATAACATGTTGTCGTTTCTAGTCACGAGGTCAGCCCGAGTTCACCGGCATGTAAGTTACTACCTATGGGTGGAAGTCTTCTCATGAATATGTATCTATTCTAACAAGGGAAATATGTTGACCTTTGAATATGAGGAAATGTGCATACAATATATATGTAGGAGATGATTCCAAAAAGCGATGAATTTGAGTTCATAAAAGTGAAGATTTTGCCCCAAAAAATCTATGAAACGTCTCCCAAGCTCTCTGACAATGATGAGATACACTATATTTAAGGACAGTGATAACTATTACGCACAAAGATTGAAATACATTACAAATATCCCGACCATATGGGGCAGCAAAGCCATGTACTGCAAGAAAAGAGCTGCAAGTAACTTAACAAAGGCCGACACCGAGTGCCAGCACGCCCTGAGTACTTTAATACAAGTTCCTCCACGGAGATATGGCATTTCACTTCTGCTGATTATCATATAATTCAGGATTAGTTGACTGTGTGGTGACGGGAACGCTCCTTTCAATACCCATCGCCTCCTTCTCTGTTAACCTCGCCCTGATACCGCTCTGACTTTTAACACCGCCCCGTTCAACAGCGGCTAATGATGTAACGGTCTCCTTAAATATGTAAAGTATAAGGCTTAATAAAAAACCCAGCAGTGTGATTATGTCTTTACTCTTAAAACCTCCACTCCTGGATATGCTCTTCTACATGCTGATCCGTTTAAAAGCAGGGGAGGAAAGTTCAACGTGTAAATTGCAGAAGTCAGAGCGGTGAAAGTTTTTCCAATAAAAGGGCGCGCTCGTTTCTCAAATAGTGTGTTGAGATATCACAGACTCATTAAAATAAAAGTGAAAGGGAGAAATGTCACAGGTGTTAAAAGGCAATTAGTCCCCCTGTGCTATCACAGTGTTAATCAGAATGATGAAAATGACGATATGAAGCTCATTATCATGTATTCGATAGTTGGCACTGCTTTCATGAAAGATGAGACACGAGATTAATAATGAGAAAACCTGTGACTGCCTTGCTGCGGAGCAATTTTGTTGAACATTTGATGATTTTGGATAAGATGAAACCGATGATATGTTCCTACAGGTCTGCTTTTAAGTGGGGGAGTTTTAATTGCTGGATAAACTTATTTCTCAACAGCTTTTTCAAGTCAGCCAGTTCAAAAAATATGAAAATAAACAAACAAGCATCCAAAAATAATAATCTCACTTTTTGGCTCTGATTTGGTCGCAACAAGAGAAGACAGATCTCATTATCTCTGTTTGGGAGAAGAAGAAGAAAAAAAACTGAAATGTTATCTTGAAACAACAGACAAACTGAGATGAGCCACTCTTTAAATGTGAGTGCTTTTATGCCAAAACACAAACAGGGGGAAGAGAAAGGGAGGGGGTGGGTCGGGGGAGATAGACAGACGGAACAAAACAGACTAAGAATAAGAGAAAGTTAGAGGGGAGAAGCATAGCTAATGGCATTGGTATCAGATTTATTCCAAAGAGGCAGCAGCAGAAGGAGGCAGGAAGGAAGGCTGGATGATTTCTTCGCCCTGTCTTCCCCTTTCCCTGATTATGAAAGGAGACATGGCACGAGGTCGAGGGTCAAGCCAAAAGGAGACAGCATTGTGTAGAAACTGTCACGCACCGCCACCTATTTTGACATGCACAGGCCCGTTTGTTGTCTGTCGTACATGCAAATTGGTGAGCCCAGGCTGTCATATAAAGGCAGCCAGATATGCGCCGGTCGGGGGAAAATGAGAGACCACCTGTAACCAAGAGAATGGAGAGTGATGGACAAGCATTCAGTCAGCCCGCTCGTCATTTCCAGGCCCGCCATTCACCCATCAGCAGAGAACCCCCCATGCACCCTCCTCCTTCCGCCACCACCACCATCAATCCCATCCCCGGCGCACACATATACATGTAAAAATCTATTCTTAATATTCAGAAGCAGGAAGGGAAGGGAAATAAATATATACGACGGAAGAGGATTGGAGGGGGTCGCTTGGTGGTGATCTCAACCTGCTGGCTGCCTAATAGGATCCTGCATTCAGACAGCTGAGGGTCAGACCAGGATAATTAGTTGTCCACAGAGGAAACATCACTCTTCCACGGGGAGTGGACAGGAGGGGGACCCTGTAAGGAGGCCGTAATGCTGTGAATCCCTAAGAAAGTCCACAATGTGTCAGGTAATCAACATTAGGTTATTTTGTTCCAACCAGGATAAATGTTAGAGTGTGTCGCTGCCGCATTGACAGGGGCCGGACATCGAGGATGGACATTGCAGTTATTCTCTTAATCATACAGGAAGATGACAGTGCGTCATGTAAACTTGATGCATGCATGCAAACCATCCAGGGTGTAAAGTTGACTGGATAATTAGCTGTCCGGTGGACACGTCAGCCCGCCAGAGAGGCCACACAGTGAGCAGGAACAAGTGGACATGCACTGGTTACAGTGTTTCTTTTGCGTAAGTGCATTTATAAAATGGATTCAGAATTCCATCTTATAAATCCTTTACTGTTACTGTTTTTGGCATTCTTTTTTTTTTCTTCCATTTGCTTCATTTCTATGATCAGTTTTACGCTTGGATACAGCATATCATGATATGTGATCTTGACATAGCTACACTTTTTTAAAGCGCAAAACTGTTGCAAATTCAGCCAGCAACATTTCACTCTTTGGAGAACTAAAATGAAGGTTTGACACTGATAATCCCAAAAAGAAGTCCATCTTGATTCAGGTAAGTGCTGTGTGTGTGTGTGTGTGTGTGTGCAAGTTATTTTAAAAGACGCCACATGACAGAAGTCGGAGCAGTAAATAAGACTCTTCTGATAACCTCAATCCCATTTTCTTTCCCTTGTTGATAATTAATAAATCCGCACACAAAATACAAATACTTTTTTCCCCCTTCCTCTCACAGGCACACAGGTTCAGAGACACCACCTCCAAAGCTCATTCAGGCACCGCATGTGGCACGTGGTTATGTCTAATTTATTGTGAGATGTTTTGAAGAGAGAATTAGTTTATTCCCCGAAGACATCCATTTCTGATTTTAGCTCCCAGAACAAAAAGGGTCACACAGTCTCGACTCTTTTGAGGAATAAATCATGACCCACGCAGACGTCGGCTAATCACTGCTGTCCGCTGTTGTCAGTTCACCAGGCACAAGATTTTTCTTTAGCCAAATGATCCATTAATATTGAGGGATTAGGGTCTCTTTTTTGTTGTGATATAGGGCAGAAACTGTCCTCATTATATGATTTAGTCCAGTCAAATGTATTCAAATGCCACCTTTATTACCCTGGAGGTGCTTTGCATAAATTGAATAAATCCAACGGATACTCTGCGAGAATCAAACATATCAAAGGTTTCCTGTCTTTGAAGTGGGGGCAGTCTCTAATTCCAAAACAGATTTTCATGATAAATAAATACATTATTTATGAATATAGCAGGGGTTGGTGGTAGCAGAAGAAGACCAAGAAGAAGAAGGCCAAGAACAGGAGAAGAAAAAAATGAAAACGATAAAAATGCATAAAACATTTTACGGCGCGGAAATGTCAAGAGACGCAAAATGACACACAGAGTGGCGCGTGCCGACCAACTGGCTCACTGATAAACAAACGGATTAGCATATGCACATTGGAGCATATGTTGTGCTCATTTGCTTACACAAAGTCTCAATCAAAATAATACAGCACACACCCGACACGTGTCATAAAAGTCTAGAAATATGTTGATGGGAATGATGAAGACGGAAACATTTCAATTATTTCATTTCTGACAATTACACTGACAATGTGACAACCTCGACAACTAGCATGCAGCGTGCTGACTAATTGCCCTCAGGAAAATTTATGGAAATGAATAAATAAATAAAAACAAACCAACGTGTTGACCAGCTGCAGCACCGCAGTTCTCACATTTCTGTATGTTGACACATTGTCATAATAATATTCACACATAATTGAATATATTTTAACATGAAATGAAATTTGTAGATGAGTAAAAAAAAAGAAAATAAGATGCTGGTTGTACGGTAGGCCCTGAAAGAAGGTAATTATTTGTTTAGCTGCATGCATATATCTGGTGTGTGTTTTCTTAACGGTTCATTTTGGCAGAGTGGCAGTGGAGCCGCTGCAAAAGCACCAATTATGTTACGAAATGTGCCTTTAGGAAGCGTCGGGGAGGAGCGGTAACGCTGCAGCGGCTCCGGGGTTGAGGTGGGACTAGGGGGGGCAGGGCTAGCCGGTCGGGACACATTACCAACCCACCGGAGAAAAGAAGAGGCGGTGAACATGGCACGGCCACACAAGGCCTGTGTTTGCCTTTGAAGTTGCTGCAGAATCCAGAGCCAAAGGAGAGCTGGAGTCCCTGAATAATTACACATTGGCTTATCTAAATCAAACTGTCAGGAGCGCCTCGCACAAAAGATGGGTCGGAGTTAGATTTCTCAAATACACCTGAGCAGATGTTCTGTCTTGACTGATTCTCATTATTGCATTGACAAATTAAATAGGAAAGTCACTCTAAACAACATATTGCAACAACTTACTTTCTATCTTTTGAATGATTTCCTTTTATATGAGTGCACTTTCAAAACTAATTAAAAACTGAATAAGTGTGATTGTTCCCTACAGTATGTAAACCTCAGGTTGTGCAGCAGCGCTCCTTATTCCTTAAGACGTATGAACGTCTTAGTGAAGCCCACGCGGCTTGGAGCACTGTATGTGATCATCATTTAAAATGTCTTTTTGTTTCTATCCCAAAGGAACAAAGAAATAGTACATTAGAGATATTACAAAAAAAATATGCTGAATGTAGTGGGGGGGATTAATCAATTAAACCTTTGAGCAAATAAGCACAAAGAGAAGCCCATCGGGGGTAAATAATGGAGGATCTGCACCTCCACAAACGTTCATTTAACCTGTGAACCACAAGGTTATTTCTGTTAGAAATGACGTTAACACACACTCGCACACATACACACACACACACACACACACACTCGCACACACACACACACTTAGACAAACACGCCAGCCTGGAGGAAGGATGATTTATGTGGGAAGATCCATCTTCATCATCTTGCCTCTCACCTTGGTCTCCATCAGTGTTAATTAAAGGAAGGTCAGTGTCACCCTCCCTGCTCCCCCCGACCAACCCTCTTTTACATAATAAATCACTCCAGACACACAAAGGGGGCTGTTGACACAAACAGAATGCTCCTAGCTAACTAGCTAACTGCAGTTGGTTGGGCTGAGGCGTCAATTCAAAGCCTGCCATAAATAATACTGAGTGTCACAGTGTTGCGTCTTTGTCTGGGAACAAAAGAGAGAAGACAAAGACAGGTTGTTCTGGGACAAAAGTAATCCATAGTATATACAATATAAAACATACAGAATGCAGCAAATATATATAAACAAAACAGAATATGCAGGATGATTTGGCTCATTGTCATAATCTGTAAATGCATTTTTTTTTTAGGGGAGACAAAGTCGGTTGAAAACTTTGTGGTCGTTGGTGTCAACAAGTTAATGTAAAATGATCCGTGACAGAAAACAAATAAAAAGCAAAGTATTCCTTATGCGGTTGCTGCATACTGTAACCGGCCAGGACAGGATTTGAATGTGCAGCTAATTTGAAAAGAAATAACCACTGGTGTTATTTTTACCACCCACCCAAAAACAGTTCTGTAGCTGGTGTCAGAGTGCTTTGGTCAGCCACACGTTCTCTGCATCATTACTTTCTTGGAATCAATTTTCCTACCCAAAAAGAAACAAGAAACACATGCTTTGTATTGTGTATAATTTCCCAGCTTTTCTAGGTTACTGTCAGACTGGCATAATGAGGGCGGCGGCGCTGCAGAGTTCCCCTCTTATCACAAACTAGCATGCATGGCCCCGCTGCTCTCTCCTCGGTCATCAAGCAATTGATGTAATTGAACCAGCCCTTTGCTGTCAAGCAAGCGGCGCAGCTCAATAGCATATGCTCCGAACACTCTGGACAATGAGAGCCACGCAGCCGGGCAGGAAGGCAGGCTGGCTCGGTGCTGTTCTGTCAATAAATTTCAATCCCACTAATTGTCCAGAATTCATTAACTGAGCCTTTGAGACAACACGGTCCCATTGGAAAGGACAACAATGTGAGAGGGAAAAAAGGCAAAAGGAATGGGGTTTGTCATGGTGTTGTGGGGCTGTGCTGTGTGTATATTGTCAACTGTTGTTTTGCATCCTGTTGGTGGTGTTTGAACCGATGTGGCTACGCCGTGGCACTGCGCCGCTGAGGGAAGGAAACTAGTGACAGCGGATGGATGTCTGTGCAGAAGACATGTCAAATTATTAATGAAAAAATACAACGTGAAAGCAGTCGTGGTCATTTTAAACATGTACATGTTTAATTTGAAGGGTTAAATTGTTCTATTTAAGCCACATAATGAACAACTTTATAAATGCGTGATAGTTTCAGGAGTTTTCTCCACACATTTTAATATATTTTCAAACACATGTATTGTTTGCTCTGATTGACTCGTTACACAATGTCTATTAACCCACAATAATAGCACCTTTCTCTACAGTATTTTGCCAAATTCATAAACCCTGCTTCAGGAACAAATAGTGTGTCTGTGATATGCTATAAAGACCTTTTTTTACTTCTAAATAGGTTTACCGTGATCTTTGAATGATATTCTATAATGTGAAAATAATGCATCATCAAAACCCTCGTCAGGGAATGAGACTCAGTGGTCGTCAGTCAGTGACTGCAGCCATTACTTTACGTGTGGTTGTTTTTTATTGTCACCCTGGTGACACTAAAGAGTATAAGGAAATATCGGAGCAGTTTTTTCCACCGTGTTAAGTCACCGCAACAAACAATAACTCCTCCCTCCTCTTTTTCCCCTCCTTCGCCTGATTAGGACTGGCCTTGCTTTCTCGGAGTCCTTGTCGCCCGCCGACAAAGTCCTCAACGTCCGACGTATCTGCCTAAGTGACCAGCCAGGGTTCAAAGGTCGCCAGGAGCTGCCACTTCCCCTGTCACAGGAAACAAGCAGCAGGAAGGCAAAGGGAGAACGAGTGGAGAGGTTGAGAGGAAGGAGGGAGGTGATATTCAAAACACAACAATGACAAGGAGGTGCCTCGAATTAGCTCTATCTCTCTCTCTCTCTCACACACACACACACACACACACACAGAACAGCCACTTAGAGAGGTGTAGTCTGACAACAGGGACGAGAACATGGCTAAACAGGCGTTAATAAATTAAGGGTCTTGGTAAAAGTACATTTTTCTACCGATATTATAAAGCGTGGTCACATTGACACAAAATGCAATAATATAAGCAACCACCTCCTTTGGTGACACACACACACACACACACACACATACGCGGTGCTTCACACACATGTAGGAATCCAGAAGGGCCCCAGTGAGAGCAGGGTGTGTTATGGTTGAGTAAGCTTGGAGCCACTGCTGCTGTTGAGCCCCGTGCCGCTACTCAGGAGGGATCAGTAGATCACATTATCAATCATACAGCGCTGCGCAATCACACATGCAGTGTGTGGTGTAGGTGTGTGTGTGCGTGTGTGTATGTGTGTGTGTGTGTGTGTGTGTGCTAGCCGGCTCTTTCACGCTACGACCTTTGAGTAAACACCCGAATAGACCGTGAAGTTTCCTGGTAAAACACTTGCTGTGTGTATAGATATTGTAACGCTTACTTCAGGTACAATTATGAAAATATAACTCCCGTGTTAAATCTTGTTGTCCTCTTTCCACAGTGCTTCCACTTGTGCGCTGTGATGTAACAGCGGGGCAGTTATGTTAAAGACCTTGAACTCGGTGCACAGAGCCACTGATTCTCTCTTTGGGTACCAAAACATTACTTAGAGTGGCGACAACGTCATCTCTTTATTCGTAAAAAAAAAAAAAAAAGCCTAAACACGGTTTAGAGAAATGAAAATAACTATTATCTAGAAGCTTCCGCATGTGCAAGCTGCCACAGCAACAAAAAAAACGGTCCTTTGTGAGAATATAGGCTGACACATTACATAGTGTATGTGAGTGCAGTTATAAAAGTTATTTAAGAAGCCGTGCACCTAGTTATTTTGAAGGCCAGCCTGTCATTATGCTTGATGTTGGTGCATCGCCATGCTCCTCTCCTCTCCCCCCCCCCCCCCCCCCCCCCCCCCCCCCCCTCCCGACAAGCTTATTTGCCTTTGTTTTACACCGAGCAAACTGGGAGTGATCCAGTGCTAAGGCCACAGACGGGATGGATGTGAAGAGAGAGGAAAAGCGTTTGGGGTGTGCGGGTAGGAAAAAGAGACTTAAACGTGTGGTGGCATGGCTCACAAAATCAAAAGGTTTGCCCATATTTCCGTGAAACCGAAAGTCATAAATGCGCCCGACCGTCCACATGTGTGCACGACATCTCAATAAATCACATCCTTTGAAATCTCTATGAGAAAAGCAGAAAGACTGAGTTAAATATAGCAGGCAGTCCAGCCAAGAATAATATCTGGTGTGCAGGATTGCCTCTAGTTGGAGATGCAGGCGCGCCGATAGCTTTAATGGGGTAACACTATCTCAAAAGCTACGCATTTCTGAAATCCTTTGCCTTTTAGATGAACCTGTTTATAATAAGTGATATCTCATTCACTCAATCACTTATTTGTGTTTGCAACATTATACGGTTTAAAGTGCAATTATTGTTTCATGCTACTCCTACATCAGAACATTGTCATCACATGTTGACTTTATACTTCTGGAGAGTAAAAGAGCCCATGCTTAATTTCCTCTAACACGCCTCAGACTAAGCTATATAAACTCTGTCCCAGTACTGACAGTAATGGGATTTTTTTTGTTTGTTTGTTTGGTAATGAACACCTGCAATTGTTCCATTTATTATTATTTGTATCAAATTATGTGTTGAATGAAATATCAAAGTGTATGTAAGTCTTATATTCTTTTGCATTCATGACCAGTGATTTACACTATTGACAACATCCCAATCAAGGCATTCATGCTAACTAGGAAAGATGGAGTAATTTATTGATTAATGCAAAAATAAATGGCAGACCTCCACACACTTTTCTGAAGAGGAGCCTCAAAGACAAGTCGACCGTCGTCTTTAACTTGAACAGAACACATCGGCCTTCAAACTGTGGATTCTAAACCGGGAAAGAAGATGTAAAACTTTAACATCGGCCC
Source organism: Taurulus bubalis (assembly GCF_910589615.1). NCBI lineage: Eukaryota > Metazoa > Chordata > Actinopteri > Perciformes > Cottidae > Taurulus > Taurulus bubalis. The sequence goes on from NC_136600.1 coordinate 23,987,177, forward strand.
TTTGTTACGGCTGAAGTGTGCACATGGCCTGTGTGTTTACCCAAAACCCTGAGACTGCACTGCCCTCAAATGGCACAGTGAGGTCAATGCACACAACTCTTTCATCCCGCCGCTGCCTCTCTCCTCATAACTCCTCCAGGACAAAGAAGCATTAATTAAGAAGCAACCATGAGCAGCCAAGGAGCATAATGCACACAGCGGAAACACACACGCACACACACACATGCACGCACACACACACAGAGCGGTGACTCGCAGCCATTCCTAGCTATTCTCCACAGCTGCTGATAACTGTGAAATTCACTCCCACTGCACAAAGACATGGCCGGGGAGGAAAATAATTTCAGTAATAGAGCTAATGGGTTTAAGTGAGACTGGAGAGCAGCCAAGAGCGGCTAAAGAGGAGAAGAGGGAGGAGAAGAAGAAGAAGAAGAAGAAGAAGAAGAAGAGGAGGAAAAAAAGATATAGCTGTGTGCACGGGCTGGAAGAAAGAGGAGAGAGCGGCTGGAAAAAATAAATGCAGAGTGCCTTTTGTATTGTTTCATGATGAGATTGTTGAAGAACAGACAGGGATGCTCATTTTCTCCTTACTGCCATGATACAGTTGCTGATAAGAGTCGCTCCGCATGCACAATGGGAGGATTTGGAATGGTGGTTAATTTAATTGATAAAGCCAAACAATGGCACAATGCTCGCAGACCGATTACATTTCTTTTTGTGTAATCACCATAGAGGGAGTTAAACAAAGCAACGCGAGGCTCCCAGGCAATCTGCAATGAGTCTGAGCGCCTCGTATCGCTCTCATGAATAAACACACGTACACAAACACAGATGTGTATACTTGGAGTGACATGACCAAAACCAGTAGACATGCAGGAGATGTCTCCTCCTCTCTCTGACCAGGATTCTGTCAACACAAGCAGCTTTATTATTTAATCACCAAGTTCATAGGAAATGTTTGATTCTTTTTTTTAGAAGAAAAATGCTGCACTTATTGGGAATGATCATTTATTTCAGAAGTGTAACTATGATAATTGTCTTCTCATACAAATATGTAAACTTATCATAAATGATGGTCTATTTAGCCTGCATTTAACGGTAATAAAAGGTATTGAGCCTAAATATATATTCTGCAACCTATTTCCAATTCTGACACTTTATGGCTGATGCAATACAATAGGTTAATAATATATCATAAACATTGGGAATCCCTAACAAATATAAGCAAGCAAGATGATCTATATCTGAATGTATTTACAACAGAAGTTAATGTAATAACTTATATGACCGTTTCCCTTAAACCTCATGTATGTGCTTACTGAAAAAAAAGTTATTGACCAACAACCTAACAATCAAACTCCCAGACATTGATGTCCTTGCAGCAGAAATAAGATGAGGTAAGATAGATAAATAGAAAAAACATAGTACTAAATGCACTTAAAATGGAAAGTGTTCTCCTTGTATATACCATATAAAATAGTTGCTGGCCTTCAAAACAAGCAATGTCCTATGAAGAGCCAAAAGGGACCAAAGGAGAACAAAAAGTACATTTTCCCACTTGTTTGAATGATGATGGATGGCATAACTAATCTACTGTGATAAATAACGTCATCTCAGTGCTGACTTAAACTGGTCTTAATGTAATTGCATTGGGAGGGATACTTTCATTACATAAAGAGCCTGTGCAGAAAGGAGTTAGCCAGCAGCTGCTGACTGCTACATCCAGAATGAAGTGTCACCCCTTCAGCGGAGGCACTGAGAGGGCCTCTCTCCTCTCCTCTTTTCCACCCACCCAGCCAACCGTCCCAGTATTAAGTGAGGCGAGCGACAGAGATATGAATGTGATATTCCCTCTGGTATTTTTAACCGCTGTATTGAATTCGTATAAAACACTTAAGGCTCCTCGGTTTCTGCCTGATGGGAGCCTCTCGCAGGGCTATCTGCGGTGGTCTCTAGAGAGAGCTTCTCCGCTGCCACAAAAAAAAATCCTGTTTTGGCTCTTACAACATCTATCCCTCCCTACCTTCATCCGAACCCTTCTATCTCTGCTCTTTGATGCACATGGGGATTTCACCCCGCCGCTCATTCATAAAAAGCTAATGAAGTAGGAAGGAAAAGTCCATAAAAATCTCATTAGGCGTTCACCTCCTGATATTGGATACAAATCAAACTTAGAAGCCCTCCTGAGGATTGGTGTAAGGAATAGTGATAAGTAGCATGTCTTTTGGGAAAAACCATGCCATTTCACGACATGTGTGTCATGTTAACAGCACAGAAAGACAATGAGTCCCCGCGCTGCATTGAAGTAGCACAACAAGTGAGAGACGACGTGATGACGGGGAAGATTAGTCCAGTCAGAATCGACCGCTGAGCAACACACAACAAGCAAATGTGGCTTCTTTTCCCAAATAAAGCTAATTAACAAGCTTCCATTTCTGGCTGTCAACTTCATATTTGTATCTTCTAGTCAATCATTGTCTTACATTTAACCATCAGAGAGAAGAGCATTAATGACTCAAGTCAGAAAGAGGAAGTACTAAGCATATATTATGAATAATGGAGAACCCTGAGAGAAGCCAACACTGATCGAACACAACCTTATGAATTATACTGCGGTGGTTTTTCATACTTATTTCTGGGCCCCGGCTATTTCTCATGCTTGAGCGAGGCTTATCACTTAACAATCAATTATTAAAGTGTCAGAATAAGGAGTGCTATCACAGGGATTGAGATGCATGTTGTACACTGGCCAGAACTGACAACACTTCTTGTACTCTCGCTCTCCTGTCCGTTTGAAAAGCTTGATTTTAGCTGGAAACTGGCTCTTAATTTGTGAATAATGCATCGGCCGGATTATGCATTATACTCAAAAATTATGAGTGAGAGGGAAGGTACATTAGAAAGGTTTCTCACTCTACATGTTTGCTCTTTGCTATCATTTGCAGGAATATGATTAGATTGGATAGATATGGACAGAGATTATTCTGCTCGCGATGAAAGTTGGAAGTTCTCAGTCTGTCATGATGATTAAACGCCACATGTGATGTAAACACTGTTCTGAGGAGTAAACAACATCAACTGCACGAGGTCAGAGGTTTAGCACTCGTCGCGTTACAGCTTTAAATTCTTCATTTAAATCAATTCAACACTCAAACATAATGCATTCGACTAAATTACCTGATGAAGGTTCAAGCTAGACGCCCTCCCAGGGATATTAATAAGGCATGCAAAGTCAGTCAGAATATCAACATCGCATCTGCATGTCCATCAACAATGGTACCGATGTAAGCAGCAGTAAACCTGATGACCGTTAAACAAAGAGCACATTCATTATGCAGACGGATAATCGCCACTTATGCCGTTCATTTGCATAAATCACAATCTCGTCTATTTGTATGATAATCTGACGCTTGATGAAAAGTGCGTTTGTTTTGATTGGGGCTGCAAAAGGAACAGCGGTGCGAGAAACGGTGACTTAAAGCAGCTTAAAGCAGCTTTGGAATATGCAATGCGCGTCTGACCTCACCGGGAAGTGGAGGCATGTAAGATTTATAAGTCGTCTCCTGCCTCCTGATTGACTAAAACACAGGGGATCATTTAGATAATGCAGCCCCATCCCTAACAACCGCTCCGGGTCAGAAAGTAAAGGAAGTTGACAGCTGATGCGACTGAGTGAGTGGAAGATGCAGCGTCTCAAAAAGTACTGAACACAAGTTATTTCCTCTGCTTCTGTATTTGATGTGATTGTTTACTTTATGGCAGATATGAGCTCGATCTGATGTCATATTTGTGTGTGTGTGTGTGTGTGTGTGTGTGTGTGTGTGTGTGTGTGTGTGTGTGACTTGAAATCCAAGAAGGAGGAGGAGGGAGGATCCTCACCTTTTTTTTTTTTTCCCTCAATGGCAATCTGGGTATGGGAGATAACAGAGTGAAAAATGTTGGAAGCAATCCACTCTGCCTTAGAGTAAGACCTTTACGATTTCACCACTTCATTAGGAAGTGGCTAATCTCTCCACTCGAGAGGCCTGATAAGGACTCTGCACTAATGCAGGTGGAGTCAAAGTTCAAACAGCCTTCGATGTTTTGATGCTTAACTTACTAAAGTTCCTGTATGTTCATTAGACAGCTTTATCAGGCAACTCTTCTCTTACATTCCCCAATACCCATCAAGATTGGAAGAGGTGGAGGTGGTGGTGGTGGTGGGTGGGGACGAGGTGGAGAGCGGCTCGGTCTGCAGCTGTGTGGAGATAACAGATAGCGGGGATAGCGGGCTTGTAGAAGGAGGGATGGAGGGATGAATTGGAGAGAGAAAGGGAGATGACTGGTCAGACCATCTTCTCTTCTCCTCCAGAGCACTCTCTCTATATCTCGATTAAGCCTTCAGCCTCCGACTGGAGTGTCAAGCCAATAGAGAGTGTGTTTGCTTTTGTGCATGTCTGTGTATTGCTGTGCACGCGCAGCAATGGGTTTCAGAGGGTGCTTGTGCGCTGCCCACATTTGCATGCATCTGCACAGTCGTGTGCATGTGTGTGTGTGCGTGTGTGTGTGTAAGGCCTTGATGTCCTTATGCAGTCACATCTCCTTCCACGCGACAACAGCCCAGGCCCCTCCACTCATCAATTTTGCATTGCCATTTAAAAAAGCCTATCACAAGTTCCCCATCAGATTCACATCGGCCCCTGGTGCACATAAAAAGGCCTATTTATACTGATCCCCTCTCCCTGAAATTGTTTTTCAAAGGGAAGATATTATTTTGTGCCCTTCTAGTATCAAAGGCTCGCCAGCACTCCAGAGAGTCAACCACATATATCAAAGTTACACAGGAGCAAGAGGACACATCGAAGAGAGTGCGAGTTAAAAAAAACACACAAAGATAACACATTTAGCATGAACTACTTTGGGATGTTTGGATGCTCTTATTTTTGTTTACTGAATCTGAATTCTGTCACTTTGTGTCAGGCGACACCCGGGCTGCCTTTTAATTGGGTCTGACATGTTTCTCATCTTGGACTAACTTTACCGATGTACAAACATGCTGTTCACCCTTCACAGAGGAAGTTGTGAAAAATATAGTACAAACTCCAGAGAGCGACTTAATCAAAGGTTACAAAATGTTCAGACATAGCGATGTGGTACAACGCATTTGAGTGCGCTTGCTGTGGTTGTACTGGGGGATATACCTCCAGAGCACAGGTGCATTTAGCAGAGCCGTGGCACTATACCACCTTTGGAGGTATATTACAGTGGAGATTCAGACGGGTTATGACAATGCTACTGCAGTCTACAAGATGCTTTGTGAAACATGAATAGGTTTAAATCTAAGGATCCTATTATATGGAGGCAGTTTGGGGTGCATGGGTTCCTGCTATAAGGTAGGTTCGCATTAAGACAAGTATTTTGATGTTGGAATAAAAACATTGCCGAAATGATTTAGTTCCAGATTCTTAAATGTGAAAATATAAAGATTTCCATAATACCTCCACAACTGCAAACTGAATATATTTGAACATACAAAGACGTCACCTTGGACTCTGGGAAAGTAGACTGGGCAGGAAGAGGAGTTAAGACATGCATTCAAAAAGGTGGCAGTTGAGGTGATTCAGCTGTTTGTTGCTCCTTCTGAAGGAAGTTTGTATGGAAAGGGACATCTATGGCAGGTGCCACACAACCAACACAACCCTTTTCTGTGTCCCAGTCCTGTGTCGTTCCAACTGGCACAGACCATGAAAAGGAGCCAGACATGTCCAAGGGATGCAGCGGTATTAATGGACAAGGCGTCGAACGCGATGCCACCATACATACGTACGTATTATCTACCATGCTATGGGGAGGATGGAGGCATGCATCGTCTCCTGACCCCCTCCAGGAACTGCTTCACGAGAGAGAAACCAAAGACCGGTCGGTCACCAAAACCCTCGTGGCGGGAAATGGTTGGCTTAGGCTTTAGCAGTGGCATGAGACTGCCCTCTATCCATCAAACGACTGCTGAAGGGGAGAGCCAGTGGGGGCTGTGTGCTGCGTTATATAATGTGGGGTCCGCACTAATTTGAGTCGGCACGTCCCGATTGGCCGGCTACACTTCTGCAAATTTTCTGGAATTTTTTTTTTTACCCGTAGAGTCAAGTAGAGGTCAGAGCCTGTGTGAGTTACAACTAAAGTATGAAGAAAAAAATAAACGCATTAAAAAAAAAGAATGAACTCTCTATTAATTGCTTTTCAAAGAGCCCAATTTAAATGCCAAATTTCTTTAGCCGATATACTTTTTAATTGCCGATTCATGGCACACTGCCACCACTGAGTCCTGCACATCCCAACATTTTGGTTTGTTTGGTCGTAGTTTAATGAGGATGAATGACCGCATGGTGCATGTTAGCAGGTAGATTAGCAGGTTTAGCTGAGACAAGGTCAAGAAATATGTCATAGCAACCTTGAGGATATATGGCTAATCACTGCTAATTATCATCAGGAATAAAGTACTGTATTGATCTATATCTACCCTCTAATAATTGTCAACATCATTTTCAAAACAGCAGCAGTTGGGACATAGTTAACCATCATCCTGCGCATGTTACTCTATTACCTGCATCCCCGATATTAAAACATAATTCCACACACCTACAGAGGACAGACTGCCACTTGTATTGCTGTGCAAGTTCCACAGAAGTACAGACGGCAGTTTTGTCTGACTGTATTACTTCACAGTCATCCACACAATACATTGAATAACAAGGAGAAGAAGTGAATATGTCTAAGATGTTTTATTCTGACATTTCCTTCTACCTACACAGACTGTACCTCGGTGTATCTGTGAGCAGATAACAAATGAGGGTGCCAACTGGGCCACAAAATGCCGCGGAGATAATCTGCTATCAGTGAGCCTCACTGATCCCGGGGAAAAGAAATAGGGCTTAGAGGGCGAAGTGTCAACACCTTAGATATCTGTACATACTTAGCCCTGGAATCAAAGCTCTGGTGGCAGGGCCTGCTCACCGCTCAGCCTCGTATCTCCACAACAGTGACATCCCTGTGCTACAAACCAAAGTGTCTCTTGACTTTCAACCCTGGGAAGGCAGTGAGTCGCCCACCATCAATACAGCTTGGAAGACACAAAATAATGTGTCAGTTTAAACATTTTCACCATGATTACTTTCATAAAGTGTGTTGCTTTTTGTAATTTAAACTCAAACGCTGCGGCCCGACTGATTGGACCTTTGTTTCCTCCGTGACCTTGTTATGTCAGCTGGCTTTTGTCGCGGCCAGAATCTAGTGACACAAAAAACAGGATGTTTTATACTTACAGCGAGCTTGAAAGGAACATAAATGCTTTGCATAATTAGTTTCTAATTATGCATAGTTTGCTTGCTGAAGTGCCTCACATGGGAAGAGATCAGGAGAAACCTTGAACTTTATATCCATTTACAGAATAAAGGGAACATTTAACAAAGACAGCAGGGATTGTGCGCTGGGAGAAATCCAATCCAGCACGCTTCTCCTATAATCCCAGTGCACATTTTCTTCAAATAATTCTTTCTTCATGTTTTTACAAACCAGTTTCTGTATCATCCTGATGTGTTTTAGTGAACGTTGTTTATACTTTTCAGCCAGATCATCTCTTTTTTGCATGTTCAATACTTGATTGGTGGAGGATCCTTCCAAAATGATGTCACTTGTAAAATCAAAGAAAATGAAATATGTATAATTGTAAAAAAAAAAAAAAAAAGCCCATGAACACACACAACTCTCGGTAAAAACACCATCCAAATGTAATTTTACAAAAACAAATGGTGATTAACTGTGACATTTGTATGTAATGGTGCACATATGAATCTACCTTTCGGTATAAATAGACATTCTCAGCATGAATCAGTTGTATCTGTATATTTGTGCCATTAAATCACACACCACAATGTATACATCTGCACCCAATGCCTGCCCAAATGTTTAATTCCCTAGAAACCCTCTAGGTATAACAAGAGACTGTATATTAAGAGCATTCCTCTTCTCCCATGAGCTTTGACGGTATTCAACTCAGAAGATTTGTGTTCTCCTAAAACCCACCAGAGCCTTCATTATGAGTCGTTAGGCTTCATAAGGTTTTCATGAGCTTTTCTGTCTCTTTCTCTCTAATATAGAGATCCATGTAAATTTCCCAGGAAGCTTAAATCCCCTCGCTACAGTTTACCAAAACAGACATTCCAAGCTATCGGAGGTCCCAGCGGTGCTTCCTTCCTGATGACTGGGTCTCCAATTACCCATCAATGCAATATTATCTCTTATTCACAAGGCAGCAGAGCAGGCATGCTCTCCTTTTAGGAAATATAAATACCATAGAATAGCATACCCAACTCCAAAACGGGCCACTACGCTACTTCTGGGTAGATGCATTGTGCATAAAGTATATAAGAACGTAGGCATGGGTGTGTTTATGTGTCTGAACATGTGGATTTTATTTTTTTTCATACAAAGATGCATCAGTATATCAAACATGAGTTTCCCTTTATCCCGCTTTCCTTTTTTTTCTCCATTTGATCTTAGTGCAGTCACTTCAAAAGGCCCAGACAACCATCAGAGTACAAAGCGTGATTCAATCCCCTCCTTTACATCTGAAGAGCAGCCCTGGCCCCGGATGGCAGCGCTCTCAACCCAACCCTGACAGGCCGGCCCGGCTTTATTACCTGGTGGTTTGAGGCTGAGCACAACAGAGGAGACGCCACATGTCAAGTTGCTGTGGGCATTCAAACTTTTTGGCCTGGTCCGTTCCTCCAACCTCTGTCCTCTGTCTCTTTCTGTTTGTCATGCGGCCCTTCTATTTCCATGCATGTGTGTCATGGCTTCAAGAAGAAGGTCATTGCAGAGGCACTGGAGTGTTTCTTTAATTTGCCAACACATCCTCTCCACTGGTGTACATACATACAGATGTTCAGCACACAAGGATCCACACTCTCAGACAAAATGTTCATCCTGAAGTGCACTCATTCATTGATTACAACAATACTCTCACACACACACAGCATAAATACACACAACACCACCTTCACACATGTCCTCCACCACCTCCAAATTGCAGCCCAGCAGCTCGATCTTCAGAAGTTCTCTTAATCAAAGTGCAGCTGTGAGGCTAATCAAAGAGCCCTAAATAACTCCATCTCCCAACACAGGCCATAGGAGGATTAAAAATCCACTAGCCAGAACTGGGTTTCTTCGATCTGGGGTCCGCTAACGCCTAATGAGAACTCCCCAAAGCCCCAGATCACAGCTGAGCTGCTGGGCGCAGCGTGCTGAGGCCCCTCTTTAAATCCTAAAGAGATCCTATCAGGACCAGATGAAAATAGATATTGCCCTCTCTGGGTGTCAGATGATTAAAAGAATGGCAGAGGATTATAGAGTCCAGTTTGGATGTTAGTTCTAGGAAGAAAAAAAAACAGAAACTCACAGTGCTCCTGTATTTGCGTGTGTCTTCTTCTTCAAGGCCCTCACAGATAAGAGCAGCCAGAGACCAAGGGTGGATGTAGAGGCAGCGCTCCATTATGCAGACGGAGGAGACCTACATTTTGTTGACTTAGATCTTATGGGGCTTACACAACTGTTTACTGTGACTCCATTCAACACACTGGCCTTTTGTTCCAGCCTGCGGTTTGATGATCAGTTGACGTGCGTTTGTCTTTGCTGGACTTCTCTCTCTTCATAATAACGGTTTATGGACCCATGGGAAGCGGATTTTGACATGTGGATGCTTTGGACATTGGATAGTGTCAATCAAATGCTGAAATTAGCAATCTGACAAAGGCATAGCAAATATATTCTATGTCTTATTTATAAATGAAGTTGCCTCTTGATTTTTAGCCTATTTTGATTCTTATAAATGAAAATTTTGCCAAAAAAAAGGTTGATTTGAGATTATTGTTCTCATTTTTAGAGTTTTACACATTTTAACTTAACATACTAAAAACTGTGCTGTGACAAGCGAGCCCACATTTTTTGCCGTAAACATTATACTCACCCACACACACACACAATTGATGATTTAATTTCATAATATATTACATTTTTCTTTAATGCCACCTATGTTATCTATCCCGTGATGCACAATAAGCCAAAAAACTGTCAACACTCCGTATGTCAAATCCTTAATTTAATACTGAACATCGAGGGAGCTCTACTCTACATTGATAACGAGGTTTTAAGTTATGCAGTCTGGGATATGTACGTCACATGAAATGCTTTAAAACATCAAATACAATCCCACGTCCACACATAAGAAATGTATTCAAATAGTGTTTCAGCACGTCTAGCGTTCTAGAATCACCTGGGGAAACTAATCGACATGTATTTGTGCATACCTATGCATGCACATTAATACTAACATTATTTGGATTTTGATAATTAGTCCGCCGCCTGCAGCGACACACGTGCTTGCAACCTATCTGCCTATATGCGACTTTCCAGAGTGGAGGATCTGTATGCTCTAACTAGACCAACACAGATCTGACAAGGTTGTGTGCACCTGTCATGTCCCACTCTCCCAAAACTTTAACATGTTCATGTCTGGGCCTGGCAGGTCATTATAATAAACGAGGTGGGCTTAGCGGACAGCCGCGCCTCGTTCCTCTTCCCTAATGGGAGTGAAAGAAATCTCCAAACCGGTACTTTACATTGACTGATGCTGAAGGCTCAAAGAAACTAGTTGAGGTGGACAATTAGAATGGTGAGGTATGAGGGGCGGGGGGTGGGTGGTATATCTCACTGCCCAATCACATGAAATGTCCCTTGTTATTTTAATAATTCAGACAGCGGCTAATTTCTACAGCTCCACGGTGTCAAGGTAATGTGCAGCTCACGTGTCCTAAATGTGTCACTTTGAACTTAGCCGCTGCCGCTTCTAGCGGCGCAGACAGGTTCCTGGCGGCGGAGACGGTGTGGACTTTCAATTAAATTAAGAATGAGGGACAATATTGAGGGGGGGGGGGGGAAATGTAAGGAGGAAGAGCCGAACACCTTGCGTGGTTTGATGTCTGCGATGGCGCGTTGTCCGTGGCTCTCCTGTCCTTCTTGATTAGACGGCAGCCGTATCCTATACAGTGTATACGCTGAAGTCAACACAGAGGAGGCATATAGCTCGTGTGAAATGATCTCGCCGCTTCCGGGGCGTATTCTGCCCCTCGGTGCTTACACAGTTCAACAACAGACCGACACACATACCTTGATGCTCGAGTCTAAGGCTGTTAGACCCTCCACTCACATCTGAAGTGGCTCAGCACAAGTGCAAATCTCTCCAAACCAGACCCCGAGGACTATATTTCATACTCTCCGCCTCTTCCACTCCAAAATGCCTGACCTAGACGTCTGTGCTTCTTTTATCCACATTCCCATGGAAACTCATTTAGCCTAGCTAGAGGGAGAAGGCAGCCCTGGGTTCAATTGGCTGGATTTACACTTGAGATATTATTCATTACATTAGCTGCCATGCTGATCTCTTGCTCGGTTGTTCTCTCTCTCTCTCTCTCTTTCTCTCATTGTCTGGTGGCAGTCTCCTCAATATATTCCCCGTCTTAAAATTCATGGACTTTCTCCTCAATACATTGCTATATTCAGTTTCCTGCTATTGTTACCCAGCCCGTCTCATCGCCACATGGAAATTGCATTCTTGAATGTCAAGAGCAACATTTTCAAGGACAAATTAAAGCGACGGCACAAAGCGGCTGCATAACAAAGTCAACTTGTCTGAGATTAATTTGAATGTATGCCAGTGATTGTGACAATATGCAAATACAGAGATATCCCTTTTCTATTGCAAAGACAAAAAAAAAGAGAAGAAAAACACGAGAAAATAAGAAATAATTGAATTGTCGACGCTTGTTAGGACGATTCAACATGGTGTCCAGACAATGTAGGAGTGAGAGGATTTTTTTTATCTTCAAAAACCAATGTGTGGCTATCAGTACCATGGAATGTAATGGCTAATTGTCCTTGCTACTGCAGATGTTATGGTCTTTAAGCTTATTATATAATTGCTTGCCAGAGCCTCCTCCCTGCAGTGAGCTGAACCGTAATGAGCGTGCACGTGTGTACGTGCGTGTGCATATCAAAGGAAATGCAAGATTCTTTTTATTCACATTTGTACTCAATCCTCATACACCATCATTTCCTCATTCTCCGCTATAGCAGCATATTTAATTATGTGGCCTGTCTGTTGTGGAGATACAGTATGCGGCATGTTAATGGACATTACATGACTGCAAATATAGTTATTATTTCAGAATGAGCATTAATATCTTGCCTCGGGACAAGTAATGTCACACAATGATTAGCGTGAACTCGGACTCCGGGTTTCACACACAGTGTCCTCTACCTGACAATATTACTTTTGTGTTTTCTGTTTACGTGCACATGTTTGTGTACGTCTGAGTTGCATTATTGTATACATTTTTTTGTTGTATTATCTCTGCACAGTCATACAGTAGCGCACACGCATGCAGGTGTGTCCCTGTCTTTGTGTGCTTATATGTGTCTTGAGTGTGCACATCCACATATTGTATGAGCACATGCCTCTTTGTCACAGAGGGAAGGGGGCGGGTGGGCGGGGGGGATCCATCTTTCCCAGTCCATTTTTTGGAGATAATGACGGCCATTTCTTCTTCTCAGTGACTGATGACAGGCAGAACTAACCGCTAATGGCATGCCAGTGCTGGAGCGTGCCACTTATGTTAGTTTTCCTGACAAGGCTCAGGGGAAGGCTTCATTTTTTTGACATTTGACCATGCAAATTCACTCCTGCTACATTATTCCACATTTACATCCATCTCTCACCCCTCCCACCTCCTCCCCTGTCTCCACCCGCCCTTACCTCACTCTCTTTCCTTCAGAATCTGCTAGTGGTTGCAGACAGTAAAAGCCAGGCTAATAAAGTGGCATGAAAAAAATGAAAAAAATCACTTAAATAGCCATACAAAAGGAATCCTGAATAAAGAGCCCAACCTTTTCTATTCAGTACCTTTCCAACTTAGACCTCTTTCAAAGCACACGAGGCAGTCAAACGGAAAGCTGCTAAATGCAAAGGGATGTGGTAAATATATGCTTTGCAAAGTGCAGTCGAGGTGAATATGAGCGCCACCAAATAATTCATTGACACAGGAAATTTCAATTTGTGTCTTTGTATATTGTTCTTCTTTTTCTTTTTTTAATCTCAGGTTGTGACAAACGTTTGTGCTGTAGCAGTCCATCACAAACCTCATGATCCTGGAAACCACTCAGACCATTTGCAAGATTTATAATCAAACTTTTAGAAAAAGGTTGAATAATGAGGATAGCTCAGGGAGGGGGAAGAGTCATCGTTAGTCTGATTAAACCCAGAAACAACGTGTTACAGTTCAGACACAGTGCAGACTGATTCTGATTCCTAGAAGTTCTATCTTGATGTGTGCGTCGAATCAGCCCTCAGAGGTGTAACGTGTCGCCTCAGATGATGCTTTTAGTAACACTTTAGCCATAATGGAATACTTCAATTTCATTCTGGCTTGTATTGTCTCACTTTTATCCTTGAATATTAGGCATCAAACTAATAAACGTAGTCCTCATCCACTAATAAGGCATTCCCGTCTTTCTCCTTAGCTGCTATTTCCATCTCACAAGTTAGCGATACGAGACTGCACTTTTTATTAATGCAACAACTTCATCTCCCTTCTGATGATTTAAAGAGCTTTTGTCTCAATGGGTGGTATCGGTCGTGTGTGTGTGTGTGTGTGTGTGTGTGTGTGTGTGTGTGTGTCCACGTCTGCCGTTGTGCCATTTGTGCATATGTGTAGTTTTACATATGCGTGTGTGCCTGCAGTCAGAAATCCAGTGTGTTTGTGCTCTCCTCACTGAGACGCGAGTATGCACACGCGTGTGTGTGTGTGTGTGTGTGTGTGTGTGATAGAGAGAGAAGCAGGGGGTTGATGGGTCTTGGTGGGTCAGCACACCTGCTGCGGCTACAAGCACTCTGGGACAGCTAATGTTCTCTGAGCTGACAGGAATCTCCCCCACCACTCCGATGCCCAACTCTCCTCCCCTCTCCTCCCACCCTTAGTTTGAGCTTAGATAGATTGCCCTTGTAACGGGGGGCTAATAATGTGCCACGGAAGGCTTTTTTAATGGGGGGGAAGACTTTGATAGGTTCTCCACGACATAGAAGAAGCCACACACAGGAAGACATGTGCACGTCGTGCACACGGAGACACGGACGGACACACACATTGATGCACATGTGCATGCCTGTGAACTCACAAACTTAAACAAATGCGGGCGCGCACACTCACACACACACACTCTTCTTACCTGTCGGCTTGTTTTACCACATTATTATGGCTGGCAGGGGGTCTCTGGCCCTCTGCGGTTCTCCAAAGGCAGCCTGTAATGTGTCAAGAGAGAGAAAATGAGGAAGGAGGGAATAGAGGGAGGGAAAGAAAGAGCAAAAAGGAGGAGGAGGTAGACTGCCAGCTGACAATGAAATAAAGCCCATTAGAGAGAGGTAAAATAACACAGGGAAGGAAGTGACAGCAGGCCTGTTACGCACACAGCTTTACTGTCTTTAACTACTGTCAGCCCCACTGGGTGACAGCAGCTGCCATCGCTCACACACACACACACACACACACACACACACATACATGAAGGCAGGCATACACCCATTCACACACACACACACGCACACAGGCACACAAGCATAAGCCTTCACACACACAAAGGCGTGCAATCACAACTTCCCGACTTGTAATCATGCACATGCAGGCGTGTGCAAATAATGGGACACACACATTCAGCGTCGACGGGAAAATGCACAAATATCAAAACAGCACTGCAGATTGCACATCCGCAATTCACATTGCACCTTGGAGTGATGGTTTTAGTTGCGTTGAGCATCTTTTAATTGTCAGTATGTCTATTTTGTATAAAGTAGACTTATATATTGCTATTTTTTTATGCATTTTCAATAAAACTATGCTTCAAATTAAAAACAAAAGGAAAGAAATGATGATTACTGGTTCTTCCGACTTGTTCTTTTGGTGTCTTATTAGAAAAACAAAACACATGCAGACTCCAATGCTGTAGTGCTTTTGCATTCCGTGAGTATTTTGTAATGAAAAGATCCAAAATGTTTCTTGTATTCCATTTCCTTCAACAAGCCTCGTCTACGTTTACTCAAGTCAGTGTTTTCTAAAAATGAGGTTATTCTTCCTCCTCCCTGCATCTATAAACTATCACAGGACCACCTGTTTCCATCCATCCCCTCCTTGTCTCAAAAACATGGAGTTAACGGCTCCGAGGAGCTGCATGTGTCTCCTCAGCCACAATTATTCTTGCAAAACAAATGGGCAAAAACGGATGTAAAAAATGTGAAATGCATTCATCTAATTTCTGGTTACTGCAGTTTAATAAAACACTGGTGTTCTAGAAACAACCATCGGGAACAGGAAGTGAGCTGCTGCCCGCGTGGCCCCGTGGTCACTGAGACGGACGGTCACAGTGATATGAGGCTGGCCCTCTGGAAATAAAATGGATGTCATGTAATGGCATATTTCACTAATGTTCTTGTCACCATGGTCATTCAAATGCATGTTTTAAAGTGACATGAGGCTGACCTGTCAGGAAAAATGGACTTTTAAATGATATAGACAGAAGACTTGTAAAGCCAGGTCTCACTAATATTTTGAAATATTAATGTGTACCTCCATCAATGCATGAGCGAGGGATATTCTAATAGATACTTAATTATTCATACCCATAAATAAAACCTGCTTACCTAGATTAAGACTAAAAAGCCCTACTACGGTGGTTTATGGGGACAGTCTAATAACGTATGTATGCAAAGGTTTTGGATGTTCAGCTGTACACCTGCACATTAAGTTCAGCCTCCAGGCTAAGAAAGAAGGATGTCATCACTTAAAGTATGTCCATCAGATTCATGCTCAATTCATATTCACAGAACACAACTTTCTAGACCTTTACACCTCTGTTTCCTGTGCTGTGTCTGGGCCACCGTGCACACTTCAGCATGCACGTTTAATGTATGGGGAAGGCCGGTTTGTCAGACTGTCAAACCCATACATCACCAGTTTATGAGGAAACCACGTGGCGCTGACTTTCATGTTGCTCTTGCAGCCGTCTCATGCAGATTTCAAGGATTTGTTTAGCGTTTTAAAATGTATTGCATCATGATATTGCGTCATACTTGCTGCAGATGTTTATAGCGAGACTCCTTTTTTTCTTGCATTGATGATTTTAAAAGCACTTCATTAGGAAGCATGAGTTTTCCAAAGCTGCGTGCAAACGCAAGGGTTCAAGGTTTTTTATTTTCCATTTGTGCATAAACCAACAGTCCAGACACATTGGAATTATTGTGCAGAGCTCTCTCAGAGTCTACAGTTTAGGAAATAAAAACACACTATAATAAGAAAGAAACAAATATATGTACACTTTTAGATACAGTTTTAAAAACAAGTTCTCAACAAAGGAGAGGGCAAATGTTAAATAACAGTAATAAATAGGCTAGCTGAGTGCTAAACACAAACCACACATTAGCAATTAAGGTGAAACGGTAACGACAGCTCCAGATTCAAGTATAGTGTTTACAATGTTTACGGTGACATTTTATAATAGCTGCACGCTATGAAGTATTATATAATGCTTCATAGCGTTTATTTGTGTTTGTCTCTGTAATATTGTGTCCTGTTAGAGGAGCAGTGGCCTAGAGAAGTCTCTCTCATGGCTCAGTAACACTTTATACTGCACGCTATGAAGCATTATATAATACTTCATTTACAAATGGTGAATCCATCATTTATAAAGTGTGGAACAACGCTTTATAAACTTAACTAATGCTTCATAGCGTGCAGTTATTATAAAGGGTTAGAATGTTTACTGTATAAGGAGTAGTGATGCATTTAATCCAAATACTCACAGTCAAATTATTAATTCAAAGCACAACGAAGACACTATCTATTTAAAACAAAATGAATAGTCTCTACTTTAACCACGACCTACCTTGCCGGCTTCACCAGCTTGTTGTTGCTCAGCCGACACGTCGGGTTTGTTTTATCCTCCAGATCTGTGAGGCCACTCGCGGAAGAGAATTAGCCGCTAATCAGTTTTACTCTCAGGCTGTTAATATTTAATTGAATAAACAAACAGACACAAACAACTTAACAGGGAGTGTTTTGATAATGTTTTGCCTCTTCCCTTACTTAAAATTCTGTCATGAGAAATGTAATTATTGTTGACAAAATTAATCACATTATAATTAGGTTGTGGCAGAAGACAAGAGTTGTGGAAAGTAGGTTAAACATGGAACTCTTTTCTTGAAGTTGTTTCCTCTTTTTAAGTTGCATTTCATAATTAAGTGTGTTACACACAAAGCGACTGTTATGTCTTTTTTGCATAGTATATCACAAAGTATGTTCTTTTTACATCAGGACATTTATTTAAGCTACTTTGTCCAAACATATCAAGCAAAGGAAACCAACATTGATCAAAGTACATATGTTTCCTGCAAGAAACAAGTAAATTATAATCTTTAAAAAGGCTCTAACATTGAGTTGCATTAATCGAGATTGCATAATTGAGTGTATGAAGCATATGCTTTGGCTTGGGCGTGATGCAGTCAATTAAAGTGGATGCTCTAATAATCAGTGATCACTTGGTGATCGGTATTATTGAACAGGAAGTGACTGTTTCAAGACTTGTGATGAGGCGACCAGTAAGCTGCAGAGGATCTGAGAGGCACAGATAATGAAGTCGTCAGCTGTGATGAGGAACACAAAGCTGTGTGTGTGTGTGTGTGTGTGTGTGTGTGTGTGAATTACGATCCCAAATTGTGTAATTAATTTTGAACGCGTCTGAATAGAGCAGAGATTTCAATAAAGGCTTTGAGATACATGCAAAATGAGAGGGAGAGGAGAAGAAAGAGGGCGATATGAAGATGATTCCTGCTCGTGAGTCGTTTCCATCTTAATAAAGCAGCGGGCGAGAGATGAGCCTGCTGTGCCCTCCTGTGGCCACAGCAGTGAAATATTGCCTCTCCCTCTTCTCCGTCAACACCTAATTGGAGTCACTCTGAATTATTATATCCTGTTAAATCAATGACGGTGGTTTTATTAGCAGTTTGGTAGAAAATGCCTTTTTTTAACTGTTTAATCAGTGGACAGGTGAATAATGCATTCCTCTAACGAAGCAGTACGTGTGACTGGGAAGTAGATGACACAGCTCTAAATAAAGTGTTCAAGATGCATTGGCAATGCACTCTTTAAATAATGGGATGCAGATTCAAAAAAGGGCAAAAGATGAAATGTTTTGATCAAGATGGATGTCATTATGATTAAAAACTAGCTAGTTTTGCTTTGAAGATTTGAGAGGCAATAGATGTTTCCAATCTGCAATGCTCCTCTAATCCTTTACTCCTTATCCAGACAATATAATTGGCATATGCGCTATTCACACATATATCTCGGTTAATATGATATTGCACATATTTGGATGTCATCTACCTTGTTTTGCTGTGGCTCTGCAAGCTGGCAAAACAATGAGCAAACAAACAAGTCAGTCTGAGACAAACAGCAACCAGTCAGTCAGATCGTTGGCCGACGAGCCACCCGGCCGGCCCGCGAGGAGAGTGACAGTCATTCCACATTCCACGAGTCAATCAGACACTCGGCTAATCCTTTAGTCAGTCAACAAGCCAGTCAGCTATCCAGCCGGCCTGCCACTCACCGGGTTAGCCAGTCAACATGCCAACACGTCTACCAGCCATTTAATTTGCTGCCTCGCAGCCGCCCAACCAGCAGCCAGTCTGAACTTCAAATAACCAGTCAGTCACTCAGTCAGCCAGACAGGAAACCAGTTAACCTCTGCCAATGAGTCAACCAGTGTGTCAGTTCAACCAATAGCTTCTCTGTCAGTGTAGCAGGGGATATATTAAGTAGGGTTGGAGAGCCCACATGACCTTTCTCACTTCCGAATCATTAATATTACTATGGTAACCGCGGGGCAGAGACACTAACTGGGGATAAATAAAGACTGAACCATTTAAGGATGGCCTCCTCACACAAACATATGTGCATCCACACACACACACACACACACACACACACACAATGTGTTAGCTGACATGTGCCCATCTCCTCTGTTCTGCCCTTGGAGAATCTAAATGCTAAATGTATGTGCATATTTTTTCATAGCAAGAGACATATTAGAATTTCTTCCCCCCATCCCCTTCCGCCGCCTCCCATACGGAGGACATGAAAGAGTCTGAAGCGCATAATGCTGGAGGAATTAAGGGATTCCTCGGTGGCCCCGAGTACCAGGGGCCATCGTAATGAAGAGGAGGCTTAAGCGCTTTGTATCCTCCCTTTTTTTTTCCCCCCCACTCTGTCTCCGCAGGTCGAGCACTTTTCATTTTCCGTCTTTTTTGAGAGTGTGTGCATCATTGAATATTCATCAGGAGGTGAAGCAATGATCATCTGTTTGTTATTGTAAGAGACACATACATTACAACACAGAAGAGTTAGATGTGTCCTCTTGTTTGGGAAAGGGACGAGGCCGAGGAGGGAAGTGTGTCCTGTGTGTGTGTGTGTGTGTGTGTGTGTGTGTGTGTGTATTTGTTTGTATATATTAGATTAAAGAAGTCTTCATCCAGAGAATTGTGTTCCCTCTTTTCTGGAGGAGGCGGGGTTTATGAATTGACTATCATATGCGAAGACGGCAGACTGCCAAAAAGACACAATTTCTCCATTTTCCCCCGTGAGTTTATGCCAAATGATCTCACTCTCCTCTTTTATCTCCTCTTCTCCAATGATGGCTATTGATCTGGGTCAAAGGGAGCAGAGGGGAATTGATTGAGAAACTCTAGCATGGTCAAAGAGGAGGAATCCCCACTGGACGTCCTGACTGGTGTTGTAGACTTCCTATGGATCTCTCTCTCCATCAGGGGCCACTTACCATCTCACCACTACTGTCAAACATTATATCGCAGACAGACGGATGCTCTCCTCCTCCCTTTTGTGAGGGGAATGGTGGAGGCCACTGATGTACATTAGTAATGTGTGGGTCTACAAAGTAAACTGTGCTGACTTTATCCAAGGAGATGATGACAATATGAAATTATTGTTACTCATTTCAAGCTAAAAAATATGTTTTGCCATTATTTAGCATGTATAGACAAGTCTCCATGCATGTGTTCAACATGCTGTTGAAAAGAGCCTTTGGCAGCAAATATCCACTAGAGGGAGAGATTGGACTGCTTATGAAGAAATTAAGATAACAAATTATGTTCACATTCTTTGTGCAGATGTAGAACTGATTCAACTGGTCAGGAAACCTGTAAGAGATGCAACTAAACTAATCATGTGTTTGCCCTGTTTCCTTCGGCTTGCTTTAGTTTAGTTGTACGACTTCACGGTTTCGTGCTATCACACTACTGCCAAGGCCACAGTTTGACATTTCACTTGGTATTGATGTCCCTTTTTTACTCAGACACACAAATAAAGCGGTGAGACGTGTCATCATCTTTATTTGAGTGTGATGTAATCAGAAAAGTGAACAGAAGGACTTACTTTGCTCTTTATTGTGCCGTGGCTCTTTTTGTATATTTACTTTTTTTTTGTGACCATACACATCTTTTATCTGTTTCAACACTGTTCTGTCTATGAAGTGCAGCTTTTTGAGGATTAAGACAAAGATCTTGGATTCCAAGGTTGGGAGAACTGTACATATTTTTACTTTTACCAATAGCATTCATGTTTTTTGACATTTGACTTTTCAAACCAGTAACATTTTATAAAAAACATCTTCATATACTTCTAATTTGCAACACAAAATACAACTGTAATGCTGCCTGGATTACAATCTTGCACATGAGAGTAAAATCATAATTGCAGCTGAATAATTTTTGCAATTAGAGTTATATAATGTTCAGTGATTCACACTAGCACTGTGTTTGTGACACGATTACTTATCCTTGTCAAGTTTTGAGAGGGTACGCTTTTTTTTCTTTCATTTTCACAAAAGGGAATCAATTTTTCACTGTCTAACCGCCCAAAGGAATCAAGAAAAGAGAAATCTATCTGCCCGCTCGAGTACTGCGAGCTCACCGTAGTGTGGCAGGTCAGATTCATGTTTTGTGTTAGTTTTGGAGTTGTTCCCTCTGAGGGGGAAACTGAACCTCTGTCAAAGTGTCACATTCAGGCAACACTTGTCTTGATCAAAGCTGGCACCCGCCTGGCCCAGATGGTTCAGGCGCACACACACACACACACACACACACAGACATGCGCGTTCAGTGCATGTCGACACAAATTCGTAGAGTACAAGCATGCCGTGCACAAACTTTAAAGCACACAGTGTGCACACAAAGACAGCAGGCATGGACATTAGCACAAGCTCCACCAAGCACACTCGCATGCACAAGTATGAACATACTGTGTATAGGACACACACACACACACACACACACACACACGGGAATACCTTTTGAGAGAAAATAAGGGAAGCCTCTCCTCCGAGTGTTAATCCCCTTTGTTGTTATCGATGTTAATTGAAAGAATGAGCTCTATAATATGGTTCCCTGCTGGCTCATTACTTTGCATAAGCATAGCCTCGCACGATGCATAAACACTTCCAGGAAAAATATGAATTAAAGCCATTCTCTGAAATATTGCTTTTAATAAACTCCTCACTTCTCGTGGAGGGGAAGGGTTTATTTGAAGACACCGATTTGTTCAGCTATACGGGTGTTTTAGCATCAAAGAAAAAAGAATTTTTAGAGCACAACAAATACCAGGAAACGGAGCAACTGAGCTTTTTTCTTTGATGGACCCATATTCTCACCGGCTCCGAGGTCAAGTGAAGTTCCCTGGCCGTTTACTCACGGTGTCAGGTGACCCCTGGAGTCATCCAAGGTCATGGTTGTAGTCCTTAACTCCTCTCAGGTCTTGCGAAACATATTGGCTTCACGATGCAATGCAAACATAGTAGCCAACTCCTACTTTCTTTATCAGAAGTTTTCCAACCGGTGTAAACAATGTGATCTCGTCCTACATATATTTATACTAGTTTACCCAATAGGAGGTATGTATAGGTAAATACCCAAAACAATATGTCTGTGTTGATTGACAGTTTGAATGTTGGAGGGCTCTGAAACTTAATAAGGTCAAACAAAAACAATCAATGAAAGTAAAAAAACAAAGAAGCTTGTTCTGCTTAAAAATGCACCAAAGAAAATTGGTGAAAAAAAGCAATTTATGGCAACTTGATATTGCTCCTCCGGTGAATCATTTTCATCTGTGATTGTAAATGTCAGACTTCCATATCTGCCACATCACACAACACATCTACGGCGCACGGAAGTGACAGTGCAATTGTCTACATATTTAAAACTTTAATGGCCGGAGAAAGATTCCGCTGATATCCGTTCTAAGGCTTATATGTCTGTGGTCGCAGCTATATGTGCACCCACAGGGAGCCTTATGCGGCTCCAGGGGGCTCTCAATGTGAGAACAACCCCAGACCAGCTGTTCACAGGATCTACAGCAGAAATGGAAGGCATCTCCTCCGGCAATTTTCGCCTCACGGACCAAGCGTGTCACGGACGGGGCAGGGATTTTCCCCATTAGACCCATAATGTTCCTTATTTCGCCTGGTTTCTTGGTAGAGTTTGAATACAATATGCGTACCACCCCTGCCCATCACAACCAGTAGGCAATAACCTTGCAGATGTATTGAAGAAATAGCAGCTAGAACCTAAGTTACCTCAACTTCAGTTCATTTAAAATATTTAAAATTGTGGAATTGTGGATCATCACACAGATGATTATCACATAGATGTTTAATGAAACATGTTTAGCTAAAGAAGTAGCATTTGGTAAAGGAAAGGCTTTTCAATGCCAGCAAACCCCTGTGAACATCATTCAGTAATAATTCATAGTGTGTACGCCCTCTGGTGGCCAGATGGCGTACACTACAGCTACAAGACGACGTAGATTCACAAATAAACACATAAGCAAAATAAATAAATAAAAAATGCACACACATGCACACACAATCTACTAATATGCGGCTGATGATTGACTTGCCCACAATTTGGCTCGTATAGCAAAAGCTCATTAGCAACACATGCACATGACTAGATTTGAATGCTAAAGTGGAAATGGTTGAACAGATAAGCTTACACCAAAGGCATGTATCATGCATTATCACTAATCTCCAAACTGCACACGCACATAATATGCGCACACTGTGCACGCATGCATAACATCCAAGCAGGTGCTGGCCATTCATCTTGTCAGTCTTTTGTAAGAACAGCAGCTCTAATTATCCAACAATCATAGAATAATATTTTCCCCTTTAAAAACAAAATGACCCCCCTCTCTTTTTTCAGTCATTATGGAATGCAGCCTTGGCGCTCCGTGTGTGTGTGTGTGTGTGTGTGTGTGTGTGTGTGTGTGTGTGTGTGTGTGTGTCTTATACTGTGTAACCAAGCAAAGAGCGAGAAGCTGTCAGTTTTCAGACATTTGGCGCAGGCCCTAGATATGTTACCATCCTAATTAGGTTGATTGAAATGCACCCTTGGATTATCACGTAAAGTTTTCCATTCATTAGACAGAGGTTGTTTGTTGAAGAACGAAAAGCATGAAATGTGCTTCTTCCATCCCAGTTTCCATCCAGTCTCTCCAGTCTACAGTATATATATATATACGGAAAGTAGAGGAACTGCATACACAGTATACAATATAGCCAAAATAGTTGTTTTATGTTGCTATGTTGTGGTGTGTAATGTGTTCATGTGTCTATGTGAGGCTCTGTACAGACTGTGACAACATATCCATCACCCATCCATCACCCATCCATCAGAGCATGTGAACATCACTTTGCCTGAGCTGCTAATATTGACCCATAAATGAATGCTACTTATCAGCATGCAGTCTAGTTTCTTTCCAACAGCCCTAATTGCAATCCAACATTATCCTACTACATTTATATCACGTGGAAAGTTTATGTAATTTACAGTGTAGTAATTATTGGTGATGCAAATGTACAACTTGAAAATATGACCAGACATTTGATATATATGAGAATCCAACATGCAAGGTAACATCTAAACGTATTGTCTCCTTTTTTTATTTGAGTATAAGGTGTGCTCTTTATAAGGCAAAAGGAGAAGACAGGTTGCAGAGGCTCAAACTTCCTCAACCAGGAAATGGAGCGCAACAACCTGTGTTAGTACTTTGTGTTGGAGTGAAGAGGCATTCTAAACAAGTACCACCTCGACTACTGGTGGATGATGAGTTAAACCATGCAAGCGCCTACCTCGGGAACTCTTCCATGATTCGTAATCAGCTTAGTGTAATCATGTTTTCAATAATGACTAATGAACTGTAACAGCCCTGCAAGTCACTGATTGATGCCTCTGAGTGGGCAGCTTTTCATAGTGAGGGGTGAAGGGTGCCTAAACAATGTAAGAGTGATTGAGGAGATGTTTGGAATACCATCTGAGCTTAGCTGGCTCTCAACATGTCTGTTTGACAGTCTCTTCTCATCTCTCGGTCATTAGCCTCTCATGGGGAATCCCCGCTAGACAATAGCGTGCCACCACAAGACATTCACATTCACACTGCGCTAAACCATTCTGTGTGAAGATAGATCGGCTAACGTTCGTACTGGTTTGCCTCAATGAGCTGACGTGAAGTTTATGAATTGGTTTCTAACCTTCAACATGTTTTTCCTCTTGTAGAAAGCCAACCCCCCCTGACCAATAATCTACTGTGTTGGTCCTAATGTGGGCAGAGCTGCACACTGGGCAACCTCTTTATGGTATAAGTATCATGTCGTAGATGAATGTTAAGAACATGTCCACTGAGGGCAACATGCTCCAGGTAAAAAGGATGGAATTTGGATTATTCAATTTCAAATGGAATATGATGGTGGAGAATTTACATGTCCTAATATTTCATTTCACGTGGCTCAGTATGTTTTCAAATTCAGTTCTGCAGACATAAAAACATGTGTTATGTCCGACAGCCCTCATCTCTGATCATCCATGATGAGAAGTGTGAGAAAACTATGTTTAAATAGCGCTCCTAGTGGTAACTAGTATGTATTACTGTGGGTATACAGGTTAAAGGTCAAGCCAAAGAATTGACACTGAATGTACTCTGCAAGTATATTAATGGAGTAACACTGAATGTATGCAATGGAATCAAAGAGAACAGAATTTGAATAGAATACACACACGCTCACTTCAGCGTTTCGAGTCAGCCAGCCCGGTCACTTCCGGCACTTCCTGCAGATAGTTTTGCCGTTTACACTCCGGCGCTAACGGTCACTGTCGCTAGTCGTATTGTTCAAGCAGCGCGCCATGCGTTATTAACTACAAAGGAGAAGAGCTTCAAACTGCATGTATTAAGATACATCACATTTACAAAAGGTGAGACGTGGACGTAGTCCCGTGACAATGTGTGTGTCCTCGCCAAAGCTCACGTTTTAGTTCTAACAATGTGTGTCGATCATCGTTGTCTCGTCACTTCTTTTACACACGTTCTGGGTTTTTATTTTAGACGAGTAAAACAGGATTAATTAAAGCTGCAAGCAGGTCCTCGCACCGGGACGCCGGCTCGCGCAGCTATATGCCATAGAAGCACTGGTAGATATGCCATAGAAACACTGGTAGATATGCCATAAAATAACTGGTAGATATGCCATAAAATAACTGGTAGATATGCCATAGAAACACTGGTAGATTTGCCATAAAATAACTGGTAGATATGCCATAGAAACACTGGTAGATATGCCATAGAAAAACTGGTAGATATGCCATTTAAGAACTGGTAAATATGCCATAGAAAAACTCGTATATATGCCATAGAAAAACTGGTAGATATGCCATAGAAACACTTTTGAATTCATCACCTCATCCCATAAGGAGCAACTCTACTAACGACTTTATTAGTTACCAGTTACTTTGCAGATTTAGATAATTAAATACACAATATAAATGAAGGAATACATGATCATATATTACCTGCATCTTACTCCACCTTTTTCCAGGTGCAACACTAAAGTGATGCATCACTAATAATCCAGTAATACAATATACACGATTCTGAAATGGGCCACTCTGCATGATTAATAATTTTGCTTTTGATACATTTAGTATATTTTGAAGCAAATACACAGAATAGTATTTGAAGTGAGTGGGATGTATCCTTGCTTCACATATAATATATTTCATATTTTATATTCTGAGTGCTATCTACACTTTGTCACAAGAAACATGCAAACTGACGAAGAAGACTAAACAAGTACAGACACGGAGTAGCATACAGTGTAACAAGAGTGGTTGTGGGTAAACAGTGTTAGAATAGAATGGAGCCAATGCCAGAGTGGATGCAATAGAAAGCAAGGTCAGGAGTGCAGAGATGACATAATTGACAGGAAGCACAGTGGATAAATGGAGACTTAAAACATATGATGGATGCATACGAGGTAGCTGCCGCTTCAACACCCTGAGATGAAGTGATATGGGTTCAAGGGTCACCCACTGCTCACCATAGCCACCAATCATCTCGGAAAACATCTGAAATTAGCGTCTTTGTCTCCGAGCAAGCTCGACATCGAACACATGGTGGAGAAATCTCCCTGCGTGATGAATCGACACCCTCAGCATCAACGGGAACGAGGACAACTTGAGAAAGCACCTGTTGAGACAAAGGATCCCTTTTGATATCCGCCGAGTGGCTTCAGTCATCACAACAGGTGTCGTGTCTTTGTCCAAAACTTTTTTTTCACATGGCTCCGCTCGTCTCCAGAAGTAGCAAACGAAACGTAATGGGGAAATTCATACACTTGCTAAAAACAACTGGTGAGAAAAAGAACATCCTTTGGTAAGTGAAGTGTGACTCAAGTGTGTAATACATCACAGGGGAAACCCATTCCTTCCTCAGAACATCAGTTGAACTGATATCCGTATCAAATCTACAATCTACAATCCAGGATGGAAGAAAAGCCATTTTGTAGTGACAACTGTGCTTTAAAAAAAAAGAAAAAAGACTGATGTAATACAGAACGCTTCAAGAAAGACTAAAGTAGTGGTACAGCAATGATCTCTGAAGGCATTACTTTAAAATAATAACATTGTGGAATTGATGGAAGAAAATTGGTCATGCAAAACAGATAATTATATTATAATAAATGAACTAATACATTATAACAACAGGACAGAAGAAGATTGTTTGGCAGCTCTATTCTCTAATTATCTTAAATCATGGGCATAATAAGTAATATGTATGTTACCCCAGAGCCGTTGTGGTCCTATAGATAAAAAAAAAAACATTCTGTGTATTCACACACATTAATATAAGTGTCATAAATGTGTACTTAAACATGTCACCCTGCTTCCTGCAGTGGGTCTACGTGGTTTAAGTGAACATGGACACACACGGTAATTCTTTGGAGGTGAAGGCATGCAGCTTGTAAAATTACAATAGGAACTTAAGGGGAATCTGTTAAGTCATGTCAAGCCTCAGCTCTCAAGTAAATTCATGGCAACTGCATAATTGTATAAAATCTCCAGAAATTAGTGCATGCAGTTCTTTGTTGACCTCTATTTAGTTGGCATTAGCTCGGCCTACATTCTGCATAGTTGCATGCTCCTGACAAACTAATATCGGACGAGCGCTAACGTGGCTTCTGCTGCAACGCAGTCAGGGCAGCTGCTACCAAGGGAGGCTGTTTCCAATGAGAGGGATTAGTGCTAACCAGTTGCTAGAGGATAAAGGAGAGCCTTGGGAGCAAAAGGGGTCTCCCTGAAACCCCAAACACACACACATGCATGCACACAATTTACAGGAGCACATGCTAGCACCATGAAACGGGAGCACATGCTATTAAACGGGACCAGCACGAGCAAACATATGCAGACAGATTTTTCCGAGGAATTGTCACTAAGTTAGAATGTTGTGACCCTGGACTGAAATCAAAATTTGAAACACATGGAGTTGTGCGACGACAGATCAGAAAGCATGTCAGCGCCGCGGAGCGCCCTCCATTGAAGCGCAACATCCGTGATCACAGGCGGTTGGAAGCAACCGAAACAGTTGGCCCCATTATCATCGCTCACAATGCTGAGCGGTGATCTATTGGAAAGTCTGAGGGCAGTGTCTGTGACTGTAGCCATTGAGATGGCATCATGAGCCTCAACTCTCAAGCCTCTTTGATCACGAGGACAAACATCACTATTCCTGAGCGTAGGTCAAGGAGCTTTTCAATTAAATGCGTAACTTTTCCCATAGATTTCGCAGTGCAGTGGAGCATTTCAGCGTCACTGACATTTGTGACAGAACACAGATTCATTCTCGGGGAGTTCCTTTCCCCCCTCGCCCCCCTTTTTTTCCCACCCATGTTTAAAGGTTTCATTTCCACTTCTCACATTGCTGAATCTGGAGACTTCCTTTATGTGGATCTGCAGTGAAAGACTCTTCGTGCCAGGAGACTGATGGTCTGCTATTTTCAGATAATAGGCTTGTCGTTGTCTCAGCTGTACGGACAGAGTGACAACTACTTGGAGACTGCCCACACAAAAATGTGCTGCCTTTCATAGCAGGGACAGGCTTGTGGGAGAGACACTTGTTTGGGGACCGCATTGGTGGACCGCTTGGGTCTTTTGTGTTTTTTTTTGCATTGATGTCCGCATTGTGCCACTTTTAGTAAATACAGTATACTAGTAATATGTGGTTGATAACATAAAGTTACAGTGAACTAAACAATGTTAGCCAGAGATAGTGGTACACATGAGTTAGTTAAAGAGTACAAGATGCATGTCTCACTTTTATTCTCACGAAAGTAGTTTGGGATTTTTTGTTACGACTGAGACTTTTTAAACTCAGTACGTGAGTGTGAGTTGCTTTCATCTCCTGTTTACTGTGCTTTTAATATTCTCAAAGAAATTGCCAGTGAATGAAAAGTAAGCAATAAAACCTTGAAAAGTATTAACCATCTCACTGTGTGCAGATACCGCATGGAGAATGTATTGGTGATTTAAATTCAGACTGTACCACCAGGGCTCGTTAATTCTGGCTAGATAGATAAATAGATAGAGGGATGAATAAGTAGTTAGATATAAGAAGAGGAGAGCCATGGTGTCGGGATAGATAGGTTGACACCACAGCTAAACAAAAACAGAACAAAGATGTATGTATATGTGTGTATATATATATATATATATATATATATATATATATATATATATATATATATATATATATATATATATATGTATATATATATATATATATATATATATATATATATATATATATATATATATATATATATATATATTTATATATATACATATATATATATATATATTTCTTTATTTCAAAATAATTATCTGATTTAATTGATAATAATAATTTAGGATAGGAATATATAAGCATACACTTCATTGCTTCTACCTATACCTTTTCAGTCTTTCTGTTTTGTATACTATATAGTATATTGTATTGCATTGTAATGATTGACTGAATAAAACACACAAACAAACAAACAAACACAATGAAGGTGGCACCTAGCTCACACTAATTAGATAGAGGGATGAGTTAGAGATATGAACATGATGGATAAATAGACAATATTGCCACAGCGGCCATAATAGATAATCAAATAGGTAGCTGTCAAATATATAGGTAGACAACACATTACAGAAAATCAAAAAGACACTTACTATTTGTAGATGACAGCAGTAGCTCAGTCTGTCGGGACTTTGTGAGAGTCACTGGTACAAGAGCAGGAGTCCAGACCACCTTATGGAGAGGGACAGGTCGCCTCCCGGCTACCCCATTACTCTGACTTCTCTGCACAACTGTGTGATGAATAATTACAAGAGAGTTTTAGAATGTAATTGCCCCAATGAAAGATTAATTGATATAGCTAAACGTTATTGCACCAATATTGATCTAAACGGATTACATTGAAACAGATAAATGATCGTCATGACACGGCAGCCATGATGGATGGATAGAGATATGAAGAGATAGAGACAGAGAGAGGAAAAGTAGGTTGAGATGTGGAGGGATAGATGAAGAGATACACAGAGTGGTCTTGATACAGAGCTAGATACAAAGACACACAATCATTGCAAAAACTAAATACACGTAAATTATAAATTAAATAGACAGAAATCTACTAAATTGACAACAATAAATCCCATGGTGGGATCAGGCAGAATGCATTATTATAGGTGGGTGCAGCAGAGAATGGTACTTGTACCCAATTTCATCACAGAGCTGTCCCCATAATGACTCATGCCAATAAACTTATTATTATCTTGGAGGGAGAAATTATTTGGCCAGACTCGATTGAAAAAAGTTGACAGACGAAGCCCTAAGTGCAGTGTTCAGGATGGAGAGACTGGGAAAGACTGGCAGGAACGGAGGGAGTCCGTTTATGGAGCAAGACCTTTTCAGTCATTCATAAGGAATTACTTTTGAAGCGAACTCCACAAACTATTCAACTAAACTTAAGTAATGATCAACACTTATCCGTCATTGACCGTGCTTATTGGCTTTTCATCTCTAAATGCTTCAAAATTGTGAATTTGGCTGCTGAACTTTTAAAATGTAGATTCTTGTGGTTGAGGAGGGATGACCCCCGACCCCTGCGGTGTGTATTGTCTCTACTACTATTGTCACTACTATTGTCTTACTTATAGAATGCATCAACCAAAACATAAAATCACTCCCAGGTTGGCCACCCTGACAAAGGCTCATGGATGATTATGAAGCTACGACAGCTAAGGCCATGTCATGGCAAGGCAGTCAGCAAAACACAAACACTTATTTGACAAAGCATGGTTCTGTAAGAAATTCATAAGACGTAAGCTTAGCTTTATACAACCACAGGCAACCACAGGCAACCAAACAAATGAAACACAATACAAACTGCAACACGCAGACTGAAAAGGGCTGACTGTTTGTTGTTGCTTGCAAAAACATGTGGTATTTCAACTTCCTGGAAAAAAAGTTAATTCCAGGAAGAGGTATTGGGGAAGGCGGGACTAAAAGCTCCAGTCAATAAAACCATCACAAACCATCACTGCTATCCCATTGGTTGAGTCTAGACCCATTGTCTTCATATTTCTGTATCAAAATCCAATGAGCTGGTCTTCCCGTGTTTGTCATCTTGCAGAAATAGCTGAAAGAAAAGCACAACTATAGCGTCATAGTCGATTTGAGATGATAACATTTTGCAATAAATGTCCCAATGTGGCGAATGCATTACGTCTAGCCGTAGCAAAGCCTGCGGGTGCAGTAGATACAGTTGCTGTTTGCGGTCAGATCTAACTCCATGCATTATATACAATCAATAAACATCTTACAGGAAATATTTGTTTTGCCACATGGGTCTTATTATTGGTGATAATGTAATACAATAACAGACAAAAGCCTAATTAGCTGATAGTAATGCAACTGTGTTAATACAGCACCTTGTAATGCTGCTGAAATAAATGTATGAAACATGTTTTTATACGAGTGTTAGTAATCCAACACCATAAATCCAAATTTCTGAGGTCTGAGTATTGTTCCACAGCTGGTGGAAAGCGACCCTTCTGTTTACTGTCTCCTACGCCTTTCTGATGTGAACCAAATGAAGAAGATGCGCTTACGTGTGACTTTCTCACGCCACGGCCATGAATAAATGCTCTTGCGGTCCTGCCTTGAATATCATTTAATACATTTAGTCAGTTCAGTTTACTCAATAAAGTGCAGTGGCTGCATCTTCTGTGATGAGAGGAACTTTGGTCACTACATCAATAGGTTTAAAGTCTTATGACTAACATCTAATAGCGAGAGTTATTTTTTTCTCTTCTTCTTTGGATAGCTAGCAGAACATTCAACCGCTTCACTTCTCACGAGGCTTTGATACTGCTTCTACATTGAAGAGAATTGGAAGCTGTGGTTGTTTGAATACAGGCAAGCATGTGTTAAAATGGTGAGGTGCTTAAAGTTTACAAGCAGTTACAGTGGCAGATACCCATTGGGACCTATTAAAGTCTCAGTATTAGTTTTCCAGTAAGCCTGGTAAAAGACTCCCTCTGTGCAAATTGTGTAAGAAAGACTAACAAAACAAAAGCTTGCCTAAAAAGGGGACAGGACTTCAGATCTCTATTACATAATGTCGTTAGCTGCGCTAGCTAAGTGACTGACAGCAGTCGACTTTGGGGCTGACGAGCGATAGCGGGAAGACGCCTCCAGCACTTCTACTTACACGGGCTTCCCTAAAACCAGACAAAGCAGTGCACCTGGCATGTTATGGCTAAATATGTGTCAATGTGTTTAAATGTTCCCAACAGAAGTTGCAGTTGAGGTGAATATAAACAACGGTAGGAAGTCAACAGAAGGCTCCATTATTTAGAGAGAGAGCTGGAAGCGCAGATCAAAAGTTGGTGCAATAAATTACTTGACATCTGTGGGTCATAACGTGTGGTTATATTTTACTGTACTTTTTTTTTGATTTTTTCAAAAGAAAGGTTGTCTCTGAATGTCAGATCTGTCTCGCTTGTCGGCATCAGATTTCTGTCATCTTTTATCTTCCACCCAGATCGACGGTAGGAATGTGGTTTTTACTGGTGCAGACATGGATATGTAAACTCCCTGCACTACGGGGTCACAGGGCGTATAACATTCTGAAAGAAGCCCTTTTTAAAAAAAAGTCATAATAGTGACAGCGGAAATATGTTCATAGGGAATTTATGGGCGATGGTTTGAATTTCCATTGTTATGCTGAACAAATCAACTACTTATGAATCCAAAATTCAAAAGAGGGATGTCCATAGTTTTTGAGAATGTATCTGTGGTACTTACTCATTTGCTTCACTCCAAGATCATGTGGTTGCACATCGTACACTTACAGGACACTTGTTTATAGCACAGTTTCTATGTCTTGCACTGTGTTTGTTGTTGTTTATCTAATGAATGCACCACCCGCCAAGACAAATTCCTCCTATGGAAACATACCTGGCAATAAATGGTTCTGATTCTGACTGATTCTCGTACCACCGTGTGGCTTTCTTCACCGCATACGGTAGATTTCAATTTATAGCCAAATTAGAATTTGCTCAACTTTAGTCTAACCACAAAGTGGACATGTTTCCAGTTGCTTTCATTCCATAGTTCTCACCCATGCGTTTCTCTCAGTGTTTGATGCTTCCAAACAAATACGTTCAGGTTCAATGACACCTCCGCTCAGGCAGCCATGACAGCTTCTGTCAACCTGTATCTCAGGACCTTTGAACCTCACAACCAAAATAAAGCCTGGCCCCTGCTACACATGCACACCTATTCTGTCTTTGATGGGGACTGGTGATGATGGGAGTGGTGACCTGTGACGATTGTCCGGTTGCATGTCGAGTGTTTGTTGTTGTTGTTTCTCTATGTGTGAGTGCGTTATGTGTGAGAAGTTGCAATTAGAGGCAGGCGGAGATAAAGCGCCTATCGGTCATGGGCCGTGCTGCTCTTTCACTTTTCTTGCCCACACTTATCCCACTAATTTGAGGATCAAACTTGTAACCTTCCTGCCATAAGATTGTGAAACCTACACTACCAATCAAAAGTGTGTGGTCACTTAAAAATGTCCTTATTTTTCAAAGAAAACACTGTTTTTTGCAATGAAGATAACATTAAATTAATCAGAAATAATCTCTATACATTGTTAATGTGGTAAATGACTATTCTAGGTGGAAACATCTGGTTTTTAATGAAATATCTACATAGGTGTATAGAGCCCATTTCCATTAACTATCACTCCAGTGTTCTAATGGTACATTGTGTTTGCTCATCACATAGAAGACTAATGGAGGATTAGAAAACCCTTGAAAACCCTTGTGCAATTATGTTAGCGCAGCTTAAAACAGTTATGCTGGTGAGAGAAGCTATACAACTGGCCTTCCTTTGAACTAGTTGAGCATCTGGAGCATCACGTTCCAGAAAATGGCCAGAAAAAGAGAACTTTCATGTGAAACTCGACAGTCTATTCTTGTTAGAAATGAAGGCTATTCCATGAGAGAAATTGCGAAGAAACTGAAAATGTGTCTGGGTGACCCCAAACTTATGTGAGGACACTTGCAAAAGTGAAAATACAATTAGTTTGAGCTTCTGCAGCCAAACAAACCTTGTCTCACAGCAGTACTCGCAAATATGTAATTTCTGTCAATGGAGAAGTTTGTATTTTTGAGACAAGCGCACACAACCTGTGTTCCCGTCTTCAATTATATTAAATTGCCCTGGCAGATAGTCAGCACTTTTCTTACACTAGATAGTTATACTTCAAAAGATAACAGTTTGAGCCCTGAGGAAACTGACTAACTGTAATACATAAATCAAACTAAATACGTATGACACTGTCAGTAGCCCGGTAGCAGGGAATTACATGACCTCTGCTGATGTTCTATTTATTTTGACTTCTCTGAAACCCTAATGATCCTCCTCCGTGGCCTTATGCATCACCTGCTCTATCTCTTACAGGCTCATTCATGGACACTAATTCATTGCTGTTAGTAAACCTTAGCTTGAATGCCCATTAGTATAATGCTGTTCAGCTTGTCTGCACTTTGAAGAAATTAAGCATTACTAAAAGAACAAAGCAGGCCCTTCATAGGGGAAGGTGGAGGGTCCCTGCAACCACACAAGCCTTCAGCTACTGATGGGCTCCATGGTTAAGGAGTTCAAAAATACAGGATTGGCGTCTTGGTGGAGGATACCTCCGTGCATGTGCGTGTGCATGTGAAAATGTGTGATAATATGCCATATTCTCCTCCATTTCTCTGATATTTTTTCAGGACTTTGTGGAAAAATGCAACTCAACATCCAGTCGGGCAACCTGCCCCACGCAGTGCCCGTGTGTTTGTGTGTGTGTGTGTGTGTGTGTGTGTGTGTGTGTGTGTGTGTGTGTGTGTGTGTGTGTGTGTGTGTGTGTGTGCATCCCTGGGTGGTCTCACTGTGAGACTCCCATACTTTGATTAACCCGGGGGGTGCGGCCGGTTGTTGGTTCGGTGACTGGTGGTGAATAAAAATTTGAATTTGAATTATGTGCGAAGGAGATTTTAATCCATATGGAGCGAGTTCACTCGGTGCAGATTTGACCGGTGCTGTCATTTGTTCACGTGCATGGTGCACAAATACATACGTAAAGTATGCCAGTAGATTATTATCTGACATGTGACTTACTCATCAACTCCAAGACTCTGTGTCTCATCTCATCTGCAAGAGTTTGAGTTGCACAGAATATATCCTGAAGAAAAAAAAATCCTAAATCCCAAACAATTACTAATTAACTTGGTGTGTAATCCTCCATCTCATCTATCAAAGAGAATCATTCACTATGGCAGCCCTGACCAAACTATTTCACTTCACATTGTTGAAACGTGGCCCTTTTCATACTTCGGCTGACCCACATTGGTACCTATAAACTCGAGGGATCCCGTTGAAGTTACAGAGGCGGCCACTGTGTGAGCCCACACACACACTGTGTATCTGCTCTGCATACTTTCTCTGGGATGTAAATCAAGTGTAAAGCAGTACTGAAGGAGCGCTGCAAATGCCCATCAAGTATGTAGAAAGATGCTTATCTGATGCTGGTTTAATACTTTTAATTAAAGATTGAGATATGAGATTTTCCATTTAGGTTATCACATAAATGGTAGCGGTCAAAGGTCAGAATTTGTTTCATTCCCCGCTCTATGTATGGTAGTACCAGTGAAACAGAACACATGAACTCCTTTGCCGCACATTTCATTGCATTACCCACAATATAGAAACGGGTACATTGACATATTTTATGAATTAGACTTGACTCAGAGAGACTTTCGCAGTAAGAACATTCACACATAGCCTCCAGCTAAATGAGGACTTTTGTTCTTTTCCTCATCTTCCTGCCAGCAGGTCCAGCCCCACACCACACCATGGACACTGCTGGGTTGTGTGGGTCAGACGCTCTTGGCCAGACTTCGGTTCCCACAGGGTGAAACCCTGCCACCAGTTTTTGCAGACATGCAAATGTTTGAGTGCCCGAGAGAGTAAACACTTTCCTATGGGTCTGGCAGCGTAAAATAGAGCTATTGTACAGTACAGAAGGTGAGACTGGCAGTGCTACTAAAACTGGCATCGCATTCATCCTAGATTTGTGCAAGACTCGGGCACAGTTTCTGGAGATCAAGGCTTTTAATGAGAATATGTCGAGCCACGTTTACTGCACATCTTACACGTGTATTACTCATGGATGTGGATGGAATATGCTGCTAGTTACATCCAACTCTTTCAAATTGGCTGTAGAGGCTTGTTCCCTGCCAAGATGAAGGCAGTTATTATAACCGGGCTGCTTACACAATACAGAGGTGGTGAACTTTAGCAGGCTCTCACCCCTGCAGAGTGTCATAAGACTAGCCACTTTGTTTTTAGGTTACACCCCTCCAGAGATGCTCTTTCTGCCCCAGCGAACACATACAGCTGACTACCAATAATTAGCGCAATTCTTCAGCCCTTCATTTTCATCTGCGGCTCTCAAACTCAAAGAGAGAGAGAGGAGTACTGTGTTAGCAAGTTGCTCATATTGCTTTTTTTTTACTTTTAATGTAAGGGAGCACCTTGTGAAAAGAGAAAGATACAGAATAATCTGTGTGTGTGAGAGCTGCAGTTAGGGATTTAACTGGTTTATCTTGGAAAAGCAAAGTAAAATACAACATCATTATCTAAATGACTTACAAGGAGGAATATGTGACCCGACGCATTAACTTTGCCGGTGTTGTAATTCAATGGTTTCACGCACTCACAAAGCGTGACCAGCGTTTGGATGGGACACTTGTTGCCGTAAATAATGTGCAACTGATTGGATTATTAACCTGAACCGCTATACTTGGACAGCAATAGATCAACGTGATGATTACCACGATAAATCAGATTAATCAGGAATATGGCAGCTTGGTCCAGCGTCCTGTCCCGATGTGAACTACCACCGGCCAATCGCAGGGTCGGGACGAGACCTCCCACGCTGCAACACTTCTGGGGCCAACTGATGTAGAGCACGGCCATCACGATAACCTCGCTAATCAGTGGTTATTATGAGGAATAATGCTTCAGTCGCTCAGCCATGTCCAATACATTATCTAGTTCAGTGGAAGCTATGTGTCCGGGAGGGGTGAGGCAGTACAGTAACGTGTCCGGGAGGTGAAACTTCCCACTGGAGCGCTGGAGAACCCGCAGTACCAACAATCTGCTGTTTTGTGCTAAATTGCTGGAACTACCAAGCTGCCGTGATTTTACTGATTGCTGGTGTGACCCATAAATAAAACGGGCCTGATTAGACGACTAAAACACCTCGTGGTTTCGTGGCAGATACTGTTTTTGTCGGCCAGTCACATAGAGAAAAAAAGTATGGTGTTTTTTGGGGTCATTCTTTACAGATTTGCACATTCTTCTCAGATAATTTTGGAAGAGAGCAACTGTCCTGTTCTTAGTTTCTTCACACATCTGACATGTATTCCAGTACTGCTGAAGACAGACCATGTGGCTAACACAATGCGGACGACAGCTATTCGTGCTCGCAGCTTTTGCGGTGTCTGTAATGAAAATAGAACCGTCAGCATACAAGTTTCGAGAACTTAAATGCTGCCCAGTTGTTTTGGACTTACAATCAGTCATTGGTTTGTGTGACATAAATATGTATTCTTTTAAATAATGCTTGATTCTGCTGTTTTTATACAGAGGATTCCCACCAGCACCCGAACCAGCCGCTCACTGTTCTTCACTTAATCGTCTGAGCCTCTTCTGCACAAACCAGCCAAACTTTGAACTGCCCTCTTATTGCATACATATTAATCATGGAAATGCATCATCTCTGCCCATTTGATATATAAAATGTGAACACTTTATTGCATTATCTTTGGCCCAACAAATAGGATCCATTATAACCTTAAATTATTCCAAAGTTGTTCAATCATCCATTTGTGAAATGG
Source organism: Taurulus bubalis (assembly GCF_910589615.1). Classification (NCBI taxonomy): domain Eukaryota; kingdom Metazoa; phylum Chordata; class Actinopteri; order Perciformes; family Cottidae; genus Taurulus; species Taurulus bubalis. The sequence goes on from NC_136600.1 coordinate 24,025,206, forward strand.
CCCAAATACGGTGTGGTTTAACAGTAGTTTACTTCAGTTGGAATTTTTTAAAATAGAATACATAGAAGTCTCCTAAAATGTAAAATAAGATTGATAAATGGATGACTGGGAATAAGTCCAGTGTTGGCCAAAAGCCAGACTTCAGCACCATCTGCAAATATTTAGAGGAAACAGTTGTTTCCCTCTGAGCTGATACATCCAAGGTGTATGGGTTGCACTCGATAAGGTCACGGCTATAACAGTCTGGGCATCAGTATTCTTTGACAGCAGTACAGCATTTCTGCAAAGCCTGACTAAACCTTCAATCATCAAACTGGCTGGCAACCACAGTCTCCCTCTGCCCCACACTCACCTTCATCTTCCTCTCCCACCTCCCTTCACTCTCGCTCCCTGTCAGCTCCCATCAGCCTCCCCTCTGTGATGCTCAGAGAGGAATTTTACAGCTGCTGTCAGCTTACGATTCACACACGCACACACATCGGGACCAAAACACACACGCACACGCCGACATGCGTGTGCAGTTTCACACTTGCGCCAACGCACAGACACAGGCGCACATAAATCACATAAAAGAGCGTGCACACAGACTCACATATGCTCACCACAAGCCTATACGCTCCCGTACACTCCTGCACTCATGTTGCCCTGATGACAATTTTCGGCAGCTAATTAAATTAGACCATGGAGTGAAAAATACCTGGAGAGACAAAAGTTGAAAGAAACTTTAAGACCCACATTGTGAGTATGAAGGGGATAAAAAATAAAAGAAATCCTCTTGAACCCAAAGCCTCTAGCTCGAAAAGGAAATGCCCAACTTGAAAAGAGTGTATCTCTGCAACTACAGGGTAAATAATCCTATGCAGAAAACACATAAGGGAACAGTTTGCGATTTTAGGAAATAGACTTATTTGCTTTCTTGCTGAGAGTTACATGGGAAGATCAATGCCACCATATTTGAATTGTAAATAGGAAGCTATTGCTAGCAGCCGGCTAGTTTATCTTAACATAAGGACTGGAATCGGGGGGGAAACAGCTTGTCTGGCTCTGTAACCATATCACATCTGAACATTACCTCTGCACAGACTGATGCTAATAAAGTGAAGTGGTTTTAGCGGAGGCATGTTGTGGCGGAATCTTCAAATTGGCCATTTGGGTACATTTGGCAACCATTGCACACTATTTTTTAGCGAACGGTAAAACAGTTTTTTGTCTTTGTTTTGAAAAATCAATCAATCAGACCTCTATAAACGTGCCCATTCAAAAAAAAAACCACTCCAAGAGAACACTTACTGAGTTATTGGTCTATTTGACAACCTAATATATCAAGATGCATCCATTAGATGGAGACAGAGACTGTGTTTTCACATGCAAGGCTGGGTAACGCAAATGAATACAGACGTTGGAATTGGATTGGAGTCATTGGAGTTGCCATTAAGCGCACTGATGTGCAAAACAGCAAAGGTAAGACTTTTTAAGAAGTTTATGGTAGCGGCCGTATCAAGTGAAGTTCCTTTGTTTCTCTTCTTAAGCTGCTGGTCCAGTGGGTTTTGGTGGCAGAGTGCTGAGACCTGTAGGCTCAGCTCTGTTGTCTGTGCGGGTTGAATGAAGCAGCAAAGTTGTCAGAACCAGCCCCACTAAGTTATGCGCGCATGCACCGTTGGCGTTAGCATTTTGTTTGGGTAAAATGATTACCGTGAGCTTTTAGTCGAGCTTCTTCCCATTATTTTCGTATGTAGGATGAGATTGTTGCCACATGTTAAACATGCTAAACGCGCGCATATCTGGTGTGTGTTGCCATGTGCAATATGTCAGACCAGCATGCACTGCATGTGTGAGACCACATGCCTTCAGTGTGCATGGACATACATGGGATGGAAGGCGCTCCCTTCATGAGCCGGGTCTTTGCCTTTGTACGAGCTGAAAGAGAGACAGGGGCGGGCGGACAGGAACTCGGGGGTTCAGAGGTGGCAGACAGCTCTCCGGGGTCTTCTCTTTATGTCTCAAAGTCTGCTCTACCTGCGTACAGCCGGACGACTCACAAGCCAAAAGTCCGACTGTTCCAAAAGTTCAAACCTCCCCAATCAGCTCTGTGCATGTGCTGAGCAAATGCACAGAAACTGACTCGCACAGAAATATGTAAGCAGCATGTTTTCAGGTGCAGAGTGAGTAGCGTGTGTGTGTGTGTGTGTGTGTGTGTGTGTGTGTGTGTGTTAATGCAAGAGTATGGGTGATATAATTTCAGCAGCAGCTGACACTGTAAAGATTCCCTGAGCCTCCAAACATGTGGTAGGAATTGTCTCTGATGGCATTATATCACTGATTAAATCCAGAACTGGCAGAAATCTGGAAGTCAGCGTTGTACATGTATCAGTTTTATAGACTTAGAGAGTAATACTCTCAGGATGATACTGTTCCAACATTTACTTTTGCCCACTTCTTATCTGCGGGGAGTTGCATTTCGGGGAGGTTGGTCATTTTGAGGCTTTGTCTGCAGTTATTCCGGTCCTGTCCTTCAAAACAAACGCATCCTTTATGTGTTGCACTATCAAGGATCTAACGCAGCACGGGGCATTTGGAAGATGCATCAAACGCCTCGCACAAAGCCTCAGCACAGAGCGTTTTAGAGAACGTCCTGTCCCGCTTGTTCACTCAGTGTAATTCATCATAGAGGTCTTCTCTCATCACCCGCTCTCTAAAATGCCGAAACATGATAGTGAGGTTTTCTTTTCTTATCTCCAACTGAATGGGTGTCATTAACCAATGCTGGATTCCCAAACCTTGTGGGTAAGACCCATCAGCTGTTTAGCTGTTGAATCCCGACAACATCATTGTTCATTTGTGAAAATGGTATGTTGTAGAGATGAATTCAATTCAATTTATTTTATATATCCCAAATTCACAAATCACAAATTGGCCTCAAAGGGCTTCACAATCTGTGCACATGACATTGACACATTGGGTCAATGAAACCTTTACAAATCCATTGCACTCCGACACTTGTGGAACAGACGCTATATGGCATAAACAGGGGGTGGAACCTAAATTATAGATTGGCTTGCTCACAATCACCTCTGATTCCTTTCACTGTGATCCAGATATTCTGACTTCGCACCGTAAACCGTCACACATTTATTTCTCCCGCAGAGCGCTCATCTGGTTTCCTTTTGGGAGGATGAAATGCTCCAGAATATGAAACAAGCGCTCCCGATCCTCTTGGCTCCCACACTCCTAAAGCACTTCCATGAATGATTGCAGGGAGTTTATACACGTTGGCACGCTGCCTATCAGTGCAGCTGCGGAATACGGGAGAGATGGGAGAATGACGGGCGGATGAAACGGGGTCAAAGGTTACAGGTTAGTAGTCCGTCACAAATTACTGATTACCAGCTGCGGGGGGTAATCTCCGCATCTCGATGGGGTGCAGAACCCAGACGACTAAATTCCAATAAAAAATGTACTTTGAAATGCATCATCAATTGAAAACCACCTGATGTGGAACTATATATACCCTTTTTACAGTGCAATGCAATTATGCAAATAATGTCCCCTGCAAGCAAAGTGAACACTACCAGTTTTCTCCTGTTTTATCACACGCTGACTCAGCTCCTTTCACAGTCATCTACCTGCAACCTGAGAGATGGACACAAACCCCATCTCTCAGCACAGGTGTCGAATGTGATTGGCTACAGGCTGTATTTACTAGGGCCCCACCCCCTCCCTCCAAAACACACACAAACACGCACACACACACACACACACACACACACACACACACACACACACACACAGCCCTGCCTTCAGTGCTCCCTCGACCAGGCTCCCGGGTGGGGGGGACAGTGAGAAGACGGGACGGGACGGAGCCTATTTAAGACAATCACATGATTTCACTGGGAGTCAAAATTGGTCCGCGGGGGTCACTGGGTAGAGAGAGAGAGAGAGAGAGAGAGAGAGAGAGAGAGAGAGAGAGAGAGAGACTCTTTGGATACTGGTCGGGCTGCATGAGTGGAAGGAAAGAAAATGACTAGCCGGGAGAGGAGACTTGAGTCCAAGCGGAATACTGCGCTTGGGAAATGAGCGCAGAGCAAAGTGGCGCAAGTCTGAAGAAGAAGAAGAAGTCCGCATCTCGTTGATGCCTCGAGACCCGCAGAGCTGCTTCGGCTGCAGTCGGACTTATTCATTTCATCTATTTCAGCTCTTTGTGCCGCTGGCCAGAGGCCAAGTGCTGTGACTTGAGGCTCCAGGTTTTTTGTTGTTGCGGTAAAGTCGCAGAGATGTCGTTCTTCCTGCGGACCTGTGCAGCGCGGACACCGCTGCTCGTGTTTCAGCTCTTTTGCTTCTTCACTCTGAGCAAAGTAAGTCAAGTCGCATTCATTCATCTCCGCTCTGCACGCACGCACACGCATGCAGAGCTCATAAAGTTGTCAACACCTCAAATGACAGAGAGCCGAGTTATTTTCCGTGATATATATATATATATATATTTTGTGCAAGATAGGGCCACACAGAGAAGTCACATGTACGTCTCCTTCCCTTGCAGAGCGGGCTTTTGAATGATGGCGCTGACAGCGGTGAAGCCTCGGCCCTGCTCCGATCACTCAATCTACCTCAACACACAGGTATGTCACATGTTGTGCAGCGTCTTGTATGTGTGGGTGTGTGTGGGGTTGTGTGTGTGTGTGTGTGAGTGGGATATAGTGCACTGTGATCCACCGGGTCAGGTTGTGCTTTTCGGTGCAATAAGTTTAAGAGTTAAAGTCAAGTCATCCCCTGCATCCCAGCATCAAGCAGCGCTCACCTGCGCCGTGTGTGTTGCGTCTCTTCACCGCTAGGGGGCGACCTGCACCCTGACACGGAGCCATCAGAGTCTGCTGCAACAGTGGAGCTCAAATCTGGGTCCAATGCAACAAAAGCAACAAAAAAAAGTTTGATTTGCTGTAGTAAATTTCACGAGTTACTCTAGCATGGCTCTTGATTTGTGGAGCTCTGCAGCAAAAAGCAATTCATAGAAAAGTATCAATGTGGGACATCAATCTAGTTGCTGAATAGCACAATGGAAATGCCTCGCACATGTGTTTGCGCCCCAGAGTGGCTTCAAAGCCTCATTGAAGGCCTGCTTTAGCTGCTTAGTCAATTCAGCAATTAGTGCGAGCAGCGAGTGCAAGGCATTCATCTGTTCTTTGTTTTGTGGATCCAGCCCCATGTGGTGTGCTGAGTCAGCAACTGCTTTGGCTGTGCGCTCTCCTTCAGATCCTTTGTTTTGTGGTTGTTGTTGTTGTTGTTGTTTTTGTTTTTGTTACCATGAAAAGCAGACACGTAAACAAATAAACATCAAGACTCCTCTCACTGCGCAGCATGTGGAGATGATCTGAAACAGAATTAAGGGGGAAAGCCCTTTCTTCTCCTTTGCAGCACGACTATCGCTGAGTATCAACGTGTTGCACATCCATGCAGCTCAGTCGGAGCGGCAGAGGAAAGAGTTCATGTGTTCATTCTTTTGTTGAGGTTAAGCCAAAGCACCCATTGGTTGGACCTCCTATCAGTACTAATGGCACTCAGGAGCCACTAAACCAACAAAGTAGCCACCACAGGGTCTCGTCTCAGTCCATCAGACAACGTGTGTGTGTGTGTGTGCGTATGTGTGTGTGTGTGCGTGCTCCATTCCCGCAGACTCTGTGTTTGCATACTGTCAGACATGGGTCACTGCAGCTGTTTTTCGAGTTAGGGCGGAACAAACACAGTTGACTAGGTGTTAATGTGCGTTGGGGGTAGGTGGACCAAACGCCAAAGATAGAGAACACCGTTTTCTGGTTTTGGCCTGAGTGCTTCGGTGCCGCCGCAGAAATATCTCGAGACTTGAAGTGTGTGTGTGTGTGTCTGCTCTTTGCGGTCCTGTAACCCTCTGGGTATGTCTGCGTTGTAGCACTTCAAGGGTTGGAGGTTAGCTACCCGAAGCTAAAACATATGCAGTCACAGCGCTGCAAGGTGCCTGAAATAAATGCATCCACTAATAAGCATGTGTCATGTTGTGGGTGAGGGGCTGCAGGTCGGCCTGAAGATGCACCAAATGGTTCAAACCTCAGGGCATGCACACTGCCAGGGATGACACACTGTCTGTCACCCTGAATGCTTCTCCCGCTGCCAAAACATGTCTGTCTGGGCGCTATATTTACTCATTATTTGGGCTTGCTAAAGCAGGTCACACTGTACAGTAACAGAGGCCGGCTCTTGTTGACTCTAAGCCCCGAGGTTGCTGTTATTTCTGGGCACTTAAAGCTGATAGAGCGACCACGCATCATTTTCCCATGGCAAGACTGAACACATTACAACACTGTCTGTAACCAAATCAAGCGTTCACTGTTTGATTTGTTTGCTCGGAGGTTTACGCATAGACCCAAAGTGTACCGAGCGCACAGTGTTTCAAGGTGTGTGTGAAGGCCTCCTCTATTACCGATAAGATCTCACTACAGTAACACAAGTTAGTGTCAAGTTTCTCCCAGCATCGGTTAAGCGGAAATTCACTAATTCACTCTTTCGATAGATTCTATTGCATTTTGCAAAATGATGTTGTGCAGACGATGACATATCAGGTCCTTCTCACTCAGGATGGAGGGGAGCGGCGTCCGCTGTCACGGTTTGTCACGGAAAACCAATTGCGATGCGGCTGAAGGAGTCAGCTACTCTTCTGAGTTAGTTGACCCTCGGAGGAAAGCCTGTTTCTGCGGCCACAAAGCCATTTAAGTGGTTTAAGTGGTCTAGAAGGCCAGGCCTGTGACCTGCCACCATCTCCCTTTATGACCTGCAGTTATTCAGCCCGAGCTGTAGTAAAAACTGTAGTAAAACACAAGGTCAAACATGATTCACTCTTCGCTGAAGGGACTGTGTTGGAATTGTCTAAAACCCTTCCTCTTCTTGTAACTCTGTGTTGACCCTGCCAGCAAAAGTATATGAGGCAGTGCAAGGAAACCTTACAAATGCAAAAGGTTGTAGTTTTTATTCAGACTATGATGCAACCAAGTAGCAGCTGACACAGGATGCTTTTTATCACAGTGAATGGTTTTGACAGATGGAATTAATTACATTACTGACCACAAGGACAATGTGTTTAATTCCTGCCAGGTTGCATCTGTAAAATATAGTTCATGAAGTCACAGCTTTCTCTCAGCGATCTCTCCCCCAGTTTGATCCCATGGCATCTCTATATATTTAATATATCCATATCTAAAAGGTTGATTTTTGCCTGTAGCCTGTTAAGCCCTAGCGTCCCCCAATTGGGGGACCCTTTTATATCAGGAAAATCAAGAAAAATGGTATAAATCCCTCCCCCCCAAAAAACACACATGTTAGGTATCAAATTAAACATAAAAATCAGGGCTACAATAATATATAATCCCGATGTACAACCTCTAAACACAACTCAAACAATAAATAGGATTAGGGGTTAGGGTTAGGGTTATTAGGGTTAGGGTTAGGGCTTAAAGGGTTAAACTCTGCTTTCTATCTTGGCCTGTTCTCATTGCATTTAAATTCAGTCTTTCACTTTGCCCAAACTTTGCAAACATCCAATAATCTTCTGCTTTTTTGATTTTTCCCTCCTCCTCTCTCCCTGCCTTCCTTTATCTCTCATCCAGAATATGAGATTGTGTCTCCCTTTGAGGTAAACCACCAAGGTGTTTACATTTCTCACGAAGTTGCCCACAACCAGCGCAGAAGACGACGCAGATCCCTGGATGGCTCACCAAAAAACGACGACAGCGGCGGCGGCGAAACGGTCCACTTCCGAGTCAGTGGCTTGGGGCAGGACTTCCACATGGAGCTGAGGGAGGCCTCGCAGAGCCTGATCGCACCTGGCTTCACCATCCAGGTCCTGGGAAAGAACGGCACAAAGAGCCTGAGGGCCTACCACCAGGACGACCTCTGCTTTTACCAGGGGTCGCTGAGGTCAAAGGTCAACTCCTCGGTGGCATTGTCCACATGCACGGGGATGGTGAGTCTGAACATGCATGGGTCGAATTGCGGGAGGATTTGGATGAGAAGAGGGGGAGGTAGATGAGTCTGATGTGGGGGGAAAAAGACTACAGGGTCGGTTCATTGGAAAGTTTTGTTTTATTAGTATTTAAAATTATGTTTGGCAGCATTTGAATTGATCTACCAAGTGAGCGTTGTAATTGCGTCCACTGACCCAAAATAAATAGTCAGCCTCAGGGGTTTTTGTCACGCTGAATTAGTGCGGAGACTAAACAGAAGTAAATAGCTGAAAGCAATACATAACAGGAATAATTAAAGATGTTAGACACCAGATGCCAATCAGACGCTGATCTAAAGGAAACACTGAGAAGTGAACAAAGTACGAAAGGAGGAGAAACACCTGATTACACCCAGGCAGGGAATCTAGATCAACCCTTTTTTTGTCATTGAAAGGCACTGCACATTTTCACACGTGCACAGTCAGCATGCAGTGTTTCAGTCGTGCATTGTCGGTCTGGTCTGCTCAGAAAATGGACTTGCAGACAGAAGTTCTTTCCTTCTGTCTGCCGTGCATCATTAGTCCTAGTCCTCTCTCATTCTGTGTATATTGCAGGTTTTGCCTAAATCAGCTAATTAATTATTAACTAATTAAAAAGTGATGTCTGTGAACACCCCAAATTGTTTGGTCAGCGAGCCAAGAAAATCACCATGCATAGCATGCCCAAAGCAATGTTATGGAGGTAGTTTATCTTCATATTTATTATACAAATTATACTGTTTGACCAGCTCAGTATTTTATTAGGCTCGCTCTCAACCTTCGAAGCAATAATATTTGCAGATCTAACCGCTGGCACTGTGAAGGAGGGAACTGACTGAGTGCAAAATGCAAAACACAGTAGATAACTGTAATTGCTCTGAGTTGTCTAATAAGGAAAGTTGGAGTGCAACTTACAACCTATCCTGTGCAACCTATAACTAATACGCTGATATTCACAGACGTTTGTGTTGAGATGATCAGTTCGTAACAGAAGCACCTGGTGTGTTTGTGTTGGGTTGAAGTGTGTGCACTGAAGACAAGATCTGTGTTCAAAAGTAATCTTATTTTAATTTCAACCATGTTTCATGTCATGCATCTCAGATCAAAGTTATTGAGATAATGTGTTGACTGATGCAACTAAATGTACAAATGCTAACTGACTTGTTTGTGTTCTGTAAAGAAAAGCTCGCTAAATTCCCATTCTTGCCTCGGTGGTCCTCCTCTTCTATAAAGGAAACATTATTGTGAGAATGACATTAAGTAAGCCGAAGTAAAGCAGTTCCAGCCCAGTAAGACCACACTCACCCTCTTAGCAGCCTGGACCAGAGAACAAAGCGCTTTATGAATACACACTAATCCTTTCAGTCTTGGACTCACGTACACATGCATTCATTTATAACCAAGCAATCGCTGCAAACAGCGTGGAGGAGACAAACTCCTGTAATGTTATGTTTTTTGCACTTAAATGTGAGTGCAATCTTGCAGTCGATGGATTGAAAAAGTCTTGAGAACATTTAAGCTCGTGGAGATATAAGCTTTGCACCTGGAGGACCTTGTTGCAGCAGAAAACAAGATGAAGTAGTCTTTCAATGTTGCCATCTTTTCACAGTTTAAACCAAATGCATGCTTTAAAAACAAGTATGACATCTTTCACTTCAGCGGAGCATTTCAGTGTTTTAAATATGATTCGTTCCTGGCCTGTGTTTGAGGGTTTGAGTTTATATCTTTTTTTAGAGGTCCATTGCTGTGTCTGAGAATGGCCCTCTGAAAGTTCAGACAGAGGATGGCATATCTCCTGGGATTCTGTGTCTGTGTGTGTGTGTGTGTGTGTGTGTGTGTGTGTGTGTGTGTGTGTGTGTGTGTGTGTGTGTGTGCACGCACGCATTTTCAGACCAGATATCCCAATAAAAGATTCAGCCAAAAGGTCCGGGGTTGCACAGACTGTAAATGTGGTTCTCACGACTGAGGCTGGTTCGGATGGACCGGGTCAATGCACGAATGAGAATTGGACTTTTTTCTTCTGTGAATTATGGAATTGCAAAGCTACATCAGAACAGAATGATATTTAGACTCCTGGGAATGCCAAAGACAGTTTCCAAGGGCATATTTATTCCCAAAACACATTCACAACATGACTGGAATACTGCATATTGTATGTACCTGAACTCATCCAGCTGGAGCACCGGCCCTGGCTATGCACTGAGAAAAGGTTTCTTTCAACACCAGATGTTCCAGATTATTTGACGAGAATTGCTCAAAACTTGGTAACACATTCCCTCTGCCACCTCTGAGGCTTTGCACTTTGGTCAAAGTTCCTATTTGGCAGGAGGCCGGCCAATATTGACCGTAGGCACTAGATCAATAGCTGCATCAGCAAGAGTGTGATACTGCTGAGATGAGATCATTGCATCCCCTTCAGTAGCTCCGTCAATGTTTGACACATTTTACTTACCAATGCGATAATGTTTTCAGAACTGACCTTGACTTAGAAATCACACAAAGCAGATTATAAATGGAGTTTCAGTGTAAAACATGTTGTTCACCCCAGTAGCCCAAATATGGAAGAGATATGAAGTTTTCTCTTTAGTGTCCAAATTCATCAGGAACGTCTCGTTTCTTTTTGTTAACATATGTCGTTGTGTTTACGCGTGCATCGCGGGTTGTTTGTTGAGTGTGTGTGTGTGTTGTAATACGTCTCTTTAAACAAAGAGGGGAAAGTACTCCTTTCGATGTATATTGATGTTGCTGTTTCATTCGTGGAGATAGCTCGCACTCAGTCAGATATTGTAAACTCACATTCTCTGCATTGCTGTAATTGCTTTTGAATTGCTTTGTTTTTGTTCATGTGTATGTGTTTGACTCATACACACTCTGTCTGTATGTTTCCCTGGGCTTGCCAGTTTAGGGAGACAAGGATACAAAATGTACAGTCAAGAGGGCCATGAGAGTCATTGTTCCCCTCTGGCATTTTGAAGTGCTGAAAACCCCCTTGTAAGGAGTGTTACGTTGTAAAGCTTATGCATAAATTGCCTTTTCAACTCCTCTGGCAGCCCATTTAGTGGTTTACCCCGCTTTGATGACAGTAGGGAGTTCAACCATAAAAATCTTGTACTTACAAGCAAGGAATTGGAGGAATAAAAGAAGCAGGCCGATCCCACGACTCTGTTCACCTGCCAAATGGTTTGAGACTGTGCACAGTGACATGTGGAAGGGGAGATCATAAAACTGGGTCCTTCTCTGTGTCGACTTCATGCGGCAGCGTAATCCTCTTTAGTCTGGCTTTTATAGGGGTGAGGGAGTTGAGGGGTGAGAGTGGCATGCAGCCATTGTTCTTGTTTTTCCCAATACATGACATCTTGTGTGATTTTGGTCCAGACTGAAATATCCCAACATCTATTGAATGGACTTGCACAAATGTTTGTACAGATATTCCTACAGCTCAGAAAGATGAAGTCTTCTGACTTGCGTGATCCCTTAACTTCTCATCTAGCGCAGTCACTGGGTCAGAACTTCCATTTGCCTCATACTTACATACATACATACATACATACATACATGCATACATACATACATACATACATACATACATACATACATGCATACATACATACATACATACATACATACATACATACATACATACATGCATACATACATACATACATACATACATACATACATACATACATACATGCATACATACATACATACATACATACATATATACATACATCCATACATACATGCATACATACATACATACATACATACATACATACATACATACATACATACATACATGCATACATACATACATACATGCATACATACATACATACATACATGCATACATGCATACATACATACTGTACATACATTCCTATTAGCCCAAACTTTGTGTTCAGTGCTAATTAGCGCATATTAGCATGCTAACACACTTAGCTAAGACATCGCCGTGTTTGTATGTCATTGTGAGTGTGTTGCAGTTGTGAGTGTGTTGCAGTTGTGTTGTTAGCATTAGCTCAGAACACCACTAAAACATGTACCTGCTTACTTCAAATATTCTGTAAATATTCAGACTAAATCTAAATGTACATCATACTTCATATTGAGCTTCACAGTATCCGTTTGTCTAATAGCATTTTTTCTCAGCTTTCGTATGCACACCTTTCTTTTGCACCAAAGGGAAATGCTCAGCGTCATCCCACTACAAATCACTTGGAGGTCACGCGTTTTCCTCTTGTAAAAGGTCGGGTGTGTTTCTCGCCTCAGGCCGAGTAGCAGTCATAATAATAGAATGTTGTTCACTCGTCCCACCTCTGGGATTTCCAAGAATATCTGAGGGATGGTCTATTGATGTGATGATGCTTTGAAAAGCAGTCAGTGTGGTCCTGGCAGGTTTCTATAAGCAATGTTCTATCCACACAATAAGAACAATCACACGTTTTTCATTTGCTCAATTCACTATGGTTTTGTCAGTCATACAAAGTAGATTAGACACTGAGTCATATGCATGTGTCTCAGAGGCTGGGATTAAGTCAGTTTGGAGCATTAGTTTTTTCCAAATTGATACAAACCCAGTTGGTGTAATGGGTTCTGGGCGGCTAGCCAACAGATGACTAAGGTACATCGTGAAGCGAAATCGCTAATTGATTAAGAAATAGTGTCTCGTACTGAAGTGCAATGTCAGCGTATCCTTTCCAGTTGTCCAATAAGCCCGCTCAACGTTGTGCCAAAGTTTTAATGTGCCGTCAACTGCCAGACACTTTGTAAAGGCAACTTCCCCTCTTGTTTTTAAGTTAAATTCAAAATGCTTCAATTCTTCTGTTTTTTTGGTTACAATACACACAACTATGGGTTGTATATAAGTACATCTGACCCTTAGTATTTGTTTCTGTCCTAAAGTCATGTGCTTGGACTGAAATAAAAATCCAGCTTTGACCAAAAATGCTATAATAAATATGAACTCAAAGTAAGTATAACAGGAGGTGTTCGGTCTCTTTTGGTCTCCATTGAGAGGAGCGACTAAAAGAGAGGTAGGCAGAATGAAGCACCATATACTACTCATTGTCAGGTGCACCTAGTAATGCACTGAATGCCCCCCGCCCCACCCCCAGTTCCGTTCTCCTACCCAGCCCTCCTTTCCTGTCACTGCTTGTCTGGATGCGTCTGACTCCAAAGAGTCCAGCTGTTTACGCCCTCCCAAGTAGTGTTTCAGCATTTTACGACTGCTATTTCCACCTCGTAGAGCGAAGTGTGTAATCTGATGACTTTGGCTATTTAGGAAATGCATAGTGACTCGCATAGACACACACGCACTCTGAGGAAGTAGCGGACGCATGTTGTTCTGTGTGACACCAGGCGTAGGTTTAAAAGACTGCAGAGTTTACAAGCTGAAGACATCATAAAAAGATTATCTGGCTGGCTGTTAAGCTTTGGAAGACAAAGAGGATGCATGTTGCTTTGTTTTAGACAAAAGAATATTTTTAAATGAATTTACATACAGTATTCTGCTATTACAGATGGCTTGCTGGACAATTGTTGGTCTGGTTTCTGTTATAAAGCTGGTTTTGCACACTAGATATAACATGTTCATCCTTTTGAAGAACACAGAACCTACGAGCACATGTTAAATAATACAATATGTAAACATCTGGATCGAATATCGGAAGCACAGGACAAACGCACAAAGACAGAATTCATTAAACAACAAGGGGCATTGATCTAACTTGAGGGGAAAAAATTCCAACCAGTCAGTGTGACTGCAGACGTAGATGAGAGGAAGCAAGAGGGTGTGTGGAGACACGTGCATCTTGTTATGATGGAGCCTCAAAACATACCAGTAGCACATCCCTGAGCATGAAAACGCGAAAATGTGACCTCAACTTTAACTTTAACAAGGAACCACAATTTGAGGAGATAAGGGTTGTTTGAAACACATTTAAAGTAGAATAGAAATGGACAGTTGTCATAAGGATCTACTTAGACTTCACAACATGCAGTGCATCCTTATATACAGTATGTACAGTTAGCAGTAAAGCGATTGAAAAGTATGCACCCTGGATTTGGAGCATCATCATGGACCCTTGAAGAGTCACCGAATCTGTTTTGCACCAACCATGATGACAGCAAAGAAATTAAATAATAAAAAACTGCATATGCATGTGCTGCTGAAAGAGGAGAGACAGAAGTGGCAATCAGAGGGTGAACGTTGTCACCATGAAAGTTCAGCCATAGCTATCGAGGCTTTCATGCCCGTTGACGAGCCTCAAGTGGAATTGTGGCAAAGGCTTTGGCCGAGGCTGCAGACTACCTGCGCATGATTCTGCTTTGATAGTTTACGCTGATACTCTGAATAGTTAATAAGTGCCGTGTGCAGATGCAGTGCAGTATATATAACAGCGAAAGCAAAGCCATCTTGGAAATAAGCCCCCTGTAAGTAATACAGCGCTGCACATATCTTCACAGTAAATACATCGTTCCTCTTGTCAGCCAGATTGTCAACTCTAGACTACTCTTTGATTTACATCAGATCATGGCAGTCAAGTCCATAGGCTGCAGGTATAAGTCATATGATTGTCTCTTCCATCATGGATTTCCTCTTCTTCATCTGTCCCACCTCGTTCTACTGCTATTGGAATGAGCCGACCAAAAACAACGCCTGGGGACCAAAAAAACTTTCATTTTCCTCTTCTTTAATGTTAGAATCAAGATACCAAATCACCAGAAACGTTTGTCTTTGCTATCACACTAATGCCCCAATACTCAACCCCCCTCCTCCCCCCCAAAAAATGCACCCACCCAGCAGACTAAGTACTTAGCATGTGAAGTTTTCAAGGTTCAGGTCAGAGGCCTTATGACAATCGCCTGTGATTACACAGCGCCGGGACCGGATCATGCACAGGCTGTCACATGTGATTGTAACCAACGAAGCTTATTTCGTGACCGTTCGTAATCAAGCTACAGGAGAAAGGTGGTAATGCCTTAGCAAGTCTCTCTCTCTTCTCTGTGTCTCTTTTTCTCAATAATTCATCACACACCCTTTTCTTTTCTTACTCCCAAAAAAAAGAAAGCTGGAGCGTATACCGGGGGAAATTGTTTCATAGAATCGGCTGCAACATTTTTAAGCCGACAACCACAGCTGCCCTTTTTTGGGGGTTTTAACACAGTGTAGAAATGACAGTGCTGCTGTAGAAAAACATGCACACTGTCTGAAAATGCATTGTTTTGGTGTTTAAGGCTAAAAGATTGTATTCATTTCAATAAGTACTGGGCAAAGAAGTGCGTTTCCGGCCGTAAATATGTCTCCAAATCTATTTCTGCGTAGCTGTTTGGGGTTATCATTTGTCTGTCAAACACCATGTTTCTGTACGCTGGGAAATGATCATTATCTGAAGCAGAAACACCTGTAAACAACAACTGCTGTCCACTTGTGGTGAGGGCATACAAGTTGACAGTGGGATCTGAGCAGGCGCTCCCCACTAAGTAGCCAACATTTGACTGTAAACTGATTTGAACTCCTTGGACTTCAGGAGGCAAACAGATGCATGCATAATCTTGAAATGTCTTTGTTCTTTTTTTTTGCTGTTAGATTACTCAAAGATGGACCACGGCTATTTTTTTTCCCGGCATTTGAGAGACTAAGCCAAATTGGCTGCTGTAGAGTCAATAATATCATATTTATAAAATAAATGCATGATAACTCTCTCTTGCCACACTACGTGATGAAAGCTGTGAACTCCACAGCCGGTGCAGTCACAGCTCACACATCTGTGTTGGCTTGTATGTACAGAGTTCCTCATTTTAAACTGCAGCGCTTAATACAGTTGCAGCATTTTCCAAGGACTATGTTCCACTGGTTTCCTGATCCGTGGTTGAAAAGCTGGGGTAGCAAGTGATGACGGAATGGGGGAAAATCAGATGCGGAGATCATTGTAGCAACATCAAACACATCAGCAATAGAGGTCTGCTTCTGCAAGATGGACCGATACAATGCAACATGAGACACTCCCACTTGAATGCACACACAGGTGTGCACAGCTATGTCCATTCACACGGACAGACATCCAGTTGCACGTGGATAATCTCTGTCTTCCCGGCTTCCACGCTCACCAATTTTTTTTTGTCCCGTGTACACACATCTCCTTTGTGCTGTGTTGATACAGGCGCACACACACACACACACACACACACACACACACACACACACACACACACACACACACACACGAGTAGGCGCTGACCCTGGGCCAGACGCAGCCTCGCGACTGCCACTGTGTCAGCCTGTTTCTGTCAGCCAAGGACCTCACACTCCATTACCAGTGAAGAAAAAATAAAAGCAGTCAATTAAACGTATTTTAGGGAAACTACTATTTCTGCCAAAAACAGTTACAGTCCAAACACCCGGTGCCAGTTGACTGTCAACACAGATGTGGTGCGTGTTTGGAGAGACCGGGAGAGACAAAGAGAGGCAGAGACCAAGTAATCTCCCAGGAAAAAGTATCCGTCTCCTTCCCAAAGAGACAAAGACAGACTGAGATGGAGAGAGAATAAGGTCAACGGAAGAAAACCTGTGCTGAACCTTTACAGATTTATAATAGGCTTTCCCATAACGTATGCCCTACAATCGAAAGCATACGGCAATGGTACTTAAAGTGGGGAGTGAGAAGTATGCATTACATCTAAGAGCGAGCTTTTTTTCCGAAAGATTTGTTACATTTCATATTTAGATGTTTTTGTTTGCTAGATTTCTAATTCATGTGCATACCAGAGTAATGAATAGAGTATGTATGGAGACTTTGAGAACTGTGAGCGTATAGATTGTTTATAAGAGAGATGCCACCTCCTCTCATTCTCACGTCAGCCCTTTTGTTTGAAACTCTTTCTATCTGACCGAGTCTTATTTAGATTCAGCTGAGATAACGTCTCAAACTGAACAGCAAAACAGATGTTGAACATGAAGAAACACGGTCCAGTAATTGAGCCTCGCAGAGGTTTAAGGAGGGGGGGTCAGGTTCGCGGTGACCCCAGAGTAAAATCTTGACTAATTGCTGACAGAGACAGATTGGAAAGCTAAGCGGATAGCTGGTGAGGGGTATTATTCTGTTTATTGGTAATAATACGACTGCAGCCCCATAGGCTACTTTTTTGAGTGGAGGAGAATGTGTACAATATATACTCTACAAGTCCCTTTTAAATATGTTAGCTACTTGAATTAAGTCTGAGAAAGTCAAACATATATATTTTTGCAAAATAGAACATCTTTTGCCCCGGCCTAAATAGATCCCAAAGAGCCAGCTGTGTAAAGCTAACATAACTTTTTGTTTTGCCTCTAGTCAGGTTTGATCAGAACACGGGACGCAGACTACTTCCTGAGACCCGTGTCCCACCGCTTGGCCCAGAGCGGGATCGTCACGGCTCCCTCCAGTCACCAGCCACACATCCTCTACAAGAGCGAGAGGGACTCCCGTACAGAGCCCAGAGGTCACGACCCCCGGGTGCTTCAGAAGAGATCCCCGGATTCTACTCGCCGCGAATCGCCGCGACACTTTGTCACCAAGAGATCCACGAACCCTCGGGCAGACCCCACCACCCACAGCGCGGCTCACGGCGACCAGCGAGGTGGCTTCGGTCACGCGGACCAGATGGAGCATCGTGACGGTGGCCATCTCCACGACCGTGACCGCAGACAGAGGCAACACTTCTGCGGGAGACGGAAGAAATGTATGTAAGGGCAATTTCTCATTCTAATCCACGTGGAGCATGCAGGGTTATTTATTTTATTTGTTTATTTTGCAGGGACAGTGCACACTAATCAACAGTAAAACTGTAAGTGAGACAGAGTTAGCCAGAGAGGCTCATTTTCATCTGCTGTCCCTGGCCAGATTTTTTTATGGCAGCCTGAAATTACGAAATTTCCAATAACATAATGCAACTAAGATTCATCCATTGACAGACAAAGCAAAATAAACATTTACATATTATAAACTGCACTTTCATATATCGCTCTCATCTTCATGTTGTGATGCATTAAAGTCCTTCACACGCATATGTATCAAGTAAACAGGAAGATGGAGTGGTATACAGATTTATTTAGTTTTTCTATTTACATTCTACAAATCAAAGTATGCAAGATCTAACCCGTTTCTCACCAACTTTTTATATGTTTCAACAACTCAATAAGATTGTATAATGAGGTTAATCATACTCACCTATATTCTCCCACCAAGAGGATAATTGCCTCTGGATATTGTTTTTATAAATCTAGATTATGTGACATCTTTTCTACTGAAAGAAAAGTCATGTAGTCAGTTTGCCCTTTCCAACCTCAGGATGCTCCCACCTAGACATATGTCTCCCATTGCACTTTTTAGGCACAGTAATAATAATACGCTTTACTTTCCATACATAACTAAATTAGTGGTTTGAACTCCAAAAAAAGTGAAGCCACATTTCAAAGAATTATCACATCACTTGCAGAATCATAGAGAAAAGGAAAAAGATTGACATGGGATAATAATTATATTTGTTGACATTTACGGTTAAATGTGTTCGCAGATGACCTCCCAGGTGTTGGGTGGTGTGAGTGAAGCACACCACCATTAATGTGTTATAAATAAAAATAAGTGCCTATGTTATCATATATTTAGTTAGTGCTTCATACATTCGCTAATACTTAGAGTATTCATGGAGTAAAAACAACACATGGTGCATAGTTTGTAACACAACAATAGGACTGGCTGTCATTAACACATCATGGTAAACATGTGGTAAAAGATGACTTACGAAGCTACATTATTAATACATGCCGCCTTTTTTATTTTATTTAGCTGACAGCATTTTTGACTTATCAGTCATTTTCTAAGCAAACCTTTGCACACAATGCTAAATCAACATGTTTTGTAAATTTCCTTGAAAAAGGATCCTGAGCTTTCCGTGTGTGTTTTTCACGTGATGACTAATGTTTCGTTTGAAGAATATTATCTCAATCTGTATTGACATTTGTGACGTGACCCGTGAAAGGTCAAGGGAAATGTTTTATATTCACTTTAACACTGTGACAAATGTTTGCGCTCAAGGAATTACCGCGAGATCAGTTAACATTGCTGGGGTCGCAGGGGTCATTTGAAAAAAAGAGAGCAGGCAGGGACTGGACTGGTACCACCACCATTACCCTGCAGAACCCCAGCTGTCTGTTCCCTGGGAAAACACAAAGATGTTTACATTCCCGGAGCATGACATCGCTGAACACCTGTGCCATGTTTTAGTCAAATAGGCACATTGGTCGCTCACCTGCTGTCCGCCTATATAAACAAACCTTCTAACCTTTATAGTTTATCGCAGCCAGGCAGGGAAGGTTTTGAGGAGGAGAAGATGATGGAGGTGATATAGTTTTAGGCTGTGCTTATCTTTGACTTGTGCGTACTGTTGAGACGTGAGGATGGATGTTAGACGGGTCTCCAAAGGCGACTCAGCTTTCAAAAAGGAGTCAAAAACAGGCCAGGGCTGGGCATTTCATGTCAAGATTAGGTGTGTGTATATCTGAGTCACATGTTCACTTAACAGAGCACTGATAAGTGTTCACAATAAGCTTGTATGGTGAATTCATCACGATTTACGTCATCATTTTTCCTCCTTTTTGAGGAAAAAAACTGCTTATCTTATCTGTGAAAAATGACGTTCATTAGCGATGAACAGTTCATATTGCAAAACATGTAATCAGCTGTGGGAAGGAAGCGTTGCATATTTGTAATGGCCGTCATAACTGCCATTAACTTGTTATTATATGCGCTTTTGTTTATTGCTTTCATCAATCATTTCGATCCCACTTTACTCTAACGGTGTGATCCTATTTGTCGACTCTGCAGCCACAGTGTGCTTCATTCACTTTCATTCACTTTTTTTTGTAGTTTCCGCATTTTCTTTGGTTTAATTGGTTCACTAACTGGTTATTTTGCACCCTGTTTTTTATTCAGACATGCCCAAACCTCCAGAAGAGGACGCCTTTATCCTTCCAGACGAGTACAAGTTCGTCCCGAGGAACAAAAGAGCGCTGCCGATGAAGAACCAGGCCAGCCAGAAGCTCAACGTGGAGACGCTGGTGGTGGTGGACAGAAAGATGATGGACAACCACGGTCACGAGAACATTACCACATATGTTCTCACTGTGCTCAATATGGTGAGGGAATCCTACTCATAGGAGCCGAAAAAAAAGGTGTGATACTTTGTGTGAAGTAACATGGTCATTTTGAGCATTGTAGCATTCTGATGTTAGCATTTAGCTCGATACAGTCTCACAGAGCTGGTAGCATTGCCGACTATATAAAAAAGAAATGTGATGGAGGATATGTTTTTCTTCTATCTGTGCTATGTCTTTATGGCTTTAGCTTCATGCAAAGAGAGAGAATCTCGCAAAACATCAACATTTATGAAGTGAAGTGGATTAGAGAGTACAACAAAGTCCATTAGTTAGCGGCGATTTATGTTCCTCTCATCCCAAGAAGTTTTGGCACACTTTGCAAAATTGTCCTGATGTAGCATGTAGAGGTCAAACATCAGCAGAGGTTGATTTGGAAGCCGTAGATAAATACATTTGATGTTTGCCATAGCTTAAGGTTTAGTGACTTGACACCCTCTGTCTTCCATTCTCACTTATCAGAAAGAGCACATCTAAAAACATGAAACTGATATCCGGGTGAGATCATTGCCGCGACGCTCACAGTGTCCGCCCGTCCCTCTCAGCTGATCCGCGAGCAAATTCCATCATGGTCCTTTTGCTACTTAATGACTGACTGACAAATCCAAAGATAATCCGTCTATTTTGAAAACATAGTTCCCTCTAGTAGAAATCCAAGTTGGAGCAGTCACAGCCCGCCGCAGAGGAGTCACCTAAATGCAGTATGGAGTTTCACAGAAAGCACCCAACCCCCTGCCCCAGCTGCCAGCTCCCATAGGTATCAAAAGGGTTGTTTCATATTTGTCAAAAATGAAATCTGATATGCCGTTCCAGCATTTGCATAGATTTATGTTTTCTTTGCAGCAGGTAAGACTTCAAAGGCGTTAGTTACAAATAATACAAATAAAGAAATTGCACATTATCTAGCACTAAACACTGAAGCGCTATGGAAACTGGTGATTGTTTCTGAACACACACTCATTCACTGCATCTGTTGAATTTTGCAAACAACGGTGTTCCAGGAGAACTTAGTTTAAGTAGTGGTTTTGTTTGCCTCTTTGACCTCTGTATTTAGCTTGAATTTGGTAACAAACCACAGCCATGTGTCCTCTCATGAGTCAGTGCCGAAGAAGACCAAACATCAGGAACATAAGGAACGAATGAGAGGGGGAGGGGCTTAGTGAGTGGCACCTGAGGGCCCGAGAGAAAGACAGAGCGAACAAGAGCAACAGATCAGAAGTCCACTTTCAAAGCCCAGAGTCTCATGATTGATGGTCAGATAATCGTGTGAGTACTAGAAGCTGGATTAAGAACAGCAGTGGTGGCTCTCATACCTCAGCCACACAGTTATATAAGGTATATTGTCTCATACACTTGACACAGACCTCTCTATCATCTACAATAACTTATAGATCCTGAGTATAACACAATCAAGACTTATTGTAGAGTTGGTAAGCTTGAATTTCGTTGTGTCAGTGCAGATGCCTTTTTTAAGAAATGCTTCTCGATGACTAATCCTGCATGTCTGAGGACAGAATACCACCAATCCAATCCAAAACTCTCTGAAAATACATGTTCAAAAGTCGCATATGCTCACCTCCCCCACTCAACAGTGCCTCAGGTTTAACTGGATTGGTAAGACTGTCTTTCAGCCCAAACTGATAAGACAATTGTAGACAGATGAAATGCATTTTTTTGTAAACAAAAGTGTTAATAACGTGTGATAATGTCTGTTTGTGTGTTCTAGGTCTCCAGTCTCTTCAAAGACGGTACGATAGGGGGGAACATCAACATAGTGATAGTCGGCCTCGTGCTTCTGGATGAAGAGCAGGTGAGCATCTCAAAGCATGTAAAGCATTGTCAGGGGAAAACCCGAGTATGTCCAAAAATCCAGATACTCAAACCGCTAGACTGGGACTGAATTTTAAACGGGTTTGTGTGGTTGAAAGTTTGAAAAATGTCTTTGTATTCATACGGTAAAGGGACTTCAAGAGCACCGCGGACAGATCATGTGTTTGTTTGTTTGTCTTCATGCCTGAAGGTCCAGATCTCTTAGGTCTCCCGGGGGTTGACAATTACAGCGGTTAATTATAGGGTGTGCATTTCCTTGGATCTTTGCCAGATTTAGGAGGTAGTCCGGGAGAATGAAGGATACTTTGAGTACAAGAGAAAAAGAGGGAGAGGATAACAGGTGGGGCACTGTCAGCAAAAAAGAGCCAAGCAGGCCTCTGGTTTCCATCCACCTGTGATGTTGATGGATTTCAATCTTCCTTAAGAGGCAATTATCTGCAGGAAGCATGCCAAAAATGGCAAAAATGTCCCAGACGTTTGTCTTCGGAGTAGAAACACTTAGACAATCAGTGTCCCCCTCTCACGTCTTCACATTGCCTTTGCCCTGCAAATGTCTAAAGATCTTGGTAATTGAATGTGAAGAACAGGCAAGGATCTGGTGGAAAGATTAGCAATAAACGTATTTGCATTGCCGTCTTCTGTTTATATGACGAGGTGGTTTGATTAACGTCTGTCAACGCAGGCGGAAGGGGAAAGGTAACGTCATTCATTCGACCAACTGTTTTACCGTTTAGATCCACAACACTTTGGGCTCACAGCTTCCTTCCATGAAGACGACATTGTCTCTCTTTCTGCCTCCTTTTATCGTGTCTTTTATTGTCTCACAGGACGGTTTGGTGATCAACCACCACGCAGATCACACGCTGAACAGCTTCTGCCACTGGCAGTCCACCCTGGGAGGCCGAGAGGGCCGACACCACGACCACGCCATCCTCCTCACAGGACTCGACATCTGCTCCTGGAAGAATGAACCCTGTGACACTCTTGGTAGGCTACATCCTCGACGTTAAGATCAGTTACAAAATGCCCGAAAGTGTAACTTAAATGATATAAATAGCACCAAAAAAAAGGTAAAAAATCAATAATGCCAAGTGAGTTTTTTTTACACACTTTTTGACACACTTTTTGACACACTTGCATCCCCAAACTAAAAAGGGAGTATCTCTGCAACCACTAGGGCTATTTGAATAATGTGGGTGTTATAGTAAAAGGCTACACATGTGAGATTTTGTTCAGATGTCAGTATCAATATCAATATCTGTCTATGTTTCCGTATGTAAAAATCACTTTCAGGGTGATTATTTCTTTGAAATGATGCAGCTGTAAGGTCCAAATCTAACCCAAATCATAGCACAATATGTGAACATTCTCTAACCCAAATCATAGCACAATATGTGAACATTCACTAATCCAAATCATAGCTCAATATGTGAACATTCTCTAACCCAAATCATAGCACAATATGTGAACATTCTCTAACCCAAATCATAGCACAATATGTGAACATTCTCTAACCCAAATCATAGCACAATATGTGAACATTCTCTAACCCAAATCATAACTCAATATGTGAACATTCTCTAACCCAAATCATAGCTCAATATGTGAACATTCTCTAACCCAAATCATAGCTCAATATGTGAACGTTCTCTAACCCAAATCATAGCTCAATATGTGAACATTCTCTAACCCAAATCATAACACAATATGGGAACATTCTCTCTGCAAAGGTTGACTTTGATAAAGTGAAGCAGAACAAAGTTAGAGAAGGTACAGAGAACATTCAGACGAGGTCTCCAAAATTTGCATTGGGGCACATTTGTGACATTAAAATGTTTTCATATACCAAACCATATATTTCACTTGTATATTACTTATGGTGTTCACTACATCATTTTTTCTTTCATTCAGGGGGATTGGATGACATCTGTCCATATTGTGTTTTTGTTGTTCTAGCTCTTGATATAAACATGGTACTCTCTCTTGCTGTCTTTCTCTGGGAAGGTGTCCCTGTCCTCCGTCACACGACGTGACCGAGGGTCATGTCAGCCAAACCAGATGTTGAAAAAATCCACAGCTTTCAGATCTTTTTAACTCCACAGTATTGCTTACTTAAAAAGTATAAGTTTAACAGCAGATGAAAAGGAAAGTTCTTACTATGAGCACAACAAGCATCATCGAATCCAAAACATACATTGCTGCATGAATGCAGGTGCAACTTCAGAGGAATATAAGAAAATGACGCGTACTGTTCATGTTTTCACTGAATTCACAGAGCATTCAGAAAGTGTTTTTTTAGCTATTATATGTACAGACCAAGCTTCCTTTAAAGCCACTCACACTCAGTTACCGTGAGTGTGACACATCTAACAAACTAACAACAGCTTGTTTGTGGTAATGACCATGCAAGCACATTGTGAGAAAAAACTTCCATTGTGTGTCCCAGAGAAACACGGTCATTCTCTCACACACGCTCACACACACATGTACAAGAAAACACACATTCCCTTCACACCCCAGAGTTAGGACTTCAAAGTGTTGAGGCTAGCATTAGCCCTAATCGTTGCTATGGATGTCCAGTTCAAAGGTCTGTGTGTGTCTCTGTGTGTTTGCGGTCAAAAGAAGTTAGAGTTAGCGCCGACTAATTCCCAAAGGTGCGAGGCAAAATGACCAATTAAATGTAATGCATTGCATTTGCATTAATGTTTTCCTCCATATATTACCAAACCAGTACATCATATCAATGATCTACCTGTTTCCTGACAAGAAAAGGGAACTAAATGGTAGTTCTCACAGTCTGCCTGTGGTTAATATCATTATTCACATTAGCAATGTACATGAGAACATTACTTTAGGGGTTTTGTGCTCTATGGCGAATGACTTAAAGCCGTAAAATAACAAAACACCAAGCTAAATTCTCCCCGAGACACCGAGACAAAAACATTAAGAGAGGCCCCCGTGGGTATTATCCTTTTTGATTCAGAGCCAGGGTGTGTGTGTGTGTGTGTGTGTGTGTGTGTGTGTGTGTGTGTGTGTGTGTGTGTGTGACAGAAGGATAATGGACACAGAGAGGCATAAAGGGAGCTGAATAGTAAAAGGGGGTTTAATAAAGAATGAGAGATGTGAGAAAGAAGTGAAGATAGATAAAGAATGTTTTAAAGTGACGTGAAAGGTAGCAGGGGATTTAGGAATGTTTCCGTGGAGTCCCATATTTTAACATGTGGAGGGGTTTTAACCCAGTTCTGTGTGTTTGATCTTTCTTTATTCATGCAATCTAAGTCTGGGGTGAGTTATGTGCTTCCCATCTGAGAGAATCCTGTTGGGAGTTCAAAAAAAAAGTGCACGTTTTGTTTGGTTCGAGTAAACACAGCTTGACAGTGGTTATTATAATCAATCAATTACAGTTTATGTTGGAACGGAGTGAGTTGCCGTTGATGAAATAATTGAAGTGCGATGTAGGATTTTGTCAAATTATATCGCTGGTTTTGCAGGTTTCGCTCCAATTAGTGGGATGTGCAGCAAGTACCGGAGCTGTACCATTAATGAGGACACGGGCCTGGGTCTGGCCTTCACTATCGCACATGAATCCGGACACAAGTAAGGATTTCCATCCTTCTCATGACTGCATGATGAAAAAAAAGAAACGTCTGGTGGTGGAGTTAAGGTGTCAACCATGGTACACTATATCCAGCCATAGGCTTTTTTTGTTTGCCTTCTTGTCTTTTTTTAAATTATATCCATGTGCAAAAAAAAAAAGATTAAAATAATAATGCACTGCTGTGGTTTTTGCTTGCTCAACCTTGCTACACACATGCACATGTTACGGCCACCTGTCTGTCTTCAGCTGTCACTGTTAAATGAAATAATACGGATCCATTACCATCCAAACCACAACTTGCAAATATTTGTATATCCTTTGTCCACTCAAGTTTCGGAATGGTCCACGATGGTGAAGGGAACGTTTGTAAGAAGTCAGAAGGCAACATCATGTCTCCCACATTAGCCGGTCACAACGGCATCTTCTCCTGGTCGGACTGCAGCCGCCAGTACCTCAGCCGCTTCCTCAAGTAAGCAGATGTGTTTTCCTACTACTGCTATGGTTTTGTTGTTTTGATAAAACAACATAAAAATAATTAATTTAAGAAGCACTTATTGTTAAAAATGGCATTTATGGATAAGACCGCCTGAAGGGTCACATTAGGTTTCTCAATCACATCCATGTGGCACTCTGATAATGAGTAATGAGTCAACCCTGCTGCCAGCCTTTGTTAAGTGCTCATGCAACAAAGCATATAAAGCACTGTCTCAGTTTATAAAACAGACTTAATGAAGCAAGAGTCCCACTGGTAATAGCCGTTTTTATTATTCCGCACGTGTTACTGATCGAAAAAAACACGTCAGCAGCAGATATTTCAGTTAAATGCTGCTCTGATCCGAAGAGGGCCAAGTGAAAAACTATTATGGGACTTGATTTAGCAAAAGCATGGACCAACAGACCTACTGCATGTACTGTGTGTGTGTGTGTGTGTGTGTGTGTGTGGGAGGCTGGGATATATAGCTGACAGAGCAATTAAGTGGTATGTGGTGCTGCTATTCTCCTGTACGTGTTGCTTTACAGACTGCATACTGTACATATTGCATGTCAACATATGTGTGGGAGAAAGGGTGTGAGGGGGAATGTTGTGTGTGTGTGTGTGTGTGTGTGTGTGTGTGTGTGTGTGCGTACAGCGTGCCCCCCCATGTGAGGGAAACAAGCATCACAGGCATAGCGTCCATGTGTCTGTGCATGTGTTTCTATGTGTCTGCGCATGCGTGTGTGTGTGTGTGTGTGTGTGTGTGTGTGTGTGTGTGCTTGAAATGAGATATCTCAGAGCCAGTGCCCGCCACTAAATTTACCAGTGTGTTAACTGAACTGTCAGGTCTCCCCTCTCAGAGTGGTGGAGACAGACAGTGTATTTCCTCGCTGAGTTATTAGAGCCGCGGTGACCTCACCCTTGTTAGGCCTGTCAGCCTTATATTAAACCCCCGTCGTCCCCTGAGGCCACGTGGAGGGGATCTCTTCAGCGCTTAAAACAACCAGGGGTCGTCTTCCCCGGATAATCCCTTTATGAGAAAAAATGCTGAAATGCTGTACGTTTTCCTAAATTGCAATCAACAGAATGTTATGATATTTAATAGTTTTTGGCTACGTGTGTCTGGTTGAGTTAGCTGAGACCGCTGGATGTCTCTACCTTCATCTGTTACGGAGGTGGACTTCACATCGCGCTCACTCTGAGTCCGCCTCTCCTAACGAATGAGGAATTTTTCTAGGCGGAAGGTGCATGCATTAGACACGAGACAAACAACAATGAACAATCAACGACAACAACAGTGCAATGATATTGAATCAAGTATAAGATAAAGTGCTCAGACAAACAGATAACGTGCATGTAAGTGTATGTTAAAGTGACATGTGTGTTTAAGTTGAAGTTAATGTGAAGTGGCATGAGTGTTTAAATATGAAGTGTGCAGGGGAGTGACCGGTAAGAAGAAAGAAAAGAATGAAAGAATAGTCAGAATAGTGACCTCTGTGTCGCGCCTGCAATGGACGGACAACTTCCATGGCAAGGGAAGCAAAATCCCCTTTAAAGCCACTTGAAGTTCTTTTGTCTCGCGTCGATGAACCCCATCGGAAAGCCAGTGAAACGTTAAAAAGTCTCTCTTTTCCCAGGGTCAGACACAGTTTGGCCTATTGGTCACGTTATAGCCAACATATTTATGTCTCTTGTGGAAGCTTTTTGTCTCGTTTTGACGTTTTATTCGATTTGTTGCCAAGAAGAACATCGACACCGCTCTGCATTCTGAGGGATAAGTGCGCGGCCCGACCCGGCAGACGGTTAGTTCAGCTCAGCACAACCACTGGACACAGGAAGCTGGTCTATGTGCAACATCTGTGTTGATCAGTGACTTCTGAAGCGAACAGATGAACACGTTAAATCTCGCTTCTGAACAAACAGAGTTAGCTGTTTTATGAGTGGCTCTGTGCCTGGCTGTTTCCTGGCCTCAGCCTGCTGCCAACTAACCAGGAGACTTTACACTTCAGTGTTTGTGCGGATTAAACAAACGAGGAGCGGCGTGTTAATCAGTTCGCCTTAGAGGTGCTGATAGGAGGATTGTGTTACCTTTTGGACAGAGCCAGGCTAGAGAGCTAAGCTAAGCTAACCGGCTGCTCAGTGTTTTTCAGGTAAGAATCCACCTGTGACCACTGATCCCTTTGCCAGTCTTGTAGTCTTGAAGACTTTTTCAGTTGCCACATAATATCATGTTGCTGTCTTTGTGTTTGATATACCCACAAACCATTATTTTTGGAATAAATGAGTCAGGAGATCTGCAGGAAATCCTAGAAAAGAATGGTGCTATTGATGATAATAATAATCTCATGGCGTACAGGTCTTACGGCCTCGACACATTTCATCTTAAGGCTCTCGCCGTCCCATTAGAGAATATGAAAAGCTGCTCTGAAGTCTGTTTGTAAAATCTGTTACGTTGTAGATTCATGAGTGAGTAAATGTATTTTTACCGAAACCCTATCATGTGAATAATGTAAAAACATCTGAATGTTGCACTTGCAGAACAGCCATTGTTTTCTGACGACTCAGAGGACCCATAAAGCGACAGAAGATCTCCCTCTCTCACACACACACACACACACACACACACACAGACACACACTCTGCTAAAGCAATCAAGACCACTCACAAGCACCATGGACCTTTCCAACATATTTTGCCTTTTCTTGCTCTTTCCACCATATAGTTGCATTATATTCCCCTGACTGCAGTGTATAAGCAGTAAAACATCTCTGTATAGTAACCCGTGATATCAGTTAACATTGGAAACCCCCCGCTGGTGTTAGGATATGAGCAATACGGGCAAGGATTTTATACGTCCGTCATAATTGAGCCTCTGATCCATTAAAACCATTACTCTTCGGGCTTTGAATTCGGCAACATGTGTTATGTTACCGTGGCAACCCTTTGCACAGCACTCTCCAAAATGAGAAACAGTGCATGGAGCATCGTAGGACTGGTGCTCCCTGTTGTGGAATTTCTGTATCCACAGCATGGAGCCGTATATATATATATATATATATATATATATATATATATATATATATATATATACCAGCGACCTTACATTAGTAAAACACTGAATTGCATGTCTGTTTGACTGTTTATGTCTGCATGCATGTTGTTTATCGCCAGTTGTTTAAAGGTTAATGACACACGCTGCTTCTTTTTTACCGTCCTCCGCTGACCTGTTCACCTCCACTCGCCTCGCTGCTCTGCTCCTCTTCTCACACTTTGGTTGACCTCTTCATTCATCCTCTCTTTCCTTCTCATCTCTCTTTTTCCTTTACTAACTGTTGCATTACGTCCCTCTTTTATTCTCCTCTCCCCCAGCTCTGCCCAGGCTGTGTGCTTATCAGATGAACCCCGAGCGGTCAAGGAGTACCGGTACCCCGAGAAACTGCCCGGCGAGCTGTACGATGCAGACACACAGTGCAAATGGCAATTTGGGGAGAAGGCCAAACTCTGCACTCTGGACTTTAAGAAGGTAAAATTGACTCAATTATGCCACCCCATGCACATTTTAAAACAAGTTAAAAACCCCATGCCATGCTTTAATTTTCTCTGGGGTTTTCTCAGCACACACACACACACACACACACACACACACACACACACACACACTCAAACTCGAGTGCTCCATTACTTTAAAACAATGTGGTGGCAATTGTTCCCTATTGGAAAATAACTGTGAGAGAGGTTGAGAGCAGGATGGGGGGGAATGAGGTAGGGGGGGAAAAAAGAAGAGTGAAGGAAAGAGGAAGGAAAAGAGAAACTGATTCGGATTGAATTCCCGCGTGTGCTCATACACACACACACACACACACACACACATGCATGCACATTGTACTCTCTCACACTCGCAAACATAAAATAAACAGTGAGAGTTATAATTCTGCTCATGAAATACTCACTGGGATGGATGACTAAATATACACTGGAGCGTTGCCAATGGGAATCTGTGCTCCTTGCTCTTCCTTTTGTCTCATTACTGCTGATGTTACTGTTTGAGAGACCCTGTTAGAGTCCAGATAGGGTTTAGATTACTGCAGTGTTGCATGTCAAATGTTATGAAATATTGGTGGTGCTTCTGGATGTGTGATCTTCCTGGGAACAACAATGGTACCCCACCTGAACCCCACAAGATACACCTGCCCTTCCAAAAGAAAAGAGGAGAATAAAAGAAAAAGAAGAGTCAATGGCTGTTTATTAGTGGTGGTTTTTGAAACAGTAGTTTAGTTTGTAAGCATTCTGACACAGCTCACGTTTTATTTTACACTCAGCAAACTCATCAACACCAAAATAAACTGGCCACCATGTTTACCTCCAGGCAGATTTAAATCTAAGGGGCGGTTTAAAGGTAAAAATGTGTGGAAAAGGAAGTTGTGTGGCTTTCATCCTTTTACAGGGTTCATACGGTCATGGAAAACCTGGAAAAGTCATGGAATTTTAAAATGGTTACTTCCAGGCCTGACAAAGTCAGTGTTGTAAAAGTCATGTAAATGTGTTATATTCATGTCTTCATGACGTTCATTTACGCTGAGTTTTAAATAATTAATATGCTTTTAAAAGAAAGACTCAAAATATAAGCAGGCATACATACAGCCATCTATATAAATGTTTATTCTTTTAATCAAACTATTGTCTCATTCATTTGTGTCATTTAAGGTTTACTGTTTGCTTTGTATTCTCATTGTTAGTTTAAATACTACATTGTCTCACTTTTTCATGTTTACACCCAGATTTCACAAAATGTTTGGTCATGGGAATTTGGTTTAAAGTCATGGAAATCCATTGGTCAGAATGTGTATGACCCCTGTTTTATCCAAAGCGTTTCTAAAGGTTAAATTTAGCCTAAAAATGATCTCTGGGTGCAGACGCCGAGCCCTGAAAAATGGGCTCTTTGGCGTCTCTTTCACTTTTAAACGTGCCATCCATCCACACGTCTACATTGACAACAATGGATTTGAGGGCAGCATGTGATTGGCCCCTTAAACTGTAAGATGAAGCAACATACGTCACAGCATTTCATAAAAATAATTCAGGCTATGGTATACAATTTGTTTCTGCTGTGTGCAACCCTTATGGTCATTCGTGTTGCCATTGATTGTAATGGTTCAACCAGCGTTGTTCCTATCGCACCTTAAAGGGCCACACTGATCTACTTGTTTTGGACGAGACCTCTCGTAACTCCTGATTATGCACAATGGGAAAACTACCTTGTTCCGCAGTGTATTTTTTAGGTCACGGTCTTGTCTACATGGAGCAGACATGATTAGTTCTCACAGCTTCAAAGCATCAACACTCGACATGGGATAAGAATCTAATGCTTAATATAGGGAATTGTGGTTGACAGTGTTTGGAAACTGAATGGATTGAGTATGGGACAGGACTGGCAAGAATAAAAGTTACTTTTTTCTTCTTCTTCTTCTTCCTCTTTGAGATCACTTTTGAAGTGTTCTGCTTTGCTGAAGACGATGTTGGAAAGCGTTTGGAAAGGCGCTTCGGAATGCCTCAGAGATAATTTGCTAGGATCCCCATGATATGAGCACATGGTTTCCTGCTTAGCCCGCCCATTTAAACATTGAAACATCTCTGCATCATTTCAACTGTAAGATATTACAGAACTACTCCCTCATGGTTTTTGGTTTTTGGTCTCTTTTCATGCACCTGGTAGCGGCAAGGTGCACAGTCCCCGAGCAGTGCTTATGCTCACTGTCTTCCCAGACACTTGTTACTCATGAAAAAATAGCAATATGACAATCATCCTCAGTGGTGCCATTTATTGTGAAATGAATTCATATTTCATGAAAACTTTTGGCAGGCGATGTCAAGATTAGGGTACCGCTAGAGGAGCCAAATGATACTCTCCATGGTGTGTGTGGTTAGAGAGAGCTGGGCTATACCCTCGCAAAAAAGCAAAATAATAAGTGTGAGTGTTTTTCACCTTTTCTCTCTTCAACTCAGTTTCGGTCCCACTCTGTCCATCATCTCTCTCTGTCTTTTCCTTCCACCACTCACTCACTCACTCTTTCCCCTGTTGCTCTGTGCCATTTGTACTACTACAAAAGGCCCGAGCGAGCAAAACAGCTGGACAAATCGGCCTTGGGATGAATTCCATGGTGGTTCTTGGCAGCAACAAGCCGAGGCCAAGGTGCTTGTCAACATCTGCACTGAGTTGTCAAAATCTGATATAGTCATTCAGAAAGTAATAGAGTGGATACGTTAAAAAAAGAAAAAGAAAGCAGCAGGCCATGTTTCTCAGGCAATGTGAGCAGGGAAAGCACCCGGTGCTCCCATCTGAATCTTTCAGACCTCTGCTGAGAAACACAACCATGAAGTCATGTAAGTTTAAGTCCGCTGTTAATTCACACAATCAGCAGTATCTCTATATCCTTTGTGGGTTTCACTTTTTCCGAAAGAAAATATATGAAATGACTAAATCAACTTTAATTGTTTTGTCATTTTTGATTACAACTGATGCAAGGCCTGTGGGATGATACACTGTTGTTATCCTAGCTACTGAAGCGTAAATATTTTGGAAATACAAGGTTGCTGCACACTGAAAGCTTGCCAACAGGTCATTATTCAGACAATCTCTATTTCAGCAAGTTTCCATCCGCATGTTTTAATAGCTCTCTAGTGGCAAAACAGCAATGTTAGCATTATTTATTTTCCTTCCCATCGAGAGCTTTGTTTACAGCTGTTGTGCGATACCGATACTGAGCACGAGTTAGCAGCGTTAGCGGCGTTAGCAGCGTTAGCAGTGTTAGCAGCGCCGTGTAATTGACTCTCTGCCTTTCTCCCGTGTTGTTCCAGGATATCTGCAAAGCTCTGTGGTGCCACCGTGTTGGGAGGAAGTGTGAGACCAAGTTCATGCCAGCTGCTGAAGGCTCTGCCTGCGGCCCTGATATGGTGACTTCACACGTGTATTTGTGTGTGTGTGTGTGTGTGTGTGTGTGTGTGTGAGGTGGAGGGGACTGGGCAATATATGCTCACAAGCCTTGTCACCTCAAGAGTGGTATCACATGACTTGCATGGGAACCAATTCATTTCCATTGGACTTTTTGAAGTGTTCTTACCAAAGACATGCATAGCAGCTAGCAGGCACATGCAGTACTTTTTTTTTTAATGCATGCTCTACCAACACTGAGATTAAGTGTTCCATTTTAGCCAAAGGAGCCAAAATGATTTTGAAGTTGGTACGCCTGTTTTGTCAAATGAGGACAGCATGTGATGTTCTTCTGTTTACTTGACTGTTGCCAGCACACTGCTCCATGGCAACATCTTGCCAAATAAATCCACAAATGAAAGCCACCAAACAATAGCCTCTCACAAACGTATTTGCAGTTTTGGTGAAAATATGCTCAACAAAAACAAGAACATTGGATGTGACAGCTCTCAGATGCCCTGGGTGGATTTTCCCTTTAGGGCACAAGTTGGCTCAGAGTGTTTCTTCAGTGTGCTGCTTAGTATAATCAGCTGTGTGACATTTAGTTTAAGAGGTTAGAGCTTGTAAAGAGACGCCTCACACACGGTTGCATGCATAGATTCCTCCTCCGAGGGATACCACTGACCCCCGAGTGAGTAAATTGCACAAGACAAAGAACGATTTTATCTTTTATGGTAAACAGAGCACAATTTATGGAGATGCTATCATGAAAGTAAAATGTTTTGAGTGTTTTAATGTCATGCAGAGCAAATACTTCCACCCAGTTTGGCCATTTCAAAACAAAAGGCCTCGAACTGAAGGGTGCTGCACTTTGTTTAGGCGTCTTTTAACACACTAATGCCTTTGTCCCAGTGCAGACTAATAAATCAACTTCTGCGCAAGGAGCTTGGATTCACTTGAATTTGGGTTCATTTGAGTGCAGTCTCAGTTAAAAATCTCTCTTTTTGATAGCGGTACCACGCTCTCCCTTCATTATTTTACCTCAGGGAGCAGCTGCAATTGGTTTGTTGCTGACGTGACAAAAATTGTGCCATTGGGGCAGGCGCCAAAAAGCAATCTGTGCTCTTTATTTATTCTTTGTTTCATTCCTTACTTCTTTCAAGATGATTCTCCCCCTAAGGCTCTCGCTCTCTCTCTTACCCTCTCTCTCCCCTGACAGCCCCTCATCCACATTTGCTTCTCAATATATTGAACTTGATGGTTTAATCCCGCCCTCTCCCTCCACGGGACAATTAACTGAACACAAACAATGACAGGCTCACTTAGGAATCCGTGGCACTCAGCCGCAGGGGGAAAACTGAGGGGAAATCAGCTGTTCCAGTTCTGGAGTCAAGGACCTCGAGATTAGTTGGTGGGGCGTGTGAGGCTGTGTGTGTTCCAGTGTGTGTGTGTGTGTGTCTCGTGGCAGGCACAGACACACAATGCGAACAAGACCAGCTTAATACATGTCACCCTAATCAATACCAATGCGCCAGTGGGCTGTGTGAGCACAGTGTGTGTGTGTGTGTGTGTGTGTGTGTGTGTTCCAAGATGTGCAGTTGGGACTGAAGTCATCTTAACACGCACACATCCAGTTCAATCCGGTGCCAGCGAACAGTCATGTGACATAATGTTGCTTCAACTAAATTGAGATTCTCACTTTACAGTTAGGGATTTTTTGTGAGTGAAGTGCTGCTAATTTTTGGACAATATGATTGGTCGGTTTTGGTAATGACTCAGCCTTTTTTTTTTTTAAGTTACATACAGTAACCGCCATCATCCCATCAGTTACTTGCCGTTTGGTTTAATATTTCTCCCCGGCCTCGCCTGGTTGCCTCATCGTGGAACACATTTTGCAGCGATCCACTTGGTGGCTGCGGTCGTTGTGCTGAGGAGGGGTGGTGGCATCTGAGGAGGTAATTATGAACCCCACTGACGCTCCTCTATGGAGGCTAAGAAGAAGCAGCTGGTGACTTCATGTGAGCACATGGCTCCCTGCCTCACCAAATTGGGAGAACATGGGTTTATTTCTTTTTTAAATGCTTGGTAAAAAACCTGCTGGTTCTGGTTTAGTTCTTTCAAGAAAGATGTCGACACCAGTTGTGAATACGGAATTGGATGAAGTCACAAAAAGGCTGATTGACATTGGAAATTATATCAGTGCCTTAGCAGATTTCTATTCTTTTTTTAGCATTATAAACATTATTACATTGATTCGTTTTTTGACCTTTTTCTTATTTTATAGTTATTGTGATTTTTGGGGGACCCTTTTATATCAGGAAAATCAAAAAAAAATCCCCCCCAAAAAAACAAACATGTTAGGTATCAAATTAAACGTAAAAATCAAAGCTACAATAATATATAATCCCGATGTACAACCTCTAAACACAACTCAAACAATAAATAGGATTAGGGGTTAGGGTTAGGGTTATTAGGGTTAGGGCTCGGGCTTAAAGGACTACGAAAAATAATTAGGGAAAAAACTAATGTTGCTACGGTGTAGCTCAACATGAAATGCAAATATGACTGTTAATGTATGAGACACTTTTTCCACATTTCAGTTGCGTGTTTGGCTCAGCCCTGTTAGCTCTAGCTGGTGAAAGCTCAAGGTAGAGGCTGTCCAAAAAGCAGCAGCACTGCAGTTTCCCTGATAGATTGTGACTCTGGAACCAGGACTGGACCACAACCTCTTTGACAGCAGTTAAACCTGAAAGCTACATCATGCAGTCATATTCTCTGGTTTGACAGACAGCCATCATAAAGAAGATAACGGGCAGGGTCCACTGGAAAGTCTGGATGTTTTTGACACTTCTATGACACTTTGCGCCTCCCCTCTGCTGCCTCTGCCTCCCTCCTACTCCCCATTGGCTCATAACTCCTCTCTGTCATTCTCCAGTGGTGTCGTAGGGGCCAGTGTGTGAAGCAGGGCGACGAGGGCCCGAGGCCTCAGCACGGCCAGTGGTCCGAGTGGTCGTCCTGGTCGGCCTGCTCGCGAAGCTGTGAGAGCGGAGTCACCTATCGAGAGCGCCAGTGCAACAACCCGAGGTAGAGATACACAGAACGAAGTGCAGTAGTGCATGCGAGCAACTACTTAAATAGTGTTGCAATCAGTTGAAGAGGCAAGGAAAATGCTTTGCTTTCTTATCAAGATTCAGATAAGGAGATCAGTACAATCTCAACTTTGCATGGTTTATTTTGTAGCTTTGTGGGGGAGCTAAACTAGCTGCTTCCCCCAGTCGTTATGGAAAGCTAAGCTAAGCTAACCACCTCCTGGCTCTAGTAATGGATCTTCTTTTCTAACTATTCTTTTCTCTCAAAGTGAAAGAGTATTTGTACAGTTCACCAAACACATAACACACCTTTCAAACTAATATATTGAAACTATGCAGGGGAAAAGTTCAAAACAAGGGTAACACCCACCACTAAAACCGACTGTTGTCGACTTGAATCACGTAAAAAATATCAACTTTTGACCATTTCCTAATTTTCAGGACACACTGAAGATTATCAAGGGACTATATGTTTTGGTTCAGACACGTCTGTACTGTTTGTGATTGCAAGACTCAAGGCCAAGAGTATATTAAGACATGTGATTAAAATAGTGAGGATCACTCACATGGGTCTGTCGCTTCATCACTTATCTGCTCACTTAGTCTCTATACTCATCAGTCACTCAGGATTATTTGCTCTGCCCGTCAGTAGAGGGGCCTCCTCTCTATCATGTCATGCCAAGATCCTGACAAGTGGCGGGTTAAATTAGACAGAGGGTGTTGAGGAGAAAGAGAGGGAGATGGTGGTGGAGGTAAGGAAGACAAAGACAGGCATGAGGAGAGAGAGAAAGGTGGAGGGGAAAGGGGGGTGGGGCTAGGAGAGATGACAGAGAAGGGATTTAAAAAAGCAAAAGATGAAATGCAGAAATATAAAAAGAGAATCTGAGAGCGAGCGAGAGATAAGTGAGAATGTGATTAGAGGGCTTAGAGAAGGTGTAATTGACCCGTGAAAGAGATTTTAAGGAACATAGCCTGGGGACATACACCTGTGATTGGAGAACCCTTCAAAAAGGCACACTCACACACAGCCATATATATATATATATATATATATATATATATATATATATATATATATATATATATATATATATATATATATATATACATGAGCAAGCATATGCAACCATTGCACAGAATTGCAATGAAATTCAATGTTCTTCTTTGTCATTTCAATCTTTAAATCTTCATTTTCAATCCTTCTTTGCAGACCTGCATATGGGGGGAGGTTCTGTGAGGGCTCCTTCAGGTCCTACAAACTGTGCAACACTGAGGATTGTCCCTCCGACACCGCCGAGTACAGAGCGCAGCAGTGTGCCGAGTTCAACGGCAAACAGTTCAGAGGGTGGTACTACAGCTGGAGGCCGTACACCAGAGTGGACGGTGAGACAACTGTCCCTCAAAAAAATGGGGGAAATGATGGCGGGGGAAAAATTTGGGAGAGGCTTTTACCAACGAGCCATATCATGCTAGTAAACTGTTTGCTTGTTGTCTGTGTCTCCTGTGGTTATCTTCCCTCCTTCCAGATCAAGATGTATGTAAGCTGTACTGCTTTGCTGAGGGATATGATTTCTTCTTTGCCCTGGCCAGCAAAGTTAAGGACGGGACACTCTGCTCACGGGACAGCACTAACGTCTGCATCGACGGACTGTGTGAGGTAATGCTTCCAAATGTCCAGCAGTGAGACGGTAACACGGTTTTGCCTGAAGAGTGATTTCAAAGCATTCGGAGTCAGTGCTCGATTTCTATTGAAGATGATGTCATAGTTGAAGTCCCTTGTGGATTTGGCACCAGGAGAACATCTATCGACGCCCGTGTTGTGCTGTTTCACTACTACTTTAAATGTCATGAAAAATAAAACGTTGACTATTGTCACCACATAAAGGGTAGTCTTGTTTTAACAATAGTTTATAGTACGTTGCATGCTATATAATCTACTTTCTTCACTAAATCAATGTTCTTCTCCCACAGAAAGTGGGCTGTGACCGTGTTTTGGGCTCCACGGCTGGACCTGATGCTTGTGGGCTGTGTAGCGGAGACAACTCCACCTGCAAGATCTACAAAGGGCAGTACAGCAAGCAGCACTATACCAACCGTAAGTCAGGGTCGCTCATTGGTCACCTCATTGGCTTTTGGGGATTTCACTGAAGACATTTTAAAAGCTAATTATGTGTTTCTTTATCCCGACTGGATTGCCCTGCCGTTTGTCATTCTAGAGCTTAAACCCAGCTACAATATCGGTGTGTTGCTTCATATTTTGTTCTCTTTCCCAGAGTATTATGGGGTGGTAACCATCCCAGCAGGAGCTCGGAGTATCCGCGTGATGGAGCTGAATACGTCCAGCTCCTACCTGGCTGTCAGGGACACCCAGAGGCGCTACTACCTGAACGGGCACTGGACGGTGGACTGGCCGGGCCGACACCCCATCGCCGGAGCTATTTTTGAGTACAAGAGACCCTACAACAGGCCAGAGAGCTTCATATCAACCGGCCCCACCAATGAGACACTAGTCATAGAGGTGAAGAATCCCTTTGACTGATGTCATACATTTTATATATCAATTCATGCACGTATTGGTGCAACTCTGTGCGACATACTTTCTTTACTTCCCATCACTAAGTAGGTCTATAATATAATTGGGCTACTTTTTGTTGTACTTTGACACATGCTCTTACCACATTCTCTCTCCTGTAGATATTGTTGCAGGGCAGGAACCCAGGTGTACGTTGGGAATACACTCTAAAGAAAGCGGATGAGAGAAGGAACCACATCAAACACAACTATACATGGGCCATCATACGCTCCCAATGCTCAGCTACTTGTGCCGGAGGTAAGTGTAAGCATGACTGATAAAAATAGTTTTTATTTGCATTATCAAATCACACTGAAAATGTTGTGTGTGGTATAGTCCTTTGCATCTCCCTTGTCACATCAAATCTGTTCTGCAGTTAGCTGTTCTTCTGCTTAACAATGCTTTTGTGTCTTTTTGTTACGTAGCTGTAATAAACTAAACTTATTTAAAAGTACATTGTTTAGATTAAATGAACGGATCACCTTCAGATCCTCAATCTTGGCTGTCATCTAAAGCTCAGTCTGACCTCTCTGATCTGTCAGAGGGCTTTTAGCTGCAGGTTAAATGGAGAGGGGAGCATTCCCTTCATTAGTAGCTCTTGTTTGGGACTGGTGGGACCTCTTCTTGTTCTATTAGAGACCTACTATTACACACACACACACACACACACACACACACACACACACACACACACACACACACACACACAGATATGCTAAAGGGAACAAGCACACACATGCATGACTTTGACCAGTGGCCTTTGTCCCACCTGAGGCCTAGTATTAAAGGAGCACACACAAACACATGAAAACTTTGTTGTGATGACCTGGGGGGACCCTGGCACGGTGATTGTGTGTGTGTGTGCGTGTGTGTGTGTGTGTGTGTGTGTGTGTGTGTGTGTCTGAACAAAGCTCCCAGTGTAGAGTTCCTATTGATTGACACTGCAGGTTAAAGTTCCCCACCCTGGTCTGTTGCGGTCCAACCTAACCAGCTCCGCCTCTTTGTGTCCTGATTGTAGGCCATGACGGGTTGGGGGTCGTTTGCGTTATTAAAGAGTGTGACTGACTAACTGACCAAGCCCAAGGCCAAATACCGACCAGCTGATCTGTAAAGCTGGGGTTCATGTTTCACATAAATCAAAAGTGGATTTTCAGATCTACATTTGTACCAAAACAAAAGTCGGGGTATTTATTCATTAATTTCGTCATTTAATTTGTTTAAAGAGTGAATTTATTTTCAAATGTTTCAGAGACAAAAAGTTTCTTTGCACATCACACAGATGTGCTGAAAAGACATACGTGTTTACAAATCCATCAACATTCCTTTAACTACGAGGAGATATCGCAAGGTAAAATGTTGTAACATTAAATACACAGGTTTCACATTGCAGGTTTATTATGTGCAAACATTTAATAGCATCCAAAGACTTAGCCAACAATGCTGTCATGTTCCAAATAACTTGTTTGTCAAACTGCTGTTTCCAAGGCCAAGAATGAGCCAGCTAGCTCATTAACACTAGTGCCAATAATCTGTAATACCCCTCTCCGTAACTATTTAATCCATCAACGTAAATATGAGTGTTTTGTTTTACTGTTATCTCATAGTCGTGGCGGACGGAATAGTGTCGGTCAAAATGAAAATGACGTTCTCCTTTCACGCTGATGTGCCTGACATTATTTAAACATCCCCCATGCAGGTCAGATGAACACCAAGGCCGCATGCTACAAAGACTTGAGAGTGCAAGTGAACACATCCTACTGCAATCTCAGATCAAGACCGGCTACTGGACTGATGCCCTGCAACACCCAACCATGTCCCGCCAGGTCAGACTTCTGTCCGTCACATGTATGTTGTGTTTGCTGGCCACAGTGGTGATGGTTGGTGATGCAGAGAGATCTGCTCCGATTAAGGGGTTAAAGGGCTCTCCGTTGTGATTGGTTCTGTTTTAGCCGTGCTACCGTGATGGCTCTAAAAATGGCCGCCACTGTGGTCCAGAATGAAATAGCTCAACAGCTATTAAACGGACTGCCATAACTTTGTGTGCAGGCATTCATGGTCCCCAGAAGATGAATCATACCTCTTCAATGGTTGACATTTTGTTAAACTATCTCAGCAACTGTTGGATAAATTGCAATCACTTTGGTGATTGTCAGAGTTTTTTACAGCCTCAACTGTGTGCGTTAGTGCTAATTAGCTAATATTAGCATGCGTACATGCTAATATTAGCATGCTTACATGCTAAACAGAGTTTGCGAACATGGTGAACATTATACCTGCTCAAAATAGGCACGTTAGCATTGTCATTGTGAGTATGTTAACATGCTGTCATTAGCATTAAGCTCAAGAGTCACTGGGCCAAAGTGCAGCCTCACAAATCCGCTGGCATGGCTGTCCACTGTTGTTGTTCAGATTAGAGTCCATGTCATCACTACTCATTCAGCTCATACCCGAGTGATGTCAACGACAATCCGTGTGCGAATGACCTCATAAATACATCTATATTCTGGCTCTCACTGTGGACGTCATTAGAAAGTGGTATTTGAACGGTGCAGACATTTTGGGTGGAAGAAAAGACAGAATTGTTGGCCCATTCAAACTTCTCGACTTTGGGGTATGTCAATGATTCAATT
Organism: Taurulus bubalis; assembly: GCF_910589615.1. Lineage (NCBI taxonomy): Eukaryota > Metazoa > Chordata > Actinopteri > Perciformes > Cottidae > Taurulus > Taurulus bubalis. Next base: position 24,066,526 of record NC_136600.1, read on the forward strand.
GTTAAATTGGCGTATAGCCTGTGAGGTCTATTTTGTGTACTGTTGGCGATGTGACAGCCAGGTACATTGTTGGCTGTTGCCGCTTGACATTCTGTACATGCATGTTCATGTTTGGAGGAGGCAGCTTTAGGGGCCACCAGCCAAATAGGTTGATAGAGTTGCCAAGCTCACCACGCTTTAATAGATAGATAGATACAGTATATACTTTAGAGAGACTTTCTTGTGGACTGTATATCCTTTTAGTCTGTGTCTTTTCTTTCTGCATCATCCTACTTCCCCATATGGGGCTTTCCTCTTTTGTGTTCCTACCTTCTGTCCTTTTCCCCCTTCCTCCTCCCTCGCTCCTCCCGGCCGCCATGTGTTATTGGTCTACAACACCTACACATCTGTTCTGTAATTTCTTGACACGCGGTGTCAAAAAAGAGCTGTTTATTGGTTGAGTCAACTCTTCCAGACTTCCCACACCATCTCCTCATAATAGAGCGAATGAGGGGTGTCAGGCAGCGCTGGCTGCATCCTCCACCCTTTCCCCGGCCCAGTAGAGCACCTGTTCTACGATGATGACAATTTCCTCTCATGTCATAAAAAATAACTCGCATTTTGGCTTCCACATGGGGGAAGTTTCAGTGGATATTCTCCTTGTGTCTTCGTCTAGTTCAGCGTGATACCTCACCAACTGTCAGGAACGGTTAGCTTCTGTGTTTGTTTAACTCAGCAGGCCAAGGACTTGTAAACCTTTTCACATGTAGCATCACTGTGGGACCCAACAACACCAGTTCTCTGGCCCCATAAAGACCCAGCAGAGACATCACTTTTGAACAAAATGAACTGCTTCACTCAAGAGATGGGGCATGTTGGTTCCTCCAAACCCTGCCGATGCTCGTCTTTTTTTTGCAGTTGGTTATCATATGTTGAGGTTCCCATGCAGGATGCTGTGGCGAAAGAGGGCGTTTAAATGTCACCGCTGTCGCATCGACACATTTTCCATGATGTGTGATGATACCAGACAGAGAGAGAGAGAGAGAGAGATTGAGCGAGACCCAATAATGGTTCTGTGGTTTGAGGTTCTGTGGGATCTTGGCTCACCGTCTGTTCCCCTAACACACAGAGCAACGGCAGAGAAACATCAATCAATAAGGTCCGATGGTGCGGACATCATAGGGAGTGGCGTGTTCGCTGACAGGCCGGACATGTATGAACACAGACAGACGTAGAGACACACGCTGGGGAAATGTCCCTCCCTCGTCTGTGCGGCTCTGGACAGTGTCACGAAGGGTAACACTTTGGCCAGGAAACAATTCAGTGAAAATACACTCTTGGGATAACGTTGGTTTTAAAGAGAGAGGAGATTGTCTTGATGAAAATCCGATTTGATGTTGAATTTTTTAATTTATTTTTTAAGTCAAGTAGCGCTGTGTAAGGTTGCTATTGCAGCTTACGACAGAGCAGACAAACACATTTCATTTTGTTTGGTTTTAAAGAGGTTAGAAAATGACACCAAACTCCTAGTTAGTTGCTAAGTTGCTATACGCTACAATTGGACAATGTTCGTTAGGAGCAAACAGTCAATTTTCTACACTTTGTAATGGCTTATATGGTATTTTACTGTCCGCAATCATTAGCAAATGGCACAAAACATAGTAGTAAATAGACTACAACCAAAACAGAGTGTGTGTAGAGGCTCTATGAGGACTAGAGAGTATAGTAGATGCCTTTCTCCAAAGGATTAACAAGAGCATTAATCTAGAGGCTTTTGACAGCTGCTGTTGAGGCGTCAATTCCTCCGTGACTCTATTCTGGGTATTCCCTCATACTCTGAAATATCAGCCAGATTCTTGCAAATGAAGTGGATACTGATGACTCGTTGTGCTTTGATTCATAAGCAGAACGTGGTTAAGCTGAGACCTGTGTTGTATGTGGATGTCCAGACATGCAGTTGTTGTATGTCCAACTGTGCCTTCGTCCCCTGCATGTAAAACTGTCTAGCTACGTTGTGGCCAAGCCAAGCCTTTTAAAATATTATAAGAAGTCTCGATATAGTTCTCGATATTGGAAGGCCAAGCCAGAGACAGGCACAATAAGGCCTTGTTTCATCTTTGCCCCCGGGCATCGTGGCCTCTAATGTTGTGACTTGCTTTCTATAATAGAGTTTGCTAAATGCCTGCAATGTAATATGATATAGTTGCCTCCCATGTTTGAGGAGCAAAATGAAAAAATACTGGACAGAAACAGACAAAGAGCAAATGACATCAAGTGTTAAGCGTTAAGAGATTATATGATGCAGGGTTTGTTTTTGTCACGCATGTAAAGTGCATGACGCTGTTGTTGCTGCCATAATGTAGCCACGAGTAGCTGCTACACACACACACACACACACACACGCATGCACGCACACAGGGAGAAGACAGGGCAGGGCAGGAGAGGAACAGTGATGGTGTTTGGTTACTACGAAGTTCACTCACAGCCCAAATCTCTCACCCTCTCATCAAGACTTCCAAGGGGAACATTTTTCTCTCGTACGCCCCACCCGATGAACACTGCAGCACCAAGTCTCAAACTGCACTGAAACACATCACAGTAACACTGTAGTAACACTAATGGATGCTTCTCTGTGAAGTCTGCCGTCTTCCGTGTGAAGTCACCTCTTCCTTAATCTGCAGTCCATTGGTGCCGTCCCAAAACCTGCTGAAAACACATATAATTTAACATGGCACCAATATTATATAAGCAGCACTGAAATCATGGAATCCCAGTTACATTTCCATCTATCTCATGTTTTATAGCAACTAACAGCTGTTCAAAAGGGGATTTTTTGTTTAGTGTCTGTGCCTTCATTTTCCGTCTTGCTTTCCGTGTGTCTCCGTTTTGGAGCAGGTATCCTAGGAATGCATGATGACCACAAAGATGTATCATATTCACTGACATAAAGTAGAGATCATGTTGACAGAAAATAAATTATATATATATTTATATATAAGTATGTCATCAGATAAGGAGGTCATGTCCCTCCAGAGCTTTCTAAGGTCAGACATTTTAAGTAAATGTAAATTGTTGTGGTTCATTTTGTCTACATGTGTACTAATGTGCAGTGTTATGTGCAGTCATTCCTGCTTTGTTTTTACTCTCATATTCAAGGAAAGCAGAGAGCAGAGAGCATGAGTGCCAGTTTTACAGATTGTTCCCACCCAGGCTAGAAATGTCTGGACTCATAGAGTGGTCAGGCACTTTGGATGAAAGAGATCACCAAATGTTATGTTAGGATGGCTCCCACTCAACAGTCTCCACCTACAGCCTGAACTATTGGGTTGTATTGGGGTGATTGCTGTTTCCATGGACTCTGTAACAGCAACACGATGGGTCAGTTGCTTTATCACTATATCAAGAAAACACATTTTAACTTAAAAGAAAGCTTCACCACTGATTGTCCACTGGGTCTTTTACAGTATGATAAAAGAATAGATTTATGTAGCTTTTATAATAGAGGATAAGTGTAGAAAATAATACGTACATTTTTTTATGTCGCCTCTTTCCTTTCAAAATCTAAAATGTAATTATTCCACTTAGCGCTAAGCCTCGAGGAGAACGTCCGTTGTCGGTCTGCATCAAAAAAAATTGCATTTGCAGCACGTCATTTTCTTTGGATATTCATATGTGTGCTTTAAATGGCTTTGTTCTGAAGCTGGAGCACATTTCTCCAAGTGAAAATGTGTTGGGTCATTGTCGTGTGTTTGCCCTCGTCGGCCATCGAAGACCTTTGACGTGGAAGAAGAGACAAACTAGCGATGCCCAGGGCATTTAAATCCAAAATATAAATAAACTGCGAGTATAGAGTGAGTAAAAACTTCCAAACTGGCATTTTTCATTTACTGTAAACAATCTTGTTACTAGATTCCCCAGTGTTGTTATTCATTGACGATCCATTTACTCGTCAATGAGGAGCGTGATATGTATTCTGCCTCCAAAGGGGTCATGACTGAAAAGGTTCTGGAATCAAAAGTTCAGTAAAAGATAATATTTCACCATGAAATATGTCATATATATATTATATAGAGCTATAATAGCTATTATATCGAGCTATAATAGCTAATTGTATGCACTCTACACATGGCAGTATATTGAAACAAGACTCTGAATCTCAACTAGGTTTGTGAATTATACACTTGTCGAAATCAGATAACACAAAGGGGCATATAACGCGATACATACATGCATGTGAACCCAGTTCATGCAGTGTATTGTGTTTCTATGGCACGCTTACATTGGAAAATTGAATTATGCTCCTATTGGTAAATGGATTGTAGAGCAGTCCGGAAACCTTTGAGGAGAGGAGAGGGCATACAGCGAGGAGAACACCAGCTTCATGCAGAGAGGACAAACAACACCATCTTCATGCAGAGAGAACAAACAACACCAGCTTCATGCAGAGAGGACAAACAATTGATGCTTTCTCTTCCCGTTTACATTGTGTGATCACACACTGTCATTATGAGACGTGATGTTTCCCTTCCACATGTTTCAGTCACTACTTAACTGCTTACTCATCTCTCAAGATACTGGAGGTACAACAGATGCTTCATTTCCCCTCAACCTCAACACACAGACAGACGCACACACACACACACACACACACACACACACACACACACACACACACACACACGCCACTTATCTCTCTCCATTTACCCCCCTCAATTTCTTTCTGTCCCACTATCTAACTATATCTCCCTCTGTCTCTCTCACACACACAGAGGTAAAGCCTTTGAGGTCAGCTGTGTGAGATCTTTCTGTCACACACACATACACACACACACACACACACACACACTGCGCAGAGCTTGGCTGTAAAGCCTATTCCGGCTCCGCTGTAAACATAACCCTAATGACCTGGACACTTTGATGTGACGTCTCTTTTTTCTCTCTGACCTGTCCAACCCTGTTCTTCCACACACACACACACACACACACACACACACACACACACACACACACACACACACACACACACACACACACACACACACACACCAAGCAGCTAGCCAAGGATAGCTGTCATTCAACTTTGTTGTGTTTAGGTCGCAGCACTTCCAATCTCTCAGTGGGGATTTGTGGAGCCTTATTACAAACACACACACTCCGTCTCTCTGTCTGTCTGACTGTCTGTCTGTCTGTCTGTCTGTCTGTCTGTCTGTCTGACAGACTGTCTCTCTCTCTGCGTCTTATAAAAGTCCCCTATAATTAAAGCTTAGATGTTGATTCTCCTCTCTGATATTTCTTATTTCCCCCTCATTTGCTTTCCCCTCTCTTGCCTTCTCCTGCTTCACAACTTACAAAGTCACACACACACACACACACACACACACACACACACACACACAGCACCCGATCAGCGTTTACTCACTAATGGGTTTGTGTGTTTACGCTCATTTGAGAAAGCGGTGATAATGGTGGCTGTAAAGTAATCTCACCACTGTTCACACTCGTCTCCTTTCTCCTCCACTAGCTCTGGGGTCAGGGTTAGTGTGTGTGATGTTAACAGTAATGTGACAGATGTTGAGTGTTTGAGTACATTATATATTTGTGTGGGGACTGATGACTACACAACTGTCAGATAATCTATGAATTAGTCAAATGCAAGACTTAGCTCTCAGTAAAATAGAGCTTTTAGAGATATTGTATGCTAGCAAAGCACTTTTAGGAAAGGCAATGATAACAGTGATGGATTTTTATGTAAAAATCATAACGTTAATGCTGACTACTGCATATCTATTTATCAGTGTCCATTATTAGTATAGCATGATTGTATCTCTAACAAATGAATAGTTGTCAAGGGGATTAAATATCCGGATATGTATTACATTCTTCTTTCATTCAGCATTGTATCATATTCTCACAGATGTGTGAATTCTTGGTGGGTTCAGGACCCATCAAGCTTTGTAACAACATATACTCTCTGACAGAAATGTCCCATTTAAAGCAGAACAGTTCTCATGTTACAGACACAAAATGTGCACAGTAATAATATTAGGTCATCTGTCTTTTTCCTGTTTGCTGCAGTCGAAGCCTGCAGGCTTTATTTCCATGCTTTGCCACACTCTGATTGCAGTTATTTTCAGCAGTGTAGTGTGATATATAAAGGTCTCCCATTTCATATGAAACGTTCATAACATGCATGTATTGTAGTTACAGTGTTTGGGTCTTTGATGATCATATTCATTTGTGTATCCCACTATATTAGAGTTCTATTTCATAGTTTAATCAACCAGAACTGATTTCAGATGTGCCTTTTTTTAAATGCCTACTAAAGTATTGAACATTTTTGTTGCTCTAAACTGAAACATATTGTCCTAGTATACATGTGCATATGTTTCTCATGGGCCCTCCTCGCACATCAACTGTGAGAAGAGAAGAAACATGTGCAAAACATGCAGGCCAGACTCGACAAGCTATCTGTGGTCATCCGTCCATCTCTGCAGTTCATTCTATTCTGAGGCCCCGCGGTTACTTTATTTTGCTGTGTCTGCAAGTTGGACAGAAACTGACATTACATCATGGAAGAAAAGAAAAAAAAGGTTTCAGATTCCCGCTCACATTTAGAGTATGATATCACTCTCTCGCACGGCGTGGACGCACACTGACATAAGCAGAGAAACACCCACGCACTGTCATGCACACTGGAAAGCTCAAACACGCACACAGTGGCACAGCCATAAACACTGGTCAGAAGTTATTTAATGCCTCTGGTGAGCAGCGAGACAGCGTCACTTAGACCACAGAGGCTATCTGACACTCTGTCCAGAGAGTGTGATGCTTACTCATCCTCCAACACCTAACAGCCAAGGCAAAGATCACAAGGTGCTGTACAACTTGATATGGCATTCATCAGTATATTATACCATGGGGTCACTGAGGTGATAAATCTATGATATAAGTAAATGTCCTTCAGTGATAATTAAAGCTATAATATATCAGCGTTATCATCTACCCCATTAAAACCTGCAGAAACTGATATCTGAGAGCCGAAATAAGTATGCAAGTATGATGTCATGCTGTAGCAAGTTGTAGGTACATGTTCTTCCATAATAAACCTAAATGAAGACATCAGCTAACCGCTACATGCTTGTATGTTACATCATAGAGATCCTGTACAGTTTACGTATTGACATTTATGAAGAGCTACAAATTAAGAAGGAGTTGTATTGAATCCCCTCTCTCTCTCTCTCTCTAATATGTCCAAATATGAAAGACACGAGGTGGCTCTAAATATTGCTGTGACTTTAGTTGCTCGTCTGCTTCCATTTATTTATGTATCCATTAACTCCACAAGGATTTAGCTCCTATTTCGGCGCCAAGAGGCCAATACATGTAGCATGTCATGGTGTTAAATGTGTTTCATGCTTATGTTGATTACTCTGGTTAAATGTTTAAAGTATTGGAGGTTTTCATCGCTCCGTTTGGCTCATCCTCCCTCAAATCTTCCTTTGATGATACTCCGGCGTGTCTCTTCCTCCTGACAAGTCATAACATATATAGAACCAGATGGAATTTCTCCATCCGTATTTATTTAGATTGCATCGTGCATGTACAATGCCCTTTAGAGCTACACTCTACTCATCCTCCTTATACAACATTCCAAACAAATGATGCACCAAATTACCACAAATAAAGTTTGGACTGTAAATATATACAACTCTTTGTGCTGACGGCGATGTTTTGGGGTGGTTTGGGGTCGATCCTCGGAGGCCGGGTGGGTACATCGGAGCGGAGTCAGCTCGGGGTTGACAGAGTGTGTGATGAGGGATTGAGCTGCCTGCACCTTGAGTTTGGGTTCACTTTGGATAGATGCAGCGAAGAGAGGAGGCTCTGGGATTAGGCGCTTAGACATGTGATCTGCCTGTGTGCATTTTTTGAGAAAAAAAAAAGGCCCTAAAAATAACATAAACTATACTGTCCTGAACTGAGCACTCAGATCTGTCTCAGATGAATCAATAGCAAGAATGCTGAATTTATCTTGGGTAAAAAAAAGCCACCTTGTTGTGCCAATATATGCATTTGTTAGGAGTGTACATTACGAATGGAGGTCGTTATGAAAGAAATATGTGATGATGTTTAGGTTTTAGTGGGGATGAGGGCTGAGTCTAGGCAAGGAGGGGGTTTAAGTTTCAGTTTAAAAGCCTGGTGTGTTTCGGCTGTTCTGTTTTGCTCCGAAGCCAGTGAGCCATGAGAACCCGAAAGACTCGGGCCTGCAACAGTCCAACGAATTAAGGACATATAAGGACTGGTGGTCAGTCACAGAGGTGGATACTCCTATTTCCACCTTCACCTTCTCTGTGAAAAGACGTCACACTGAAAAGATGTTCCACATACAATCATTTTGGCTTTTACAGTCCCCTCTATGCCATTTCTGAAGAAGAATAACATGCAGAAGTCGCTTTAATTTGACACAGGGAGTCTTCTAGTTGCTATCATTGTCCAGTTATCATGTCATTTGTGCATTCCCCCTCAGGCCTGTCTGACTCAGTGATTGAGCTCTGCTTGTTGTGTTGTGTTGTCCCAGCTGGTCTGTAGGAGAGTGGGGGGGCTGCAGCCGGAGCTGTGGAGGAGGGGAGCAGACGCGGCAGGTCCAGTGCGTCCAGAGAACCAGCCAGACCAACGTGGACGCCCCGGCCGACTCGCACTGCGCCCGGCCCACTCCGGCTCGGAGGCAAGCCTGCAACGCCCACAGCTGTCCACCGGTCTGGACCGCCGGGCCGTGGTCGCAGGTAGGCTTGTGGGAAAAGCGGTCGACGACGTCATGTGAGAATCTACGGTTTTTACAATGTGCTGACGCCGATGTAAGTCAGCAGAGGCGTGCCGCTGCAGTTCTTATCCACAGCTGGGGGGGGAAACATCAAAGTCGCACATTTGCCTCTACACACTGTTGCTAAGGGACCCCATAGCCTTGATGGCTTCACCACATTTTACGACAGTGATCTCAGTGGCTTTAAAGCATGAATGTGCCCACTGAGACCTCCCAGTTCCTATACAGTTTGTGCGCTGACTTGTCTCCCTGTTAAACTTTTTTTTCAACTGTCATTTTAGCCAACATGTCCTTAACTGCCTGCCACAAACGGTGTCCAGTGTACTTCCTCTGTGGGGTGCAGTGCGTCACAGCCCCTTGTTTCTTGAATGTGGTGAAATACTTTCAAGATATTTATTCAGGCCGTGCCATCAGATGTGTGTGTAGGATCAGAATGAATATCGGAGGGTTTGTTGGACCGTCTCAAAGGAAGTACCAAGGAAATAAAGCTAAATAAGTTTCAATGCTTTATACAATTTATAGACACTCATCTTGACAAATCTTGTAGACAAATCCTTTCTTTCAGGCTACTTCTAAAATGATGAATGCACTTGAGAAAGTTGTGTGTGATCTTCCAGCCATAAAGAGAAAGTTGCATTAAAGCATTTAAGGATATCAAAATGTATGAATATCACGTTTCTGTTTCTTTGGCAGTGTTCTCGTAAGTGTGGCAGCGGCCTGAAGAAGAGGACGGTTCTGTGTACGAGCTCTGACCCGGCGGCCCAGACGCTCACAGACGGTCTGTGTGCCGGCCCGTCAAAACCCGCCGGTCAGGAATCCTGTTTCATCAAACGCTGCCAGAAACAACGCAAAGTCCAATGGTTTGTCTCCACGTGGCAAGAGGTAATTTGAGTTTAGTTATGAAGATTGATGAAAAACTATAGAACTAAAATGATTACAGCATGAGTAATGCAGTGTGCTGCCTGGCTTGGCCAGGTCTCCCTCTCAATGGGACTCTCTTGGTGAAATAAAGGTTTAAATAAAAAATGTCCATAATGTCCTAATGTCCATTTCTTTGGTTTCTCTCCTTCTTTGAATGTCCAGTGTTCGGTAACATGTGGCCGTGGCTCTCAGGCACGCTTCATCAAGTGTGCAGAGAAGGTGTGTATTGCATGTGTTGCAAAACATTGATTCCTACTTATTAAAATAGTAACTTTAAACAATAGTTTAATGGCAAAACACTGCTTTAAATTCTCACGTCTTCAAATCCTGATTTGTTATAACTTAGGTTTAACTTTTTTTCCTGTACTTTGTATATTTAATACATGCAGTGCTACGTGATTGTATTGCAAATAATACTTTTCTTGAGGGTGTCAATGGAATATTCTGCTTTACGTGAATATTTTTCGTTTCCATAATGCAGGACACTGCTGGAAAGTACAGAGAGCTCGCTGCCAAGAAGTGCCACCACGTCCCCAAGCCCACCGTGGTGCTCCAGAGGCCCTGCATCCCGGCTGAGTGTCCCGTCCGCACCACGCCGCCGGTCCACCGGTGGAGCATGCATCATGTCCCCCACCCACCTCAACCCCTCCCTGCACCTCTGCCTCAAGCAGAGTGGCACTCGTCTCCTTGGTCTCAGGTGCGTTTAACCTGGAGGGGGATCACTTAGCTGAGTTAGCTAGCCTTTAGCTAGTTCCTTAGCCGTGTAATGAGCCCTAGCTTTTGTACGCGCATCAACACCTGGCGGTCGACAAGAGAGGAGGAATTGAATGTGTTGTGTGTTAACATGCTATCTTTCATGGAGGTGTTGTGTCTTTGTACTCCACAGTGCACGGTGACGTGTGGTGGGGGGGTGCAGGCCAGGACAGTCCAATGCCTGGTCCAAGGGAAGCCGTCCCCTGGCTGTGCCCTGCATCTGAAACCCTCCATGTCCCAGGCCTGCAACACCAACTTCTGCCCGCAACCTGAGAAGAAAGGTAACCGCAGCTCTGACAGATCACAGTACTACTTTCATGCTTGTATACAAACTCTTGTAATCTGTACACAGGAAAAACAGGGGAGTAATGTTTCCGGAGTTACAATAATTTTCCTCTAAAGAAGTAATATTTCATTATTTTGGAGCGTCTATTGGAGTAAAACAGTGCGACCACGCCCACCAAGGGTCCTTAAGTTACATTCTTTTTCAATATGAGTCAAATTTACTTTGACAAATTTACTGTGTAGTCAAAGCAGAGTTATCACAATATCCTGTCACAATAGAAACAAGCTTTCATGAGTTTTTTTCCCCCCCTCACAGACCTTGCATGCAGGGACTACTTCAACTGGTGTTACCTGGTGCCCCAGCATGGAGTCTGCAACCACAAGTTCTATGGAAAGCAGTGCTGCCAATCATGTTCAAATTCAAACCTATAATCATACGGAGGGACTCTGTGGCACAGACAGATAGGTAATTAGATAGACAAAAGACTATATTTGACATCCATGCTTGAAAAGACAGTGTTTTTTTGCTTTAAGCGTGTGCCGGGCACTGAAAACAAGTGACGCTTCAACGGAAAGTGCAAGGAAGTCACTTTTTTGTGGCCTTTCTTCTCCCTGTGATGCCGGACATCTGGATGCAAGAACTTGATCCACTACACAGGGAAGGAATCGGGACAGTACATATAAAGGAGGGAGTTATGAGGAGGAACGAGCAAAATGGGAATCTTGATTAAAGCATAGGGCTGACATATCCAAAAGAAACTGAAAGCCTTTGTTTATATACTGTATGTAATTGCACAGATCTGTGCCCAGGACACCCAACATCTCCCCGGTCAACCACAGGCCAATGATGGCGGGCCAATAACGAAATAAGGGTTGACGAGTTTTCAGGCACCGCCACGCAACAACACGCGATATACGCCCTGGTCTGGTCTTGTCTGGTCTGCGATTTCTTGATCAATCGGAAATCTGAAGGTCTGATAATGAAAAGGGATGTTTCGAAGAAGCAAGGAGGAAAACATCATTTTACTCTGCGGCTTGATCGAAAACAGACCGGGAATCATCAAAGTGGGCTTCATCAATAGTTGGACAATAGCAAGAAGCTGTGTGAGAGAGCAAGGAAAGAGCAGAAATGAAATGCGTCACACACACACACACACACACACACACACACACACACACACACACACACACACACACACACACATACATGAGAGCGATTCTGAGACGGGTCAACTGTGTGAACTGACTTTCACACTCAGCGGTGCTACAACGTTGTCTTCTGTCACAAGAGCAACGGGAACTCCTCAAGTTTCAGGAAAGAACACGTGTACAGTATTGTTTGTTTTATTTATTGGCTTTACAATACAGCGTTGCTGGAAGACTGTATTAATAAGCAGCATAAATGTGTCATTTTATTACTCTGCCCTAAGCCCGTGACCTTTATATTTTGTATTATGTTTTATAGGATTACATGCTGACAAACTGCACTTTTTTTTTTTTAATTAAAAATATTTACTTTATTTTTGAAGAAGAAAAAGATGTGATGTCAAAAGCCCAATTCAGTATATCAACATGGATTCAGTGATTATTTACAGCAGCCGCCGAGTCCAAATCTGTATTAATGACTAAAGGTATGAACCGGATCTGCTCCATCCATCCATCACAGGGGCCACGTTATTACACAAGTCATGTATTGCATGAATTGATACGGCACGAACATCATGCATTACATATTGTTGTGGTTAGACAGGTGATGTTCACAATGTAAGCGAAATAACAATAAACAAACGTGAGTCATGTCAGCATCTCAATTGTGGAACGAGTTCTGATTTCCATTCATTTGAGTCGTTCCTTTCAGGTGTCAGTTTGAGGGAATTCCGCCTGACCGGATTTACCAAACTTTGCTAAATATATATTCATAACAAGATCAGGAAGGGAACGTAATCCCTTCAGTCATATTTTCTTTGGGCTGAAGACCTCAACTGGGCCTGATTTGTTCATCATATACTGATAAAGATGCGTCTTTCATCTCTATGTACACAAGGCAGAATAAACAGAACAGGTCAAGTCAGTTGCTCGTTTAGAAATTGATAAACCTGCAATAATACAATTTTTTTTTGGCCATTTTGGGGGAAGTTCGTCAGCTTTTGTTTGAAGTGGAGCTTCTGGCCACCAGATGAATGTAAGTCCAAAGCAAACTCATCTCTCAGCTCTGGTTTTGGTCTTCAACTACTGAGAGAAGTACCGTGCTCTTTGACAGCTCAATATGTTCACCATGCTAGTCGCTAACTGTGCCGTGGGCAGGACACATACAGACGTTTCTTTTTTGGGGGGGATATTATAATGAGGACATCTTGATGCCGCTTGAAACAAGGTTGATGAGAGCAGTGACTCAAAACCATAAAGTTGTGGGCCATCAAAAATAATGAGCTGAAAAGGCTTAAATCCTCCGTAGGGCTGAGGGACAGTGCAGAGTCTGTCATTCTGTGTGGGTTTGTCTGTGGCTTCTTCTTTCTTTCTAAAATTAAGCATCCGGCCATTATAGGTCTATCTGGTACACTGTAAAAAAAGAATAGTTGGACCAACTTTATTTAATTACTTAAATTGGTAAGTTTTTCCAAACTACCGTAAAAGTCGGGTTACAAGCCGCTCCTACCTCCGGTCAGTGTCCCCGCTGTAGCAAGCTAGGAGCAGCACTAGCTAACGCTGCTGCTAGCTGGCGGCTGCTGCTAGCTGCTAGCTAGCGGCTGCTGAGAGCGGCCCGCGTCCCCTCTGCCCAAGTCGGGTGTCGAGTCTGGTCCCGCTACCTTTGGTGGTTTTCGGAGAGCTAGCAGAAGTTAGCGGACGTTAGCGGGGAAGTAACGGAGCGCTAGCAGGAACCCCAGCTGGCTACAGCGGGGAGCTAACGGGGATACTGACCGAAGGCAGTAGCGCTCGTAACCCAACTTTTACGGTAAGTCAGTTAGATTAACACAATTGCTTTAAGTCAGATGTATGTCATAATTTGATGGTTTTTAAAGCAATGGTTTGCACTCCAACTTAAAATTAAGGGAAATCAACTTAAAGTTTCCCGTTTTTCCAACCATTATTGAGATATACAAGTTGACTTGTCTTGTTTATTTTCTGTCAAGTTTATTTTCCTGGACTGAGCCATCTTCTGCAGTTTATGTGCCACCACACCACGGGTTTTGATTGTATGTCATATCAGTGACACAAGAAGAAAAAATAAGATTTAAGAAATGGCCCCATAGCCTAATTCTATAATAAGATTTTGTCATCAACTCGCAACGAAGTGCAACACATGAGGCGATCAGTGTTAGCCTTTTCAACACATACGACATCTTGTGTCCGGCCTTTACACTTCAGTCATTTCTCAACAAGTAAAGTAGACACAGATGCCCAAAACAAAAATCACCATTGTCATAACGCTCGGCCGCTCCCCTTCAGAGAGAGAGAGAGAGAGAAGGAGGGAGAGAGGAAGAGAGAGAGAGAGGAATACAGTTGAAAGTAGGGCGGAGGGAGGGCATCTATGTTTTTGGTGCTGTCATAGAAAAATGCTGTGAGAAAGAGAAGGAGTGAGCCAGAGGGAGAGGTGGGTATGGAGAGGAAAAGGGGTTTTCCTCCATGTCAACCACCTCCCTGTAGCTGATTTATATGGTCAGCTGTGGTACTCTGACTGTGTGTGTGTGTGTGTGTGTGTGTGTGTGTGTGTGTGTGTGTGTGTGTGTGTGTGTGTGTGTGTGTGTGTGTGTGTGTGTGTGGACACTGTATTTATATTAATTAATGGCAGTTCACAAACACTCAGAGTCACATTAATCTATAACAACTGGAGTTATAGTACACTATGATCCTTGCAACAAATAAATGTCAATAACGGACCATTAATTATGACTTCCCACTATTTAAAGATATGCAGTTCAGGAGTTAATGCAATTGTGTTTGTCTGTCAGTGTGAGTTAGCCCTGTGATAGCCAGGCGGCCATTTTTTTTGGTGTGCATTACTCTCCAAAGATAACTATCCTTTTTCAGTAATTAGGCCACCAAAAACAATAATGTATTGCTTTCGTGGCTTTTACTTCGACTTTCATTTGAGAGCAAATTAATTTACACCTGACTGTATAATTTGCGACAGAGGTTAAACAAAGCAAAAAAGAAGAGTCAACCACAAAAATCCAACCACACAAGAAGAAAGGGATTAGGAGGAAGAAGCGTTTTGTTTATACAAAGATTGTGATCAGACAAAGGCTTCCTGTAGATAACAAAGGTGATCGAGACAAATCTGGCAACATCCAAAGTGTTACCTAACCCATGTCAGGTAACAGGAGAGATTATCTGTCACAGAGAGACAGGAAGAGAGAAAGAGAGCATGCCCAGCACTCCCTTTTCCACTTAAAAAAGCCTATGCTATCTCTGACGGCATCTGTTTGGAGAGATTTGGCTCTTTAGCCTTGAGGCTACACTCTGAAGGTTCATCTGAAGTTACAGGGTTATTATCTTTCCGTCAGGATGCACCTACAACAATCTAGCACCTTTGGTTGTTTCCTCTCAGCTATGAGAATTACTAGGCTGGAGACGACTTGCTGCTGCAGTAATGAGGACCATTGTGGGGCACAACCAACAGGCAATTATCTCAAAATGCATGTCTGTATTTATTCATTGTAAAAGGTTCTTAAATTCATGACCAAATGATCTCCAAAGTATCAATTTAAAGACTTTTTTTGTTGTGGTTTGTGTATAAACTCTTTGGTGTTGTATCTGGACCTTGACTAATAAGGAAGCAGTTAGTGGGACAGAAAGAGAGACAGAAAGACAGAGAGAGGTAGGAAGGAAAGGCATAGCTTGGGAACACTTGTTATTTTTTGTACAACAGTGCCCTCTGCTGACTATATAGAGGGAATACCAATACACGTTCCAGCATAACTGTGAGGGCTGTGTATTCTTGTGAAGTATATGTGTACAGTCTAGTCTAAGTCTAGAGGTAGCTTTAGTTGATATAACTTTAAGTTTAGAATGGGATAGGGTCTCTTACCAATGTGTCAAAACGTAGTTCCCTGACCGGGAATCGAACCCGGGCCGCGGCGGTGAGAGCGCCGAATCCTAACCACTAGACCACCAGGGACCATTCCGAATTTCGAACGTCAATTAGAAATACAATATCACATTTGCAAACGTACCATTACGTATCATTATTCTGTTTGATGTAATCCATAGATGTCATGCATTGCCGTACTAAGGTACATGAGTTGAATTAACGCAAAGCTTCATTGTCGACTCTATGTGGTATTGTCTGAAGAAGATGAAATAGCCTATCGAACAGTACACTACGTTGAGTAACGTCAGTGTAAACTAGACAGTTACAGCGCCCCTACTGGCCGCCACACGCGGTTACAGCATAGGTGCCTTAACAAACTGCCTGAATCAAAATCCGAATGTCCGGAAACATCCTATTTCCGTCGACAAAAAAAAAGTACTCAACTGAAAGCCTTTGTTAGTCATATTTAATTGAATCCAATCCAGAACGTAAAAGCGAGTACAACTTTTTAAGAAATATATAATTTAGGTAAACCGGCATTTCGCAAAGCTTCCCCCGTGAGGACCTAGCTCGGGTCCTTGGTCAACGTGGGATACACGAAAATGTGAAGTTTATTTTGAACCTGTCTGGGATTTGTTTTCACCATGGTCGTCTATTCATAGAATATAACACAACGCCGGTGTGATCCGTCTTATCATGATGCCGGGGGACAACCAGTCCAAAACGGCAACAATGGCCGCGGACACGATGGTTGGAAACTGTCAAAACTGCCCCGTCCTGCATCAGGTCAGATCATCTTTCTACAGAAAAGTCAGTCAAAAAGTTCCGTTTCGTCTTTATAGACTGGACGTAAACAGGCTACGACTGTTGTGACGTGCATCTGAATCAATGTGTCGCTGTTGTAATCTTATCAGCTCGAGTAAACGTTGTTGGTGATAATACAATGTCCCTATTTGTTTTGGTTTTGCTTCTTCCCGTCTCTCATTACAGAGCCTGGCCGAGTATGTGACGTCATTTCTGGCGCTGAAACAGAAGATAACGGTGACAGAGTGAGTAGTGATGACTTGTAGTTGCCATGGTGATTGTCTCATCGTTAACATCGTTACCGTTAGCTTGTTGCCGGATGACTTGACCTTTACTGAGCTGGACACTAGCGTTAACACACCGGGCAGTCTTCAGGAGATGCACCCCGACAACGTACCTGCGGGTATCAGGTGCTAACTAGTTTAATTATTCATTTTTTTAAAAAGATGTGCTTACTAATTATGAATTTTAACGGACCATTATGTGTTATCAAGGTGAACTAGTTAAGCTAGCTGACTAAACCTATTTGAATGTGTCGAAGTAAAACACTGAAAATCAATTGGGTAGATAACCACAAAGTTTTAACTTTTTAACCTTGCGTTTGTATTTATTGTTAATATAACATAATCAGTCAATATCACTATTGTATCACTAGTAACTGCTTTTTTTCTCTACATCTTCCGCCGCACATCTTTTCCGACTAACCTCTAACTTGAATAAAGATAGTAGCACTTTAGTAGCACTTAAATGACATTTACTAATAGCACTTAGTAGTTTGGCTTTCTTGAAGAAATTGTACTTTCTTGATTCTTGTTGTTCTGAGTTTGTACTCGTGGCTGAATGCACTTATTGTAAGTCGCTTTGGATAAAAGCGTCAGCTAAATGATTATGCATTATTTGCATTTTTGCACTCTCCTATTGTTTGTTATTGTTTGTTGTTTTTATTTACACCTCACACAATTAATATACACAAACATAATTGCACTTCTACTGTTTAAGTTAATTTAATTCCTACATTAATACTGTTCTTTTTTCTTTCATCCAGCTATTTTTATTTTTATCTTTTTCTTTATTTGTATTAGTATTATTATTGCGTATATCTTATATCTCTTTCATCCCTGTTGTTTTTATATCTTATCTTATTTTCTGTGTAAATGGCTGCTACTCGACACCAAATTTCCCTTTGGGGATTAATAAAGTATATATTCATTCATTCATTCATTCATGTAATGTATGATGCTAAATTGTGGCTCGAAGTAACTAAGGTGTCAGGAGGGAAAAAAAGTTGTGCTAAGTTACTTAAAGAATCTCAGAATGATGTAACTCTGATCTCCCTGTGTAGTTTCTGAAGGATTCATTCCTGTTGTGAACGTGTTTTCTGCAGCGACGCGATCCGGCTTCAGCAGCAGCTGGAGGAGCTGCAGAGCAGACTACTGATGCTGGAGAAGAAGACGGCGGATTACGAATCTGTCCAAGCTGAACTGGAGGAAAAGAAGGTACGTCCTTTCTTAGTCGAGTCCCATTTAAAGGATGTTCCCTCTAATTGTTCCTGCTGCCATGCTGATACTGATCCAGTATTCACGCTGTGTTTATTTTTTGATAGAGCGCTCTTGAGACCTACAGGAGGATGTCGGAAGAGATGGACAAATTGAAGCAGCAAAACAGCAAGACAATGACAGAGTAAGAGATAAATATATTATATCATATTATAACGGTGTTATCTTTGTGTTGGTACAATGTGAACTATCATTTTCTCACCCCTCAGGAATGTTAAGCTTGAAGACCAGCTCAAGGATTTGGAAGGTACTTGGCATTCATTCACATGCTCTAACTTTAAACCATACTATAATTTGTAAATTATTAATGTATTCAAATATGTGAAAGGGTTTGTTTGTTTTTTCGCTTAATTTTCTTTCAAAATCTCAGAACTGTCAGAATCACAGTCTCTTGAAAACGCACAGCTGAAGAGGGAAAAGGCCAGTGTAGAAAACAATTTGCTGGAAACGCAGGTAAACTAAAAAAGTGTAATTTGAATCTCATAAGTGACGACGAATGGGAACCTATAAACTTCATTTATATTTTCACATCTTTTCAGACGTCTTTGAGGAAATCTCAAGCACAAGCAGACCGGGTCGATGAATTGATAGAAGAGAACGCCAAGACAACAATCATGTAAGAGCGTGCACTCGCTTTGCAGATGTGGTTTCTTCTATTAGACATCATCACTCTGTGTCTTTTTGTGTGATATGACAGTTAGATAGATATGACACTTTGATGGACTTTTATGTTATGATTATTCATGATTAATTGTTTATTATTTTCATCATGCTTTTGAGAAAAAAAGTAATTTATAAAACAAAACTATGCTAAAAGTTCCCATGTTTTTTTTCCCTCAACAGAAAGAACAACATTGAAAATAAAGTTAGGCTGCTTGAAGGTTTGTATTGAACGTTGGAGTTCACACGACAGCACGTCTTGAATCTGCGTTTGTGTGAGCTCTGATGTTTCTGGTCTGTGTTTCAGATTTTGTGAATCATAAAATTAACCACCTGACCAAAGAAAATAATCTGCTGTTGATACATATCGATGACCTTCAGGTGCAGTAATGACCTTTTTATAGATGTCAATTTGGTGGAAGTATTTCTTAAATAATGTTGAAATGACCTTTCTTTTGTGTATGCTTTCAATACATTTGCAGGTGAGACTGATGAAACTGGAAAGAGAAAGGAATAAAGGTAAATGAGGAACGTTTACAAATACAGTGTTCCAGTTTTTTTTATTTTTTGCTGTGGTCAAATGTCAAAAGGTTAGCTTCGCAGTAAACTAAATAAAATAAATAGCCCAATTGAACACATGTTTAAAATGATGTTTCAAAAGCGCTTCTGTAGAAGGATTTTTTTTTTTTAATCTATAAAACAGCAGCAATTTTTCTGACTTAAAATTATATTTAAATATCTGTATTTTCTCTCGACAGAATATAAGAGCACATCGACTCAAGCGCGCGCACCTGAGGAGCCTAAAGTTGACAAAGGTATCCAATCAGCTTCACCTATTATTCATGACATTAACTTAAGGAGCCTATCACATGCAGATAGCTGTCATTTTCACTTCTGCAGCGCGTCATTGTTTGTGTCTGTGTTAATTTTTTTCAGAAAAGTTCCAGATGCTGCTTCAGAACTTGTGGGCATGTGTGGAACCTAAGCAGCAGCTCTCTGCCAACTTGATGCCCGTATCTGGTGAGGCACCACGAGGCTGTCGTGTACATCTGTGTGTTATTACTAGCTTTACTCAAGACGTGTCTTCACTTTGAATTCTTAATACTTACATTTTTGTTGGTTATTGTGATTTCAGAGTCCGGGTCCAAACCAGCTCCACCCTTCTCTCCGCAGAACAGGCCACGCCCTCATCCGAGTGGCGCTTTGCCATCTGCTCCCCACAAGCCTCGTGAATCTCCCCGTTACCCCACGCAAACAAGTGGCACTTTTACACAGTTAAAACCCTTTCTGAATGGGCGGAAGGAAACGGACACTCCCAAAGAGAGCACGCGGTTGTCCAAGGAAAGTAAAACCGAGGAGTCGTCCGCTGACCTGGACAGCTCCGCCGAATCTGTTGGGGAGATACTGGCATTGTTCAAACCAATGCTCCCCTGCATATCGCCTCTGCCAGATTCGGTAAGAAATCATAAATATTACATGCACATGCTTTGATTGTTTCCGACAAAAGCGTTGCACGGGAATAGTATTACCTGAAAGTGTCCGCAAATTACCAACCATGTGATAATTTTTGTGAAGCAGACGTGGGGTCCCCGGGTAATACTAGTTGTGCGCAAAGACGGGCTTCATATTTATGATATATAGATGAATGGTGGTTCGTGCAAGGTGCTGTGTTGCAGTCTCTTTATATAATTCATTCACAATGCAAGAATCGTTAGTACAACTACAATTAATGAGCAATCTCACTTCTGCAGTCACAGAAGATGGACCTGGTTTCTGGGGATCTAAAAGGCATTTAATTTATTAATATTAAAATAAGGACTTAATTGGTATTGTCAGAAGTCTTAAAAAAGACATTGGTATTGAGGATGGTTTAATTCATTTTTTATTTTCTAACATCGGCATTTTTAATCTAAAAATAATTGCTCACATATTTTTGAAGACATTTATCTATTTAAGTTAAATATAATTCCAAAGTGGTCTTTTAAGCACTTCTGATCAGCCTGGTGCCTCTCAACGTGCCATGTATGGTTGTATCTTATGACAAATTACATTCATGTTCTTTTTCTTCCTTTCTGTCGTCTTGTAGGACACAGAGATGGAATCTATGGAGACAAATGATTGCGAAAAGGAAAACCCTCCCAAGACCTCTGATGGCGGTGTTCTTCACGCCCGAGAAGAGTCCCTCCTCATCACCCCATCAGTGACGAGCAACGGTCCGAACTCTTCCGCACCGCCAACGCAGGAGACAGTGGACTTAGCAGAGGTCACAGCACCAGAGGTCACAACACCAGAGGTCACAGCACCAGAGGTCACAGCACCAGAGGTCACAGCACCAGAGGTCACAGCACCGGCAGTGGAACACGTTCCCAATGAAAATGACTCCGAAGGCTCGGCACAAAATGAGTTGAGCGCCGTTACGGAAATGAAGGACACAAGTGGCACAGCTGGGGAGGAACTGCATCTTGAAGAACACATGCCGATTGAGCAGGACCCGGCAACTGTGCAGCTGGTGTCGGCATCGTCTTCTTCCTCCTCCTCTGCAGACATTACACTTTTGGAAAGTCAAGATCTGCCCTGCAGGTTAAGTCTCAGTAGCGAGAGCACATCTCAAAGGGAAAATTCTCCCGAAGAGCCAAAGGAGGATCGGTCGGAGACGATTACGGAGATGGAAGTTGAGGCAAGCCCCAGCGATGTTACTGGTGCTGAAGCAGTCACTCCCGATGGTGGAGGGTCCCCCAGAAGGAGCGATGCAACTGCACTCCCTGAAGAAACGGGAAATGTGCCGTTAGTTTCTTCCTCAACGTTCACGGACTCTGTGACGGACACGGAGGCTACAAATACAGAGAACGGTTCAGGAGTGGGGGAAAGTCTTCAGGACTATTGTGGCAGTCCCAGAGGACAGGACGGTCCAGGTGCCACCGTCGTTGAACCCCAGGAGAGCGAAATCTGTCTGAACAAGGACACGGAGGTACCAGACGATAGCCTCTGTTTGTCAAGCAGCGGCGACGGCATTGTTAGAGCCTCAAATGGACATGGTGATGCATCCTCAGAACCTCTTGCGGGGGAAGTTGGTAAGAAAGCACGAGCCGTTAGAGTGGTCGGCGTAGCAGCTTCTCCCTCAGCGTCAAGTGGTGATAACGGTCCTCCGTCTCCCAGCGAGGTTCCGCTGTTGAAGATGGAGGATGCTGAGCCCCATGCCGACTGTGAATCTGCTCAAGCGAATGTTGAAACTCCGTCAAAAAAGGACGTCGACGCGGAGACATTGAACAGCGAAACGCTAGCAGACGGCGGGCCTCCCCTCTCCGACTCCCCAGAGACCGTCAACTACGAATCTCTGAAAGAAAACATACACTCGGCATGCAGGCAGCTGAGTCCTACATGTCTGTTGCCCTCTTTGGAACTGCAGGCTTTGGAGGAAGACCTTGTCATCGAAAAGGCCGTCGGAAAAGAGCTGCTTCAGAACGGCGTAGACGCAAGGGACCATAAAGTGGCGAAATATAACCTGCGCTCTGTCAGGTCCACCACCTCATTAAGGAGCGTCGCCGCTGCCACGAATGGACAGAGTGAATGTTTGGAGTCGTGCATAAAAGTGCCTGGAAGACAGAGCCCTCGTGTGATTAGAGCGGGGAAACCGAGCCCCGTGGCACGTTCAAGCGCAGCTCGGCCATCAGAGTGCATCGGCCAAGTTCGCTCTGAAATGGGCCCCCCTCTTCCTCGTCTCTTAACCCCCCTGACCACGCCTCCGAAGGCGGGCAAATCAATCAATCCGAGGCAGGCTATTGGGAAGCTCTCCTTTCCCTCGCCCATGGATCGACTGGCTTCGCCGACCACTTCTGTCCAAGCCCACCTGACCCCCACAAGCCAGCGCCTGAGTTCCTCGTCTTTAAACAGTCCACTCCGTCCGAACGGAGTCCCGTCGTCGCCGCTCCAGTTCGGCTCCGCCACTCCGAAACACGCCGTGCCCGTCCCGGGTCGCCTGCCGTTGACGGCAATGAATTCTTCCCCGTCGTCGTCCTCCAGTCCATCGCAGGAAAACTCCATGAGGATCCTGGACACCATGTACCCCGAGCTCTCGGCCCACGGCCGGACCCTGAGCATCCTCAGGGGCAACGTCGGTCTCGGCATCTGTCCGTCGGAGAGCGGGACGTCCCCGACGTCGACCGACAGCCAGGTGTCTTGCTTCAACTCCACTTCGACGGCCTTCACCAAGACGGAGACGAGAGGAGCGAAGAGGCCGGCCCCGTATCTGCCTCAACCTAAAAGCAGCAAATGTCTCCGGCTAGATAACTGCTCGCCCACCGTCAGTCGCAAGCAGGCGGCTTCCTCCGCCTCCTCAAACAGCGGCGAGGAGACCACCTCGCCCCACACTCCGAGCGCCACGCCGCTCAAAGACGAGACGACCCCTCCTCCGGCAACGAAGGTCGCAGAGCCTGCTGAGCAAAACCTTATAGAGAAATATTTCAAGCAGATTGAAAGCCAGGCGTTCGATCTGCTGCCCGTGATCCAGAGCCACCTGTATGTCGGCAACCTGCCCAAAAAGCCCGTCCTGAGAGACGAGGAGAAGGAGGTTATCTCTGAGATTTGCCGCATCGGCTCGGTGAGTGCAGTGGTTTACTGGGCTTGTGTTTTGGAACTTTGACTCTTGACGTTCATCGGCTGAACCTCTGGTTGCTTTGCATTGCTTTTCCAGTATAAGTAACGGTATGTTCTTTAGAGAAATTATCTTTTTTGGGGGCACATGTCGACTACTTTTAGCAAAAAAAAACTGCATATACACAGTAATTTTGGAAGGAAAAGAGTATATGTACGAAACAAGTCTGTGTCCACGTGAAATGAACTGTGCATGTTTTGTGTTTTACTCTTTTCAGCTTGAGGCAGATTATATGATGTTGCCCATCCTGAAAAAGCTGAAAGCGGAGAAAAGAGATCTAAGCAGAAACTACATGCAGGCCCTCTGCAGAGTGTACACGGGCATCTGTCGACAGAAGAGAGACTGGGAGAAGGCTCACATCCTGGCCTACAGCCTTCTCACTGAAGGTGAGCAGTTTGGGCCTCACACACACACACACACACACACACACACACTCTCGATACAAGTTAAGTCTTTTCGCTCCACTGTGAAGACCGTCTTTATTTTTTCACCTCAGCGTACATTTGGTTGATGCTTTCTTTTGCTTTCTCATTGTGTGCCCTACTGCAGAATTCCCAGACTCTGCTACGCTGGTGTTGTTCATGGTGACGACATGGCCCAATGTTCTCTCACACAGTAGCTCTCTGTGCCAGGCCATACACACCGTCACCAAGCTGAAGGCACAAGAAAGCGTCCGCAGCTGCCTTTCAGCGTTCCTTGACTGGGAGAAGGTGAAGGATTTGTAGAGATGGGGCTCTTCATTTTGTCATGCTGTGTTTCTGTACTCGACTTTAGCTTGTTTTGAGTTACATCTTCAGTCTCCTATTGGAGAATTTTAGACACTTTGCGGTCATTATTCTGCTATATATATGGATACGGTTTGATTTTTTACCTGTGTGACTGTAGTTCAGAGTTCTTTCCCATTTGCACCCCCCCTCAAACGCTTTCAGAGGACTCCTTCTAAATGATTTGTCTCCATCTTGCTGCAGAGTCCTCCCTGTGACATTGACACGCTGATCTCCAGAACACTCTCGGATATCCGGTCCGGGTCGAGCCTGTCCTTCACGACACACCATCGCTACGGGCATGACGTCGGTACTGAGGCGTGGCAGAATATCTTCACGCTGCAACTCCTTTGTTCACACAAGAAGTGGAAGTGGACCTACGAGAACATATTGGGGTATGCTATTTTTTTTTCTAACTTGAAGCTGCGGTGCCTCGTGATGTAATTTTGAATTCTTCCAAACAGACTCTTCTGTAAGTAATCTTTGTGAAGCTTGGTTAGAGAAATGACTTCTTTTTGAAAGCATGTGTATCTGTGTCTGTCTCCTGTGTTGATCTGTTCTGTTTGCCTTGACAGCAAGGAGTTGTGGCCATTGATGAACACTTGGGTGTCCCAGCCCAGAGGGCAACAAGTCCCCGTCTCTGATATGAGCGTCGCCACCATCCTGCGGCTCATAGGTCAGTTGTTTTGATCATTTAATCAACCTGAAAAGATGTGTAATTTAAAGATCACCAAGGGGCCGTCAATGATTTAACTATCTTTTTGTTCTTTTTAATAGGATACCTCTGTCGCCTGGGACTCAAAGAGAGGTGTGTTTCCTCGGTGGAAACGGTCGCCAACGTCATGAACTCGTTCGGAAGACATGGACAGGCTGAAGGTATGAAATATGAGAAATTCCTTGCTTTATCGTTAGATATTTGGAATGCAGATCAGATTATCTTTTCCATGCACACAACTACTTACCTGTGTATTTAAGCAAATTCCAGTATTTATTTCTCAACCTGGCATTTTCTAGTATATTCAAGTGTTTATATTTATTTTGTATATACATATTAAATTGTTGAAAAATTTAAATAAAAAAAAAAAAAAAAATATATATATATATATATATATATATATATATATATGTATATATATATATATATATATATATATATATATATATATATATTATTTTTTTTTATATACATATAGAGATTTAAAAAAATATATATATATATTAAAAAAGACTTAAAATATATATATATTGTTTTCTTTAGATAAATATATATATATATAGAAAGATTTAAAATATAGATATATATATATTAAAAAAGACTTAATATAATATATATGTAATATATATATTTTTTAATATATTAAAAACAATATATATATATATATATATATATATATATATATATATATATATATATATATATAAAATATATTTTTTTAATATATATATATATATATATATATATATATATATATATATATTTTTTGTTTGTTATAAATAATATATATATTTTTTGTTTGTTTGTTTTTTGTTATAAATAATATATATATATATATATATATAATTTATAATAAAAATAAATAAATATATGTATATATATATATATATATATATATATATATATATATATATATTCATATATATTCATGCTCTGACATCCAGCAGATGTATTTCCTTAAGGAGTCTAATCGCATCATGTCCCCCCAGGTGTGCCATGGGAGGTCCAGTTAGCCGCCATCTACTGCATCTACGACCTGTCTCCCTGCAACCCCAACCAAGCCCTGGAAGCCATGGCGGAATGGAGGGGAGAAACGTCTGGGAGCGTCCCTCCTGCAGTCACCAGCTGCATTACCCAGTTAGCTTCGGTCTGCAGACAAGGTTACGAGCTGAGAAAGACGCACTCGCCGCACTCATCCACATGAACATGCATGCGAGTCTGTTCCGATATCAAAGACGGGCGAAATAAACTATTTTAACTTACCGACTTGCAGCCAATGACAGAGCTGTTTACTGTTTGGGAACATTACAAATGAGTTTTATACACAGTGCCTGGAGGTTCATTAAGTCTGGAGTTGAAATGTGCAGAAGACGGTTTCAGACAGTCAAACGTTTTAGTTTTGTTTTTTTGTTACGTGCACTTCTACTTTATAATAATACATTATTTAAATGTACTTTTGTAGCAAATTTGTTCGACTTCTTTTATTGTTGGAGACATTTTAGCTGTCCACACCGTGTAATAAAGGTACTGGCACGACTCCCTGCTGTTCTCAGGTAATGTTCTAAAGTACTGTAAAATATGTCGGCCCATGTGTTCCGGTTTAATCGTGGCGCTGTTGTATATGTTTCTTCATTTGTGTGTTTGTAAATACGAGGTATTGCTGTTTGTGGCAATCTTATTTTTCATTCATACAGTAAATGCTTTGTACAGCTTAACATTTCAGAGGTTATTTAACTTTTTCAAATAAAAATTTCTAAATATTGAAAGAAATGGTGTCTGTGTTGGTGCATTATCTTCTCACCTGTCTCACTGCAATACATGCTAAAGCCATGAAACTGGTTATAAGGGGATGAGGAGTCTGTTTATACCTTTTCCCCTTGTAACCAGAGCAGTAACATTCACATAGGAAATTGGTGATAAAGGCAGCAAATAAGGATCCAGCCCAATTACTTCAACTATCACGTTTTAGCCATCCAGCCCGGTCTGGTTTGTGAAAAGTGTTGAATCACTTAAGAGCAACAATTTCCGGGGCCAGCCATCCTTCAAAATAAAAGCTCAACCCCACATTAGAGCCGTACACTTTGAAGTATTAAGAAACAGCGCCAAGTAAGTGTGTGGCCAAGTAAGTGTGTGGACATACAAGGAATTTGACTTTTTTTATTACTGTCGATGTACCTTCACGGAAATAGACATAAGACTTAAAAACAAAGACAAAAAATGTCAAGAAAACATGTATTTTGATATGTTATTGAAATGTTAAAAGACATGGAAAGGACATTATTATAGCTTTAAAAATAATAATAGAAAACAAGAATAAAAAATAATAATAATAATACTTTAAATCTTATAAAGCGCTTTTTTAATTACCCAAAGACGCTTAAATACATCTTCAAACTGGGAGAGTTGCACTTCCTTTCAAAAACATATCATCAATCAAATAAATAGATGATTAATACATGTTATTGATATTGCAGAGGGGGAAAAGTATCATTTTGAAATGCTTCTTAATTATTTAATTTTTTTTAACGGGCCTCATAACATAGAAGCCCAAAAGTCATAATTATGAGATAAAAAGACGAAATTACGAGATAGAAAGTCGAAATTATGAAATAGAAAGTCATAATTATAATTGTTTTATGTTATTTGTGGAAATGGGCTTCCAAACTCATATGATGATGAATTTAAAAAAAAGCAATAATATATTATACAAAATATAATTATATTTGTACTCATTTGGAATCGTGTCTTTGGTGTGTGTGCGGGACGTGTGATATGTTCTTTTAAAAAAAAAAAAATAGTTTAGCTTCCGGTTTGTTTGGCCTAAATATGGGGACTTTACGCACCTCTCTGTCTCGAGGGGTGTGTTCAAAAGATTTAAATCCCTCACACATGCGTAGACGCTGATCCGTGCTGCTGGGTGCGCCATATTGGCTGGTTTACATTGGGAGTGGAGTTGAAAAAAATAAAAAAAACGAATCAGTTTCAGGACATGAAGCATTGCAACGATGACAAGTAAATCAACGCGGTAGGATCAACTCGTTTTCTTGCGCGCAAAGTCTTCAATTTGCTCCAATTGCTCTCCCATTTTCCCCGCGAAGGAGATTCCTCGACTCTCAACTCCAAGTCCAAATGGATCCCAGGACCGCTTGGATCCAGCCGGAGCAGAAGGGACCTGCCAATTCCCTGTGGATGCACATTTGGGAGACCTCTCAGGGATTCAGAGCCAACCACCCGGGCACCGACAACCACCTCCACCGCAACTTTGCGGCGCAAAACTCAACGGAGTCCAACGGCGAGTATTGCAAAAATGTTGCGTCGGCGCCGGGGTGTGTGTTTGGGAAACTGTCGAAGCGAGACGGCGGCGGCGAGAGGGTGAATGTCCGGAGGAAAGGCTCGCTGTCGCCGTCCTCCTCCTCGCTGGACTCGGAGGCCGAGAGCTCCTCGCCCTCGGGCTCCTCGCTGCAAATCGATAATTTGAACGTCGCAGAGGAGGCCAGCCGGTTCCTCCACTACGGCGAGCACGAGCTGAACGAGAGCAACCTCAGGCAGCAGCGGCAGTGTCCTCCTCTTCCTCCGCCGCCGCCGCCGCCGCTCCACGCCGCTCAGCAACACTGTCGCAGCATGCAACAGCCCGGCGGCCACACCCCCGCCGGGACGAAAGCCCACCAGCATGGGACCAGCAAGCACCACCAGTCCCACCACCACTCCCAGTCCCAGTCGTCCGGCCGCAGGAGGCACCTGAGCAGAGCCAACACGTTCCACGGCCTCAACCCGCTGCTGTCCCCCGGCTGCAATGGCCACCACGGAGACTCCTCCTGTAGCCTGTGGAAGTCCAGGCGGTACAGCCCTGGCATTAATGGGTGAGAGTATAGAAGATGGTGCTTTTAAACAGGGGTGTTCAATGGGACTTTTTGGGGTTCTTCCACCAGGTCACCCAACTAAATGAGCAGTGGTTTAATGCTCACTGTGAATATTTGTCATCCATATGTTGCAAGGCCAAATGTTGAATATGCATGACAAATATTCAGTTATTCTCTGTATGTTGTACAACATAATTGTGACTACATACCTGAAACTACGGCTGTAATTGACCCATCTACTTGACTTCTTCTTTTTCCCCTACCAATCTAAGTAGTTTGCTAAATAAGTCAACTTAAGTTACTGTGTGCATGGATGTATTTGAGGCCCAAATCAATGATTCATTTCCCTGTGTGTTACCAGCAGTAGGCCCAGGCCTAGTCCATGCTGCTTTATTCATTTATCTCTCATGCATCCAGCAACTATGTACTCAGTCCATGACCCCAGGTGTCCCGTCTTTTACAGTCTCCATGAAGAAATCGTGGACTTTTTCAACTTCATGTCGCCGCGCCCAGAGGAGGAGGCCATGAGGAGAGCGGTCGTGAACAGAATAGAAAGCGTCATCAAGGACATGTGGCCCACAGCGCGGGTGAGTGTCGCTGGGCTTGGGACAGTAGCTCAAGCTGTGGGAGCCGTACGCTCCTCTGGGCTGCACAGTAGGTAGGACTGAGGCCTGTCTTGAGATTACTCTTCTTCTTCTAGTGGATTATGTGAGCTGTGTCTAATCTTTCTTCTTCTTCTGATTAACAAAATGCTGCATCAAGTCTTGAGCTCTAAACCTCCTTCACCAAAGTTGCATTCATGGTGCTTAAATTCACGAGTTCTTTATAGCAACAGTAAAATAGATCAGTGGTTTCCAACCTTTTTTGAGACGCTGCACATTTTCTACAATAACATTTTTTTAAAGTTACAAAATGTCACATAGTAGCCTAATACAGCATATAGGGTAGATAATTATTGCGCTACCTACTGGCATGGAAGAGTATTTCCTTACTAGGCCAGCCACTATATTGCAGGCTAAGTGAAATTGGACATTTTCCCACGGCACACATGGCGATCTCTCACAGCACAGTGGTTTAAAACCACTGAAATAGATGATTGACTTAACTCTTGGAGGTGCTGTATTAGTAGTGGACTGCTTTCTGTTGAGAGGGAGACAGAATATTGCTGTTGAATAGATATATGTATACTTTATTCATCCCCAGGGGGAAATTTGTTTGTTGCAGCAGCAAGCAAAGTTGCAGAGTAAACCTAAACATATTAAGTATAAATAGGGACTTTTCCCACACCTGTCTAATCAGACCAAGAATGGAACTCATTCGAGGGCCATTGTATTGATTTATTTCAAACAGATGTACCTGATTTTTAAAATGGTAACTTTTTTGGGGGGGTAAATTGTTCTCCCTTCTGTCAACACATTAAAATAGCCAAGGATCATAGTTTATAAATCCATTTCAAATATAACAATGCTTTAAAAATTTCTGGAGTCGCCATTTAACATTTTGTCTTTTGATTTCCAGGTTTTTAAAGCTTGTTTTTAAATCCTGATTATTGTGTCTGGTGGTTTAAATGTTTCCTCTTTGGCCACAGCCGAGTTTACACTGCACCTCTAAACACAGCCAACCAGACGTTCTCATTCTTCACGTCACTTAAAGTAACATTAGTGAATTATTTTCCATTGTATGTTGCCAACAGAATGTTAGACGGAGTTTACTTTGTAAGAAATGCCTTTTTTTTGTTTGTTTAAAATGATAAACATTTTGCGCTAATCATAGCACACTTTTCTCTAAAGACCAATTTGTGTTACTTTTCCAAGCAGCGGTTCTACAAATGTGTAATGTTTGTCGTGGGCTTTGGTCCCTAAATAGAAAGTGGGTTGTTGACCATGACAAAGTCCATTTTCAGTATGACATGTGTTGCCTCTTGCAGCCACATGCAGTATTTAATCTACTATTTCTGAAGTTACTGATATTTAGAAAGTCCATAGACATCTACTCAAACTATTCGCTTACTGCTTATAAGTGAGGAATTGTAGAACTTTTAATAGTATTATTATGGATCGATTGTATTAAAATGTGTTTTATTCTCTCCTAACCGCTTTGCTTTGGCATGAGGAAGCACAAACACCAGGCAGTACACGTGCATTGAGCTGTATAGCTAACCTGCCAACGCACACAATGGTCAAACTATTGACTATGTACTAAGTTGGTAATGGTCACCATAATGTTTTAGGACTCAAATCAGGCTTGTGTTTATTTGTCTTGTACCCTGCAGGTGGAGATATTTGGCAGCTTCAGCACAGGACTTTATCTTCCGTCAAGGTATTGACCCAGTTTTGAATCGTCACATTTAAAATGCAAGTTTGCTCCTAAAAATACAACCACATTGCTGGAAATTCAGATTTTTTTTTGTATAAAGTGTGTTCCTCACAGCTGTGGTATAGAGCTGAGCAATACTGGGAAACATTGATTTCACATTAGTTGTGCAAATGAGCAGGAAGTTAATATTTTAACATTTTAATCAGCAGTCATTTAAATTGGGGTGTAAAAAGGCCCAGTTTATTCACTTAAGACTCATTCATTTGGAGGTAAACTCCATGATCAACAATTTTGATTATGAATGAGGACCATGTCTTTGCGATGTACACATCAAGAAACTATTTCCTAAACATTGTTTTCCTATATTAATTATTGAAAGTACATAGTCGGTGCCTTTTTAAAAAAAAAAAAAAAAAAAAAAATCTTTTGTTCGCTTGTGATTGCACAGCCTTTCCTCAAAAGCCTGACATAATGACACAACGTAAAACTAGGCTGTTCATGTTGTGCTTTCCGTGACCTTTGAGTCACTGCGTTCATGAAACCCTGTAAGGAATACACTCGTTAAGGTACAAAGTACTTTGTTTCTGTTCTCAGTGACATTGACCTGGTGGTGTTTGGAAACTGGGACCATCCCCCACTGCAGGAACTGGAGCAGGCCCTGAGGAAACGCAACGTGGCCGGGCCATATCCCATCAAGGTCCTCGACAAAGCTACTGTAAGTCACCAGGAGAGTCTTTTTACTTGCATTAATATATTTTTTTAACTTTTAGAACCCACACAGGCGGGTTGAAAGCTAATGTTTGGTCCTAAGTAATGCCTTAACACAGGAGCTTGTGTCAAGTAGCTAACTATGAATCATGAAAAGTTGATTTGGGTCCCCTACCTTTTTTTTGATTGATTCCAATTGACTCTTTGACCTCTCCCCAGGTGCCAATCATCAAGCTTACGGACCATGAAACGGAGGTGAAAGTGGACATCAGCTTCAATGTGGAGACGGCTGTTAAAGCAGCCCAGTTCATCAAAAGCTATCTGAAGGTAAAGCTTTTAACACTTGACCTGTTCAGTGTGTGTGTGTGTGTGTGTCTCATGGTCCGTCTTTCTCTCTCGTAGAAGTACACGGTTCTGCCTCCTCTGATCTTCGTCCTGAAGCAGTTCCTGCTGCAGAGGGATCTGAATGAAGTCTTCACTGGAGGGATCAGCTCTTACAGCCTTATTCTAATGGCTATCAGCTTCTTGCAGGTGCGACATCGACAAAAAATGCTCTGTGGATTATTTAAAACACTACCATTTGTCTATTATTACAATTTTGTTTGTCAAATCAACTGATGAAACTAGCAAAAGTAATTATATGTGGTGCTGAAATGTCATTATTTCGTACTGGTAGCTTTTCTGTGTGCGCGTGATGCATCAGACTTGATCCGTCGGTAACGAGTGGCGCTTGTTTTCCGCTCATCAGTTGCACCCTCGCATCGACACGCGGCGCTCCAACATCAACCTGGGCATCCTGCTGATCGAGTTCTTTGAGCTGTACGGCCGCGACTTCAACTACATGAAGACCGGCATCCGGGTGAAGAATGGAGGCGCTTACCTGTCCAAGGAGGAAACGCTCAAAGCCATAGGGAGTGAGAACAGGCCATCCATGCTCTGCATAGAAGACCCAATACAGCCAGGTCAGCTTGGGATTTGACCTGATGACTTAATGGCGAGGGGCATGATTTGAGATGCACATCCATGTAAAGGTTATGGCTGTGACGTCAATGACGTAGCAAACATTTATCGTTTAGCATTAGTGCATTTACATAGGGGGGGAAGATGACAGATGGTGGTTTTAAAAGGGCAAATAACTATTGTTCAATGAACTGAAGACTAAACGAAGTGGAGAAAAGAAGCAGATGAGGCTGTTTGAGTTCTGGTTGGAGACTCATTGTGTCAAGTAATGTTACATTTGAGTAAAATGACACCCGATTAATCTTGATTTGACTGACAGGCCCTGCCTTGGAAGAGGATAGGATCTCTTGTGCCGAGCTGACTCGTGCTGTTTTTACGTTTCACTGGCGTTTAAACAGATTGTTGTCCATATATTGTATTCTCCAAAGTAATCGCCATATGTTTTCTTTTTTATTGTCACAGGAAACGATGTTGGCAGGAGTTCGTATGGCGTTTTGCAAGTCAAGCAGGTGTTTGACTTTGCCTACATGGTGCTGAGTCATGGAGTGTCTCCTCTCGCTCGCGCTTACCCCAACAAAGACTACGACAGGTTGGTGTCTCCGTTCATTACATCATTTATTTAACTTTTTTTTTGCATGCTCTGAGCACTGGTTCTGATGGCATTATGGACCACGCCTCCCATCTGTGTTGCAGTACTTTAGGACGCATCATCAAAGTCAGCCCGGAGGTGTTGGCCTACAGGGACTGGACCATTAAGAAGTGGGGCGCCAAGCAGCACGCCAAGATGGAGAACCACGGTAACCTTTTGGGAACCTTGGTATCGCATCTACTTTGTGACATTTAGGGGCTTGCACACCGCTGTCTGTGTGGGCTCATCAAAAAGAGGGAGGGGAAAAATGTATACATTGTTGCATTTTAATTCTGTTTTTGATTTATAAGCATTGTTAGTCATAATTGATCACATGCTGTCAATTTGTCAGAATAAATGAATGAATATATACTTTATTAATCCCCGAGGGGAAATTTGGTGTCGACGTAGCAGCAATTTACAGACAAAAATAAGATATAAAAACAACAGGGATGAAATGTGTATGTATGTATGTATGTGTATATATCTCTATCTCTCTCATCCCTTGTTTTTATATCTTATTTTAATATTATTTTTGTTTTTTCACCCCAGCTCTATATATATATATATATATATATATATATATATATAAAGCAAGCGAGAGCGCTGGGTGAAAGGGAAAAAAAAACAGTATTAATTTAGGCAATCAAACGTAAACAGTAGAAGTGCAAAGTATGTGTGTGAGGTGTAAATAAAACAAACATTAGGGGAGTGCTAAGTGTGTGAAGTGTAGGTAAACTTGTACAATGATTAATCAGATTTAAATGCAACAGTTTTAACCTATTAATCAGAAGAATATAATATATACATGGTATAATAATATAAACATGGCCTTTATACAGGGGAATTATGAGATTGCTTTAGTAAAGTAGCTTGTTAAATATTATGGTATCAAATATCTGCCGCCGTAAAATCCTTATTTTTTTTCCTCCGGAAGTGACATAATAAATATATAACCACCACCTCAAGCGTTCAGTTGTTTGTTCTGCACCAGACGAGTGAATCTGACTGTTCTGTTTGGTCCTAGATGTAGAGACCTGTGAGCGGGACCTGTCCCGGCTGAGGCTGGTTTCTATGGAGGATCAGAGAGACGCTTCCTCGCCCCTCAGTGCTGACTCCCCCTCGCCCTCTCCAGTCTTCCTCCCCAGCCCTCAACACCGCTCGTCGTCATCCTCCGCGTGCTCGCTCTCCTCCTCCTCTGGAAGCGACATAGTAAGGCCAAAGGATGTTTTGTCTATTGAAATATTTACTAGATCAGTGGTTCACAACTACTCTTTATCATATTGACGTGATTATAGCAACTCCCATCAGTTTTCTCGTGTGTGGCTGTGCAACTTTTTAAAACGTCGTCTTCTTCCAGGAGTCAGATTCTCCTCCGAGCAGTAATGCTGCTATCCAGCTCCACCCCCTGACCCTGGCCTCGGTCCACTCAGTGCTGCAGATGGCTACTGACCTGAGGGCCACTCATCCTGCAGGCTTCATCCACACCACGCCGCAGGTTGGTGTCATGTCTTTGTTGCCCCCTGCTTCGATTTAAACAATGTAAAACATATTACAGGCTTCTTACAGTCATGGAAAACCTGGAAAAGTCATGGAATTTTAAAATGGGTTATTTCCAGGCCTGGAAAAGTCTTTGAAAAAAATCATGGAAATGTGTTATATTCATATTTTCATGTTTTGAAATAGTTAATATGCTTTTAAAGAAAGACTCTCAAAATATAAGCAGACATACATACAGGCATCTATATAAATGTTTATTCTTTTAATCAAACTATTGTCTCATTCATTTGAGTCATTTAAGGTTTACTGTATGCTTTGTGTTCTCATTGTTAGTTTAAATACTACATTTACTCACTTTTTAATGTTTACACAAACACAACATGTTTGGTCATGGAAATCCATTGGTCAAAATGTGTATGAACCCTGTTATTATTGTACATCAGAAAAACTTGCTCTTAGCATTGTCACTGCATGTTGTACTTCTTTTGAATGTTTAGGTCCAGATGCCCCTCCCAGAAACCCTTACCATGTCCTCTCTCGCCGATTGCCAGTTCTACCACGAGAATCCCACGATCGGCGTCGTGCATCGTCACATGACGCAAGCTGCCCACATCTCCCAGCACCCCACCTCCACGAGCCCCCTGCCCAGCCCGCCCCACCAGCTCCACCACCCTCAGATGGGAGGCCACCACACGTACTCCATGCGCTCCAGTTCCCACGGCTCGCTCGAGCCGCACAAAGTCGGCTTAAAGCACAACCAAGGCGGAGGCCTCCGATGTCCGGACGCCTCTCACTGTAACTTCAGTCCCCAACGGCGGTTTGTTCCCCAGGGCCAGAACACGGCGCCGGGGTTCAGGAGCCAGCAGCAGTACAACCGTACCACCTGGCGGCGCAGGAAGAGGGACACTCTTCCCGCTCTGAACCAGAGCAGGTGAACGACGTATATGACTGGCAATGTTTTTTTTTTTTTTAACGGCCTCACTGGACCCGTCATGAGTCGAGGAGCTGTGAAGCGGTTTTTGTTTTGTTGTCGGAGGCTCTCAAACACACACCTACTTTGTCCTG
The DNA here is from genome assembly GCF_910589615.1 of Taurulus bubalis. Lineage (NCBI taxonomy): Eukaryota > Metazoa > Chordata > Actinopteri > Perciformes > Cottidae > Taurulus > Taurulus bubalis. The sequence continues at coordinate 24,102,501 of NC_136600.1, forward strand.
GAACTCACAAGTCGACTGAAAGGTGTCGGATGATTGATCTCGGCTCTTGTGCTGCTGCGAGGCTCCTGCAGGTGAAGGAAGGCCGGAAGAGGCCGGAAGTCTTAACTGTGCTCGTGTTGGTCCATCGGTCTGACGATGGTCCGAGGCCCTTCCTCTAAATGTCATGCACACCAGCACGGACTTTGAGTTGGATTACTGATTCCCACACTGGGTCTCGCTCTTCTCCCGGTGTCGCGTTGCAGCAGCTAAGGACTCTGGCCGGTTGGCTGAAAAAGGTTTGAAAAGCAGCATCATGTGCCATAGTACTGACTTTATTATCTAACCTGGTCTCTCTTGAAGTTTTGACTCTTATTGGGCCTTTTTTTTTTTTTTTTTTTTGGGCTCATCTGGTCTTCTGAATGCTACGGCTAAGACTCTGAGTTCTTGCAGCTTGGACTATCCTCCACTAATTGTACTCTGGAGCGAAGCACTACCTTTCTACCTATGCAGCGCGACGCTGACTTGATGTTTTTGGTGTGACGGCACAAAACGGACCTGGTCTCAAGTGCTTAATCTGTGATGACTCGTCTGAATGTACCAAATGTTTCTCTCTCTCGTGTGTGTGTGTGTGTGTGTCTGTCTGTGTGTGTTGGTCATTTGTTCTCTTGTTTTTGTCACCCGAGGGCTTTTCATTTGTTCACATTGGCACTATTATGTTTTGTTTTTGTATTGTAAACATTGCCACCTTATGTTATGTATGTTGCGTTCCATGTGCAATAATTGCTTTTAATTTAATTTGTCACATTTTGGTTTTATTTTAGTGGTTGTCCCCACTATAAGTTTGCGCTTTATATTTTTATTATTGTCGACAACATTGATCTGTGCAATATATGGATTTAAGGGCCTTGAGTGTGAGTGTGTACGTATATATGTGTGTGTGTGCAGCTTTCCAGCAGAAGGGAGAGCTATGGCAAAGCAACATGAGAAATGTGCCAAAAATGACATGATTTACCATTGCATTATGATCACCTATCAAAGTGTTTTATCACCACTCCTCATATCACTTTATTTGTTATTTCTTTTACAGTAGTTAACATTTTATTTGGCTGTATTTCCTTCTCATAGACTGAGGCTGTACTGGAGAAATGCACCTTTTTTAGCAGTGTTTACTCGTGTCATTTCAACAATAGTTGGTGCTACTTATTACCAGCGAAGTGCATTTTCTGCCTTATATCTCCGTTTTGATTCTGTTAAAGCAACAGGTTAACTGCCTTCTTAAATGACCAAATTTGCCCTTTCTTTCCTGTACGTAGTCATCTTTCTGTTCCATTTGTTTCTATAAGCACTGCCAGGTTTACTTGGCTTTTATTTGTACAACCTGCTTCCAGTTGTATGTTCCCGGGAGTCGACTCCTACCGCAGTCAATGATTGTTAACATCATGTCACGTTTATTTTTTTAATTCAAAAGGTCATAATTCTAAAAGGCAAGAGGTCCTTCCTCGCCCGTATTTATAGTCAGCGTTTCCACATCTCGTAAGACGAGGTGTGGAAAGCTACGTAATCCACACGGCAACCCAGAAGGACTTGAGCCGGGGATGTCGCAGAGTTACTGGAGTTTTGGTTTGAGCCATGAACAAAACCAAAATTTGGTGCTGGTCATGTGTTTTTTAAGAAGTCCGTGATTATTGTTGACACCCTGCACACCGACATGTGACGGCTTCAAAGCCCTCTAGAGGACGATCGATGCATTGTTGCATCATAGTGCCACAAACCAAATCCCCAGCTCAGACGCGTGGTTAAGGATGGGTTGTTCTGTGTAATTGACTGACATCTAGATGTATACCTTGGTTTTTTTATGTAAGTTTTCTATTTTTTTAATAAACATTTTAAAACTCCATTTCCAGTGTGTTTTGCAATGTGTTAAGTCCACTCTTGAGCACATTTTGCTTTCATCTTTTTAGTGACATGTAAAGTATAAATAATGCTGCTGTTCTGTAGTTTGAGAGCAACTTTCTCTTTTGGTTTTTAATGACACACTTTCCAGTTGCTTGTCTCTTTGCACTGAGACGAGAGCGCCCTCCATCATCTGTGTTGTAATTCCTCCCGCTCTCTGATGGGGGCGCTGGTGGATCACTGCTCGGTGTGGGTGCATCTCATCCATCACCACATTGTCAGATCTGTGCAGGGAAGCAGAACGTAACAGAGAAGAGGGCTTCAACAAAATCCTCTGAAAGTTGGTGGCTGGAACGGTTGTCATTTTTATTCCAATTAAAACCAAAAGAGGGGGAAAAGTCCGTTACGAGGACCCTTTAGTCTTAACTCAAACTAGCTGACTAAGGCACTAGGGGAATTAGATCCAGCCTCCGTGTCCATCCACTTTCTTGGATCCCATCTACATTAATGATTAAAAAGAAGTGATATGTTGGCTACAGTTCATAATGTTATAAAGCTGGCACTTTGTTCCTGGTGTATAATAACCCGATTAGACTGGCAGGGAAGCATTGATCCTGAATTAAAGATACGCAAGTGCTCATGTGATGTGTGCATCCTCAACCTGCAGGCTCCAGTCCTGCCGCTGTGCACATGAATAATCCAGCAGTTGCCTACACAACATGTTTAGTGTTACAACACTGTGTGTATTTACATGCATGTCTTCTCTGCATGGGAGGACACCTCTCTGTTCAAGGCGCTCACTTTACCGTATAGTCGACTCTTCTCTTCAACCCAACTACATCAACTTTTCAGAACTTTTTCCATGCCAATCAATACAGTATACAAGTTACATTTAGCTGACGCTTTGATCCAAAGCAACTTAGATTCAACCACGAGTACGAACTCAGAACATCAAGAATCCAGAAAGTAAAATTTCTTCAAAGTTAAACTACAAAGTGCTATAAGTAAGTGCTGCTAAAGTGCTACTTTCTTTTTTCAAGTTAAAGACAGTACAGAGTAACAATCTAGTCGACCTAATACTGCAGAGACAATAGTAATATTGCAGAGAAACCTCTTTAAAGAATGTACTCAGACAGGTAAGAGATGCACGCAGTTCTTTAAAAGACCTTTCTTCTAAATCCCACTGGCATGAAAAATAAAGTTCTCCTAAGAAAAGGTCAATCATTGCACCTTCAGGCTGTTTGTGGCTGTCTGTCTCCACAATAGAACATTTGCATCTGCGCCTATTCAAGTCCCACGCACGGCCCTCCAGTGAGCGCAGCCGTGTGGATGTGATCAGTGTTTGCAAACAGCATTGTTCCTTTGGCAGCTGGACAAAGGAGGTGTCAGTTAAGCCCAAAGTGTTATGTCAGGACTCAATGCTGTTTTATTCTCAGTGTCCTTGGGTTTGTTCCTCAAGCCATGACGGGTTTAAATGGGTTTGCACATAATTGTCATAATTTCTTTATTATTGGATGAGAACAGGTTGAAGTGTAATTAGTGGGCTACTCTGAGCTCAGTTGGTTAATTAGTGAATTAGTTTGATAATTTGGCATGAACATTTTTTTAAATGGGATATTTTGTAAAGTGGAACACCAAGGGTGTTTCGGTAAACCAATACAGGGAAAGATAATGGGCCAGATGAGTGCAGTGCTTTCCTCCTCAAGAACTTTGCATCTGAGCTGGCTCCAGTGTGGCAACCTATATTCCAAACCTCTGTAGACACACACACAATCCCTCTGTCTTGGAAAACCTCCTACATAAAACCACTACCAAAAATCCGATGTCCAAAAGAGCATAAGGATTATAGACCCATAGCCCTCACTTCAGTGATCATGAAATCACTTGAAAGAATACTGCTACAATATCTTGCTAGTTTAACCAAAGAGACACTTGACCCCTGTCAGTTTGCTTATAAAAAGGGCTGCGGTACAGAGGATGCGGTCGCCACACTGTTCCACCTGATTACAAAACATCTAGATCAGTCTAAGGACAACTATGCAAGGGTGTTGTTCTTGGACTTTTCTTCAGCCTTCAACACGATACAGTCTGATATATTGGTGTCAAAGATGGTCCAGTTAGAACTGAATCCATATTTGATTCACTGGTATGCATGTTTCTTAACCAACAGAGTACAGAGAGTAAAGGTGAACAGAACCCTTTCCTCAGCATTAACTACAAATGTTGGCGCTCCACAGGGTTGTGTAAGCTCAGCTGTACTCTTCACTCTTTATACTGACAGTTGTCGTCCTGAAGAATGTCTGTCTGAGGGTAGGAGCAAAGGACCAGATCAGTACATTCTAAAGTACTCTGACGACACAGTTTTAATTTCTCTCTTAAATAGTTTCAGTGACCCTGGACTGCACCAGCAGAGAGTAAATGAGGTGGTTGAATGGAGTGATAACAACGCTCTTATCATAAACACAAAAAAGACAGAAGAGATTGTTTTTGGTACACCACTGGAGATATGCAAATCTCCTATTACTATTCATAGTGAACAGATCGATCAGGTATGTTCATACACATACCTAGGAGTAGCAATAGACCATCTTCTTTCATGGAAAGATCAGATCGAATCAGTGTGTAAGAAAACAAAGCAAAGAATCTATTTCCTTCGCCGTTTAAGATCTTTTGGTGCCAGTAGAAGGATTCTTCTTTTGTTTTTCACTTCTGTCATTATGAGTGTTCTTCAGTACTGCAGTACCACCTGGTGTGGATGTCTGTCTGTAGCCCTAAAGTCACAAATGTTACAACAACTAAACATTTGTTCAAAGATTGTTGAACAACCACTTCAGGAGCTGTATGCTTCCACGTATGACAACAGCATGCTGAGGTTGGCAAAAAACATCACCTCAAACACTAATCATGTTTTGTATAGTGAATACAGGTTATTGCCCTCAGGTACCACTTTTCAAGAAGGTTAGACTAAAAAAGTCTTTTGTCCATCAATCGACTTTGATGCTAAACCGGAGATAGGCGGAGTGGTGGACAATGTGCTCTCGACTATCTGTACCCATGTATGTAAATTTGTTGTGTTTCAATGTGTCATGTCAATGTGTGTAATTCATGTTTTCTGTTTAAACATGCAACGGCTGCTGGGTCGCAAGACAAATTTCAGCACCAGCTGACGAATAAAGTTCATATCATATCATATCTTGTGATTTTACAGACTGCATCCACATTTTTTTCTGAAAAATTAAAAAATGTAACCAACTGACCACTAATAACACTTCAATCTGTGCAATATTAATACACTGTTCACAATAGTTAGATGTATTCTGTCTGTGTGTATACATGTGTATATATAGATTTAAAAAAAGTTTTTGCCGTTTATTATTTATATTACTTGTTTTGATTTTTTACTATGTCTCTTGTGCACTTTACCCTGTTTGCTGTTGTAATCCTGAAATGTCCCCATTGCAGGACTAATAAAGGAATATCTAATCTAATCTAATTATTATTAGATACACGCAATTAATATACAATACACTTTATTTTGTTTGGCGACTCCTTCAAGCTGTAAGCACACTATTGACATGTTATCACCACATAGTGGTAAGTGGATATGGAATTGGGGGAAACAAGCTTATGTATGCATCGAGCAGACGTGGAGCCGTGTCAGCATTTATTTAGAAATGTGTTTGCCGCTTGCTGCTGGGCGGCGTGCAGTCGGCTTGTAATATTGATCCCAAAGACATACGTGTGTGTGCATGCCAAGGTGCTACGCAAGTGCACACCCCGGTCTATGAGACATGTGTTCATGCATTTGAAGATAAAGCTATGTTACATCTCTTTTCAAATCCCCAGAATCCCACAATTAGCAGGGATTGTCTTTGTCTTTGACTGCACATTTGTTGCTTGGCTCATGTCAAACATGGTTTGGTTCCCCTGGGCGTTACCACCAAGCAGTCAAGGCCACATTTTGGACACTGGTGTTGTTGTTTCTTTAAAGAAAATGTAACTCTGACAGGCCTTTTCCCCGTCTTTTCTCCAATTATTCTTCAAGGTCCTCCGGCCTGTCTTCCTCTCCCTTTGTATCTTCCTCAAATTCAGAGAGACAGAGACATTTGATCAAAGGATATATGGAAGAAGTTCTTCAACTATTATGCTATTTACAGCATAGAGCCACCAGAGACTGATGATGAGATCACAAAGCATAACAAAAAGAAAGAAAATGGAGGTGGTAATGACGGACATGCCTTTTTATTTCCAGTAGCATGAAGAAGAAAGAAGAAAATATATCAAAGAAAGTCAAGAAATGGAAACAAAAGCTCTCTTACCCACTGTGTGCTTCTAGTCCCATCTGTGTTAATACAGTCTGTGAAGCACGTTCGTTATTCTAATATAAAAATATACTTCGAGGAGATGACTGATAGACGAGCAAGTACCTCCAAAGTTCTCTGATACAAGTACAGACGGGTAAGTTCTCATGTAAAATAATGACATACGTCAGGAGAAACATGCCTGTCACACATAAGAACATGCTTTATTTTCCATAATCAGAGTAAATATCAAACCCTCGTGCTGTAGACACAGACATCTGACTGCGATAACAACATTATCTCTAATGTTCTGTCTGTCCATCAATCTATGAATATCACATACAGGGGGTCATGTTGACACGTTATGCAACATTGATTTCTAAAAACCGCCAAATTGGACATTTCACAAAGGTTACGCTGATCCTTTTTTAATTAGTGATTTGATTGGGACAACTTGTGACCACAACATGTTCCCTGCATTTGTGTTTGTGAAGTGCAGACTATTGATTTGTTTTTGCGACACCTGAGCCAACCCTCCCTCCCTATACGACCAAACATAAGGGATTACATATGGTCCTCATCGAACCATGCTCACTCATTTTTCTTTAAAGTTGCGTTTATCATAAGTCTCGTCTCCCTTATTTGTTTCTGAATTCAAAGCAAATCACTCTGTTTGTTAAAATCCATAAACCCTTAGCCTAGATATCGTCACTTTCCTTGATTTTATGCTCTATTCACAGTTGGATTCACAATGTGTTCATTTGAGATGTCCTTTCTTTCGTCTCTGACTCAGAATGGCCTGATGGATTTCGTGCTATGTTAAAATAGCTTTATTCAGCCTCTCTCTTCAGGTACTTCACACAAAAAATATTTTTCTTTTTTTCTTGTTGTGAAAAATGGCCCCTCTTCTCTTCTGCAGCTTTAAGAAACTACTTTCCCTCTAAAGACCGTTGCAGCAGCCCCTCGTTACCGCGCTGCCTGCGGCTCATTACCTCGCGTGCCTCTGAGCCAGACTCAGCCGAGGCCGGTGGACGTCATGTTCGGGTCCGTCCATCTGCCCGTCAGCTCATACGTGCCTCTCAGTCTCCTAGGGCTTCTTCAAATTTGAATTTGTTTGATTTCGGTGGGTAAAGGTCGAAGGTCAAAGTCACTGCGAAGCCACACAAGACACATACTTGGCCGTAACGCATGTGAATTCATGTGCTCATTAGGACAATTGGCCGCAAATGTCCAATAGGATAAAATGAGGACATTTTTGACAGACTTGGATGTGGAATGCAACTTGACTGGTTGGCGTAAACCTGCAAACGGTGAAGCGGTGTTATTATTATTTTTTTAGTGTCTAACAGCATAATCTTTAGTCCATTATATTTTAACATAGTTATCCCTTGTTTGATTTGCTGTGTGTTGAATTGGTGATCCTCTGTGTTGCATGTCTTGTTAGTACTTGACAATGTATCCTGAATGATAATACTATGCATTTTAATATTCTCACTCTATTCATTGTTTGTGCACGCATTGTAAAGCGTCAATATTTTAAAACACATTGCATGTTTGTTGGAATGAAATGTGCTACATAAATAAAGCTTTCACGGGCCAGGAATGAGAAAATTAATCACATCCTAAAACTGTAATTGTATCAGCCTAGTGAGTGCAAGGATGCACAAAACCATACAATGGCAGACATGCTAATGTTAGCTGGCATCTGTGAAGTGACAGCTTAAGCTGTCAACAATTGGCTGATACCCTGAATTAACACGGCGCTCCATATTCATTATTAAAACAATAAAGCCGCCAGATCAGCAGCTAAAAATAGACATGTTTCATCCTTCATGTCATGCAGTGACCCGCTGGTCACATCTGGTACTACCAAGGAGATGTCAATATCTTTTTTTAATAAGCTGCAAGCGATGCTCTGGAACGGACTTCCATTGACGGTCTACATGTCAATGTCCACTCGCAGTCGTAGAAAAGAGTTTTGAACTTATGATTATAAAATGAAAAGATTGAGAGGAATTCAATATACTGGTTCTTGAGACGAAACAACATAAACATCTTATAAAAATGTCTTTGAGTGTATATTGGTACAATTAAAGTTGTAGTCAATATTGTTGATTCAGTCTCACCGCTCTTATCAATCAACATAATTACAGTTGCTTTTTTTTTCAGAATGAAAATCTGTCAAAAAACTTCACATGGCTCGCCACATTAGCAAATAGCTGGTAAACACAGCAGCACAGAGGGATTTCCCTCAGGATTTAGCATTGACCAAAACAAAACTTGTCTTTGACTTATAACAGGTGAGGTGAGCAGAAAGGTGACATACATGTGCTCTAATGTTGCTCTGTGTCTGCTGGTTGTGTACATAATTGACTGTTTAATAATGTCTCATTGTTCGGTATACAGTTTATTGACCTGCCCTCAAGTGACCTATATCCTCCCCTCAGATTACATTTTTATAGTACGGCAGCCATAAAGAGAACATATACTGGATACACAGCATTATACCACTGCAGCAGCAAGTATTACAACTGGAATATTGTAAACAGCAGCAGTGAAATACAGTATGCAACTCAAGATTGGTTTATTACAACTAGCTCCAACCTCATCGAAATGCGATGTCTGAGATGAGATTAAAGGCATCATAGTGTGAAATAGAAGCAGTTCTGAGACAATATTTCACTTTGACAACTGGGTTGAATATAGCCCTGCAGGGTTGGGATACTGCTGGAGAGTGACAGGTAAATTGACTACTGGATGATTAATTTTTCCTGGCAGAGATCCACATCTACCTCAAGTGTCACTGGAAAGGAGTTTTTATGACAGCAGAGGATGACTTTTAATTGCTTAATTTTCATCCCCGGTTCACCTACCGCAAGGCAACAGATTAACAGATAAAAATAAATATTATGTAAATTCTCATCAAACTTCTGGCTGTAAGATAAGAGATTGACAGCTTTTAATATCTAGAGGATAGCAGCAAAAACATCATTAGCACTGTATATTTGCTTCACATATACAGTATGCACCAATATTATGGTCCAAGAGCTGCAATTTAGTTTAAGTGTGTCACGCAGAGAGCGGAATGAAACGTACTTTCTGCAGCAATTACAATGAACGTGTTTTACGTTAGCTAACGAACATTTATGCACACATTTAGTATTCAACTTTTAGCTCCTTAAATACCTACAAGTTGCAAAACAAAACAAGTTAAATGAAAGATAAAGATACATAGTGCTCTTGTTCAATTCAAACAAATGTGACTTCACTCTTTTGAACTCCATTAGACGGTTTAAGGCCGTGATGACTGACGGAGGCTAATTCTGAGCTTCCTCCTAGCTTCTCAGCCGGGTTGTCACGTCTCTCCCTGACAGCCAGGCTTTAATTACACACCGTGTTCATTATCACATTCTGCTCCACATGCCGGCCAGTCAGCTGTGAGCAGTATTTTAGGACGTGCCAAACTGTGTGCGTGTGTGTCAGCGTGTTGTCACACTCTTTTGGTTGCTGTGATGCACGCTGTTATCATACCGCAACTTCTGCAGAAGTCCAAAATTAAAGTGTGCCTTTCACTGAATTTCTCACTATATAACTTTTCTAACATTTCAAGCAGCTGTACTGCAAAAGGTATGCATTTGTCATCTATATCATTCTTTTATTTATTTATGTTGAATTCCATTTTCATTACATTTCTTTTCATTTATTTATAATGGACTTTTTCATAAAAGGTGCCTTATGAATACACTTCCCTTGCATGCCTTCAGTGTTTTAATGGATCGATATCTGTGTTTCTGCTAGTAAGTAACAATTTACCACGAAGACTGTATTCAAGAGTCAATTTGAGTACATTAGACGCGATATTAATTGAGAAGTGCAGAGACCGTGGTTGATTATTCTGAAAGGCACTTCCAGTCCTCCTGACATTCGCTTTAATTCCCATGTTGACGACCTGGCATGTGTTTCAAATAGAAAAAGATAATAACCATAGTTGCTTATTACTGATTTCACAATGTGATATTCTTCAGTATATGTTTTCTCTATACTTCCATCAGCTTGCACCATGTTCCACACTATGACTCACAAAGCCACTATACTTTGATGGAACATTCTGACGTCTGAATGCATTAATGCATTTAGTGTCTGTACCTTTTCCTGGAAATGATAGCAATGAGCAACACAACATACTCAAGCTCCTTTCTTGCATTGATTAATACCAGCAATGAGCATCACTCAACCATGAAAAAGCAGAGGAAAGCTTAAAGCAGGGCACTACTTCATGCGTCTGAGCTTGGGGCTGTCAGAGAAATGCTTTATTTTGTTTAATAGTGCTTGTCTGAGCAGTGTCCTCCTACAGAGGGCCGATAAGAATGAAGGCCGGCACAAAGAGATGTGAGCCCGATGCAACTGAATGGAGCTCGCCCGCTAATATATATCATTCAAGTTTATTCTCCTGGCGGAGGACATCTGGACAATGAAGCCCAGAGGCTTAGCAAGATTACTGTACCAAGCGGTTGCTCTTTTGTGGGTTTAAATCGGGTAAGTGCGTCATTTTGGAGGTTATTCACGACACGCTCGTTACTCGAGTAGAAATCCCACGAAAGAGGTTTCATAAAGACCCTTATTCAATGTTTTATTCTGCTGCAATACTGGTGTTGGTGAACTGATATCAGTTTGCAGCTGATAATTTGGGTTAAAATGAAATTCTAGGAAAACTGTGATATTGTCAGATACTGCCATCGTGCTCCTCAAACATCTCTTGTATGTCTATTTCTAATTAATCTATTGTATTTTCTCTTCATCATGCAATATGACGCAGCAACATGTAGCTGTCACATTTCTGGCAAATGTGAGACATATGAATAATCCTGGTGACAGGCCATGCATTGCCTCGTCTGTGAGCCTTGGCATCCAGCCACAGCAGGTGGGGCGTAAAGATCTTAGAATAATTGGTAATGTTTATCAAATATCGCACATTTATGGCTGCTCTATTTAAAACCTTTACATTAATTATACATTACAACATTACATTACATTAAAACAGATTTACAATTCAAACGAGGACATAATGTGAAAGAGCATTGCTTTAGAATAAATCTGTATAGGGGACTGGCCAGGTCTGCTTTAAAATAAACACACAAAAAGAGTAACATACTCTACTTGATATAACTCAAAAAGATTTCATGTTCCTGGTTAATTCACTAGTTAAAAAGCACATTTTGTGTTAAATAACGTTTGCGTGCAAATTACATGGAACCGAGCAGGAAGTGTAAAGACGCAGGTGTATTTAATTGAGCTGCTTTTTTTTCTCTCCAGCATATATCGGCCATTGTATTCTCCAGTCTATAAGCCAGCTATTAGAGCAGATATGTTCTGACTAATTAGCGACTCAATCAAATGCACCTGTGTGTCTTTCTTCTCCTACAACTCGCTCTCTCACAACATTTTGTCTTTACCTTGACTCGCTACTTTTCCAGACTTTTGAGTTCTACGTTCTCACCTGTGCAGTAGCGAGTAGATCCACTTGAGAGGACACGTTAATGTGACAAGACGGCAACTCGAGGAGTCTTTCCTTTCATGCCAGAAGGCGCAGGCAGATACATATCAAATACTCTGATTGAGCGTTCAAGGTAATACAATTTGATATTCCTTATAAAAGGCTCATAGGATTGACGGTTGTCATAAAAAACAGAACCGTAATGCCTTTTAACATAATATCTTTTACCTTATGAGTCTAATTAGCCTTTTTTTAATCTGCTTTCAATGCTGATGGGATTCTCGTGACATTTTGTCCATTCCCGACTGCACCTCCGTTTAGGTAGACCTTCAGTTGTATTCAGTGACTTCAATTTAAACACCTGGTTTCCTACAGCTGTTTGGCGTTTCTTGCACTCCAAGATGGTCATGTAGCAACGACATCAAATACTATAAATACATGTTGTCAAGGTAACAAGCATGGGCGAGAGGTATGTTGTATGTGTGCGCTGATAAGCATCTCCATGCCTTTAGAGAAAGGATCCAACCGTCTCCCAACCATTACTGCCAGGGCAGAAAAGCAGCCATTCACAGACAATGTCCTAAAGCCCTTTCTTTTCTTATTAGCTAGATGACGTACATTTAGACACATTCACAGCATTTATATGCATGCAAAGCATGTGTGTGTGTGTGTGTGTCTTTCTTTACAATCTAAAGCACCATCATACCCAAGGATTCTGGAGGCCACACCCAACGGCGTTTGGTTTCGGGCCAATGCTTTTCCATTGCTGCAAGAATTTTGAAAGCCACACACATGTGAGCATACATCGTTGTTGCAGCCACTGGCCTGAGCCTCGGCACACAAAAGTAAAGACACGTAGTGGTGTGTTATTGAAGTCCCTCGGTGCAGTTTACTTTTTTCTGATGAAGAAGAAGCTTTCTACTTTGAGTGTAGTATTTATTTTTAGCTCAGCTGTGTTTCATTTCACACGTAATTCTAAAAATGTTTTTGCCTGAACCCAGAGCATGTACTACCATTTTACAATAGAGGAGGAGAAGGAGAGAGATAATACTGTAAAGGGCAGCAGCTGATTGCCCCTCCCTCTGTGCAATGCAATGCGGGGAAAAAGAAAATGGTGGGAGTGGAAGAGGAAGATAAGTCTCATGACCACACTCCAGCTGTACTCATTCTGTCAAGCCCCCGCCCCCCACACACACACACACATACACACACACACACACACACACACACACACACACACACACACACACACCGTGGATCTGGTACGTCATGCTGTCACATCACCCTCTTCCTATTTCAAAGAGTGTCAAAGACAATAAAGCGCACCCATTCCCCCAATCAGTTCTTTCAAATTTCACACATTTTCTCTTTATTTTTTATGAAGTAATCCAACTTTCAAAGGGACAGAATCGGACGAGAATTGAGCACCCAATTAGTCGTGAAGGGTGGGCTGAGTTAGAGAATAGAAGGTGGACCCCAGGGTTACGGTAGAATGTGCCACACTTTCTGAACTGTGAATCAAGGCCTTGCCCCGTCCCTTCTGATGCCACGGAGAAGCTGTTAGAAATTGAAGTCATTTTCAAAGAGAAGCAGTGGGAAAAATATGGCAGCAATAAATTTCCACTCCTAATGTGACGCTTCTTTGATTCTTTCTTTCCCCTGCTCTGCGCCATGCATATCTTTCCCATAGTAAACAAGATATAATTGAGATGTTACATGCAAATTGGAACGCTTCTCTTCTCTTCACCTCTCTCATCCAGGGGCCTTTCACCAAAAACATTGTTTGATTATAACAAGAAACCACCAGTTTGGTTGTCTGTGGTCAAACAAGAAAGTCAATGAGCCCCTTGTTAGGTTTATGGCTCCAGCTGCACACATTCACTGCTGTCTCATCAAGGAAACCTGATGGGGGAAGGATGAATACAAAAAAAAGAAATCAGAACTGTAGGTGTATATGGGATGTAAGGTTTAGCCAAATCATATAAATGAATAGTCTGAGAAACGTATTGATTGCCCGTTTCTATTCAGTTTTGAGCACATTTAAGGTACATTTAGGGCTAATCACTGTTGCAAATGATGTTTTAATGAAAAAAAATACCTTTATAACTGGAGTGAGGACATCTTTGGAAAGTAATGATGACATTTCGTGAAGTCTTCAATTCTTCAAAGGTTAGTCAAGAGGTCAGTGTTATGATTAGGTCAAGGTATGACTTTGGGTTATGAATGTAGCTGTGATGAATATGATATGGGGCTGAGGAATGCATTCGTGAAGGTCATAAGTGTGTATCTGTGCAGAGCAACCGGAAGCCTGCAGAATTGTCCGTCTTTGATGAAGGATGCTACATCTTTGAAAGGCAGCGGTGGCTCCGGTGTAGATGGGTAGATGTGTGCACAAATGTAAAGTGTAATGTGTTGGTGGTAGTGCACATACTGTAAATACACTTGGGGCAGTATATTCACAGCGATTCGTAATTTGATGATATTTTATTACACGTTCAATTACAGTAATCAATTAAATGTCTACCCAAAGACAATGGTTTAAAAAAACAACAACTTAGTTAGTTAGTTAACAGACCCACTGACTTCTATGCACGGATAATGAGTGGTTAAAATGATATACTATAGTGACTGAAAATAGTCACGTCTATTTTAAGATGTAGGTTTTACCAAATGAGATTGAGAGACTAGAACACGATAGAGAGGAGAATACAATAAGGCTCTATCGAGTATGTTGTGGAACATAAATGAGATTGATTTGATTGAGGTGAAAATGATCCATCTTTATTTCATTCAAAATAAAATTGTTTGGAATTTCTGCATAGGTTAGAGGAAAGAATAGCAAAATCTGCTTTATTTAATACTACAAACGACTTTGTTCAAAGTTTTGCCGACCAGAACAAAAAAGTAAGATGACGTGTGTTGAATTTTACGCATCGTATTGTGCGTTTACTTATCTTCAAGGTTTTAAGACAAAAGCTTCAGTGTATTGTATCAAAAGTTTAAATGGATATATATCGGACATCTGGGCCACTCATTGTCTCTGCGGTGTTACAGCTTGAAACAAAGGTTAATTAAGCTAACTAACTAATTCACTAATTAGCTACTAACTAGCGTTAGCTACTAGTGTTAGCTACTAACTAACGTTAGCTACTAGCGTTAGCTACTAGCGTTAGCTACTAACTAACGTTAGCTACTAGCGTTAGCTACTAACTAACGTTAGCTACTAGCGTTAGCTACTAGCTGCGCAAGCTTTAGCGTGTGTTGCAATATGGCTTTTTAGAGAAAGAAAGCCACGGCGGTCGACCTGTGCGTCTCCCTATGTAGAGGTAAGACGGTTTACAATTTTAATGAATTTCTTTGACTGTAACAATTCACTTAGCCCAAGGTGTGGAGGTTTGTTTTGACGAGGTGGAAAGGTCTCTAAACACGGTTTATACCAAGCGCCGGCAAATGCAGTTTATAGTTATTTGATTCTGTGATGGACGGGGATGGTGCACATGCTGATAACGTTCTCAGCTGACAAAGTGAGTGGCTGTTTACACAACGTAATGCTAACGCAAGTTGTTAATAAAGAAGTATTAAGTTGTGAATGCTACTTTTGTAGCTAATTTAGTTTGGCTTGTACTTAAACACTATCAGTCGGTACAACTAAATTTAGCAATTATTTTACCAGGTGCCAATATATTAAGTGCTGAAGCCATGTCTACTCATCACTTTGAAAACTGTTGCAGTTGAAGTGTTGATCAATGACACGATCCACTTTATTGCTCCATCTGTACACTCCTGCATGAGCAAAAACAAACCAAAACATTTGTAGCTTTCTTCATCAGACATCTCAAAGTGTGAATTGATCTTATTCTAACATGTTGATAGCTGTTTATTCATACATATTGAAAACTAATGTGTAGGTGCCATTCTGTGAATGAGCTATTCTTTGAATCTCTAGTGTTGTATATGATATTTTCCAAAAGAAGGGGAGCAATCAGCTGATTTTAATTGACCCTTGATTGATTGCAAAAGCACACAGAGAAGCAGCTAGAAAACATGCCTAGAAAAGAACAGGCTAACTGCCATCGCTTCAGGTTGTCTGTCTCCTGCTGTGGCAGAAGCACATCCTGACTAATTTGGTGACAGACTTTGTTAAGTGCCTTTTTGTTGTCTAAGCAAAGGCTCTCTGAGGAACCAGTGTTGGTTTATTTGTGACATCAGACTTCACAAGACTTGTGTTTGAACCCCTAACCAGTAACAACACAAATCACTGGTGTGCCCAAATTCTTCCATAAATTGCCCTGTGAAGGGATTGAGCATGCAATAATTATTATAGGAAGAAGCAACATGCAAATTGTAAAAAAAAAATAATTCCAACAAGCGTCTTACCTGTCTAGTTTTGACAAATATAGATTTGCATATTATTCCAACCATCACTACCATTTGCAGAGACAGCTCAAATAAAGGCTCCACAATTGAGGAAATTCATGCTTTAAAGCTGTTTATTCAACAGCATCTTATGCCATCGTTAAAGAACCACATATAACTGCTCTTACTGTGATATGTTAAGGCAGTTTATTTAGACATCTTGACTGCACCACTTACATTAACAACTCCTGAATTGGGATGCTTTTCTCAAGAGAGGAAGTATCATTCTGAGCTTCTTGGTAATAAACATACTATTAGAACTGTAACACATGTTGTGTGAAGGTTTTTTTTTCAAAGTGTAGAGTCCCCTGCAGAGATTTGATTGACAACTTGAAGCATTTTGGTAACAATAACAAGTCAAGAGGAGCAATCATTGTCAGAGCTACTGGAATATGTGTGCATGTGTATACATAGGTGTGCATAAAACACACAACTCTCTCAATGGGGAGTGAGACTGTGTCTTTTTTTCTTGACCTCCACTTAACCCCGAATATGTCAATATCTGCCAGCTGCTTCACTACCTCTCGGATGTGCAAACGTGTTTGCATTCATCTCACTGCCCTTCGTCTCCCTCGGAGACTATTTTGGACCCTGACTCTGAAAAAGTGAAAAAACAGCACCACATATTTGTATTTAATTATCTCACCCCACGAGTAATAATGATGCAGTGATCATGAGAGAAAAATGTGAGGTCATAATGGTGAAAGACATTCTAATTAAATGATATTTCATACTGTGTATTCGTGGCATCTGCCTATTTAATGTGATACGTATTTTATAATTACAGCTTCAATAAGCAAAAATAAAAGAATGGTTGAATGCCGTTCCTCAGCATTTATGTGTTTTTATGTATAATCTGAAATCCTTTGTGTTAATGTTTTTAAGTGAATTTAATATGCCAGGCTAAACACCCATGTGCCGTCTTCTGTTTACCCTTTTGTTTTTACGGCTCCAGGCTTTCCGCTGGTCAGGATGTGTTTAATGTCCCAGTGCTATGAACTGTGGGTAATTCCCTCAGGCAAAGGGGACATCCCAAATCTCTTAATTGCAATCTCATTTCCCTCACTTGTGTCTTTTCCTCTTGTGTCTTAGTCCCTCCAGGGGATGCATGGAGAGACGCAAGGAAACCATACAAGGAGATAGGAGATGAGGAAATATGTTTTAGGAGAAATGAAACGTCCTTTCCTTTGTCGCGTCACGTGAAGCGACGTCGGTTTCTGATGAAGAGAGAGACTTCTGAGTATCATCTTATGTATTAATTATTTGCGTCTGTATGTTTTGAAATTCTGATTGTGAAGTCATTATTAAATAACCCAGAATATGACTATAATTTCTTTTGAACACTGGAATTAGTTTATTAGCCTCAATGTTTCGAGGGGAAATTAAAATGATGTAACGTGACAATAATAATATAACAATAAATTATGTACAAAATAAATAATAAAAGTTATTGAGGGAAATAACAGATCATGAAAAGACTGTCTAATAAATGAAGAAAGTTGTTTGTGGTCCTTCTGTTGTTAAGACCTACAATGTACATATATTTTAACCAGATCAGAAAACAAATCAATTATAAAACTTGAGTTTAATTTGTGATCCGTCTTCACTCTTGGGGTTCACTCTTTGGGATGTGCCCAAAGTCTGTAGAAATGCAGACTGACGGAAAGAGTTCACAAAGGGCTCAAAATGCCTGGTAATATGGCATAAGCATCTTTTCCTTCATTTAAAGGCTGCATTACAGTTCAGTTCAGTGATGTAATTGTTCAAGCTGTTCTATTTCTTGCCTTTACCCGCCTAGTCATTGCACCCACATTGTTGATGGCAATTTATGAAAAGGCTCATTATATTATTAATTTGTAAAGGCGCCAATAGTCAGGCCTACAATATAGTTTCAGTATCAATATCGAGGTATTTGGTAAACAATATAATTGTATTTTCTCCATTATTTTCTCGAGCTTAGACAATATGGCAAGTAGAATGTGTGAGGATAAAATATGATGTGAAAGGAGATGAAAGAAATGGCATAAAGATATGCAGGGAGTGATGGAGATGAGGAACAATGTGGCACAGGAAAAGAAGGTACATTACTATTTTTCTTTTAACCACTGCTTGTAACGAAACCATCACTCCCACTGTCTCCAACATCAACTGCACTTAAAAGTAATCAATCTAATGCTTTCAAAGCTATTTACCGAGTCATGCTGTGACGTTTGCCTTCAGTTCTAAATTGGTAATAAAATCTCCCAAATAGATGCCCATACTAATGCATCAGATGAGAAGAAGCTGTAATGATCGCCGTGGGGAAATTCTGTCTTTGTGGGAGCAGAGAAAGAGATTTAGATAAGACCAGAGACAATGGAGAGTATGAAAGATAACAAAACAATTACAGCAGAATATACTGAGATAACAATTCATTAATTGAATGTGTATTTGTTGTAGGCTAGTGTTTTTTTTACAGATTTTTATGTTTTACTTCTCTGCAAACGGCTTCATTGGTCCTACTTTACTTACTGGGGGTCTGAAACGGATCATAAAACAGATCGGAACAGAAGAAAGGAGCAGATATAACTTCTAGAAATCCTCTGATCATGCTTTTTTTGCTGCTGATACCAATTGCCGATAATTGATGATCCATATTGGCAGATGTAGATACTTTCTGATGTTCTGTTTCGTTATAGCAGCTGGTGCACAAGGCTCCAATTGTTAGTCCCAAAAATGTCAATGTAAACCATCAACATTGCAAATGTTGTCATTGTCCAACAAAGTCATCTATTGTGTTTTGCATAAAAAACATTTATTCAAATTATTAGGAATTAAAAGATTGTTTTTATTGAGTAATTTCTTTTTGTCATTAGTAGTTTTAATTATGTATTCTACGCTGTTTAGAGTTAGTGTTAGGTAGTTAAAAAGCTCATAATTCCCTCCCTAATATCTATTTGATTATGTTATGAAAACATATTTTTCAAACAAAACTATATTTTTACCAGATTACCTTTGAACACACTATGATAACGCTATAATTGACCTTTGCCTACTAATTTTGCCTGAATGCATCATAATGTATAGATGGAGTTCCTCCCTTTGTGTGGTGCGGAGGTTCTTTTTTCGTGGCAATTTGCTTTGGATATTCACAGAAAATTGGAAAATAAATCAGAACTTGGATGACAATGTGGGGGAAAATGCCAAATATCAAAGTAAGAATGATCCAGGAAGAGTTCACTGCTTTGGATCCCCTGGTTGTTGGTATAACTAATACATTGTTTTTAACGAGTGGCAAAGGACAAGTCCTTAAACACGATGTGCAGAATGGCATCGTTAACTGATCGCTGTTTAATTAAGTATGCATGTTTAATAGGCACATTTTGTGTCTGTAGAACCTCAAAGGCAAGTCTGTTGCACTGTTTTCAGCTGAGGGTGGCCAACTTCAAAGCTCTGTATTGCTTTGACACAAAGCAATTTGAAGGTAGTGCCAAAAATGTTTTTGGAATAATAATAATATGGAAGTAGTTCATTGAGAAGGGACAACAGGTGGTGTTTGGGTATTTTGCAATAGCAAAACAGTTCACGCTTATGCTCCGCCTCTCTGTGGTTGGCACTTTGTAAGTGACTGTCCACACACTTTAGTTACATGAAGGAAGTTTACAAAATAAAAGCACTGGCCCTGCGTGAACTCATTCACACAAGTGATAACCCGAACAAGCCATTGAAATATTCTTTATGAAAATGGATATGTACAATGGGGATTTATTGCTTTGTGCAATTTAAACCCGGCACTCAAATTCAGTAGTTCACGTCAAGAGGGGATTAGAGGAATTTGGAGAGTCATCATTTATTCATCTTCATAAAAGCTGTACTTTGGCCAGCACAACTCCCATCATGCTTCAGCTGGTGTGTGTGTGAGTGCATCATTGCATGTGTGTGTGTGTGTGTATGCATCTTTTGAGCACATTGTCACGTGTGTGAGTGTTTTCATCCACTTTTATTTTGTATTGTTTTGCCCTGCTCTATGAGTTGCTTAATCAATGACAAATAAGGTTAAGAATCATCTGCTCAGTTATGACATTTAATTTCGCGAGCAATGAATTAATGTCTTACAGTTCAAAAAAAAGAAATCTAACGAGCAAATTTCCGTCTGACTGTATGGAGAGAGGGAACAGGGTTGCATGGGGCTTGATCCAGAAAATCCTCATCACCTCTGGGATTGAGCTCAATTAGTGTTTTCCCAATTTCTCTCAAAATGATGATATTGCATAATACTACATAATGCATACTGTATAAATGTCAGTGGTTTCTTTCTTTTATTTCCCTCTCTCTCTCCCTCACTTGTTGACTTCTCCCTGCCGCTGCACCTTCTTTCTCTTCCTCCCCTCCCCCTTAGCCCTCTCTCCCTCCCCTTTCCCTTCACTTCCCTCCCACTTCTCTCTCCCTCACACTAAAGAGCACTCAGTCTCTGAGCTCCCCTTCATTTCCCGCTCCAACATGTTGGCAGGAGGAGAGCGAGGAGGAGGATGCTGCGCTCTACCCTCAGTGCGTTCTTGCCACCTCTCCGGCCAGCGCACGCTGCCTCTGACTCAGACTCACCCTCAGCTTTCAGCTGTCTCCGCCTGAGGGACTTGAGACAGGAGGTGGTGGAGGAACCAAAGGATAAGCTGGAGATCAGGAACTCTCTCAGCAGCAGCAACAGCAAGAGAGCTGAACAGAGCACCTGCTCCTCATCTGTGGTGGAAACTAATACCTCAGCAGTGACCACCTCCTCCTGTTCCTCCTTCTCGGCTCCAAGATCCATGTGGCAAGAGGCAATAAGGAGGAAGCGGTATCTCCTGGACCGGGCAGGGGAGTCTGGGGAAGGGGATAAAGGAGGAGGGGGAGGTCACGAGAAGAGGAACAGGTCCCCGGATTGGCTGTATGAGTCCTACTACTGTATGAGCCAGCAGCATCCTCTGATTGTGTTCCTGCTGCTCATAGTGATGGGAGCCTGCCTGGCTCTGCTCACTGTGTTTTTTGCTTCGGGACTGGTAAGCGGCTCTTTTACTTCATGACACACACGGATGCATCTAGCAAATTCAAAAGTACAAATAAACAAACAACCCGGAGCACACAAACATGCGGATGGCAGGAAGCTTCCTATTAAGCTGTGTAAACATCGTGGACAGGCACGTGTGGTGTACACACACACACACACACACACACACACACACACACACACATATTGTAGACTCTCACATTTTCTATGAGCATGCAAAGAAATAGGGTTACCACACACACACACACACACACACAAGCTCCTCTCTCTCAGAGATTCACACACACGACACATACAGTGTATGCTCTCACAGCATGGGGTCCTCATCGCAGCACTAATGTGAAGAGAAGGGTGAGATAAAAGTGAGGAGGAATGAGGGGCTTATTATTGTCAGAGCTCATGGCTGAGTGAACTACAGGAAGGAGATCCGTCTCTATTTTGATGCGATCATCTTCAAAATATGAAGAATCCAATGCAGTGCGCATATATATATATATATAGATATATATATATATATATATATATATATATATCTATATATATATACTCTCTATATATAACATCATGCAATATTTACACAATGTATCTAATGGTTGATTTGAGAAGATATACCATCATAACAGTATTAAGGATCATAAAATGTTTGCCTCTCTCATCATTTGAGTCAGAAGGGATTAGTCTAAAATACTCAGAGAGAGACAGAGAGCACTGACACAGAAACGTCACTGAAACTGAATGAAAACAGAAATAAAAGTTGCTTCTATTCACTATAACACAGAACCAACAGATGGTGAGGTGCAGATCCATGCAATCAACACATTCAGGCAAATCAGAATCACTTCATTCGTCAACAAACACACTCCCTCATCTAAAAGATTAGAAGCAACATCAGTTTATTTATGATTTATGATGACTTTTCCGATTTTTAATAACCTCCTACACACACTGCTGTTATTGCTATACTGCTGTCTACATCTTAATTTATCAGTATTGTTTTGACTGTTCGTGCCAATGAATTACCTAACTGGTCATTTCACTCTGGTTGTATAAGTCTGGCCAGCAGTATTTGTGTTGAAGTTGTGGTAATGTGCGAAAGTAGAAACAGCTAAAGGATTAAATATGAATGTAGAGTTAGAAACATGAGTGCAATCCCCCTGTTTTAAAGGCAAAAAAATGAAATCTGACTTTAAGAATATATTCTTAAAGTCACAGCAAACAAGCATCTCAGTGACTTCCTGTCAGGCCACTGCTCCGTCTCTCTGTCCTACATCCTGTGCTGGTTAGGCATGGCTTTTCCTGCTCCCTGGTTTGTTTTTTTCTCCTCTGTCATCCGCTATTTCTCTACATTCTCGTGTCTGTCATCTCTCACCTCCTGATATTTCCGTCTCCCTTTTATTTGTATCCCGTCATCCCTCCATTCGGCTGGCTGACCTAAATCCTGTGCTGTTTTGGAGCAGTGCTCTGGGCGAGACAAACTCTCCGTGGCTTTATGCAGCCACACACATCCTCTCCTGTCCCAGTGCATTGACTGTGAGCATGAGAAAGGGACAGAGGGGAGGAGGGGTGGAGGGGCTAAAGAAGGAGAAAGAGAGAGATGGAGAGGAAGAGGACGACTGCAAAGAGCAGTGTGAGACAGACGGACATAACAACCATTTGATGGTTGAGTCGCTTCTGAAAGTAAGAATTGGTTTTAGTGATTAATGACTGCAATGTATAATAAGCAACAAAATATTCCATTTTAATAGAATCCACAACTGTTAATATTTACAGTAAGAATTGGTTTTATTGGTTAATGACTGCATTGTATAAAAAACCCCCAAAATATTTCATTTTAATATACATTTTAACAGAATCCACGACTGTTAATATTTACAACACTGATGTAAACTGTTGAGCCCTAGGGTGCCCTAATTAGGGGACCCTTTTATATCAGGAAAATCAAGAAAAAAATCATGGTATAAATCCCCCCCGAAAAAAAAAAACCATGTTAGGTATCAAATTAAACATAAAAATCAGGGCTACAATAATATATAATCCCCATGTAGAACCTCTAAACACAACTCAAACAATAAATAGGATTAGGGGTTAGGGTTATTAGGGTTAGTCCAAACAAAGCTGTATTGATGGATGGGGATAGAGTGTCACTGAGCAGTGAGGCCATTTTTGATTGGTAGATCTCAGTGTATTCAGTGTGTGTCACAGATGTGTCACTTACCTAAAATGTCAAAATGTGCCAGTGAGGATGCGACACATCTGCCTACATATTCATACCCTGACCCATTTCCATCCCCCGTCACTCGACTGTTAAAGCAATGATGGGATGGAAACCTGGCAAAGGCAGGCGCTACAAACGACCCATTTCACTGCGCTATCCTCCTACATCCACCTTGAAGAAACTCCTGAAATTTTTATTAGAACTTTTACATCCAAGAGTGTTTCAGAAAGGCAGCAGCAAATACATTATGGATGTGGCTTCAACGTTACCACTGGTTTACACTGAAGGGGCTCTTTAGAGGGTCAAAATTCGATGTGGCTGAACCAAAAAATCAAAGAGCAAAAAGGGCATTTTTGGTCATTTTGTTCCTGACTTCTCTCTCAGGTTACGTCTAGCAAAGAAGGTTGTTTTAGTAGTGACACCTTCAGTGGAGAATATGTTCTTTCCTGCTTACTGCTTCTCTGTTGGTGATTCATATGTCTGCCTTGGTTGTTTGTATTTTTAGGACACTAAAGAGGAAAGACTAGAAGAGTCTTTTTATAACACAGTTAGGCAGTTGCATGCCCCCTCGAGAAGTCTGTCTTCTGAATGTGCTTATTTTTACCTTATCTCTCTCTCAGGCAACCATAGTTTTCATAGTATACCTCCTTTCTCTGCTGAAGTGCATCTCTCTTCCACTCTCTCTGAAATCAACTGTCTACCTGTCCCATTTTCTAACATTTTAAATGTTGTCTTTTTTGCAGAACATTGAGGACCACGTGGCCTTTGTGATCACTGTGCCCACGGCGCTGGCTATCTTCCTGGCGGTTTTTGTACTTGTCTGCATTGAGTCCATTTTCAAGAAGCTTCTACATGTTTTCTCCCTGGTCATCTGGGCCTGCTTGGTTGCCATGGGTTACCTTTTTATGTTTTCCGGCGGGATCATCTGTCCGTGGGACCAGGTAAGACACAGTAATGTAATTGTATGTAATGTATTCCGCAGTGAATACAATCGTTGTAGAGGAGTATGTGCATTGCTCCAGAGTTTTGGGTGCACATATCCCCAAAAAATATGTGATTGGTTGCACCTGTTTGCCTGACACTAACCTTGTACTCCTCTTCGAGCGACATTACACTCTTAAAACATCCCGTTGATTGAAAATAAATGGAACTATTGGTTGTTTTTTCGTCAAAACAATTGCTCCGGTGCTCAGTACACCTTTCCCGGGAGGTAACCGCTCCACCACCTGTCCCTGGTGTGTGTGTGAGTGTGTGTGTGAGTGAGTTCATTCGTTAAACGTCTCATTATGGGAATACATTCTGCGTGACCTCATCAGAAACTCAAATATCTCCTATATATTAGGCAGACATGGTGTCAGTTACCATTCGAAAACGCTTTCTCGCTTCTCACAGAAGCCAGTCGACAACTGAGCCGTTAGCTGCTAAGCTAAACTGTTCACGCACTCTGGTGCACAACTTGGTGACCGGGCGCTTTCTTCCAGTTGTACACTTGCATATTAGGACAAGGACAGTAGCAATACTCGTCTACGACTAGTTTTGGTGTAAGGTAGCAATTCAAAACAACAAGTAGCAATACTTTTGCTCATGAAAATAACGTTAGCAATACCAGCAACATGTAGCAATACCTTACACCAGGTAGTGGTAGCAATACCTTACCCTCAGAAAAGTATCACTACTCTTTGCCTCAACGCTAGCCGGGAAAGTAGCAATATCTCCTGTTGCACTCGGCCAGTTGCTGCAAGATGGCTGCAGGATTGATAAGCCAAGAAACCGAGAATGGGCCCACAAAACGTCAGTTGGTGGACCTTTGGTAACGGTCGGATGAGCGTGGAGCGGGCCTGCCTCCAGGTGCATCAACACCACTGGACAAATACCTGAACTGAGGGGCCGCTGGTCTCCAGTTCCTCAGAGAGGACCGGTGGTTGGTAACCCCAAGAGCATTGGAAAGGTGAATGACCGGTGGCTGAACTGGGGAGGTTGTTGTGGGCGTACTAGATCCACAGGAGTTGCGTAGACGGGAATGCGGGAGGAGATACAAGGATATCTCCATCACTTCATTAATTTGCTTGGCCTGACTATTAGATTAGGGTGGAACCCAGATGATAAACGGATAGTGCCCACCAGCAGCCGGCAAGACTCGCTCCAGAAGCGAGAGGTGAATTATGGCTGAGACCAGATCATTGAGAGGAACATGCAGCCGAAACACATTTTGCATTTTTGGGTGACTTGAGTAGTAGAATGAGCAGAGCAGACTTGGAAAACCGATCAATGACTGAGTATGACTGTGTTTCCGTCAGAGGGAGGTAGGCCATCGACAAAATCCAAAGAGATGTGGGACCATGGACGATGAGGAACTTGCAGGGGACGAAGAAGGCCAGAGGGAGCTTGGCAAGTGCTCTCATGTTGGGCAAGCAAGCGATGAATCCCTTGGGGTCTTCCTCCATGGAAGTCCACCAGAAGCATTGTCGTAGCAGAACCTGAGGACGGAGACTGTCACCAGGACCAGCACTGGGAGCAAGGTGTTCAGCATGGCAGTGCTTAACCTTGTCCTCCATCGCCAAGGTTATCACACCAATGACAAAGGCAGGATAGAGGATACCTTTAGGATGTGATGGAGGGCTCTGAGGCTGACACTGATGAGACAAGGCGTCAGGTTTGACTATCTTTGAGCCTGGTCTGAGTGAGAGTGAGAATTGAAAATGGTTAAAGACGGGGGCCCATCGAGCTTGGCAAGAGTTCAGCCGCTCATGTAATTTCTGTCCTACATTCTAGCTTACATTTTGGACTTATTACGCACAAGCTTGAGTGCTTCCTGACATTTTGCCATGGTTTATTTGTATGCCTCAACGCCGGCAACATTAAGCGTTCGGGTTGTCTGTCTTGTCCTTTCTGGGGAAGGCAATATCTCAGGAACGCCCGTAGAGAATTTCTTCAAATTTGGTCATACTGCTTGTACTCAAGGTTCAACTGATTTAATTGTGTAGGTCAAAAGTCAAGGCCATTGTGACAATGAAAAAAAGTACATATCAGAGTCAGAAAAAGTGCAGTCGGCTGGTAAGAAGTAAGCCTGGCCGATGTGTTGTGTGAAACTGCTGTAAATTAAGTTGTATATATAAATACATATTTTTGGTCCATGCATTTATCAAGCTTTAAGGGCACTGCTTGCTGACTGTGGTCCTCACAATATGCCGCTGCTGTCTGGTATTGAGAAGGCCACAGTTACACAGCTCAATTCTGGACCAACATTACATCTGGTGTTAAATGTGGCGAGACGAACATGCAGCAGCGTTTGCAAACTCCAGCCGTATGCGTCCTGCAACATGGCTCATTGAAATCAGTACAGTACATTAGGTCTCCATCTTTTGAAAGATGTACTTACTCAACAGTACTTGGCAAGGCAGATGTCTAGTGTGGTCTTATCTATCACAAATAGGTAGCTTAATATGCACTGATTCACACGCCAATCATTCCTTTCTTCTGCTTATTAGAAGTGTCAGGCCATTATGTCATCGCTGCTCCCTAACTGCTGCATCTCAGCCACTTATCTGGAGCGACATTATTGTTGACTGGCATGGCTCTCTGTGTGTATAAGGGGCCTGCTGCCATATTATAGATTGAGGAAATGACTCATGGGGGTTTGCATATTGCTCCACCTCAGTATTCAGTATCTTTATTATACTTTAATCTTATTAGCAGAGAGCCTACTTCCGGTATCAGTAAATATGAATGCGAGTTACATCTCTGCATGCAGTCAGTAATTAAAAAGTTTTGAATGATATGTGCATGTGTTTATACGTGTGTGCATGTATATACGTAATTATGTTTGTGTTGTATGTATATATGTGTGTGTGTGTGTTTTGTGTATGTATATATATGTTTGTGCATGTCTGTATGTATGTATGTATGTATGTATGTATATGTGTATGTGTGTATACATGTCTGTGTTTACATTTGCATGTGTATATATATATATGTGTATGTATGTATTTATGTGTGTATATATGTATGCCTATATATGTATCCATGTATATTTATATGCATGCGTGTATATTTATATGTATGTATGTATATGTGTGTATATGTATGTGTATGTGTATATGTATGTATATGTATATATATGTATATATATATACATATATATATATGGATGTATGTGTATATGTATATATGTATATATATACATGTAGATATATTGGTTTATATATTTACTTGTATATTACTTGGATATGTTTGTGGATATATGTATACACAGGATATATGTTTGTATATATATATATATATATATATATATATATATATATATATATATATATATATATATATATCTATATATATAGATATCTATATATATCTATATATATAGATATATATAGATATATATCTCCTTAATTACCACGTTATATTTCAATTGAGGTTGACAGACTAACTATATTGATCAAAGCCTAATAGAAGCCAATATGCCAGTGAGCTGTCATTCCTTTTAAACACACATTGTTGATTAGATGTTTGTGTGTCTTTGAAATGTCAGACGAGCTGTTGATAATGAGGTTGACTACAAATATCGGGGACAAGCCAGTGGTCTAGAAATGTTCATGCTCGCGGAACATTTTGTTAGTGTTGAGCAGAGTACCATGAATAAAGATGAAAACTTTGCATTAAACTATTATAATAGATTTCATCTTAATCTACGATGAATTTGCAGAAATACAATGCCATTGATGTGCCAGTCCATTACTGCCAGAGACACCAGCGATGTCAGTTATTAACAACAGTTTTCCGGTGCCAAAATAACTTTGTGCTACAGCTGTCAGGCTGCAGAGAGAGAGTGTGCAGGTGCTCATTAAAAAAAAAGATAGCAAAGAAAAATTCCAACAGCGTCCTTCCATTCTGCATATTCTATTTTCAATTTATTCTTCTATGTTTACTGACTACCATTTCCTTTAAGCGATCCTCAAAACTGCTGAGAAATTATTTTTCCAGCACCACTGACAGGCTGACAGTCTACTGAGATTAGACTGAACCAATTATGTGTCGTCGATTAGCGGAAAAGGGAGTGATTTTGGTCACTTTGAGTAAATATGTAAATAAATATTTGAGGTTTGGGTTGTTGGGAAAAACAAGACATTGTCTTGGTCACTGTGAAATTGTGATGGACATTTCTCACAATGTTGACATTTAGTAGATTCATTGAGAAAATAACGTTAGAATTGATCTTGACATTTTGTTTAGTTGCGGCCCTGCACTCCAAAGCAGTAAATGCTTTGATTTGCATGGACCCTAATCTTATTTTAAAATCAGTGTGGGTATTTTTGCACATTTACTGTATGAGTAGGTTTTTGACATGTGGAGATCCGGCAATTAAATCCAGAAAAACATTTTGTACCTCAACCTCCAGTCAGATGTGAGGACATTGCCCTCCCTGCAGTTTATGTTCTTCCACATGTAAAGCTGGACTTGGCTTATCAGCCAATTATATTAATAACCAAGTCTTTGAATCTGCGACCATCCTGGTGTTACTGTAGATGTCTGCGTCAGAAAATAATGTACTGAGGGTGGCGGAGGAAAAGTCACATAATGAAATGCTCTCTGTGCTGTAGAGAGGAGGTAAAGCAGGGGAATGGAATTAGAGGAAGGGCTTCATGCTGCCTCACCTGTCATGTATAACCCTTAGCTCATTAAGGACGATGGCTTTTGTCCCATGTCATTCATACATTGATGCGGTTGCTAGTCAGTGGATGAAGATGTTGCTTACACCTTGTGTGGACGGTGCACACACTCCTCCGTCTGCATTGAGTGTCTCCTCTCCTCATTCCTCTGTGTGTGTGTGTGTGTTGACAAACCTCAAAGTCATGTTTGCGGGACTCTCCCCATAAACAGTAGTGTTTTGAGTCCTGCATGGGTCGTGCTCCGAAACAAGCAGAGGCACCGATGGCTTCTTGCTTGGGTCGTCTCCAGAACATGACTTGGGAAGGACTCAGCCAGATGTTCCTCCGTTCACAGCTGAGATGGGACAGCGTAGCGCTGCAAAATATATTTTGTACCAAAATCAATCAGTGAATTTGCTTAGAGCTCAACTTTGATTAACTTTAAAGTGGATTAAATCGATTATATTAGCAGCTAAAGAGACAGATGTTCCTCTCAGGAGTTGATAGAGACCAAAACAGAGCTGAAAGACAGTTCATTTTAAACTTTCATTCATTTATTCAGACTCCAAATACTTCCGATAGAAGCGCCAATGATCTGATCAAAATATGGCAATAAACTTCAGCAAAGCCAACAGAAAAACGAATAAAAGGCAAGACATTTGACATTCTATCAAAATTGGATGGATGTAGCGCTTGGAGCGCCGAAATAAAAGAAAAACGTCTTTCTTATTTCACAAGATTTAAGTTTTGTTCTTCAAATTGAACTGGTTATCACCGCAACATTAGTCAAGTCCCACGCATCGTTTTCTGCAGACCACCAGTCAGCTCATGAAATTGAACAAGTCAGTGTACTTTCAAATCCCCTTCAGTGTTTGTGCAATGATTTAAAATAGAAAATATGGTTAAGGTAATGACTAGTTTTGTGACCAGGCCAGTTTCTCTATTTTGCATGTCTGAAACATTTCATATCAATGATGGCATTCTTTAAAATCTGTTTTTAGCTCCTGCTCGTTCTGGTATTATTATCATCTCTGTCGGCCCATAACTTTCCTCCGGTGGCAGGAGGTGTGAGCTGTCAAAACAACTGGTATTTGTGTTGATATCCACGTTGATAAACGGCGAGACGGTTGCATTACAAACTGCACAGTCAGTACAGTAGACTGTCAGGTAAAATAAAAATCAGAGGGTCCAAGTCTTCCCTCAGCTGTGTTGAGCTCACCGCCACCACTCTCTCAGAGTTATTTTGGACACAGTACACTTTCTATTTTCAAACCTGAAATCAATGGGATGCTTATCCTCTCCCCACAAAGCCCTGTGTGTTTGTTGGCGGTGGGGAGATGGGCTTATCTGTACGGTCCAGCCTCCACCCCTCACTGAGAGATGTCTGGACCCTGCATCATGTCCTCCTTTCCTTCTTTCCGTGTCTCTCCATCACACACAAAAGCTCAGACGCACACACACACACTTCTTTGTGAGTATACAGCCCTCATTAGGCTTCAGGAGAGAGGAGGTGCTGAAAGCGGAGTTGGGGCAAAGGAAGAAGCCTGCCAGGATGGAATCGTAAAGAGGAGGGTTGATGGTGAAAATAGGACAGGCTACTAGATTGGGGTTATAGAAAAGAGGGGGGTGAAGAGAGACATGGAGAGGTGCAACATAACATGTGAAGAGGAGTATTGAGCCACGTCCTTACATCAGGTTGGAGTTTTGATTCTAAAACACTGGAAAATAACACCTTCATTTATCTCAGGGATCAGGGACGACGTGCCCAGACTGACTGTGGAAATTGTGGAAATCAAACCCAGCACTTTGTCTTGATGTTTATTATCTACGGCGTTGCGTTTAGTTCAAGATCTTCTCTATAAATCAACCAATGTGTCCTTTTGCTCAGATTTAGTACTGCGAGAAAAGAAGAGAGCATATGTCTTTTTTTAGGGTTAAATAGCACACACACACACACACACACACACACACACACACACACACACACACACACACACACACACACACACACACTCCACCACTCCACATTGTAAATCTAGCCTGTAAACTAATCTCTGCCACAGACTGTAGACTAAAAGCCTGATGTAATCCGACACTCCATCTCTATAATTTGTTTTATGAACCCTCCTCAGTGTCATTATCGAGGATTGATTCATGGGGCAGAAGCAGAGTTGACTGAACCATGATGGACCACAAAAAGCCTTGTCCACTTAATTGTCAGAGAGAGGGTCCTTATGTGCTTGTCTTAACCACACTGAAGGAAGCGCCTCGCTGTTTTATTACTGCATCAAGTATCAATTATGCAGGTGAACTCAGCAGGTGTCTCTCCCCTGCAGCCTCTCCATTATCCTCGCTACAGTTTCACCATTCAGGAGACATCGGATTTCAGACCTTTCATTTAGAAAAAGGCTTCATGGACGCAAATTATGTTGCTGAGCCCGATGCCGTTTGTCAATTTGGGAAGCAAGATAATACTTTATTATTCTTCATCTCAGATCGTGAATGGTTAACACGTTTTTTTTATTGTTCTAAATGATCTGTTGCATTCGTCATCTGTTCTGCACTCGCATCCCTTTTTTTTTTTCAAGACTTTATTGTGTTTTTAGAGCATTTTTGGCAATAACGTCACAGCGCTTTAAAAACAGGGTGCGAAAATCCCCCTGCGTCTATTATCTTTAAAGTAACCGTTAAGTTTAAGTATTTACGTAAACTCCATTTTTGACACAGATTTTTGACTGAAACTCCTTTGAACACTCAAATTCTGTGTTCTATTATGATTTTTGTTGCAGAATCTGATTCTTTAGGTCCTACTCTTTCCAAAAAGATGTCTTATTAGTAAGTGGGCTGTTGTTAGGGCACCATAATACAGTTTAAAATGTTTGGGAAATCTTGCTCATATCGTGCTGGATGTTCATAGTTATGATCAAAATATCTTTTAAAAGTGATTTTTTTGCAGATATATATATTTTTTCCCAAGACTTTGCTGAACAAATACATACAATAAACACAAGTATTGGAATTAATTTAGGGTTCCTACGACGACTCAAACACAGGGGAAAAGAAGAAAAAAGGTCTAGAGACAAAATTGGTTCCAGGGTGCTTAAAGGTTTAATTATCACAATAATTATTATAAATAATAATGGTGAGTTCTATTCAATATATTTCCTGTTTCCCTAGAAAGGTGGGCGTGGGCGTTTCAACCACTGGAACAGGTGGACCTTTAAACGGTGGCCTTAAAGACAGCTGTGTTGCTTCTCTGGCTTCAGCTAAACAAGTGGGTGAGATTCACACACTTGCTGCTGCAGGTTGGGCCTCGACACACACCGTCGCCCGGTTCTCCAGGCTTGATGTGACAGCTTCCCCATCAGCCCATTGGGTGCTTATTGAGGCTGAACCACGGTAACATCTGCCCAGCAATCAGTCAGTATTTTCCCAACATGAGACGCAAAGCGAATGCTATGAAGGAGAACCTACTGCTACCACTTCTCGGTAAAGAGCTTCAAAAACGTTGCACTTAACTCCTGTTGTTAGCATTACTGAACCGCGACAATGTAAGAATCCAATAAGACTGTGGCCGATTAAAGCTCAGGCAGATTGGATTTGAAGAAGAGGAACTGTTCTCTCCGGCTCTTCTTCAGACCTCATCAAACAGACAGGAAGATGCAATGAATTAAAGTGTATATTGACTTTTTACTTTATCTATTGGACAGATCAGTTGAAGTTGTGGCATCACCTCTTTAACCTCCCTTGCTTACATGCAGCAGTCTACATACGCACCCCATAGTTTGCTTGCGGCTGCAGGCACCAGACCGTGACCCCGGTGCCGTGAAGGCAAGAACAGTGTCATTTTGGCTGGGCTTTAATATTTTTGCACCATCCCTGCTTGGTTTAAACAATAAAAAATAGAGTGAGAAAACAGACCATTTCCTCTGGAAACTCAAAATGATATTCACTGTCACGCAGGAGGGATTATTTAAGCACGCTGTTGGTTTATGCAGTCATGTAAACAGCTTTAAATAAAAGTGAAAATGGAGATGCCAGACTACAGATTTATATAGATTTGCTCCAGCATACATGTGACTATTCATCAGGGCTTCACTGTCTGCTGGTGTTCACATGCATTGTTGTTTATATGAATTCAAACTTTTGCCATTTCCTGCATAAAGGTCCAGGTTACAGTCTACATCTCGATCTTGTTGATCTGTCTCCACAGCTCTATATTGACATAGTTCTGAATCATAATTACATAATGTGATTTTGAGACTCTGTGAGCTTAAAGCATTGGCATCTTTATTCCTAATTGCAACAAGGACTTAAAAGTCAACTCCATCTGCATTTTCCAAATAGAAACGGCCACTTAGCCATTAGCCAAAAACAATGAGGTCACCAAAGGAAGCTCACCTATAAGGTAGTGTTACACAGTATACCAGTACAAGAAAATTCTTGTTGTTCTGAGTTTGGACTCATGGTTGAATGCACTTATTGTAAGTCGCTTTGGATAAAAAACATCAGCTAAATGAAATGTAATGTCGTGTAAAATAGTGCAAACTCCATTTTATTTATTATTTTATGAGTTGCGCCAATTTCCCATCATATTCCTCAACATATTTCTCATTTGAGCAGACTTTTAACTCAAACAACACACAAATAAAGCATTGTCTTGAAGGTAACAGATGATCCTTTAAATAATTGCTTATATTTACAGTCGGCTGTTAAGAAAGTATCCCTGTAGAACTGTGTTAGTGTAGAGTTGTTTTCCCTTTCCTCTTTATATCTCTGCTTCCTGATGTAGCTGCATACAGTATACATGAACTTAACTTTAGTAAGCAGTGTTGCTGGTTATCAGACCGGAGCCATACTCTTTCTTTCCCTGCAGGACTGTCAACACTGATATTTTATTTCTGTCTGTATTTTCCTTTCTTGTGCATCCATCTCTCTCTTTCTCATTCTCTCTTTTCTGCTTGACTCTGCAGGTGTGTTTTAACTGTCTCTCTCTCTCTCTCTCTCTCTCCACAGGTGTCATTCTTCCTGTTCATTGTGTTTGTGGTTTACACCATGCTGCCCTTCTGCATGCGGGACGCCATCATCGCCAGTGTCCTGACGTCCGCCTCTCACACCATCGTGCTGAGCGTCTGCCTGTCCACCACCGCCGACCACATGGAACCAGTCGTATGGCAGGTGAGGCGATTTAATAGTACGGGTTCAATAGTACGAGACACATTGATATGCAATAGAACAGAGACGCTCCTCAAAATATGCAAACACGACTGTGTGCTTGAACCCAACACAATTAATGTATTGCTATTAATTATGATGGTAATTGCTCCCTGCTGAGAGTTAGATTAATATTCCTCTTGTCTGTGTGGTAAATATGTACAGTTGCTGGAGCTAGCTTAGCTTAGCATAAGAACTGATAACAGGGAGAAATGGCCAGCCTATAGTTCTGACAATTTGCCATTTTATGAAAGGGTTATATAATGATGTGCCAGGGCCAGTAACGTCCTGGAGTTGGTAACTTAGCCAAGACGCAGAAGTTGTTTTTGTTGATTCACTCATTTAGTGGACCTGTATTGTAATGCAATAGTGATTAACCTTTAGGAAAACAATATGGAGAATGCTTGAGAAATACTGTGCTGCATATGTCCCTCATCAGTTGTGCTCAAAATCACGTCTCAGTCCTCTGGGGACTTTATGTACATCTAGTTCCCAGGGAACACTGCTTTACAATAGTTTGTGTTTTATTATCCAGATTGAATCTTAATGGAATTGTTTTTCCTTTCCAGACATGAAATGTTTCTGGTCATTTTAATCATAATCATACATTCTGTATTTTTAGCAAACAAACAAATGTGACCTTTTAAAGTAAAACTGATTAAGCATAGCAGGTGAACGATAGAAATTCAAATGTTTTTTTTTTAATACTCTATTAAAAGGTCACCCTTTTTCTAGCAGTATTGCTGTTTCAAGCGCACATGTTCCGGCAGTGAAAGACACAAATAACAATATCAGAAAACCAATTATCTGGCTAATGCAGACTTCAATTAATTTGAGCTCATTCAAACATGAACGCAGACGCCAATGATTGCCGATACACCTAGGACTCATTCCAACGAATGCATGAAGAAAACAGCATTACTTTGACAACCATCTCATCAACACCACATCTTGCTGATAATCACAGATTTCAGTCAAGAATGCAATTTACTGTTCAGAGCCACAAAGGGCATTTTTTTGTCTCGTTATAATTATTATTATTTTAATACCAAGTTCTCATCTCAGCCACCTCCTCCATGTGGATTACGCTTCTCTAAATTGTTTCTACACAATATAGAATTCTTTAGAAATTGCTGAAATGTGTTGCAGGCACTAAAGTATTGATACCCTGTGTTCAGCAGTCAAGCTTTAGGGTAACAATGCAGTTTGAGAGAGCATGAGGGAAACTATTACCTCTTCAAGAATAAACCAAAGGACCATTTGTAGTATTCAAAAACCATAATGTCTTTCAGAGAACTGGAAAAAAAAACCTCCTTTTCTCCGTATATTTAAACCAATGCACATAATGAGAATGTGCTTGTGCAAATAATCTAATCTATTTTATTACTGGATGGTGATTCCTGTGCCTGTATCTTCATGTGCCTCTGTATTCCCGACCCTCAAACCTTCACAAACCTTCTCCATTGCCTCGGTGAACTCTTCCGTGATGGGATGGTATTTAGTCGACTTTTCTTTGGTCTGTAACGGGTGCGTGGGCAGACCGGCCAGCCTGGGGCTGCAGCTACATGGTCACTATCGGCCAACTCCTCCTGTGCACCAGACCAGCATGAATCCAGTGGAAAATCGGCCTTTAAGAGTCCATTAAGAGAATGTCCCTTGTAGAAATATTGGATAGTATCAGAAACAGTGTAAAAGCATAAAAGTACGTTGGATGTAAATTAATCTCAAATTGAATTATGAGGTAATGCATTCATTATGCAATGTATATCATTAGAATATGTTTTAGCAAAACAGATAATATATTATTCAGATCATTTTTGCAGAGGTATGCCAAACAATGCATTGAAAGGGCTGAGTTGTGCTAATCATGGTTGGTAGTATACTGTAATGATACCAGTGGGAGACGTTGAGACTTTTAATGAATGACGAAACAAATGTGTGCTAATGCTATCGTGCTAAAGTGCTGTATTGTCAGTGTGTATTTTCTAGTCGCAATAGTTGTGACAGACATATTAGGAAGGCATTCCTATTTGTGGCAAGCTACAAATACTTTTTTTGGAAGTAGACAGCTTGCTGCTCGATTGGCAGTGAGCTGGCATGCTGGGCGAGACGTGACCTTGCCAAGGAACAACATGCCCACCAGTAAACATGGGCTGGCTGCTCCATGTCATCCCATTTTTATTTGTTGTCAGTGTCAGTCATGGGGTTTTGTTGTAGTTTGTTGAATATCTTCAGGGCCAAGTGTGTATTTGTGGTTGTGATGATGGGGT
Source organism: Taurulus bubalis (assembly GCF_910589615.1). Lineage (NCBI taxonomy): Eukaryota > Metazoa > Chordata > Actinopteri > Perciformes > Cottidae > Taurulus > Taurulus bubalis. The sequence goes on from NC_136600.1 coordinate 24,138,951, forward strand.
ATAGGAAATAGACACGGTGTACTCTGGTTTAAATACAGGATGTGTGTAAGGAAAGCCTCAAAGATTACTTTCATAGGAAGATGAAGACTGTCCTCGTGCATGTCCTGAAGAATGGGGACATACCGTTGTAAATTATTCCAGATGGCTGGAACCTAAAGGAACATTTAGTAAAAGAAGAGAAGTCAGAGCTTCAGAGCACTCGGAATGAAACCAGTTTTAAAGTTGAAGAAAATAACGAGCCTCACCCCGCCCCTCTTTTCTATTTTTTTTTTCGTTTCTGATCAAACGTAATTGGTAATGCGTATTAGAATCTGGGGGAACGTAATTTCTAGGAGACAGGGTTGCAGCTCCTGTGTACAGTGTGTGTTTCTGTCTGTGTGCGTCAGACGGAGAGCGTGTGCACATTGTTTCTCTGGCAATCCGCCAGCCTTTGTGTCGGCAGCTCCATGTTCCTTTTTAGATAAGAGCGGTGAGGTTGGGGGACAAGATGCTCCAAGGCGTGTGTGTCAGGATGTGAAGGCCTCTCCAGTTGTCAATGTCTCCTTTGCCATGGCGAGGCTGATGGATTTGTAGGACTACAGCATGTTGTATGTGTTTTTATTTAGTCAGTTATTACATACAATACAAGTAAGTAAAGCCACAATGTAATATACACTAAAAGAAAGACTGAAAAGGTATAGGTAGAAGCATAATGCTTATATATTCCTATCAATTAAATCAGATAATTAATTTGATACAAAGAAGAAGAAAACAATATATACACATACATTTCATTCACACTTGTAAACCTAAAAAATAGTTGTATAAACAATCCTTTTGAAAACCAAAAATGAGTTGACCATTCTTACATTCATGCTAGTGTTGTTCCATAATTGAACTCCTACAATATACATATATATATATATATATATATATATATATATATATAGTAATGTTTTTTTTTTTTTCAAACACAAGATTTAAAGTGGTTCTATTGTATTGTTTTTTGTACAGATCTAAATAAAACAATCAATTATTCCATTAAATCGTATGAGTTGACGAAGAATTTCTTAACAGCCCTACCTCCTTGATGTTTATATATCAAAATAATTAGGTCCAAAAGTGAAATAATTAGGTCCAAAAGTGTCCATATAACCGGAGCCCAAGCTGCAATCAAATCACTTATTTTGTCTGACCCAAAACTCAGAATCCCTCGGGTAAATCCCTACATTTGAGTTGCAGACCTACTATTTTGACATAAAAAAATGTCTCTCTGAATGCATTTTTGTATTAGTTGCTCACAGAGTTGTGAATGTTAAGGTCCCTGGTTCATATACTGTAATCTGTTGGGAAGTACTTGGTGAAGAACAATATTAAAAACATCTGCTCTATCCCTGAAACATCTGTTGTTTGGAGGCGTTAGCATCGTGAAGGCTTACATACTTCAAGTGAACTGTTGATGCACACGTGTGCTATATTTAGCTTTTTCAGAAACAATTCCCTGCCTCACGTTGTACAACTAAAACTGTATTTGTAGCAAGCAGATTTAGAGTCTTTTGAATATGTGAATGGCTGCAAACATTGTCTTTATCTGCTTAATTAAGACGATGTTAAAACAGCTAAATAACACAGTATGTGTTCATCTGTGGTGTGGTGGATTTTTACTTTACTTTACTTCAGCTTTAATACACCTGTCTATCCTGCCAAGGATTTGTAAATGTCAGCCATTAAATGTCCACACTCTTGCACATTGCTCTAGCGCGCATGCGAACCAGAGGGTATTTAGCGAGAAGGAACCGGACCGACGTCTCCACTTTGTCACGTCCATTAAACTTTGCAGAGCCGGCTCATTGGAGTCTGGAACCAGCACATTTATTGCAAAGGTTAAAGCTCCCCGTTCGGTCCAGATTTATGTGCACGTCATATTTAGAAATGTCTAATTCCACTTTTTTTGCATTGGAGTCTGTACAACCGTGATGTATTGTTACAACTATGTTCTTCTTCTTCTTCTTCTTCTTCTTCTTCTTCTTCTTCTAAAAGTAGGAAAGTAGGCATGGGAATATATGGCCATTTCATGTGACAATCATCACCCAAATTGCTTATGTCACTGATGCACCCTTTAAAAAAAAATGAAAATCAAAAATTCACCAAAATTCCCTTTTTTTTATCGCACTATTATCTTATATGGTCCTATCCTTAGTAGGAAGAATGATCTGACTACTGGATCTGGAAATATACTTAGTCTTTTAGTATTTCCACACAGCCCTGCTTTACAGCAAGTAAATGCTCATAAACATAAAACATGTATTAAGTGACAAATATCTCTTATTTTTAATATACAGAACTTTGAAATATTCAGATTTTATCCAAACTAAGAAAATAAACTCCCACTGTTTCCATCTCTCAGACCCCAAACAACCTTCATTTGCATTTTCGGTGATTAATTGAGTGTTAAATCCCCAATAATTTATCACAACACTCACACTCCATTTAAGCTCACATTGACACTCGGCAGCTGTTGCATAATACAGGGACCACCTGTTTGAGGGGAAAGTAAGAGTTAATTTGTTTCTTCTCTTTTTTAAATTGGAACAGCAATGAGAGACCACGTGATCATCGTATGTGACCCAGGATGAAGGTTCCCTGCTACACTTTTTGAAAGAGAGTCACAGGCAGTTGTTGATTTCTGTGAAAGGGATAATAAAACATATCTGTTGCCACCAGCTCATCTTAGATAGTTGTCTTGCCTGCATGGTAGTATAATAACCGCCATAATGGACTCTCTGATTTACATAATCCCAGAATCGCTATAAGGGTTCAAAGCCCTTTAGAGACCATCCTCACCTCCACCCCTCTGTTGTCAGTAATTGGGTACCAGTGATGTACCGATGATCCACACAGCTGACCTTTGAGATTGCCTTGATTCCTGTCAGTGTCTTGTCTAACAGATGTCTAACAGCTGATAGATTAGCACCCTTCCACCCCCATAAATAGTAATCTACATCAAACATCACATGGAAGTTTTGAGGAGTTGCTTCCCCTTGATGTTTTTTGGGTTGTCGAGTGCTACTTTCTTTAATTGGCAGACCCTCGAAGAGAGGATGAATGGGTAACTGAATGGATTTTTAATTAAATATGAGGTTATTTAAAGGGTGATTATAAAACATTGCATACAATTGATGCACCGCTGACGACCCTTTTTTTATAAAGCGACTTACAAAAGCCCCAGTCCATCTGCTTGTGTCTGCTTTCAGTCATTCAGTGCACTTGTGTGAGCCCTGCGCTCTGCACACTGTTCCCTTGCACAAAGTTCATCCGGTTTTGTTCGGCTTTTTCTATAGAAGATGAAATCATGAACCAAGCTGGGTTTGGGAATATAATGGCCTTTTTTTTTAATTTGGAGAAAATAACTTTCAGTGTTTGGAAATGCTCAGAGAGGAGACGGTGAATTCAGTGGACGGCAAAAGGGACGTCTGGCCTAAATACGGTGAATGGATGTGAACATGAACAATGGCCTCTGCCCCTGAGGTTTGCTTTTGTCAAATATAAAGGAGACGGCTACATGCAGCGTGGAATACATTCAACTTGTGTATATTGAGAACGGCATTCAGAGGGTCTGAACATACAAAGCAGATACATTTTCTATTCTATGCATGTTGTTGTTTTATAGATGTTGTTAAATCTTGCTTATGAGTAATCATTGTCTTGTTATTCAAGATGAAACGATGTCTTCACTGTTGCCAAAAGGAAACCGCGTACGCACGGACTCTGCCAGTATATAATTGGGAGAAACATTTTGCAACCATTATTAAATGAATATGTGCGGATCATCAGTGAGAGGTACTCGTCTTGCAGCTCAAGACTATAAAGTCTAAACAGTTATATCGTTTTAAAAGAAAGATTCACTGATGTTTTTTTTGTTGGAAAAAGTCTGATGCACACATCGTTTCATGCAATTTACAACCATCCTGGTGTTAATTTGTTTAGCACATTACTGTGATGAGGGGGAGAGAGAGAGGGGGAGAGAGAGGGGGAGAGAGAGAGAGAGAGAGAGAGAGAGAGAGAGAGAGAGAGGGAGAGAGAGAGGGAGTGAGAGAGGGAGAGAGAGAGGGAGAAGGGGGATAGAGGGGGGAGAGAGAGGGGGAGAGAGAGAGAGAGAGAGAGGGAGAGAGAGAGGGGGAGGGAGATAGAGAGGGAGAGAGAGAGGGAGAAGGGGGAGAGAGGGGGGAGAGAGGGAGGGAGAGAGAGAGGGAGAGAAGGAGAGAGAGAGGGAGAGAGGGAGAGAGAAGGGGGAGAGAGAGGGGGGCGAGGGAGGGAGAGAGAGAGAGAGAGAGGGAGAGAGGGAGGGAGAGAGGGAGAGAGAGAGAGGGAGAGGGAAAGAGAAAGGGAGAGAGGGGGACAGAGAGAGGGAGAGAGGGGGGAGAGAGAGAGGGAGGGAGAGAGAGGGGAGAAAGGGAGAGAGAGAGAGGGAGGGAGGGAGAGGGAGGGAAGGAGAGAGAGAGAGAGGGAGAGAGAGAGAGGGGAGAGGGAGAGAGAGAGAGGGGGAGGGAGGGAAAGAGAGAGAGAGGGGGAGGGAGGGAGAGAGAGAGGGAAAGAGAAAGGGGGAGAGAGAGAGGGAGAGAGGGGGGGAGAGAGAGGGGAGAGGGGGAGGGAAGGAGAGAGAGGGGAGAAAGGGGGGAGAGAGAGGGGGGGAGAGGGAGGGAGGGAGAAAGGGGGGAGAGAGATGGGGAGAGGGAGAGGGAGGGAGGGAGAGGGAGAGGGAGAGGGAGAGGGAGAGGGAGAGGGAGAGAGAGAGAGCGCAAGTGAGAAAGAGAAAGAGAGAGAGAGAGCAAGAGAGATAACAAGATCAAGAGTGAGAGAGAGAGAGAGTACAAGAGAGAGAGAGAGAGAGTACAAGAGAGAGAGAGAGGGAGAGAGAGAGAGAGAGTACAAGAGAGAGAGAGAGGGAGAGAGAGAGGGAGAGAGAGAGATTCCAGTGGTCAGTGTGACAAGAAGGTCGTCATTAAGCTGGAATGAAAGACTGAGACTGCAAGTGAAATTGGTGAGAGTGAAACGGGGAACGAGAGATTGTGACCGACTATGAAAGAGGGCGATGAATATGTGTGTGTATATATATAAATATATATATATATATATATATATATATATATATATATATATATATATATAAATATATATCACTTATATATCTATATATATATATATATATATATATATATATATATATATATATATATATCACTTCACTTCTCGCAGATCACAATTTGAGCTCTGTGGGTATAGTGGGGAGCTTTTGGTTGGAGTAAGCATTTATCCTCATGTGTCATATTTACAGCAGTGTGTTGCTGTTCTGGTGGGATATTGACTCAAAGAGTTCCAAACATGCCGGGGCAATACAATGTGTCCGTTCCTCGTAAATCACGGGATACAAGCGAGACGTGTTTGTTAGCATGTGCCGTGAATGCACCATTGATTCTCCTGTGATTGTGGAACTGTAAAGCGATGCACACAGTGGACAATAATTGTTGAATGTATAAAAAAAATAGAGACATCGCTGATAATAGCATTGATTAAGGAGAAAATGCAGAGTTACGCAAATCAAAGGACATATCTGAGTGATTGTATGTGTATGTTGTCTAAACATACTAACATTGTTTTGCATGTTATGTCAGTGTTGAGCTCAAATTAAGCTCTTGGTCCCAAATATGGAGATATCACTGTCTAGTTGATTGACCAGATTCATTAAAAGCTACAAATATACCTTTTTTTATGGAATTCCATTTAATTAAATTAATGAATATATAAATATGGTGATTAAAAAAATACTGAAAGGGATAAATGAGGCAGTAAATGTATATATAAATGTGTCTTATCATTTAATGCCAGATTTAAATGGATGTAATGGAGTGATGCAGTGGGTCAGAAATGTTGACTGATCATTACTGAAACTACTTATGACGATAAATACGAGTAAAACGTGACAATGATTAACAGCCGCTTTGTCACTTCAGCCAGAACTGTATGTATCTCTGACGTGCTGTGGAAACTGTTTTCTTTGAATAACTGATTCACAAGAAAATGTATTAAGATGTTGTTGTTTTTTTAATCAATGAACGCCACATTGCCCTTAAATACATTGTGTGTTGACATCTCTGCAGGATCTCAGTTGCCAGGGCCTGAGGGATAGTTTGGCTGTTTTTAAAGTGCCGTTGTATGAGGCACTCATCCATTTTCAGTGCATTACCTATATACTGTAGATGGGGGGTCGGCACGCCCCCAATTTTGGAGAAAGGGCCAGTCGTACTGACATGCTGCTGTGGACAAGATGTCATTTTAGCAACCTAAAAGAAAGGCCCACGCTCTAAATTTAGAATATCATCAGCACTTAATCTTGCTGTCAAACAGCCCTTCTCTTCACTGGAAGTGAAACGTATCTTCGGCGCCTCAGACTCCTTTGACAAATACAATATATAATAAGTTTCAGTTCTGTTCGTTTTTGGAACATATTTAAAAAAATAGCATACACTTGGTAAAATATGGTTTTCTAGCTAGGTCTTTCTTTTAGGCTGAAATACTTTTAGGCTGAAATACACTCCCGTCCACAGCGGTGCATTGCTTTCACACACTGACTATGGACCCAAGTTCCTCATGCAACCCCATTTCAAAACACCCAAACTATCCCGTTAACCCTAGAACTAACGTTGCAAATAGTAAAACCATCAAAAATATCCTTCTCATCAAAATATATTAAAATACAACAATACAAGGCAAATTGAAGTATTTTTTTCTTTTACCCTATATAAGGAATCATGGGGGGGGCCCTAAAAAAAGGCTCAAAATCATGTGAAAAATTAGGGAATTGTCAATAAAACCTGATTAAAAATATAAATAATAGAGCTATGAACTTGTTCTTTGGTCCACCTGCAATGTTATCACTCTCTATTACTAACGTTGGGTATATTTTCCACAAAAAAAACAGGGATTGGATCACAGGGGATTGCCCACCTTCAATAACGTCAGTGAGCAGCATGAAGCTACACAAGGACCCACACAACTCAGACAAAGCAACACAATGAAAATAGCGTAACCACAACCTCTCGGGTAAAAATCCCTGACGTTAGTGTTCCAGGATTAAGGAAATGTTTTTTGCCTCATTTCTGACTTCAGAGGTTTTGCTTAAGCCTTGGTTCCATGTCACAAAAGCTCCTTTCCATCTGAGGACTCATGGCTTTTCTGAATTATTTCATTTATGTACAATTGGTCACACACCAGCAGATGGTAATGTTGAATGTATTCTATTTCACAGCTTCTGATTACTAGTCAGACATTCATTTATTGTACTTGAACATTCATTCTGTCTGCTATTCTATCTAATACCAGCTTTGTCTGTGCTCTGTTTCCATACAGATTGTGGCCAATGTTATCATTTTCTTGTGTGGCAACATGGCGGGGGCGTATCACAAACATCTGATGGAGTTGGCACTTAAACAGACTTATCATGACACATGCAACTGCATCAAGTCCCCAATTAAGCTGGAGTTTGAGAAGAGACAACAGGTAAAGTGCTCGTAAAGTCTGAATGACCTTTGAGCGTACAGTGAATGCTTAAGTACATGTGGAGCGTTGCTGGTCATGATGATGATGACGATGATGATTGCAATAATGATAGCAATGTTTACAAATGAGGAATAGATTATGTCTGTGTGAGGCAACAAATGAGATATAGATCAATAAAAACATGAATGCATTGATATTTAATCCAGAGCCACAAATGTTTTTTTTTAGGTTTGTGAAAAAATTCTCCCTGCAGCTTCTTCCATCTTAACCTTTTTTTGTTTAGTTACATCGATGTAAAGGAGTCTTTACACCTTAAGGATGCAGCCGTTTATGTCGTGTGTGTAAGAAGAGAAGGACTCCACAGAGGATTTGTGTCAGGAGTTAGGAGCTGTTTGACAGAATATGGTAATTGTTAATGACCTCACTTAGTGTGATGATTATGGTGGCTCCCTGGAGCCTGTGCTGGAATATCTGTAGTCAAGGCTTTTTAGCATCCTGTGGCTGCTGGCTGAAATCTTTGGAGTTGATGAACAAGATATCAGAACATCTGCAGCAAACGAGTCCCTCTCCATTGACTCAATGGACAAGCACCCATTGGTACTTTTCTGTGCATGTTTTTTTTTTTGCAGGATGAAAGTGATTGAATATTGATGCAGATTCAGGCAAATCTATTCTATCTTCAGAAGTACTTTTGTTAATTGTGCTGTTGGGTCACGTACAATAACACTGGAGATAAGATTTTCACAAAACCCATGAAAATAATTTACCAAAAAATGGGTTCCACCTCCTGTTTGAGAAACACTTGGTAGTTGTCTCTTTCAATCTGTCTTTCCACATGAATCTGGTGGATTCCTTTTTAAAAAGATATTAGTTCGCTATGCCATTTTTGCACCCCTTTGAAATTTAGCGTTTAAGTTTGAATACTTTAATCTATTCATGTATGTATGTATTGTGTGTCTGCCTCCATGCTTTTCTGCACATGTTGTGAGTAAAGTCGGAGCAGGTTAGTGCAGTACTCCAGATGAAGCGAGGTGTTCGGCAGCACGGCTTCCAAGGTGTTGATTAAATCTCACTGCTACTGTACGTGAGCCTGGGATGAAGCTTGCTTCTCACTATAGCTGTTGGGTACAGTCAGATGAGGCTGAATCCAGCTGTTGGTGTGCATGCCCAGGCTTGGGGTGGAGCTGCTCGTCCCTGGGATGAATCCAGCTCCATAAGCGAAGCTGAAAAGGCCTCGGGTGGAGCTTCTCCACAGAAGCCCCGGAGAGCTGCTGCTGCTGCTGCTGCGACAGATGGTGGCAACTGGGCAGAGACGCTTCTCTCGGGCCGTCTGCATGCTTTTATCCAAAGTGCCCTGCGGTACAGCGCAGTGCATTTTCAGTGCGAGTGGTCCAAGGGGGACGATGTGACTCATCACAAACCAAGAGCCCAGGCAGAAATTTGTTAGCAGCCACACAACTGCGGTTCACGTGGAGCCCTCAACGCCTCAGGAGGGAGATGAACTCTTGTTAAAGTTGGAGGTGGCATTGGTTTAATTTTTCTAGAGTTTTCTACAGTGTTGAACCGCTCCACCGAAGAGGAGTTTTATTTGCTTAGCTGAGAGTAATACCTCCAGTCACCTCAGAGACGCATAATTAAGCTTCCACGAAATACATGAAAAGTTGTGAGGTGAATTGCGGTTAAGTTTGTCTTCAGGTGGCTTTTAGTAAAATAGCATTGCCTTAAAAACATGGATAATTAATGTGAGTTATAGGTAGTCAACCTGACACAATGTAGTGCCCAATTAATGTTCCCCCTTGAAGCTTTCATGGAGTCTCGCTGGAAGATGGTGACAGCTTGTTGTCTCCTGTCATCAAAGGTGAATCCTTCAGTTTTTAATTAGGGTTGAAATCAATTAAATTTCAATTTGCTGAAAGTTAAGTCTTTTTTTTGTCAAGGTCCATGGTGATTATACTTTAATTAATTACATAAATATACAATATTTGTGTTCCTAAAGTCAAAACTGTGTTGTTTGTGTTTGTATATAGTTCAGTTTGGGTCATGCCTCTGACAAAATAAGTGATTGACGATGAAAATGATCTGAAGGTTAAACAAATTAACTTTCACTTTGCTCTTTCTTATATGAAACCATGTAATATATTGCAGATGTTGATTGTTTTTAAATCTAATATTCTTCTTCCATCTTCCTCCTCCTCCTCCTCCTTCTTCTTCTTCTTCTTCTTCTTCTTCTTCTTCTTCTTCTTCTTCTTCTTCTTCTTCTTCTTCTTCTTCTTCTTTCTTCTTCTTCTTCCTCCTTCTTCCTTCTTCTTCCTTCTTTATCCTTCTTCTTCCTCCTTCTTCCTCTTCTTCTTCCTCTGCTTCTTCCTCTTCTTCTTCCTTCTTTATTCATCTTCTTCTTCTTCCTTCTTTATCCTTCTTCTTCTTCTTCTTCCATCTTCTTCTTCTTCTTCCTTCTTTATCCTTATTCTTCCTCCTCTTCCTCCTTCTTCCTCTTCTTCTTCTTCCTCTTCTTCTTCTTCCTCCTCCTCTTCTTCCTCTTCCTCCTCTTCTTCCTCTTCTTCTTCTTCTTCCTCTTCTTCCTCTTCCTCCTCCTCTTCCTCTTCTCCTCCTCCTCTTCTTCTTCCTCCTCTTCTTCTTCTTCTTATTCCTCCTCCTCCTCCTCTTCCTCTTCTTCCTCCTCCTCCCCCTCCCCTTCCCCTTCCCCTTCTTCTTCTTCTTCTTCCTCCTCCTCCTCTTCGTCATCTTCCTCCTCTTCCTCTTCTTCTTCTCCTCCTCCTCTTCTTCCTCCTCTTCTTCTTCTTCCTCCTCCTCCTCTTCCTCTTCTCCTTCTCTTCCTCTTCTTCCTCCCCTTCCCCTTCCCCTTCTTCTTCTTCTTCTTCTTCTTCCTCCTCCTCCTCCTCCTCCTCTTCGTCATCTTCCTCCTCTTCTTCTTGTGTCACTGCCTCCAGGAGCGTCTCTTGCTGTCTCTGCTGCCCGCTCACATCGCCCGTGTGATGAAAGCCGAGATCATCCAGAGACTGAAGGGCCCAAACTTCGGCCAGATTGAGAACACAAACAATTTTCACAACCTCTATGTCCAGAGACACACTAACGTCAGGCATGTATTCATTATTTGAAACACCACCTATATGACCAAGCAGTACTGTAGTGTTCTCTGTGAGACACACATGTGACACACTGTGTGTGTATAATTATGAGAGTACATATTTACATAGAGAGCAGGCCAAATGTGTATCCATGGTTTTCAAAGTAATGACTTTTCCTGGAAGACATTAAAGCATTACATAATAGTATATTGATTTCCCCATCTCTAGTATACTGTATGCTGATATTGTGGGCTTCACACGGCTGGCCAGTGACTGCTCACCTGGAGAGCTGGTGCACATGCTGAATGAGCTGTTTGGCAAATTTGATCAAATTGCCAAGGTAAACATTTCATTATTTGTCACTTATGAACACTTCCTACCAAAGTGATACTTTTGCTTCTTAAATTTGGGGCGAAACGATAAATCTTTCACACGTCAGGCCAAACAAACTGATCATAGAAAACACAGAGAATGATATCTGTTTAATGAAGCGTAATACAATCAGTTTATTATTATGATTCAATAATACAACTGTCAATGGGACCTTTATTTGACCCTGTGTGTCTGAGCTGTGATCCACCTCTTTACATGCAGGAAAATGAATGTATGCGGATCAAGATCCTCGGCGACTGTTACTACTGTGTGTCCGGCCTGCCGGAGTCTCTGCCGAACCACGCAAAGAACAGTGTGAAAATGGGTCTGGACATGTGTGAGGCCATCAAGTAAGTGCCGGTTACGTAACAGCGCTGCTGGAGAAAGACGCTCACACAACGCTTACTTACAGGAAGCACATCCAGAACTTCAAATATATTAGTGCATCAAACAAACATCCCTCAACTCTGCAGTACTGATGGTGGGTAGACCGTTATAAATCAATGATGGAGAAGATGCAGAGCATGCATCATACTCCCACATGAAAACTGAATGCAGAAATAAAATACAGTACAAACCCCTCCCCACCCCCGCCTCATGCTGATTCTTGTGTCTGTTAACTCAGCCAAGACCTGAAGACTCTCAAGAGTCTCATTACACTTCTGGAAATTTTAGGTACTACTTTTTACTACTTGCATTTCAAAGACTGTTCAAGATTTCCAGATATGTCTTTAAACGCAGTGTTTACATGTATTGAACACCTGCCGGTAATAGTGATAAGCACTTGCTCACCGTCAGCATTAGACTTGTTCTTGATTGCCAATTTAGCTACTGTGTGTGTGTGTGTGTGTGTGTGAGATCCCGTTTCCTGTAACCATCAGACTGAGACAAAGGGGAGAGAGACCTCAAGTATAAAAGTTTAATTGAGATAAAAACAATCAGCACCATTAAGGTCAGAAAGAGGCATTCCTTCTCTTTTCTAACAAGGTGTGTGTGTGTGTGTGTGTGTGTGTGTGTGTGTGTGTGTGTGTGTGTGTGTGTGAGTGAGAGAGAGAGGATTTTCTGTTGCTCCACATTCATAAGACTTGCTTTTTTGTGCATGATAGGAAAGTGCGAGATGCCACTGGGGTCGATATCAACATGCGCGTCGGAGTGCATTCTGGGAATGTCCTGTGTGGAGTGATTGGACTTCAGAAATGGCAATATGATGTTTGGTCACATGACGTCACGCTGGCCAATCACATGGAAGCAGGAGGTGTACCTGGGTGAGTGAACTGGAAGTTAGACAAAGGCTCTTGTTAGCATTAGCTTACGTCGCATCAGTTTGGTCTGGTTGGATACGGTCAAACCTTGCTGAAAGATACCAGAAGAATACCCAGAAAGCCATTTATTGATATAGCTGTTCTTTGCCAGGCGGGTCCACATCACCTCCGTGACACTGGAGCACCTGAATGGCGCCTATAAGGTGGAAGACGGGGATGGGCAAGAAAGAGACCCCTACCTGAAGGAGCATGGCGTCATCACTCATCTGGTCATCAACCCAAAGGTACTGTACAGCATCCGTCACATCCAGGGACATGAACGTTGAAATGCAACATAAGGACACCGTTTCCACGTTGTGTCCAGGTGGACCGCCGGAGCCCGCAGCATCACTACCGCTCCAGACACACCGCCGACGGAGCGAAGATGAGGGCCTCCGTCAGGATGACGCGCTACCTCGAGTCCTGGGGAGCCGTCAAGCCGTTTGCCAACCTGCACCACAGGGACAGCATGACCAATGAGAATGGGAAGATCAACACAGCTGTATGTCTTTCTTTTTTTTACACGTGTTGCGATATAGTTGATGGGAAAGTTCACCTACAGCTTGTAACCCACCTCTCTCCGCTTGTTGTGCGTCTAGGATGTGCCGATGGGGCAGTATCACTTCCAGAGGAGATCAGAAAGGCAAGCTGCTCATTTTACAGCTCCGGCACAATTTTCTTTGGCAGGATTATCCTCATCCCAAAACAGTGCAGAGACAGACGACAAGATCTTTAATAAGACGAGACGTCTTGCTCGAGGCTTTGATGTGTGTGACGAACATTATGTGAACTTAAAAGATATGCTGTCTCCTTTTCTGCTTGTTGCCTATTAAAGAACAAAGTCTCAGAAGAAACGCTTTGAGGAGGAACTGAACGAGAGAATGATCAGGACCTTTGATGGGATAAATTCGCAAAAGTAAGAAAAAAACAAAAAGTTATTTTGATATAATTGTGCAAACAAATACTATGGAAGCCCATTTTCCGCACTGTGATGAAAAAAAATCAGATCCTGTAAGTCAGATTTAACTCATAATTTAGACATAGTATCTCATAATTTAGATTTATAGATTTATTTTTTCCAGTGGCGCTAATGGACTTCCATAAAATACAGTACATGCAAAATGTATTTTAAAACTGGAACTGGTAAAACATGGCACATTAAAGCAACTGATGGCATGCACTGTTTCTTATATTGAATACCTGCCTCATGTCACGGTTCAATATGCTGAACACATATCTAAACTTTAATCTTCATTATTTTTTGTACACACACATCTTCATTACTTTTAACAGTGCCCGTCTTCTCCTTTTTATCTGGTCTATGGTCATACTTAATCTTTGTATGTTTACTCTGTAACTTGCTGCTGCTTCAAACAAATGTTCCCCTGGGGATGAATAAAGTGTGTATATATATATATATATATATATATATATATATATATATATATATATATATATATATATATCTGGTCAGTACACCCAATTGTAAATATTCATGCTCCCTTTTATTGCACTTCTGTTTTATGCTTATCGTTAAATGTTTATTAAATGCCTTGTATGTGTAAACTTACTTGGCAATAAATGGTTCTGATTCTGATAACTATACCTTTATACTTACAGACAGTGGCTCAAATCCGAAGACATTCAAAGAATATCGTTATTCTTTCACAACAAGTCCTTGGAGAAGGAGGTACAGTACAAGTTCATTGGCCCCACACAGCCCTCTGTATCTGAGTAGTTGTTTCAAAGAGAATTACCGAGCACATCGTTACTGTTTGTTCCTTTGCCTTCACTTAGCTTACCCTGCAATCTTGTAAAGCACAGGAAGACGGCTGATGTCTGAGTGCACGGCTGAGTTGCTTTTGAAGTAGCTTGGATATTAGTTTGAAGGCCTTTTGTGGAAACTTGACCTTTTTTTTTGTTATCCTTTCAGTACAGAGCAACAACCTTGCCGGCCTTCAAATACTACGTCACCTGCGCCTGTTTGATCTTTTTCTGCATTTTTATTGTGCAGATTCTCGTCCTTCCAAAGTACGTGTGCTCGATTTCAAAGTATTACAACTGTTGCTGTAATGTTATGGATAACAGCATATGTATTATTGTGCATGTGCACTTTGCTTATGTTTCTGAGCAGTGAACTGAACTTGCTGAACGTGATGACATTGATATTGTATTTTTATTCATTTTTAGGACAACCATCTTGGGGATATCCTTTGGAACGGCTTTTTTTATCCTTTCCTTGATCCTCCTCATATGTTTTATTGGACACTTCCTGGTAAGTAAATCCATTGACTGCCAACACAATTGTTTTAGTCGTGCCCTCTAAAGGTTCTTTTTTTATTAAAACCTGTCTTTAACTTTAAAAGCCTGCTCTCTAGAGGCTCCTGAGTGGTCCAAGCGCCTCTCTGGTCACCTTAACAGTCCATTAAGTGGCATGATTGTTGGCCTAAGTACCCCTCAGTTTTACCTTTGGGCAAAAATGAATCCCGACCCTGTGCACGAACAGGACCTGTGCACGCCACTGCTTTGGTTCATGCTTCAGACTCAATGGATGTTGTGCCTCTGGGGTTTTACAGCATAGTTGTTTGCATTGTAAATCATTCAGAAAAGGCTGACTTCATTTTAGTTTGTCTTATGATATATTTAATGGGGGTTAAGTCCTGCTAAAACACTTCTAACAATGGAATCGTGAGCAGTGCCTTTACATCTTTTGAAACAGAATAAATATCGCCACTGGAAGATAGTTTCTGGCTTCAAACGCCACTTCAGCTCCCTTCTGAAATGTTCACTGTCTAGTAGAAATATATGAAAGAACAGCAGAAGGAGGAAAGATACAAAAATAAATGAGTTGTATAACATTTAAAGGTGCAATACAATGTCACAATCCGCAGGCCTAGTCTTTGCAAGTGAGCATCTTCTGCTTTGCTCTGAACTCTTCCCCTCTGGATGTGAACCCGAGGCTCAAAAACTAAAATGCAACCCTCAATAGTGAATGTTGAGGAGCCTCCTGCTGTCTTTTGTTGACTTTATTTAGAATTGCTGAGTCTTTTTGCTTTGGTTCATGTCATTTCATTGTCTACTATGAGGGGAAAATACAGAGAACCATCACAGTGTAATAAACCAGAACCAGCATGTAAGTTCCTGGATCCTTTGTGAACAGGAACATTACACTCTATAATCAATATGCATGTGTTTTCCTTGGCACAGTTGCAGCCGAGTGTTTCAGTTTCAAGAGCACATCCTGTTCTTGTGTCCCTGTCTCATGTTGCAAGAGGGGATTAACAATGCAATTATTCCTTCTTATTCCTTAAAATGCTATATTATATTCATGTAAATATTTCAGCTATCATTTGAAAAGTCCGGGACTCATATTTAGAGTTTTTTTTTAATAAAAAGTCATGAATGAGGACTGTAACTTCAAAATCAATCATGTGGTTCTGCTAAATTTGATAATTATAGGCTGAAAATAGTAGGACAAATCTAAATATCTATTCATACATGTATTCCTCTCATATAATTTTGGATAGCATCCCGACGGTGTGACCCGTCAGTCAGTAAAACAACACCGGCATGCTTCACTGTGAATGTGCTGCATTTAGTTTTTCCATTCTCAATCACAAAGTAAGGTGACCTACATAGCATGTCTAGCAGAAACCTTGTTACTGCGTCTTTGAGTATTCAGAAAAGCGCTATATAAAATCAAAGTAGTATTATTATTAATGACGATAGGTACCTTACAAAGGTAAACATGCCTATTTGATTCACTGAATAGCTGATTCTGTGACTGTAACTTGAGATCTTCAACTTAAATCAACCATTGTAAGTGTTTTATTAATAAAGTAATTATTATTTGATCTGCTGGACTAGAGGGTCAAATTTCATGCAAATGCCTTGTTGTTCAAACCCCACTGGCTCTACATTTCTAGTAATCCTGGTGGTGCATAACAGTCTGCCATCCTTACTTTATTGCATCGCAAATCACATTCCTGAGCTATTCAAATGTCACATTAACTGAGCCCCAGTGACGCTCAGATATTGCTCTGAGATGACCATGCAAATGATTTGTACTTTCACTGTGATTGTCTTGCAATGAAACACATTCAGCTGAAGGCAGCGCTGCAAAGAGGAAAAGTAATTGACTGTAACCATTTGCAGAAGCATGGGAAGATTTCATTGTTGCGTCAATGATAACTCCGTAATAAACAGCATGTAAACATATTACAATCCTAATGCTATCTAGTGTGTGTGTGTGTGTGTGTGTCAGGTGGTGTTGCTGGGTTAAAATGAAATGCAGGCGTGCACAGTGTGTCTCTGGGACACGTACAAACGCTGCCCTCAGTTCTAATGATTTAATTAGTGAAGCAGGAGACAGACGCTAGTTAACAACCCCCTTCAAGCTTTGCTTTGCTTCTAATGCAAGTTTAAAAAAAGGTTTGCTGCTTACATCATTTTATATATATATGATGGAATCACTTGCAGTGGTCATTTTGTAGCGCAGTTATTGCATGTAGTTTGAAATGTATTGCAGTATATGCACCATTAAGCTGATAGGACCCCTCTTTATATAATTGGATGGCTCTTGATCTCGTTCATTGGCGCCGCTGAGGCAAGTAGCAGTTCATCAGTAATAGGTGCTCCAGTGAGTCAACTTGCATTGTTTATTTATTTTTTCCCGAATAATTGATTTGTTATTGCGCACGTGTGCTCATACTCTACACATATTTGAATTAGTTAATCCGTGCTTGTGTTCCTTGTTGCTTCTTTTGTGCGTATGAAAGTATCCCTGAACCTTAATATCTCAGCTCCCGAGTCCTCTGTTGTTCTTTCGACTCATGTATTGTGTGCTGCTATGTGTCCGTGTCCCTGCAGCACTGCAGTAAAAGCGCCTCCAGTTCTTGGATGTGGCTGCTGAGGTCATCAGTCATTATTGCCAACAAGCCATGGCCCCGCATCACTCTCACCATGACAACCACAGCTCTAATACTCGTAATGGCCGTCTTCAACATGGTAAGCTTTTATATGCAGGCGCTGCAGTAAGGGAGGAGTAACACCAATTAGGCTTCAGCATCGAAGTAGCACAACCCTTGAGACGATTAGTAACTGCGGTGTAATGAGAAGTTAATGCAACACCTTGTCACACAAGATGGGAACCAGGGATGTTTAGATTTTTTGCACAATCATATTCATTAAACAAACTTACTTATCAATACTGCTGACTTAATGTAGAAATAGCTCAAATCTTTCTTGCAACTACACAAAATAATGCTGTATCGCAGCAGTAAATATGTCTCAGACATCATGGTTGGGGGCTGTGGAAACACTAGCATTTAAATTTTTTGTTTATCTGGATGCTTTTCATTTCTTTTCTCTATTACGGCTGGCTGTTTTGCCGCATAATCAACGACATAAAAACATATATTTTTGTTTGGCTTTCTTCAAATAATTATGGTTTCCCTGCATAATGGTGCCTACACCATTTGCATGCAGTGTATAAGAGAATATCATACATAACAATTTTTTTACTCCATCACTTGTATCTGATTGAGGCAAAGTTCTGTAGAAGAAAAAATAAAAAGGCTCGGTTAAAGGTGAAATAGTAGCCTGAGGCTTTTGGGGGAAGTTGCGTGATGAAGCCAGGTGTCAGGACCCATGGTTGAGACCTTCACACAAATCGATTCCAGAGATTAAATCTTGTTTTGCGCCTGACGCGGGTCAGTCGCTAAGGGCAGATGAGCCAAATTAACTTGCTCAGTGTAGCAGCCGATCCTCATCCTATCCTGCAGGCTCACTTTAAAGGACATTATTGAATGGCTGACCTCTTATCTAACAAGACTCTATTTTCCTCCTGCAAGTACAATTCAGAAGAGTTTGTATTTTACCAGCCTGACGTGCAAAACAAGCAGACAGAAGAGTGTGTTTGTAATGTGCATGTGAATCGTGTGCGTTCTTTTTTCTTTGTGGTGAATTTGAACACAAAAAATGTTTTCAGCACAGACCAAAGAGATGACAACCTCTTTATTTCTGTTGACCATGTGTTCTTTCTTCTAGTTTTTTTTAGAACAAAATGGGCTGCCTCCTGCTCCTGTATACAATTCATCCAATGAAACAAAGTTTCACCCTAATGGACAACTAATTGCCTTTTCGGGCAAAAACAATTTCTACCTCCCCGTAAGTAAAGATTTTAATAATCATCTGCACATTTGTTTTCATCCTTGGTTGATGTTTTTTTCCAGTTATATCAATCTGACTTTCTGTCCCTTTTTCCGTCCGTCTAGTATTTAATTTACAGTTGCATTCTGGGCCTCATATCTTGCTCTGTGTTCCTGAGGATAAACTACGAGCTGAAGATGATTATCATGTTGACAGCTGTTGTGGTCTACAATGTCATCATTCTACAAACACATGCCTCTCTGCTGGATGAATATAGCAGATTTCTCTACAAGACTGAAAGTCTGGACAGGTAAGTGCACGGTGAGAAACAGATACGGTTCAAGAGAGCGTTGAGAGTCAGGGTGAATGAATAGAGGGCGTTGAGGTAGGCTGAGAAGAGAAACAGTTATGTTATGGTGAGACAATGGCCATCTGATATTAAACCTGTGGGATTCGGAGTAAGTGGGAAACCATGATATGAAGAAAAACGAGAGAAAGAAGATCTACCTCAAGGTTTTCCAGTTAGTCAAGTCAATAATAGCTCTAAGTGGAGGCACCTAGGGGGTGCCTGAACCATTTAAACTGGCGTCTCCGTATTTCCAGTTCTTCTTCACGAGCATGCAGGATATATCAGCAACCCATCGATCGCTTGGTGGATCTTAATGCTGGACAGTTGCGGGTGCTTTTATGTTTTGTATTCAAGCTTTTTCCTGAGTGCTGATGGACAGTGGTCAATGTATTGTAGGTGCTATGCTACATAAGATAAGATAAAATAAGATAATCCTTTATTAGTCCCTCAGTGGGGAAATTACAGGATTACATCAGCATTGCTCACAAGTGAATAAAGAATAATAAAATAGAAACAAGTAATATAAATAGATATAAATAAGCAGTAAAACAGTAGAATATTAATATACAGACTGAATAGTAAAGTATATATAAAAAAGTACAGTGCAGCTAATTTAAATTACAGGTTTATGTTGAGGTTCTGGATGTGAGCAAACCTGAAAGGAGATAAAGATTAGCAACATTAACAACATAAATGCAACGCTATCTAGTTACACCACAGCATCTTACTTTTTGCTCTTATGCATTTGATTAGGGAGGACGCAACCAATCTGACTACAATCTGAATTTACTGTTAGTATGACAGAATGCGTGACATTTAAATTAAATATCTAGTATCATCTGATTAGACTGAATACACCAAAAAGAAAACAATTACTGATTGCATGAAGGCAACTAAGCTGAACTGCATTGTGGTCCAATCACGTATCAAGTCAGTGTTTAGCCTACAGCTTGTTGTTGTTGTTTTCCATAAGGACAATGCAATGTCAATGTCATGTCAGAGTCTGCACTGAATGATAATAGCGTTTGTGTTGCTGAAATAATGGAAATACAAATGCAAGTCCACGTTAGTTACAGTCTCCATTGTGTTTCAGATTTAACAATAGGATATGACTATTTCTAGAAATCGACTGCAGATGTATTGCATCGTTAGTAAGAAGTTATTGAGGCTATAGAGAAACCACAGTACTCCTTGATGAATCATTTTAAACATACACCTGTCCGAGCCAATCGCCAGCTGGGCTATATTGTTCATTTGAGAGTCACCTAGCCGCTGAACTTAACTGGTGTTAGCACGACGGTAGCTGTTAAGCCAAAAAGACACAGCAACTAATGATCATAATTCTATAAATACAGCTGTGATCAAACTGACTGCATGTTCTATGACACATACTCAAGATTCGCCATCTGCGTGTTTATATGAATGCACATGGCGGTCCGACAGCGGATCAGTGGGAATGTCGCTAAGCTAGCTAGCGACACGGTCAGTGACTGTATGAACCATAGAATCTTCTCAAAGAGCAGCTGTCAACCACGGCATTACACCGCCTTTACATATCATCAAATAACCAATGAACACCGTAAACATTCATCAGCGTTATGAGAACTATCTTATTTAACTTAGCATGAACGCGTCTTGTCCTGCACCGTAGCTTGTTGAACTAGCAACCAAACAAAACTTCTGCACGCTAAATCGCTGATTCGCAGCTCAGCCGCAGGACACTAAAGCGTGGCAACATTGCTGTGTTACTCTGGTCGGGGTCCTTACACTTCAAAATCCCTGCTAACGATGACGTGTGGGCTGCAGCACGAGTTTGTGTCCTTTATTACTAGTCCCTGGCGCAGTCACACGGTCGGTTGAGGCTGTGACTTCGTTGATCAAAGTTCACCGAAGTCGGAACTCCACACGGTTAGAGGATGCTAATTTTGCATATATTACACCAAGTCTGTGTAATAGCCTCTAGATTCTGACAGCTTGGTGAACACCCAAGAAATATGTAGGAAACCCATGAGTCTGAAAAATAGAAAAGTCAGTCTGCGTAGACTTAACGAGCAACTGAAACGTATTAAATGGCCGATATTCAAGGACAACTCTGATCTAGGATTAAGATTGCTGCATGGACCAACAGCAGTTTTTAGTCATTAGTTCCAGTGGCTACGTTCCCCTCATGCCACTGTTCTTCACCCACACTAGTTCAGCTGTTCTCCCTCTCAGTGTATCTCCATGTTCTAGTCCACACCACATCCTCATTCTCAGCCTGCTCTGTTACAAACAACTCATGAAAGCAGCTGCTTAATAAGGATGAACAGCATAATGAGGTAATAAGGAATGAAACCAGTTTCTTTTAGACATTGTAATGGAGAAGTCTTGTCCATGGATATGTCGCACATTACATATAGTGACCGATGCCCACGTGCCGAATGTGGTTTGTTGTTCAGTCTGTTGATTTGACACTGATATATTATGGAGGGGTGGGCTGCTGGAGAATCTTCAGAAAAGCAATTTAATGGTAAGTAAAATGGTGTGTACCAAATTATCGTTTGGTTACTTTCATTTTTGTTGTATTATATTTATGTTCTAAAGGAAATAGATTTAGTTTTTTTGCGCGGCTCATTGTTTTTGTGCACTCAGCCAAGAGAGACTGAACTACACTTGCTCCATAGACTGTGAATAATGGAATAAAGTCTTCAGACAGTCTGACAACAACACACACTTGCTAGAACATTAAGATCATTTCTTATAATTAATTTTCTAAAGCCCTACTTGCGAATTAAAGTATTTTGAATGTAATATCCAAAACAAAATTTTCAAAACTGCATCATCACATGGCATCATCAATTTAAGGGACATTTTGTGGTTGCCAGCAGAGGAAATACAGTTCTTAGTCATTTTGGTGATTGACTTTCCCGTCCAAAGCTATTGAAACAGCATAATGGCAATATATTCCTCACAGTTTTGGTCACAGTGGCAGAGAACGCACTCTTGTGAGTGATTCCGATTACATAACTGTTATAAGAGAACCCAAAATTAAAAACAGTGCCATGCCACTTGTCCTTCAAGATGGCAGTAGCAGTCTCTAACAAAATGATATGCAATTAAATGAATAACTTCTTATTTTTATTTGGTATTTTTGACATACACAGATATGTAATGTGTGATGATGAATGTTCAATGTGCAATGTCAAGACTCTATTTGATTATATGACAAGACATTACGGTATGAAGTAGCTATATTTCGATGCCAAATTTGTCAAGCCGAGCATACAGTCGTACCTTTGTAACATAACAGCAGCAGAAAGAAACATAATACGTACTGAGGCCACTCTTTGGTCAACAGCTATACAAAATGGGAAAGTGCATTTCTGTGGTTGTAAAACTCATCAGAAAGTTAATAAACGATGCTTCCTGTTTCTGTGCTTTCCATCTCCGATTTATCTTCAGGTGAAACTGTTTCAGTCTTTGCCCTCAATTCTGTGTAAAGAATTGATTCGATAATGAACCAGGTAAGAGCAGAACTTGCAGGCTGTGTCCTCAGTTGTCTGCCCTAGATGAGAGTCAGTTAACATTAATATGCAAAATGTGCTTTGCAGAAATTAGGATGCAACAGTCCTGTTGGAGTGTTATCACACATTCAGAGCTTTAACTCAGACTTCGCTAAGAATAATCAGTTTCATTATGGATTTGAATAAGAGCAGTGCTCATTTATTTAACTGCTGTCAAATTGTATGATTAGGGAGTGTGTTTGAGCATGAGCTGCAGACAGATTGGTATGTTTGCACACACAGGACAATACATCACTGTATCTTGGTTGGTTGCCTCATTCCGCCCTGGACAGGTGTCCTATCTTTTGGTTTATGCTGGTGGAAGCACAAGAGCTTGATGTGTATTCACAGTGCCTCATCTTTGCAGATGGGGAGCATCTCATGTTTAGTGCCTGTTGAAAAGCGTTCCTTGTGAGTGAAGCTCAGCCGCTGGAATGCAGACAGTAAACAAGCTCTTGTCACAGCAAAGCAGAAGTGACAGTCTTAACCGAGTGATGGCGTGGAATAAAATGGTCTGCTAACCAATCATGTGACCACACGGCATGGACGACAGCTTGTGATTTGAATTTTTTAATTAAATGGTATTACTCTCATCTCTGTTTTTTTTTACCACCACTTTTATCGTTTTCTTCGTGCCGTCTCTCTCTCTCTCTCCCTCCAAACACAAACACATCTTTCTTCTTTCTCTGCCCTTCAAGACCAGGAGTTCTCAAAGACCTCAAGACTATGGGCTCTATCTCCCTCTTTATCTTCTTCATCACTCTGCTTGTACTTGCCAGACAGGTAAGTCCACACTGTAATAGTTTGAATGATGTAATCATCTGACGTCTGCACATTTTCCCCCTTGACGGCTCTGAAACGTCACCATTTCACTCTTTGTATTTATTTCTGTACGCGTTTTCTTTTAGTTTTCTCCCATTTTCGAACAATTTAAATAAGTGTGCCATAGTCTTTGTTGCCACTAACTTAGTCGGTTGGCCTGTGAAAGTGTAGAAGCACATTCTACATCTTTTACGCACCCGTCTCATGCTTCGCGTTGAGGAATTCCACGATCCCGTGATCTCTCCAACCCTCTAGTGGTCTCCTACCAGTGGACACAATTGAGTTGTGATGTCCTGTCCAGCTTCTCATGAAGCAGCGCAGCTGGGGATTGCACCCCCATTCCTGTGAATGCAGAGGAAATTGGATTTCCGATGCCACCGTTCATAGCTCTCTTCATACTGTGTGTGCCTTCTATAACCTCTGAGCTTGGGGAAGAAATAGGATAAATAGAGCGGATAAAGCTTTCTGGCTGCTGTGCCACACTGTGGAAGAGCGGCATCGTGACACCAGTTGGTCTAGTCCACCTTCAGACACTATTGGCCAATGATTGACAACAAGTCTGAAGTTACCAACCCATTGTCAGACCTTTTACATTTTGATCACGCAGAACGTTTCCTGTCTTACTCTGAGCTAGTAGTGACATACATTACATAACACAGTACATGTAGGCCACGCAGTACATGGAGTGTGTGACTGCGTGCACATGCAAGTGTGCACGTGAACTACATTTGTATGGTTGTGTCACTGACAGCACTCTGTGAGTCAGTGAGAGAAGACATGTGCAGAGTAATATTTCTGTTTTCTGTCGGAGCTTATCACTAAATGGAAAGCAGCTCATCCCCTGGGCTTTATACAGTGTGCTGGGAACAAAACAACATGGCTGCTACACTTTTTCTTTCCCCGTGGGGACTGAATTGTGTCCACAAAGAGCATAATGACGACATGAGTGGATACACAGGCAAAGCAAACGCACCACTTTTTACTACATGCATCCGGCGCCACTGCTAAACTGATACTACACCTAGAAAAAAAGCATAAAATGGCCACTTATTTGGCCTCGTAGTACACTGAGCGCATGTTCTACATGCATTATTTAGTGCGATTTAAATTGGTTACGTTCCACAACTGTTGACACACTTTGGATTTCCATTGGGAACTTTCTTTTTCTGGAAATGCTCAAGGCTTCTTTCTCACGTAATGAGGAACATGTGAGGATGGTGCTACTGTATTTTGATGAAGCCACACATAGACATATTGAGTTTGAGCTGATGGTAAAGGTATTTGTCAAAGACAAAGTACTCCGTCCCGAGCTCAATGAAAAGACTGTACAGCAAAAGTAACAGATGCCATTTATTAATATCTTCTCAGCCTCAAAAGTTTTGCTCTGATACATATACACTCTGCCCACCCTCCACCCTCCACCCACCCTTTTTTTGTTCTTTGCGACTGTAACAAGTTATTGCATTTCTAAAATCCAATCATATTACTTTCTCTGCTTGTTCATTTTTCCATCAGATCATCTTCAGAAAATGTTTGTCCTCGGTTGATGCATCCTTTTTATGAAATCAGAAGAACTTGTGTACTGCTCAGGAATAAGTGCTTCGCCCAGTATGAAAGGAAATGAAATGTCACTTAAGAAATTGTTCCTGCAAAATTCCCACTCGAGAAAGTAATTCTTCTCCGCAATCATTTGACTCCATCTTGCCGTGCATTGTCTTGTTCCTTTAGTTCTGGTAAAATAATCATGTTGTTGCATCTTTCCATTTGTGATGCATAAATCACTGTCTTGCTGTTTATCTTGACAGAAGTTGTATAAGTTTTATTTGTGTGCAACTGTCAAATTTGTATTCCGTTCTTTTCTGTCTTTGGCGGAATTGTTATTTTTGTAGCGGTTTGTATTTTTCTCTGTGACTTGATGGAACCAAGCTGGACCTTCAGTCTCTTCACCTCTGTGTCCTCTTGTAACAGAATGAATATTACTGTAGGTTAGACTTTCTGTGGAAGAACAAGTTCAAGAAGGAGTGCGAGGAGATCGAAACCATGGAGAACCTCAACCGGGTTTTGCTGGAGAACGTCCTGCCTGCGCACGTTGCAGAACATTTCCTGGCACGGAACTGGAAGAACGAGGTGGGCAGAAATGGAAGAAAACCTTCCATTTGAAGTTGTGAAGGTTTCTGCAAATTGTGTTTTGACAAATGGATGCAGTACATAAAGTATGTATTGTGGTTTCAGAGGACTTGCAGTACCAGTGGCTGTATGCCAAGATTACGTTCATTCACTGCATTTCAAAGCAGCTTAACTCAAATATAATCTATATTGCATTCCATATTTTCCAATATATCTGAAATATGTACATACTTGATTTCGTTGCTGCTATTTATGTTGATTTTTAATCCACTCAAAAACCTACAAGAAATGCATTTTCTCTTTGTGTGTGTGTGTGCGTGTGTGTGTGTGTGAGAGACACAGAGACAGACAGACACAAACAGACACAAACATGTATAATTCAAATTTGGGAGCATCCAAAACCAGACTGTGCATTAGAGAATTGATGAATTAATTCATGTGCTACTTACTTAAATATTACAACTTTTTAAATGGAACTGGAGCTCATCATGTAGTATAAGGATGATTAATTTCCGATAACAATGACAAAGCATTGAAGTGAATTTGCTGACTGGCCAGTGAGACCGTGTCATTCATCATTCTGAATCCTGTTATATCCCCCGAGTGCTTATCAATGTGAACTGTGGGAATTAAATTTTACATCTGAGGAAGTTTAGAGGACGCGTTATCCTGGAGGTCACGGGAGTTTAAATAGTAAGGATGCCTCTGCTGCAAATAAATTAGAATGACGAGTCAGCAAATGCCCGGCACTTGAACAGGAATCATGAGCTGTTATTTGGGTGATTTGCATACTCATTTGTCCGTCTTGTGTCTGCCTCTCTGGTCCCTCTGATGTTTTTATTTAAGAATACTGTCACGTATTCATTCAATATATCAGAATCCTGTCACCTGTTTTCCATCTTTGCTAAGAAGTCTGTGGCTTATCAATTTGATGTCATTGTTTTGCAGCTGTCCAAACTAATATCTGTGTTTGGTCGTGCAGGATCTGTATCACCAGTCCTATGACCTGGTGTGTGTCATGTTCGCCTCCATCCCAGACTTTAAAGAGTTCTACACCGAATCTGACGTCAACAAAGAAGGATTAGAGTGCCTCAGGCTCCTCAACGAAATCATTGCCGATTTTGACGAGGTAAATGACCCTCACACTTGTAACCTTCACAACATCCGGCACGTGCACCACGGACGCTGGAAACAAAGCAGGATACCCTTTCCACTAGGTTCCATTGATTTTCTAAGTGTATGTGATTGGACTATGAACTGTGTGTATGATGTGCAATTTACAACCTCCGGAATTGGTCAATTCTTTTTGGAGAGGATTTCACCGACAGTAATGCTTATTGAAAATCCATGCACTGCAATATATAACATGCACATTGATACACATGCATATCTTTTAAAATGGAAACATGAACCATCACTTTCACCATAAACTATCTCCCATTTTTCAAAGTGGTTCTGTTGATTGTGTTCGTATTTGTGTGCGTAGCTGCTGTCAAAACCGAAATTCAGCGGTGTGGAGAAGATCAAGACTATTGGCAGCACTTACATGGCTGCTACTGGGCTCAATGCATCTCCTGGACCTGAGTACACATCACAGGTAGGCTCACCACACACATTAAAAGCATGCACAATCATTTGTGTTGTCACCTTTCACAACTTTTTTTCCCCAACTAGAATTGAAGGTGTACCTGGTTGTGTTTCCTCTGTTTCCCAGGAGCATGACCGGCAGTACATGCACATAGGGACCATGGTGGAGTTTGCATTCGCCTTGGTGGGGAAGCTGGATGTTATCAACAAACACTCCTTTAATGACTTCAAACTCAGAGTCGGTGAGTTTCACATGAAAGCAACATTTCAGTAGCAAGGACCGCACCCTCAAAATGAAACTTTACGACTTATTAAAAGAACACATCATTAATATGCAAGGCTTGAACTGCATTGTAGCTAGTACTTTGCCAAATGTGTTGTGGGGAAGCTGTGGGAAAACACTAGTTACATGAGACTAGATTAAGCGGATGTAGTGGAGATACTGAACTCTGTGGAGTACCAGCGACTCATGATTGTATTGAGTGTTCTGGGATGCAATTAAAGGAAGCAGAGGTAGTGGCTACAATCCTGAATGAGTGAACACAGTAAAGGGCAGGCGAAGTCCCAGGCAAGGAGAGAACGTGGTGGAACTGCTGATGGAACCAGAAGCGAGAAGCCATCTTTCCAGGCTCTGGAAGTGGAAAGAGGACGGTGTTGGTCACAGTGATGGGATGAGGCGGGGTATTGGGAACATGTGAGGAAACCCTAAAAAAAGGAGAGTGATAATGTGGCTTCTAAAGTTCAAGCAACGTGAGCAATTGGATTCCGACAGCGAGTTAACAGTAAAAGGAAAGCACCTTGGATTTTATGCAGGCTCTATGCATAGAAGATCTTTGAGATCTAAAGATGGCTGGAGGCCCGGCTCGGGCTACCAGATAACAGTTTATATGGACCAACACGTGTCGAATGGATTAATGCAAGAGGGTGAACTTCAGAACTCCTGGAATCAGCAACAAGAAGCAGTGACTTTGGAGTGGCCCCTTAACTTGGAGAATGTATTGGTGTGTACTAGCGTTAAAAGGATTGGCTTGACGTGGCTACTATGGGGTACATTTCCTTGGGTGAAGTGAAAGCGACTATGCAGTCACTTGCGAGCTACTGGGGGCAAACCATCTTCCTTAGAAACCCCCCAAACCTTTGGGTTGATCGTCTGAGAAGAAGGTGATCCCATTCCAGTTGGCAAGAAGACTGAGTTCAGGGTGTGAACCATCTGGTGAGATAAGAGTCCTCAAGTGATGTTTTGATAGCCGGTGGGAAATAAATGTTTGCCCTCAGGGAATGATGCGTAGGGAAGAGTTGAGGTGGTCAATGAAGGGAAGAAGTTGGGGATTTACAGTGTGATGTTGATGGTAGCCCACTGGGCAAGAATGGGTTTATAGGGAAGACTGGAGAATGTAGTAAATGATGGGAGGAACTTGCTGCTGCGAGGGCTGTGGAGAAAAGCTGGATGCTGGCATGCCGATGCCATTGGCTCCATTTGATGGAGGTGGAGGGCGCAGTCCTTAAATGACATTACACTTAGAGTTGGTGAGTTACACACAATAGCAACCAAAGTGCAGTGAGAGTGAGTCACACATCTCTAAGCTACTAAAAACCTCTTAGTACTTACCCACAAACTGCATTTCACCTGCCGTTCTGTTACATTTTCCAAAAGTGGCTGCAACTATGAATTCACCATCACTTTACCTGCCAATGTTCCTGACCTCAGAGACCAACAATGCCTAAAAGCCTGTGTGTGATGGTTTGCACCACCAACAGGTTTTATAAGCTGACAGATGGAAAAACTGAGGATACATGTAATAAGACATTCAAGGATCATTTATTGTCATTATGCAACAACAAAATTCAGTTGTAGCCCATTTGCAACATAAAAACCCCACCATTGCCATAACAAGCATGAGGCATCAGCAGGAAGACGAGGGATCCTGACACTCTGCAATCATTTTAATTATTAACTGCACGCCTGGTATAAATTCAAGTAGCTGCAGGCATTTTAATAGCGTTCAGCCCTCGGTTGCATTTGTGCCGACTGTTTTTCTGTCCGATGAGTCTGGAAATATGAAGCGCTCGAAATAAAGTTTGCTGTTGTCTGTTAGACATCAACATGCAGATGAGATAGGAGAACCCAACAGCAGCCCTTCTGGCTCGTTCTTTAATTGAAAGTAATCATTGAGTTTTTTTGTGTTTACTTTAAATGATAAGCTTTTAGGCTTTATGCATCCATTTCTCTCTATTTTTAGAGCACCAGTATGCTTAAGGGGGTCATTTAATTATCTTGACAAACACGGAGCCATAAGCAGATGTCTATATAACAAGAATATGAAACTCTTTGCAGCGAGACATGGGTATAGTCGTGACAACACAACAGCAGAGTGAGAGAGAGAGTATTGAAGAGGAAAGCATTGCGGGCAGGTCCCAGCTCCCTGCGTGCGCCAAGAGTTTGAGTTCAATACCTTCAACCCGTCTGTGGATTTCGCAGCATGGATTGCTCCATTAACTCAGCAGTGTGCGTGTGTGTGACTGTATATCCCCGCTGCTTCCAGGCAAGCCTTAAACGCATCAGAGATCAGCCCCCCCCCCCCTCCCACCAGAACTGGACCTAACCACTGGCCGGGTGCCTGCGCACTTGTGCAGATTGTGCAATTGTGCAATTTCCAGCAATTTGAAAGGTTGACTCGGAAGCCAGAGTGAAGAGCAGCGCGGTGTCGTCTGAGTGCTGTGAAAAGCTCCAGAGCCTGCTGAGCAGAGGTGCTGGGACAGCTGGGGATTAGGCTGCATTTAGCTTCCACGTCATCGCATGTTCTGATGAAATCTTGTGAAAAGCTTTGTTTTTCGGAAGGCCTTTTTGAGCTGCACTCTGGCTGCACTCTGATTAATCAGTGAGATCAAACAACTGATTTTAACAATGCGCTTGTATTACATCAGAACTGGAAACTAAATAATTGTTTCCTTCTTAAAAAAATTATGATCTCAACACGTAAAACATGTATTGGAAAGATATACAATGTCATTAACTGTAATTCCATTTAAATGTAATTACGTCCTGTAATCTGAAAATGTAACTGACTAAATATGTTACAGATACATCTGGAATGTTCACTGATTGCTTGGTTTCCTTTGTCAGGTATTAACCACGGTCCAGTAATAGCTGGAGTCATCGGAGCCCAGAAACCACAGTATGATATCTGGGGGAACGCAGTGAATGTAGCCAGCAGAATGGACAGCACTGGAGTCCTGGGGAAAATACAGGTAATTAATTAATGCATATGTCAAGGTGATATTCTCAATTGTTTTTATTGTCATACATCTCATGAAAACCGCAGTCCACAAACCAATGGGTGTCGTCATGACATATACAGTCTGTGGTTCCGCATTATGATTTTGGGTTGTCTGTCCGGTCCATTCTGGTGAATGCGATATGAACGGCTGGAGGAACTTCTTGAAATTTGGCTCAAATGTGTCCGTTCCATTTTTTTGTGATATCTCAGGAGCGCCTTGGGCAAATGTCTTCAAATCTTTGCCTGGCCTCAGGGATGAACAGATTTTTTGTGGTCAAAGTTCCAGATCACTAGGACTTGTACAAGAACAAGAGTGAATTTCTCCAAATTTGGCACAAACTTTAAACTGGTCTCAAGGACGAATTGATTAGAATTTGGTGGTCAAAGTTCCCGTTGATCTTCAAAACACATTTTGGGCCATAACTCAAGAATGCATATGGTAACTATGACAATTTCACACACATGTCTAATAATAAAATGATGAAGCGATGACATTTTAGACAGATATGAACTGCAACATCACTGGTTGGCGGAGTCAACTCAATCCCACATACACCGTCCGGCTGAAAATAGTTCACAACAATAATGCAAGTTAATAATAGGTGTGATTTACATCTTCAGGAGGAATACATGCACTTGGGGCCGAGACACATACAGTCCACCTAATACTAGCAACTGCCCTGCTCTAACACCGTTTTTACATTTTTATTGGAATTGTTGAAAATAAGAAATACAGAGTAACTCCAGCGTTTACCATTTTCTGAGACGCATTCAAGAACAAACTCATTTTAGAAGTGTGTAACTGTCAAACATCACTTTGTGTTTGAAGTCAAGTTTCTTTCAAAGCAGAAGCAGCGCTCCATTTTCATATAAATACATTGTAAAGGTCAGTGCAGATGTTTAAAAGATAAAACTCTTATTCCCTCTCCTTGTGCTATTTCTGGTAGCGAGGACATCTCAACATCATGTGACATCTTCAAATCTTACATTTCCCCCCTGTTTGGGCCCTGATAAGATGTAATGGTTTTTCACCTGCGTGACATGTGGCTGTGGGAATCATTCAGTCCTCGGAGGGCTGTTACATCTGAAAGCCGGCTCACATTTGCTAGAAACATCTGCTGCAGCACAACTGTAGTGCTTTCAATTCCATTCCAAGATTGCCTGTTGATATTTAAGACATTGCGAGTGAGTCGAAGTTAGCACATAGATATTTCCAAGCCTCTGTGTTAATAGTGTTTCACTGCTGTGTTATATTTTATGGTCACGTTACATTTAATTTGATGCATTAGCTATGATGATTAATGCCCGCGATCGCTTATAATCCTCAGTGAGAATGCAGTGCCTGTTAATATTTAATGTGCAGAAGCAACAATAAGAAATGTAGAGGGATTTATGAGTGTCGCTCTACTTAACACATGCATTTTTACAAGATTGTATGAAATTAATTTCAAGTTTAGGGTTTTGACGAGACTTTACATCCGGCTTTTGTCCGCTAGCATACAATAGAGGTTTGCTACTGATGAGGTAACGGTCATCAGATGTTTCTATCAGCTTCTGCGCATGCATTCCTTTAAAGAGCTGAGTATTTTTGGGCTGCAGGAATTTAATTCAGATGTTGAAGATGCGCAAAATGGACGTTACCAATCTGCTTCTCCCTGCAGGTGACGGAGGAGACGAGCCGCATCCTTCTGACGCTGGGCTACATGTGCTCGTGCCGAGGCATCATCAACGTCAAGGGCAAAGGAGAGCTCAAGACCTACTTTGTGCACGCAGAGATGACCCGCTCACTGTCCCAAGGGAATGTAATGCCGTAGGACTGCTTCAGAACATGCTACATGTACGCAGGCAAGAAGAACAGACGCTTACTACAGATGGAGATACATTCTTCTCACAGCAGAGCGGGACACACAAAGGAATCCGATCGACAGAGCGAGGAGGATGAACATCTGATTTTAATGTTGCATTGCAAGCTAGCCATGCTACAGCTGTAGAATACATTTAGGTACTTACTTGCTTTATGTAACTACGTGTAGCATGTACAGCAAGAAGGCAATAACCTCTGAAATATATTTGAATGTTGGATCCAGAAAGTCAGTCACTTTGCCTTTTTCAGCCTAGTACGTCAAAAACAGAATCTGTACTTCACTTTCCAGGATACAGTGTATTGTGGAGGTCAAACAATGTACGTGAAGCAGAAGAGAAACAAAGAAAATACTTCAATTTTCACACCAGGCCTCTTGAAGAGTTTCCAAAACATCCAGAACATTACAGAACTGACGTGCTGGTGCAATGGATAAACGGATTTTTTTGCTTTCCCCGACTTCTTGTTTTTAAAAAAGGGATATGAAAAGCCACGGATGGAAGAGCTGATATTAAAAGCAAAGGACACATGTTGCAAGGGAAACCTGCATGGAGAGGCTGATCCAACAAGGAGACACGCACACGTGTGTGTGTGTGTACGTAACTCCATCGACCTTGTTCGAAGCACGAAGTCTTGGATGTATTCTACAGGTGGGTCATAAAAGGAAAAGCATCACAAAAAAAAAGAGGCTATGAATATATTGTGATATTCATGCTGGGTTGAGTTTCCCAAAACTGTCCTTGCGCTTTAATCATCCCGTCTTCAATGACACCGTCAGGTCTCTTCGGCAGACTGAAAATGGAGATTCAGGGGTTTGTTGCCGTTCAAACGACGCCGGACCCAAAAGGGATGGAGATGATTTGAGTGAGAAGATGTTCATTTGGGAAACCCGAGCCTGGTCTGTGTACAGGGTAGCTTTAGAGTGCGTACGGTGGTTTTGTAACAAAAGAAAATGCTCCCAAAAAAGTGTTTTAATGTTTTCTGATGCTTTGTTTTTTGTAAAAACTTCATTAAAATTTCTATGTATTTCAGTTCTACCGAGTGTTATTAATATTCGTTAAAAAAGTCTATTTACACAAACGCAAATTCCCTCTGCATTAATGGATTATTTAACACACAGGGAGCTTTCAAGATAAGAATGGACTCTCTTCGTTGGCATTGGGTCTTGGGGGAATCGACTCCCCGCACCACAAAGGAGGCAAAGCGAGTGCTGCCTGTCTTCTACTCATCTTATTATGTGCCAGGTTGTTAAAAAAGGACCAGCTCCCAGCATATTAACATGACGGCACTGTAATGGGATGTTCCCTAGAATAAACAGCTGGATGATGAAAGTATCCCTGCATACTGGGTTGATGACTCGAGGCTTTGCCCCCTGGTGAGTAGATGGACAGACGCAACACGTCGACTCATAATGGGCCAAACCTGAGTCCTGCGGTTTTCAATTAAAGAGACTAAAAAGACAAGGAAATCTCTGTTTACATTTTTTTTTATAGAAATAATCCAAGAGGCACACTGAAAACTACAATTAGATGATTTCAGACTAAACTACTTAATGCGAAAAGAGCGATTTTATGACGATTTAATTTTTCTGTTCTGTGTGACAAAAATAAAAAAATACTTTAATACGAATTATCTGTCATCCTGATTTAAGAATGATTTA
The DNA here is from genome assembly GCF_910589615.1 of Taurulus bubalis. Lineage (NCBI taxonomy): Eukaryota > Metazoa > Chordata > Actinopteri > Perciformes > Cottidae > Taurulus > Taurulus bubalis. The sequence goes on from NC_136600.1 coordinate 24,172,622, forward strand.
TGATATTGTAGGAACACTGCGGCTGGAGACCAAACTCCAAAAATACTGAGACTTTAAAGTGGAATATACTGGGTGTAAGGGACTGGTTGCCCCCACTGTTACAATGTCCACCTTTGTGGAGGGAAAAGGAAATATATAGCCATGGCAACAGCTTGTTAGCCTGCACACTTGAGGACGTTGGGAATGTGACTGACGGAAAGTTAATCATGTCTAACCTCACACAAGATGCGTTTCAGTGTCTCTCAAGAGGAAGCTCTCATTTGACGTCACAGAGCAGCGCCACACCCCGAAGGATCCAGTAGTCCGGAGGAAGGGACGTCTTCAGATCGACAGCTGCAATGTAATTCATGTCGGTCCGCACTGGCTTCTTGTAGATCGGACAGGAGTAGAGGCGGGAATCCTTCACACCTGCAATCAAAAACACAACAAACAAGTCTCACGTGTTACTAGTGAAGACAATGTAAAACATTTTAAGAAAAGTGATAATAAACAAAGCAACAGCTGGCGAAATTATCTCTTAATTAAGGTCATAATTAAAACTGGAATTATTTCAAGTAAAGGAAATATTTAAATCTGTAAGGAGATGCGACTGGGATACCCAAGCTGTGTTCAACAGAACATCTGTTTTTATAAACTCGAAATCTGCTCAAATCAGGCAAATAAGTGCGATTAAGAGAACATGTGGTTATTGCCAAGTGGAAAGCTCCAGCGCTGAGAAATCAAGCCAAAGACTGCAGTTCTTCAAATGGCTGGGTGAGTCCATTCCCATAGACCCCCATGATAGCCGGTTAGCCGTTAGCCTTTCAGTGAAAGACCCCCCTCCTTTCTCTCACAATTGAATATAGCAGTTTTCAGCTTGCATACTCAAAGATGCTCTTGCAACCACTTGTCCACAGACGCATCCCTCCCCAGTCTCCTTTGCACTGGCGCACACACTCAAACCCAGCAGGCAGCCTTCTTGTGGGAAAAGATGGGAGTAAACAAACGGCACCGCGAGTCTCATCGGATCATTCATTTCTTTCCCAGGCAGCTTCGCTTGCAGGCGTCCACCGGGGCCCCCGGTCTCTCTGCTGCTTCCTGAATGTAGCCCGGTCTAATCCAGAGCAAACACTGAGCCACATACTGCTGGTTATCTATTCTCAGACTAAATAAATAGCACTTAGTCTGCTTGACATTTAAATGTTACATCCATCCGTTCTGAATGACGCGTGGGATGCAGATGCTGAGGAGGGTAAGTACGGATACACCGAGATTGACTAAGACTAGAAAGATTGATCCAGTAAGAAAAGCTAATAAATGCAGAGTCAGACACATCCTCAATCTCACCGTTATTCTCAGCGTACATCCTGATCACAGGCATCATCTCAAAGAGGACTTTGGTTTTGGAGTCGACGAGTTTGCAGCTGCGGCGGTCCCAGCCGGCTCCCTCCAGGTAGAGGCCGTAGACGTACACGCCCTCCGCGGGGGGCTGGGCGACGTCGTCCTTCATCCACCGGGTCACCTCGTTGCACAGCACCATGCGGTCCAGGGCCCAGCCCTTGTTGGCCCGAGTGATCTCCTACAAGCGCCGGGACAAACCCACGGGTTAAGGCGGCGAATGTGGGTGGGAAAAATATCTTTAGAAGAATGGAGTGAGGCATGTAAAGAGGCACAGAGGCAGACAGTCAGCAGTAACCTAAAACCTCTGCAGTATAAATGGCTGATGCGTACTTATATAACTCCTGTGAAATTGCATAAGTTTAATGATAATATTCCTGATACCTGTATTAAGTGTGATGAGGCAAGGGGGACACTGTTTCACTGTATATGGGAATGTGGGAAAGTGAAAACCTTCTGGCAAGATGTTGTTAGTATGATTGATCAAATTTTATCAAAGAAATTACCATTGACTCCCAAGCTTTTTATTCTTGGTGTATATCCTATCATACCACTTCTACAAAGCAAAGAGCTCAGATTCATAGATATGTGTATATTACAAGCTAAACGTATAATTGCCCTTAATTGGAGAAGTGTTGATGGCCCAAGAATTGGTATGTGGGTTAAAGAAATGGCCTCAAACATGTCAATGGAAAAGACAAATATTGTATAAGATGTATATATATATATATATATACATATATTGTATAAGATGTATATATATATATATATATATATATATATATATATATATATATATATATATATATATATATATATATATATATATATGGAGTTAATGTTTTATTATGGGAGGGGGAACAGGGTGAAAATGTTTGCTGTGTATTGTTTTGATGTGACTTGCAGACTGAAAATCAATAAATACATTGTTTAAAAAATGTGGGCGGGAAAATACAGCAGTGCACATGAAAGACAGAGCAGACATTTGGCAACTGTTTCTCCAGAAAAAACAACACATTTAAAACCTGGGCTGTAATAGAGGTACAATACAAAAAGCATCGTCTTACAGAAAAGTGCGCTCCATAGACAGTTGTTTTTATGAGATGCTGTGTCAACAGAAAGTGAGAGTGTCTCTCCTTAGAAGGCAGCATGCAAGCTCAGTGGGAGGAAATTATATTTTGGGAACTAACAGTAATCCAACAAAACCCTGTTCAGTGAAATACAGACACCTGCATCCACAATATTTTATCTGGATTTTTCCACCGGGCGGAATGAATAAACTTCAGTCGGATAAACCTGACAATAATGCAAAAATGTTTTCCAATTCCTGCTGCTACTTAAATTGCAGCGTAAATTGATTCGTTGGCCCTGAAAACGTTCCTCAGCATTCAGGTCTCTACCTCAGTAACCACACGTCAGATCTGAGTCACCAGCAGAAACGGAAGGAAATCAATAACCCGAGGCCACCAGTCAGCACGCAATCTGCTGGAAAACTGGTGGAGACAGTAATAGACTTGCAAATGGCAGATTTGCTTCAAACTGGACAAATATTGAAAGAATCGTCGTGGGCACCAAGAACAAACTGGCCGCCTCTGTAACTCAAATGTACAGTGTGCTGCTCTATTAGCCTTTAAAATATATTTATTATAGCTATTCATCTGGATACATACTGTAGTTATTTTGTATAGTAGTAGTATTAAGAAAACCATTGAAATGTCGTCTTTTCATAACAGCATTTGATTTAGGTTTCTATGCATTTTTTATTCAATCAAACTTTATTTCAAACTCAGGGTAAGACAATTGATAATTGATCTATCATGGATTATGATTTACTTCAAAATTATTTTCGCCTTATCTAATTTTAATTTCCTTCATGGATGATAATTTAAATGACTTATTGCTACTCATAGCGGGCTTTAATAATATTAAGCATGCATCATTGTTTAATGTATTTACACATTGTGCTAAACCATGTTTCTTAATGCCTGAAGATTGAAAACACAACTTTGCATGTCTATGCTAATACGTTTGCCTTGTGTTATTAAATTAATGCAGGGCCAGGTTCAATGATATATATACGTGCATGGAGGAACCCAAGAGGAAGATACTGACCATATCATTATTTGTTTTGAAGAAGAATGTGCTGCTAAATATTTGTGTGTGAATGTTGGAGGGGACCACAAAGCTAGAAATACATCATCAGCTCACCCTCATTTTCAACAAAAATATTGTTCCTCAGCTTTCATTTCCTGCATTCAAAGTCACGTTCGCTGAAGTGGAAAGTCAATAACATCCTGGTGCAACAGGGACAACTCAGAAAACGTTTCCAATAAAAACAGCGAGGAGGTAAAGTGGGAGAAGAAGCCAAAGTGCAAGCTGAGCCTCGAGTGAGAGGAAAAACACGGTGTGAACATATCACTCTTTTGTCAACGGCAGAGTGCTGAAATGCATATGATCATCCAATTTTGACTTGTTTTTTATAGTGTTCATAAGTAAATTTTATTAATATAGTCCAATATCAAAATGCAATATACATTTCTGGATTTTATAACATAAAATATGCAATAATAATAAAGATAGATGAACAATTAAGTAGGGTTAAACATTCAGATTAATCCCCCATCAGCACCATGAATTGTAATTCAACAGAAAACAAAGGTGTGTGTGTGTGTGTGTGTGTGTGTGTGTGTGTGTGTGTGTGTGTGTGTGTGTGTGTGTGGCCGTGTGCCTGCCTCTCCCTCAGCGTGCCATCTGGTCTACTCTGTGGCGGTGGATAGAAAGGGAGGGAGGAAGCCTGGTGCCGTGCGTACCTGTCTCATTGCTGTCAGGAAGCCCTGCGGGTTGAAGAAGCCTGTCATCCAGAAGCAGTTGGGCCGCCCTTCAAAGATCCAAGCCTGGAACTGCCGGTTCCGCTCAAGCAACTCTGTGAACCAGAACCCCAGGGTGCTGGAGGCCCACGATGCCTGAAAGACAAAAACAAACAACAACATGAACAAAAACATGACAATGAAACACAGGGAACCGTCATGCAGACAGAGGAGAGGAGAAGGCAACAAGGAGACGTATGAAACTAGACAAAAGGATTGTGAATCACCGCGTGGGCGCGAAGAGAAAAGGAACAAATTCAGAGCGTCATAACAAAAAAAGATGCGAATGCAACAAAACAAAGTCAAGTGGAGGCAAGCGGGCCAACAGCAGACAGAGCTGCAGGGAGAAAGAATCCCAGCAAGGAAGCTGCTCAAATCTAAATTATTCCAATGGTGAATGTCATGTTTGTGAGGCACGACTTGAAAGCTTTCAACATAAGGTGCGGCAAAAGTTATGCCAAGTCATACTTCTTTGTTATTTTATTTCGCTTCCCTTATCCAAATATGAATTGCAGACATTTTGTTGGATTGTTATGAGAGTTGTTTTCATTCATCACCGTGAGGTGAGGAAGGTGAGGAAGGTGAGGAAGGTGGTGAAGGTGAGGAAGGTGAGGAAGGTGGTGAAGGTGAGGAAGGTGAGGAAGGTGGTGGAGGTGAGGAAGGTGGTTAAGGTGAGGAAGGTGGTGAAGGTGAGGAAGGTGAGGAAGGTGAGGAAGGTGGTGAAGGTGAGGAAGGTGAGGAAGGTGGTGAAGGTGAGGAAGGTGAGGAAGGTGGTGAAGGTGAGGAAGGTGGTGGAGGTGAGGAAGGTGGTTGAGGTGAGGAAGGTGGTGGAGGTGAGGAAGGTGGTGAAGGTGAGGAAGGTGAGGAAGGTGAGGAAGGTGAGGAAGGTGGTGGAGGTGAGGAAGGTGGTGAAGGTGAGGAAGGTGGTGAAGGTGAGGAAGGTGAGGAAGGTGGTGAAGGTGGTGAAGGTGGTGAAGGTGGTGGAGGTGAGGAAGGTGGTGAAGGTGAGGAAGGTGAGGAATGTGGTGAAGGTGAGGAAGGTGAGGAAGGTGGTGAAGGTGAGGAAGGTGGTGGAGGTGAGGAAGGTGGTGGAGGTGAGGAAGGTGGTGGAGGTGAGGAAGGTGGTGAAGGTGAGGAAGGTGAGGAAGGTGGTGAAGGTGAGGAAGGTGAGGAAGGTGGTGAAGGTGGTGAAGGTGGTGAAGGTGGTGGAGGTGAGGAAGGTGGTGAAGGTGAGGAAGGTGAGGAATGTGGTGAAGGTGAGGAAGGTGGTGAAGGTGAGGAAGGTGGTGAAGGTGGTGAAGGTGAGGAAGGTGGTGAAGGTGAGGAAGGTGGTGGAGGTGAGGAAGGTGGTGGAGGTGAGGAAGGTGGTGGAGGTGAGGAAGGTGGTTAAGGTGAGGAATGTGGTGGAGGTGAGGAAGGTGGTTAAGGTGAGGAATGTGGTGGAGGTGAGGAAGGTGGTGAAGGTGAGGAAGGTGGTGAAGATGGTGGAGGTGAGGAAGGTGGTGAAGGTGAGGAAGGTGGTGGTGAGGAAGGTGGTGAAGGTGGTGGAGGTGAGGAAGGTGGTGAAGGTGGTGGAGGTGAGGAAGGTGGTGAAGGTGGTGAAGGTGAGGAAGGTGGTGGTGAGGAAGGTGGTGAAGGTGAGGAAGGTCGTGGAGGTGGTGGAGGTGAGGAAGGTGGTGAAGGTGGTGAAAGTGGTGGAGGTAAGGAAGGTGGTGAAGGTGAGGAAGGTGAGGAAGGTGGTGAAGGTGAGGTAAAGTGCATCATTGTAGGCTGAGGATAAATTAGACGTTGAATAGCTAGTGTGACACAAGCTAGTAAACCTTTTGATTAATATTAGAGAAATTATAACTGCACAGTAATAAAAAGACCGTTGACGTATTAATTCATGACTCCAGACTCCCTAAAGTGGCTTGTTGGAATTATTTATTAAATGCAAAGGGCATTAATAGAATTGAAAGATGACTTGTCCTATTAGGAGTCTATAAAATAAATAATAAATAAATAATAATAATAATAATAATAATAATAATATATAAATATATCAAAAGTGAATTATATTCAAGGCAATTCTTCACACCAACCTTCTTCCAGCGGGCAGGAATGCGCGCGTCATACATGCAATCGAGGGCGTCCCGCAGGTTTTCGCTCATGATGATGGTCCCGTCGATGGCCAGCATGAGGTCGGTCAGGGTGTTTCTGACCAGAACGATGACCCTCTGCATCCGGTCGATCTCCTGGCGCAGGAAGATGTTCATGGGCTGGAAAGGACCCATCTTCTGGAGGCGCTCTCTCACCTGGTGACGTTTGAATCAGATAAGATCAAACTTTGATGATCTCACAGAAGGATTTATCAGAATCAGAATCCGTTTATTTGCCAGGAACGTTTACACAAACGAGGAATTTGTCTAGGCGGAAGGTGCATACATTAGACACGAGACAAACAACAATCAACGACAGCAACAGTGCAATGATATTAAATCAAGTATAAGATAAAGTGCTCAGACAAACAGATAACGTTCATGTAAGTGTATGTTAAAGTGACGGGTGTTTAAGTTAAAGTGTGCAGGGGAGTGACCGGTAAGAAGAAAGAAAAGAAGAGGAAAGAAAAGAATGAAAAAACTATGCATGATGCATGGAGGGAGGACACACACACACACACACACACACACACAGTGTCCAGACTTCCGTTGGCCTCCGCTCAACATACCACCTTAAAATACATAGCACCTTAAAATAAAGAAGTTGTGTTGCGTAAGATTTAATCTTTGCTTATCTGCATAAAACATGCTCACTGCTTTCATGCCTCAGGTACACTGAGCACAGGATGTGAGGTTTCCATAGTGACTGCTAATTGTAAGGAACAGAAAAGAACAGGAGAGATGGGCTCTACATTTGTGAATCGTTTCTTTGAAAAGTCAGGTTATAATTGATTCATTTAGAGATCATTTGGGGGAGTTTTAATCCAGTTTTACTGCTCTCATATACTGTGTGTAGACAGACAGCCAGCCAGCAGCTGGATGACACGTTTTCTGTGATGTTCTTTGCACCTCGCCTCAGAGAAGTCACATTCTCGCCTCACTTTACCACAAATAAAACAAAGCTTGCAAAAAAGGCAGCAGCACCCTCTATTTTGGGTCCCCTTTTCTCACCGTCTATCACCGTCTCAAACACACAAAATGTTCCATCACTTCACACCGGCCACTTTGCAGAGCGCACAGCTTCACTCCCTGCATACACACCTCGGGCTGTTCACGGCGCACACACACACACACACACACACACACGTGTTCATTCATGCAGACTTACTTCAAAAGGCACATAGTCAGGAGGCAGTTTCTCCAGCATGTCGTCAGCCAGCCTGGACACCACGGCCTCCCGGGTTTCCCCTCCGCCTGACGAGCTGTCTTTAGGCTGAATATTGAGGATGGTGTCCAGGACGTCCTTGGCCAGCTTACTCTGGTAGGTTATGTCGGCGTTCGGGTGGAGGCCGAACACCTCTGGAGTGTCGTAGGCCGGCAGACACTGTAAAAGAGGAAAAACAGCAACCGTTTACTGAACCAGAGCTCCTTTTGGCTCTCGGAGCATTTGGGAAAATGTTTTGAGAAAGAAATGGCCAAATATGCTGCTGTGAGAGGGCCCTTGTGCCTTTTAAGTGAAACATTCTCTGATGCGTTATAGATATTTATGTGCTACCTGTTTTGTTTTTTTACACCTCAGTTTCCCAAACATATCTCCCTCGCGCTGCACTGCAGTGTTCCTCAGCGCTAAGCCACTGTTGTGTGGGCCAGGGTAAACTGCACACAGCCAAGTGTCTCCTCTGATACACACAGTGTCACCGGCTGCTTCTGTTTCAGCCTCCGGTGAACAGCGTCACTGAGCAACACGTGCGAGCGAGAGTCATGATATTCCTCCCAGTCCAATTGCGCACGCATCTGACCCACTAGTAGGGGTGACCCTGAAGAGTGGACTGTTTGCGGTATGATCCAAAAAAAGAGCTTTCATTCGAATCGTTGCACTGGCGAAGAAATGTGGTTATGAAACAATGTGGTTATGAAACAAAGTGGTTATGAAACAAAGGATCATTTCATCCGGGTGTATGGGGGTGCTGAATGCTTGGCTTCTCCAGATACATCATGGTACATTAGCCTGTTTTGGTATTAATATCAGCAGCAATAAAAGTTGGAAAAGGACTCAAGTGCATGCAATAAAACATGGCGTGGCACCACCGGAGCAGCAGCTTGACGATAACCTCAGAAAGGCTAAATAGCAACAACATACAGCTACACTTTCAAAATCAACGTAATTAGTAATCAGAACATAGCACTGTCAGAGAAATAAATATATTCTGAATTTATTAACAGTAGAAAAAGCTGTTTGCGGCGCGTATAACAGCTGTTTGCGGTTTGTGTGTGTCTCTCTTTCTCTCGTTGACTGTGTTGTGTTGCCTCTCCTTCAGTGTCTCTGCTTCCTGGTGGGTTGGAGCTGGAAGCCATCAAGGAATTGGAGGCAGCTGGCCACTGCTTCCAGTCTAGAAGACTTCTTTTCCCCCGGCACCACCGGGGGCCATGTTGGAATTAATTTGCTTTACAGTATACTTTATTTACCACATTGTCCATTGTTAAGCTATAGTAACTTGTATCTCAGCCAATAGTGTTATTTTTGACTATGTTTCTATAGATACATAAAGCCTAAACAGGTCAATGAGCAAAACATATTCACAATTTGATAACAGGCAAGACATAAACAAATTAGACTTGTGTCCTTGTGTTGCATCTGCCTCACTTTCTGTAATTTTTCCACTATAATTATCTGATACAAAGCAGAAAAAGCAGCAAACGACCTGACACTATGGTAAAGTGTTTCTCTACTGAGGAAATAAGTGCACCTAGTGACTCTGTAGCAGTCAATACCAATTTTTCAGCTGGTCTCATATCATAAACATGAATTGACAATGTGACAATTATGGCCCCACTTAAAGAACTCCATGACATTTTAATTGGGTTAACATCTAGATTGTAGGGATTCAAATCAGGGCTTTCTGCTATGGACTTTTGAACTTTAAAAGTGACAAAAAAAGGAGCTGCTGTCAAATCAAAAGGCAGTGAGGAGGAACAGGATCATTTTAAATGGTCCAAAGACAAACATCTTGTAGTTAGTGTCTCTCTGAATGATGACAAGAAGATGGACCATAATGTACTGAAGTAGGACTGATGAGGATCCTTATGAAACTATTCAAACAAACCTACTTTACGCCTTCAACACATCAAGAATGGTGCAATAGCGTGAAACTGCAATTAGCGCACAGAAAGTTTCATCTGGGCAGGTTAACGCGAACAATATTTTACATCTTCTTTTTCTCATATATTATTCTTTTGTTCTCATTTATTTGTTGATCGGAAACAGTTAAGAGTTTTGCATTGGGGGCATGCATGTTGTCATTGTCCAGTCAACGTGCGTGCATTTGTGTGTACGGTGTGTGTGTGTGTGTGTTTGAATGTTGTGCCTGTGTGCGTTCATGTGTGTGTTCTCCAAGGCTGTGTTTGTCATTCTCTATTTGAGAGGCGGTGCAGAGGACTAAGCTTGCTGAGCCTGGCAGCCCTGAGCATCCATCATAATGAAACTAACTTTAATAACTAGCTCAGGAACTGCCCCCAGACACACACACACACACACACACACACACACACACACACACACACACACACACACACACACACACACACACACACCAGTTAAGGACACAAGCACATTAATAAATCATACGTAATCTGTAGTAAAAGGAGCATGCTTGCATTTTATCTACAAATCACACATGGCAGAAACATCATATCTTCAATGTTGCTCTTTTCACTGTTTGTGAGCATTTCAATTATTACCAAAAGTATTATTATTAGTATTGTTAGAGATGGACAGTGACTTTGCAGCCACATATTCAGTAATACAAATGCCTTACCTGAATGTACGTCAGATACTGGTCAACATTGGAGCATTTTGGGATGCTGTAGCCTCTGTAGAAGTTGAAGGCAGGTACGAACATGTCCTCACTGAACCACACCTTGCCAAAGGTGTTGAGGAGGCGCTTGTCATAGTCATCAGTCACACGGCCACCGTATTGGATCTCTCCGATCATGTATCGCACTGTGGTCCACGACACACCCTGAGGAGATAACACACGACGTGATAAGATGCTTACAGTTGAATGCGTAATTTGATTTGAGGACATTTGAAATAGCGTGGACATGCTCTCTCTTGTTATGCACATCTTCAACAGTGTGATTATTATTTATATTTGGCATGTTCATGATAGTCGGATGTGATTTCTCTCATTTCAGATGACAATGTCGATCAAGAGAAGAGATCACTTTGTGTACGGCAGAAACTGTCAAGATAAGAGGAAGGGTCATCTCCTACCTTTTTAATGTCCATGTCATCGAGGTGGTTCTGAACAAACTGGACAGTGGCGTTGAAGTCGGCCTGGTTGAACTCGTAGGGGATGTTCCACCCCAGAGGCCCGTACTTCCTCCTCTCCTGCACTGTGCTGTGGAGGAATGCCACTCCATACAGCATTGGCTTCCACTGCACCATGTTACTGACATCCAAAAGGTCCTGGTTTATACCTGTTGAGGGAGAAACACATCAGCAGCCTTCTTTACCAAGCTACAGAACATCATCGTTGCATTCGGATCTTCAATCCAAAGCCTTCCAGAAAGTATGTCACTTCTACTCCAGTATAGCAGACGTGGAAGTATATATATATATATATATATATATATATATATATATATATATATATATATATATATATATATATGATCATTGTTGTCGCTAGTGTTTATACACAAGCAACAAATACCACAGACAAAATAAAAAGGAATGTTAAGACTAAAAACTCTGCTTTAAGATGGAGTTTTTTAAATGCATGTGTATTTTTATAAAAACAAATTAAACGTTATGATTTAGCAATGTCTGTAAGTCATTGCTAAGTCCAGATATGACAAGAATACAGCACCTTATGCACATTTAACTAAATGATGCAAACTGGCAAACTCTCTTTTGGGAGATCTCTGACAGGCAACGTCCGTTTGGACGTTTTTTTGTTAGCTCTAATGACGTGTGGGAGATCTTGCCAGGCTCAGAGGGAATTAAAACTTCAGCTGAAATTCCCAACTTTAATCTAAAGTGTGAGGTTTGTTTTCTCCCAAACCGGGGTTCAGCCTTTTGGGAATTGTAACATAGGAAACATATTCTGAATGTGCTGCCTACACAAAGTGTGAAGAATTTGATGAAGAAATGCAATGTTTAATTGTAGTTAGGATTGAAGAGCTGAAGACACTGAATTAAGCACCAGTTGCTCATCGTCTTTCTACTGCTGACCTTCCCCGAGGATATGTTCACATCCCTTTACATGTGTTCATGTATGTGCATCTGCAAATGAGTTGATACATGTACACAACATTCTGCATGCGTATCATTGTGCTACTTCTTCCATCTCATACACACAGACACACATGTCTGATCCCCCTGCAATCATAAACTAAGGATCAATCTGTTGATATTTGACTTTATTTCCCTAATATTGATGCAGACTGGACCATTGTGTTGATCCAGGACAGGGTGTGCATGTGTTTTCGTAGTACAGCCTCACCACCCTCAATTCTGGACCTTTTATTAATTGTGTTTTACTCTAAACTGAACTAATCGGAATCAAACTGGCCCCACCTCCATAGGTCCTCTTAAGCCCCGCCTTGAGGCCCTGCGGTGGTTCGTTGGTGAACTTAATGGACATCTGCAGAAGGGTGATGGGGAAGTGTCTGTGGACCTCTGTGGTCATCCAGAGGCGGAAGCAGTCATGGACAAAGTCCGTCTCTGTCACCGTGTCCATCAGCTCGTCCATGAAGTCCAGACCCAGGTGGCAGTTCTGGAGTAAGGCCCAGCCTCCCTGGGGACAAACAAATAAGAGTAATGGTTATAATCCATATTCTATATATAATCCAAGGACTACAAAGTGATAATTTACGTCAAGATCTTAAGCAACCAACTCTGAAAATGTTGGTCTGTCTGTAAGGGATCCGAGAGCTTCAGGACCATCCAGAAACACATAATTTAGAGGCGTTGAGTTCAAAATATTGCATTAAACTATTGTTCAGGAAGCTCCTACCACTGACTCACATTGGCCATAGTCTGCTGCAGAAGCTTGCGAGCGTGGACCTCTTGTCCTTGCCCCATGGAGACATAGCGGGTCTCAATCTTCAGCCTCTTCCCCAGCGCAATGATGGTGTCGGTTGGATCCGAGCCCATTGACAGGAAGCAGATGAGAGGAGTCCGCGGGTCCGATTCCTCCCACGTCTTCTCCAAGTCAAGAATCACCCCTTCAGTGTACTTCTCCCCCATTGCGTCCATTATGTATTTACGGGCCTAGAGGAGACACAAAATAAACATCTTTGTTTACTGGATTTAGTCATGCAGGCCAAGAAAAATCTAAATATTGGAATGCATTCACTTTCTGGAAGGTCTGGAACTGATGGAATAGTTCAAAGGATGTTTTTGCTTTACTAGCTTACTGTTTTTCAGTCAACAGTAAGCTACTGCTGGACTTTTTGTGAGTGCAAAAAAATTAATTCCTCTCCAGGCTCATCTGCAATGGAGCAAAAAACTACTTATCAGTAAGAAGTGAATGTCCATTAGCCATTGTAGATATTTAGGCTCAGTAATCTTCAGAGAGAAAGCCGTTTCACTAAATGTATTCCACTTTTTCCTCCAAGCAAAGACTTGGCCATGGGAGATATTACTGGAGATAAGATATTTTCAAGACTCTTACTCTCTACTCAACCCACTCTCATTAAGCTATTTCCCAGCCCTGACCCATCTATTGATTAAGATGCTGCTGCTTTAGGCTACTCTGCTGTTTGCTTCGTGGTTATTTATTCATTTAAACTTAAGTTACGGTATGACTGCATCGTACTGTTGCAAATACATTTTAGAATTGGACTCAAACCACCCACATTAAGAAAGAGGAAACCAATGTATGGTTCAAACTACATTTCACACAGTCCCAGATTGTATTTTGGACAACACACACAGAGATACATGTCTATTCTCACCTGTGCGATGGTCCTGTCGGGACACCAGCAGCGTATGAGGAGCAGGCGTCTAAAACAATCGAGAACCTGGTCATAGGAGTTCGGCACCACCTCTTCCTCCGGGGTCTCCTTATCGAACCATGACTTCCACTGTTTCTCGTTACGACTTATCTGAAAGAAAATGTGTAAGCCGCTCTGAAACAGGGACGCACAGACGGATCCTTTTTGATGGTCAACCTTCCGTCTATCTACGCTTCTGTTAAATACTGAAGTGCATTCACTGTGCAGTCTCCTAGATGCACACCATAAATTGTCTAAATTGTCCTAATGTGCTGAAGGACCACAATGAGCATGTGGCTTTCTGCACATCTCTGTCCCTGCACAGCATCTTTGAGTGCTGATTGAAAGTATGTTTTGTCCCTTCTTCTCTAAAAATGTAAACAAGGAAACACAGGCTGCAAATACACATGTCATGGCCTAAAACCAACCAATATATATATATATATATATCACTTATTTTATGAACCAAAATATACTTTACATACTTAACTGTCTAATGTCTTAGATATGTAAAGTGCATGATCAGTTCCCAACAAACACGTCATGTAACGCGTCATGTAACACAGATGATTATAAGCATGAGCTGAGCATGAATCACCAGGGGTGCAGTTTGTATTGAACCCTTGTCGGCACCATGTGCTTTCAAGGAGTGATATTAATGCTTGATAGCGCAACATATGCAAATCTACTGTGACATCAAATGCACCGCTAATTACTGTATCAACATGAACGGAGGAAACCAGGTTACTGGGAGAAATTAGGTGCAAGCAGGAAGTCAGACATTGTGTTTACGGTGCATGCACCACACAAACCTGCTAGTTGTATAACCGATACCTTAAAAAATAGTGTTTCCTTGCAGCTGTCTGCTGATGTCACAGCTATATCGTCTCTTTCTGACGCGTAAAACCCAGTAAAATCAGATACATGGACAATAAATCAGGTTTCTCCAGAAGAAGCATCGTGCTTTATCGAATAAAATAGGTTTCCTATTTGCATGATGTTTAACAAATCATGTTCCAAAAAAGAGTTTCTTGTAATAATGTAATTGTCATTGTATTTCTCTGTGGGTCAGTTTGAAGAGGAGACTGTCTTCTTTAACCTCTTAACATTCCTGTAAAATTTGACAAAAAACGCCTATCCAGGTATACCCAAAGTAAATTGCAAGCTGCACTTGAACTATGTGGAGTAAATGCATGGTCTTGGTCTCTTTTGAAAGGTAACACTCTGAAGATTCGTTCCCTCAATAGTCAGCATCACTTTAAGTGCTGCTGACACTGAGTTATACGAGTTTGAACACACTAAAGTATAAGGTTTTTATTTCCGCCTGAACATTTCTTTGTAAATAGATGCCTGTAGATGACTATAAATGAGACTTATGGACTGGGAAACACACTGGGACAATAGCCTGAAGCCTTTTCTAGTCAAAGTAAAAAGCAGATAACAATATCACAGAAAATTAATATTTTACACATGTTTTTCTAATGAAATGTCTAGGCGTTTTTTCATTTTGAGATTGAAAATATTCATGATATATATACTATATACCTATTAATGAGTATTTATTTATGAAAGTGAAGCTGCTTTACATTCTGATGCAACTTTACAGCTGAGAGCTGCGTGTCTTTGTCTATAAGCCACTAAACAGCTCCACTTTGTAGAAGGGGTTCAGTGCTTTTCTGAGGAGACAATTAAAAGCTGTTAGTTCTTGATGGAAGAGAGTTCATGTCCCACACAAATGCCTGAGCCGGTCTCGGGACTTGAGTGAACTTCTTGAACAACAAGGAATAAATATGATGTTTGTGTGAAATCGGGTAAATCTGCACCATGTGCGTCGAACAGTTTTGTTTGTGTGTGAAAACAGATGGAGTCAGATGGTTTAGTGTCTCTTTTCAGGGTGGTCTGACATAACAATTCTTTCCGTGCCTTGTTCTTTTAGTAGGATTGATTTCATTAAACAAATAACTGTTATTCCAGCTCTCCCTGTTCATCAAACCACACAAAAATGCAGTTTTCATAAGTGTATTTGTGCATGTGAAAGAATGCAAGGCTGTGTGTGTGTGTGTGTGTGTGTGTGTGTGTGTGTGTGTGTGTGTGTGTGTGTGTGTGTGTGTGTGTGTGTGTGTGTGTGTGTGTGTGCATGCTTTGCCAAAAGTAATTGACTGGTAGTTTTTTCCAAACTAAGCTCATTTCACAGAGCACTGAGCTTTTACCTCCATGGGAGCCACCAGGCTGTCAGTCACCCATAAAGGTGTGTGAGTGACAGTCCATCGTGGTTTAGTGTGTGTGTGCGTGCGTGTGTATGCATGCGTGTGTGTGAGATAACACAAGACATTATGAGACTGATATTGGCATGCTTACTAGAGCAAAGGAGAGCTGTGAACAATATTTAATAAGCACCTAGAGACTCTGCTGGAACCGATGACATATGAGCACTGTTTATGCGTGAAAACTCTCTTCGATAAAGAAAGGTATCATACACCTGTCAGGGCACGCCGAAATTGATCAAGTGTGTGTGTGTGTGTGTGTTGTACCTGATCCAGTATATCAGAGAACTGCCACAGTTTGCTGAGCTCTACAAGGTTGAGCCAGGTCATGTCAAGGATCCATTTAGCTGGTTTCTGAGGGCAGGCCTTCAGGTCCAAAGATGCACCTCCTGGAAACCACACATACACACACAAGAGAAAAAAAATTATATATTCATGTGCAAAACAGAATGATTATTGCTTCCTGAAAACACAGCCTTAAAAAATCTACACAAAAGTCCTTCTGAGTCAATGTCCAGCAGGTCGGAGCAGACAGATGGCGAAGCTGCATGCAAGTAGCCGACTGTCTACTAGCTTTTACCATGCGGTGAGGAGCACTCCATATTTCTGATTCAGTGCTACAATCATAATATGTTTGAATTGTGGACCTTGAGAACCTTCGCTTAGTACATAATTAATGAAAAACAAAAAAAAACAGAAGACGGATCCGTCTGACGGCATCAAAGGGCCTGGAGGCTGTTTTGAGGTGAGTCATCGCTGTACAACAACACTTGTAGCTTTCCTCTGGGTGGTGAGATGTGAATGCAGTCTCAGTATCTGCTACGTGTTGTACGGTCTTTCTTTGGCTCAAATCATATCCATTTTTTCTCCGGTTTGACTTTTTGACAATGTAGTTTATGAGCTCAGAAGTCAGTTCACATGCAAAAGCCTCCAAAAATACCAAACTTTAAGAATCCATTCAGGTTTTCAGCTAAGTGAATAAGAAAACAGAACCTTTAGAAGCAATATCTGCAAAGTGTCCACATGTTCCTCTCACCTTTAATGAGTGTGAGAAACTCCTCATGTTTGACCCGGTTGCTCTGCATGTCGATCTTCAGCGTCAGCAGCAAAGTGAAGAGGAACTTGTGCTCTTCGTACAGGCCCCGTGCTGCATACTTATACACCTCAAAGGTCATGAACTCTATGATGTTGGCGATGCGTTTGCTGGTGATGGGGCTTCTGGAGGACCTGTTTCAGAAAATAGCACAGCAGATAGCTAGATAGTTTCATTCCATCTTCATCCTGTTTGCCCTTTCGAGCTCCTGCTATAATGTCATATGGTTTAAACCTTCTGTACCTCTTCTTCCCCGTGTTCAAGTAGTCGTATGAACCCCAAATGAGTTATAATACTTGTGTTATTTTATATGATTTTTTTCCCCAAAAATGCCTCCCTTAGCGGTCCCCAAGTTTTTCAAACTGTATGGTTCAGGGCCTTAACAACGACCCACATATTCGGTTCAAAAATAGAAGAATTACTTATTTTATGCCAAAACAGTGTCCGATTCAGGCATGCTGGGTATTGAAATGTTCAGCAGCTTCCGCATGTGCTGTATGACGTGGTCTAAGAAACATGTGCGGACCAGGGAGGCCTCAGGACTCATGCATTGCTTTGTTAGACTCCCACAAGCCCGTACGGTTACGGGGATATGTTAAAGGTTGAATATAATATTGACTAACAAATCAAATGCAGAATAGAGATCACAGCATGGTCAGACTGGTTAACTTAATGGTTGATGCCAATGTCTGTGGTGCTTGGTATGAGCGAATTATGTGATTGGGAATATTGACATAATTAGTTGTTTGGTCAGATGAAAAGTTATTCAAGCTAGCAAATCAATGGGTAGCTGGCTAAAGAAATTAAAAATGTGGCATGCTGTGTTTATGTTTGCCTTGGGCACTCCAAACACTGCACGATGCATGGACAGCAAACAAACAAATCACAGTTAAAGTATCAGTGTTGAGTAGCATCAACGATGTGTCTGCAGCTTCCACCTTCAACATGTAGCGTTAAAGCGCTTTGAGTGGTCCGAAGACTAGAAACGCGCTCTACAAGTCCATTTAACTTAATGTGAAAATAATACCCTTTAGTTTTGCAGCTGCATCTACAGTAGAGGCTTCAAGACAACAATACTCATATTTCAAATATGCACTGTAGACAATTACAAACTAAAAACCAAGCAAGGTGCAATAGTGAAATAGGAGATATAAAGACAGGAAGATTTAGATCACCGGATCAAGGAGATCATTGGAACGCAGACATTCAAGGAACCCCTGATTCATATGCAGTAAAAATTAATACAATAAATGGAAAACCTGTTCAATTTGAAGCAATTCAGTCAAATTGCTCTGCAACAATAACTGCCGTTCTGCATCTAATGATAATGAATATTGGTTGGCGCTGTGTGAAAGCGATTTGATGGTAAAACTCTTTGGTGAGTCTTTGTAGCATCGACATATTGATTTGGAATTCAAAGAAACGAATGAAGTCAGTGATCTTCTCTTTACGCATCTCCTAGATTTTAAGCCACAAAGCTCAGAGTTGCACAGGATCGCTTGCTGTGTTTGAGTAAACCTCACGCCTAGAAGAGCAAAACAATTCATGACAGAGCAGCAAATGAATATTCTCACCGAGCCAGAGAAAGGTCAAAAAGTCCCAAGAACTGCCTCAGAGAGGTCTGGTACATGACGTTCACCATACTCATCTCGGTGATCAGGAAGTACAGGATACTGCCCCTGGTGGCCACTGGAAACACAGAAGTAGCAAAAGCAATGGCATAAGAAGTGCAGTTGTTGAGTCACATGTGTAACCGAGTTCTTACAGCCTCTATCTATAAATCAAAAAAAGATGTGGAAATCGCTCAAAATGTCTTTGAACTTGTCATTGCTTGAGATGAATTAATATCCTGAAAATGCATCAGTTGTATGTGACTGAACCTGAACATTTGCTAACGCACACCACCCACCAGAGTAAATTTACCCCCCCCCCCCCCCCTCCCCCAAAAAAGTGCAGCTCCTGTCTCTGAGCCAGCTGCCATGACTTACCGGGTCGGTACTCCTCTCTGGCAGCGTTGATCTGGATCTCGGTCTCGGCAGCAATCTGTAGTTTCTGAGTGACGTCTTCAGCGGTTCGCTTGGTGTTGCCAAGAACAATAATCAGACTCTCGTCGTCAACCAGTGAACCCTACGAAGAGACATATGTACAAGAGTAAGTCAGGAGAGAAATGGAAATGGAAACACTTACTTACCATGATCACCAACTCCAGATGAGCAGAACTGCATTTTAACAACAGTCTGCTTCATATAATATCATCATGAAAAATAAAAAACACACACCAGGAATCAGATAAACTGATTGCTCCTGACATTGTTACAATATCCACACTGATGATTATCACATGCCGAAATAACTTCCAATAGTTCTCCAGTACGTCCCAGTCTTAGTATCGTCTTGCCTGTGTGCTGGTGAGTCGGTAGAGGAGGTTGTCCTCTAGTTCCTTCATCTTCCTCTTGTTAGAGGTCACGTCTTCCAAGAGGTCCGTCCTCTCCTTTTCCAGTTCCTGGTGTCATAAAAACAGATGATATATACTCACACATACATATCGTTTACACAGCTGTAGCATGGTGTTGGGCAAATACCATGGCATTTGTTTTTAAATGTGGACCCCGTCTCGTTTCAAAATGCTTTGTGGCGCTGACTTTTTTGCTGCGTCATCAATTTCATGTCCCCATTCATATTTATACAACCAATTGGTTTATAATTACAATGTCTACTCGAGCACAGCGGTGGAAGAAGTACGCTACTCTGATATTTTACTTAAAGGAGCAGAGTGTGAGATTTAGTGGCATCTAGTGGTGACGTTGCAGATTACAAGCAACTAAATACCCCTCCGCTCCACTTCTCCCTTTCCAAGCGAATCCTCTCTTTTTCATGACTAGATAATTGCTTTTAAAAACATATATAGAACAGGATTAGAATTTATTTTAAATATATTATATATTTCTATTGCAGCAAAGTCACTATATAAAGTCAAAAGGAATCTCACTGGAAACAAATCTAATATGTCAATAAAATAAATACAATATTGTCAGCATCACTAATTCCTCCTGTCCTCCGTCCTCATGTCCTCTGCTGGTTCACTGTCTGCAGGTATCACTCTTAAGTGTTAATACAAGTTAATACAAATTCAGCTAAAAAGTTAGCCGACAGAGACAGAAAGCTTTTGTTTTAGCTTGTTAGTAAATTGTGTCATTAGCTGAGAGTGAGCACGCATGCTGTGCTTGTGTAAACCTGCTGACGGCGGGTGAAAAACTGTAGACGGAGCCAAATTTGTTTCCTTTTTGGTTTTTATGTTTATGGTTGTTGAACAGGTGTATTGATAAATTATTGGCGTTGTTAAAGTAACGAGCAAAGTTGTTGTCAACTTGAGTAATCTTCACTTCAGCGTCTCAATCGCAACTTCTCTATTTGCTGACTTCGCTCCATCTGTCTGCGTGTGTGTGTGTGTGTGTGTGTGTGTGTGTGTGTGTGTGTGTGTGTGTGTGTGTGTGTGTCTGTGTGTGGAGGAGCTCAGCCAACAGCCAACAAAAACATAATAATTCTTGGTTTCAGATCATTATACACTAATAAAAGTGTAGTGATGAATATTATGTTATATATCTGCAAATGAATCACCCTAAATGTTACACATTGTTCATTCCACAGTGTAAACATAATTTGTCCTGCATTAAAAATGTACAAAGGTAAAAGTACCACTGCTGAGGCTCAACATTGTGTAAAAAGCACAACCTTTGCACCAGATTAATGCATTTCATTTTAAAACGTACAATCATCAAACTCCTGGATCCCTGGAGAGGGTCACCACTGTAGTTACACTGTAAAGATGAATATGGTCGAAACTATGACTTGAAAATGAAATGATTTAAAACGTCATCAAATCTTTTATTTAGTGTGTAAATTGTTGGCTTTAAATGAGGTGTTTTGAACACACAGGAGCTGTAACGTGAAGGGAAAGCCAGTCACAGAAATAATGGTGTTGGGATTGTAAATGCTGGCACAGGTTTTATAGCCCAGATAGCAACTTCAGCTCGCATGAGGATTACATTCATATTTAATAGACAGATAACAAGCCACTTTTCCCATCGAGCCAAAATCCCCCATCTCATGATCAGCCATTATTAGCGGGACATTGGACTTCCCATAGTAGTACCAATCTTTTTATTTTCTTATCTGCATTGATAAAGTATTTACATTGCCACAGCTGAAGGAATCGAGTCTCTGACACTTTAGCCATGCGTGTCCTTGTGTGTATATCTGGTATTGATGCATATGTACAAACTTTTTGACGTGTGTTTCTTCACATTGTCTCTCAGGGCCATAATAATTGCCTTGGTTAATATTTAAACGGTGCAAATAACCTCTAAGCTGTATTGTCAGACTGATAGAGAGGAAACATAAAGGTACACTGTAGGGGGAGGTGTAGGAATCAAGCACTTACTGTAAATGGTCTCTAAGGGCTTATCAAGGAACAATAAGGATAAGTCATTTGCATCAAGCGACTAATTAAACTGCACGTAGAGCCGCTATAAAGGCTACCTGTTTCTCTGTGAGGATGACTCTGCCCAGCAGCTGGTCCTCCAGTCCTCTCATGGTGACGGTGAAGTCAATGATGGAGGTGCGGGCACTGATCTCTGGGGTATACGCCGGGTTAGGCAGCTTGGTGGTCACGTACAGCCTGAAGCCCTTCATCACATCCACCTCTTTGTCGCCAACTTTCACCTGCAAGCAGAACACAGAGAGAAGGAAAGACACACAGTTAAAGTGCACAAAATAAGATAATAATACGCAAGATAGCACGCATTTGTCATAATAGTCACTAATATGTCTTTGAATGGCACACTGACAAACATGATGAAGGTATCCTGGTGTCAGCGAACACACAGCTGTGTTTTCAATGGCCGTATATGTCTGTGTAAGTGTGTACACGTGCATCTTGTGTTGCCTCTGATCCGCATTAAATTACTCGCGCCAGAATAACTTCTAATTATCCATCTGCCGGTTTGTCCCTGGAGCTGTCGGCCACAGACACCTTCACTTCCTCCTCACACCAGGATATTAATAGAGCGTATAGACGCCGCTAATCGGGCCTCTCAATAGGTAGCCGGGAGACTTCTGGTTCAATGTGTCGACTCCATGTAACGCGTGCTCACTTGCAATCACCATACGGTGTGTGTGAGTGTGTGTTCCTGTAGTTTCATGGTACGTTTGATATGTGTGTGTGAGTGCGCGTCTATGTGTGTGCTATTTGATGCATGTGTGCGATAGAGCGAGGCAGCTGCAGTGTCAGCTGGTGAATAACCAGCATCAGCTGGAGCCAGGAGAGGAGAGACGATAATGAGAGAGAGAGAGAGAGAAGATGCCTCGAAGCAGACTTTCACTCTTTCTCGCAAACCTCATACATTCTGTATGATTTAGTTTGTGTGTGTGTGTGTGTGTGTGAGAGAGAGAGAGAAGGCTCGCAATAACACATACAAATGAATTATTGTTGTGATAAGTCATAAGTTAAGTCCGTGCCTATTTGGATGAGAACAGTTCACATGCAAAATGCATTTTGACTGACTTCTCAATTGAGTTGAGGAAATTATCGTTCAAATCTTTACAAGCAACACAGAAAAGAAACATTTATGTGTGCAATAAAAAGTTCAAACCAATTTATTGTCTGAAAGACAAATTTAGAGTGCTTCCTTGTCATGTATAAAACTGAACATCCTGTTATACCTAGAACTCCCATCCAACCCTTTTTTATTTTTAATCCGGGCTGTCATTTTGGCTAATACAATTCAGACACACAGGAGAGTCATTTCTACCAAGTTACCTTGTAAGTGGAGCCCGTTTTGAAAAAGTTTTTTTCAAGAATGTTGTCGAGTGCAGGATCCAACTCCTCCCCGACATCCTCGATCAGAAGGGGGCGCCCAAGAGACAAACTGTCCTCCAGATGGTTCTTGAAGTACTTGTGGTTCAGTGAGGTGATCTGTGATCAGAATATGACACCACTATAAATATATTGATCAAAAAAACAAACAGATTGAATCGAGCTACTGCATCAGTCAACGACAGCAATGTCCCAACTATTACTTTACCAAGAGACCTCTGCAGCAGCCATATTGTTTCCAACAGACGAATTAGAAGTATCTGATTTCGTCAAGTGAAGCAGACGCATGTTCGACTTCTCCCTCCTTCCTCATAAGATACAAAGGCCAACCTTTGTCTGGGACTCCTCAAACTAATAATATCCCTTTTTACGATGAGCAATTTATAGAAAACCGTATAAACATACATATAGTTCTTTTGATCAGGTCACTTGTGGAAAGGGTTTAAACCCTCTCTGCTTGGGGAAATGTGTCTTGAAGACGCTCATAATAGGATTGCAGAATGCATTCACTCGGTTCAGAGATTGCCCGTAACAGGGCCAGTGACCTTGGATGATCTCGTTACGTCTGCAGAATCCTGCAGCACTTTTTCAAGGCACCGTACGAGAGAAAAAGCATGTTGGGCGGTGAAAAGGATTCGAAGGCAAAGAGTACATTGCAGAAATTGAGCATCGAACAAGATTTTAGAGGCCACTAAAAATGTAAACCTTGCATGACAAAAACTGGCACAGGAGTTGAGTAAGGGGAAAACTATGAACTATTTAATGCATATGGTATTTAGAAAAAGAGGGACAAAAAGTAATGACATCTATCTAAATACGGACGTAAATTGGTTGCAGATTAAGTTATTATGTAATTTATGAATCCATGTTTTGTTTTCAGTACATTTGGACAATTCTACATTGCTAGATTAGATAACAGAGCAATACAAGAAAAAACAGGGGATCAATAACTTGACCCACTTCAGGTCATCAGGGGGTATAATGTGTGTAATAATAACTAACACGTAGCACGCCCTCATTGTGTAAAATAATGTAGCCAACAGTCAAAATAAAATCCCAAACCTGCAGCTCATTCCTGGCCTCTTTGTTCTTGATCCAGATTTTGCCCTGCGTCTGGGGGTCAATGAGGAGGGGAAAGCGGGCGGCTTTGGTGATGATGATGCCATTCTGAGTGGACAGGTCATCACTGGGGAGCCCCTGGAAGATGGAAAACAAACGAGTGGTCCAGGTTTATTAACGCCAGCTAATTTATGTTTTTATTTCAGGTATTCAACTTTTCTTTCGCTTTCCAGTATCCGATTTAGTAGCACCAAACGTGTGAATACTAGTTACTAAAGCAGATCACTGACCTGCAGGTTCCACTCGCTAACAGTGGGAGCATCGATGAGCAGCTCGGTCAGATTGAGGTTGTCGCCGAATGGGATGCAGCGCTGCTTCAACTCCCGCTGCCAGTTGCTCAGGAGAAGATTGCGAAACTCCTGATTAAAAGGGCCGGAGTAGGACAGGAACGCTGTGGCCAATAGAATGTCACCTAGAAGACAACGGCGTTAACAACTTTAATACTGGTTATGTGCATGTGTTTTTTGTGAAAAAAAGTATCTTTTTTTTAAACAGTCTGGAAGATTAATGCCAGCACAATCAGAACATGTGTGGAGAAACTGTGCAAGGATAGCAGTGCATTGGGAATGAAATAATCTGCAACACTTTGTTCACATTGATGGTAATTAGAAGTCTGACTATGCATTCATGGCATTATGCCTTTAGGCTAGCAATCCAAGAGTGACTTGTTGTTTATTAGTTTAATCACCCAACATAAATTATATACATGCATGTCTAATGAATTAAACTGCAGAGACATCTCTTTAAAAGTGTTCTTTAATGCTATTAATCTTGCTCTGCAACCCACCGACAAGGCGTTTGGTTTGGGCTCCAAACTCCTTGCTCTGCTCCGTCCATCTCTCCTTCTCACCAGCGAGGCCGCTGATGAGACTGGACGCCGTCTGCATCTTGTGTCTGCAGCGCTCAGCATCTTCCAGCAGGGTCTGATGGGAAGGGAGGGCAGACAAACAGGTCAGTGTTCATGTGTCCGTCCAACTGTCTCCTCAACAGTCCGTCCATCCAACTCTCATTCAACCACTTGTTCTCTGTAGTCTGTCTGTGCATATGTATCCCACTCTCAAGAGACATAGAGAGCATGTTCATATCAGTATTGAAATCATTTGAGATGCTCTCTAATCCCCAAACTGAGCATTTTTCTCTTTATCATGATTTGGGTTTCCTCCAGGTTGCAACAGTCCAAAGACATGCTAGGTTGGGTGGGTTTAAACTCTAATTTGCAGCAGGTGTAGTGTGTGTTAGACAAGCGATAGATGCTAGACTTTCACCAAATGCATGCTGGGTGAGGCTTGTACAGGCTCAGGACCCATGCGTTGGATGGACAGGTTTGTTTTTTCTTGTCAGTATTTCCTATCTGACGGTCCTAAACTGAACAGTCCTTTTTAGAGTAAGAGGTAAACAGCACCTTTAAGCCAATTATATTTTTTTTATGCAGCTGCTCACATGCAATTAAGAGGTTGTTTGCGAAATAGCAATAATGCCCGTTTTATCTGGCATAGGCTTTCTGCAGCGAGCCTTTTTAATCTGGCTTTTGGCCCCTGGAGATTGAGAACAGCTCTGGGTTTTAATCACAGAATTATAATAAGGAGTCAACTTGGGCTGTCCAGATTTCCTAATCAGCGAGTGTTGATGCACATACTGTTCCATTCACATGCGGTTGTTTATTACAGAGCAGAGAGTGCGGATGACGAAACCCACACACACAGCCATCAACAGAGAACCGCTGAAGTGACTTACATTCATCTAGAAAGTGGCCCTTCCAGACCTCAGGTTGACTCATTTTCTGTTTGTGTTGCAGGTGTTTCGATAGACAGTCCACCGCTGTGATTCCAGTTTACTTTTCAAATATACTGCATTAGAATTATAATGTTATATCATTTAGCTTAAATAAATTGACATGTTTTCTATATTCTTTTCATTCGTTGACAAAAATGTTTTCTCTTGTTTTTATGCATAAAATATACTGTACATGAAACACATACAATTGCTGTAAACTGACAGGAGTGAGCTGAATAAAGTATGACATCTTATTGTTCCAGGGAATTATTGATGAAACAATAAAAGACAGCTGTGCCAGCTACATGAATTCAAACAATCATACATAACAGCAAGTTCAAAAAGCCTGGAACCAAACTGGTGATCCCATTTTCTAAGTAGTGCAATGTCACGTGCTTTTAAAACTCTTTAAAGCAGGATTGATATTTTAAATCCCCATTATTTGAAAGGCTTCAGTGGAAGACACAAACACTGGATGCATAATTGTATGTTATCGGATGTTTGAAATTAAAGAGCCCGTGCTTTAAGTATTTGACATTTTTCAAATAAAAGATAATGGCAGAAAGCTCCAGCTATAGAAGAGTCAGCACACCTTGAGGCACTCAACTCTTCTGCTTTAAATCACAAGATTGTTGTTTCCGAGGTCTTTTCAGCACACACTGCTCCTATTTTAGTTTTGCAAACTGATGCGTTTGTTCTGAGGAAGTAAGTGAAGCCACTGACCTGTTTCTCCATCATGGCCTTCTCATACTCCGCCTGTACCACATCCAGCTCTGCCTGCTTGGCATCAAGCTCAGCCTGAGCCTTCTGAAGGTCCACATTCGCTGTGGCCAGACGATTCTGCTGCACTGCCAAGTTAGCCTAAAAAACAAAAGAGAGAGACTTTTTTTTTGCACATTAAACGCCTACGGGTGTCAAAGAGGGTTTAGAAAGAGAGAAGACGAGACCTTCGGCAAAAGAGGAGACAAGCCAGAGAGCAAAGGAGGTAGGAGTGTGTGTTTTATAGGAGAAGAAAGGGGACAGATTCCTCTATTTGGAGAGCAAAGGAACAGCGTTTTGCATGAAAATAACTCTGAAAAACAAAAGGGATTAAATAATTAAAAAAATGGTTTGGACATTTTTTTGGCTCGAGTATTTCAGTGAGATTTTAGAAGTGTACGGAAGTGCCACAGGCGCATTTGCAGGGGCTCAAAGTTTCGAGAGGTAAACTGTGGATGCAGGAATAGAGATTTGCCAGAGGAAATGAGGGAGATGGAGAGGAACTAGAAATGAACCGCGATGGAGGGCTGATGAGGAGGGCCAGGGAGGAGGAAAGGGAGTCTGAGGCAGACAGATGAAAAGCAGAAAAGATGTTTACCGGCTAGAGCTGGGGCTAAAGAGAAAGCATTGCAAGGTTTAGAGAAGACATGTGTCGAAACCTGTCTGGGTGGCAGCCTGGAGGATTCATTTAATATTAATTGACATCTGATAGGACTATGTCTGTCCAACTGTATCTCTGTCTGGCAGTCTAGCTGGCCAGCTTAAAGGCAAGCCACCCCTAAGACTGGAAGCCAGAAAATCAATTTGCCAGACAATGTTCGATGCTAAAGCAAACGATGAGGATCAAAAGAGGAGAGGCAGGGAGGCTGTAGAGAATAAGAGACAACGACAGTGAGAGAGGGGATAAGGGAAAGAAGGAAGTGAGAAACCCGGGGCGAGCTGAGAGATACAGGTGCAGACAAGATAGAGAGACGGGGGTGGAGGGAAAAATAAGTGGGACCTGGTAACAAGGGGGGAAGACAATCAGGTAGGAAAGAACAGCAGTAACAGAGGGGAAAGAAGACATGTTCATCAGTTTAGTTTCAGTGAGCACAGTCCAAAAATATAACTACATTCTGCGAGCTTTTAAACGCTCGTTATGCAACGGACATCCAAACGACTGGCAGGAAGACAAACTAGCAAACGGATTTGGGACATTTGCATGAAATCACAGGGTTTAGAGGATTTTGTGTACAGAGTATTCTGCCTTGCCCGCTTCTGCTGTATGTGGAATTAATAGATCCTTGGGAAAGAAATAGAAACTGACCAAAACACTGCTGCTGCAAAGGAGCAATTAAGGAGTGCAGCTTGAGGGTAAAAAAAGACGTGTCAGTCACTTGGATGTAAACTCAGCCTTTCCTGCAGATGACATCAGAATATCTTCTTTCATTTAGTTGTAAAAAAGATTAGTTTTCAAAGTCTACTCATTTAAAATCACTACGTTGGTCTATGTTTAATTAAACTGACCAAAGTATTCATCTTCACTCATCTGATGTTTTCCCTCAAACACAGCAACCAAACTCGTACTGTACAAACTCTCCCTAGATGCACCCAATTTTATAATTAATATTTTTGAAAAGCTCACGATCAATAGATAGAAGCCCTAATCTCTCTCTGTCAGTCTAAAATGTTTGGGGCACTTCTATTGCAGACATCAGCAAATTGTTGCTGCTGCCAAAAAAATGTGGGAATATAAATAAATCCTTTTCATATCAGAGACAGTCTGTGCTGTTTTTTTTTTTTTGTAGCCCGGGGCTTTCCTGCAGAAAAAAAACAACAAGCACTCTCTTTCACTGTCGGAGTTCCTTATTCATCAGAGAGTCAGACCGTCGACGTGTGTGTGTGTGTGTGTGTGTGTGTGTGTGTGGTGCGTGTTTGTCGGGGTGAGGATGACAGGCGCATCACATTGCGTGTTTGTAATTAAGACTTCATTTCAATTGAACTCTCTTTAATGTATTATCTTTACTGTCATGTACATTATAATTCTAATGATGTACCGGTTCACCTTTCTGCTGCACAAAGGGACCTCAGTGACAGCTCTATTAGATTGTTTTTACCTTCAAGGGCAAAACCTCCTTGTTGATGGAGAAGAAGGAGGCCATAGCTTTTGTCCAGGATGCAAGGCCGGCCACATTGCCACACACCCTCTTGGCTGTTTCAATGTTGTAGTCGGGCATGTCAAAATAGGGCAGCAGCAGCTCCACCATTTCCTCATTAATGGAGTCCTTAGGGAATTGCTGCAAGGCAGGGGGGAAGAGATGAGGTGGTGGAGGGGGAAGAGGCTTATTTCAGTCAGTACGCAGAGAATATGAACATTAACCACACAACCAACTCGCGAAAAAAGCATCGTAATAAGAGCCGCTGATTGGGTAGAGACAGGACGCAAAGGGGGCGGTGAAAGTTGAAGAGGAAATGAAAGGAGAAAAGCAAAGATGGATGAGACGTAAAAGGCAATGAAGCTCAAAAGCAGGCGAACAACGCAGGAGGAGAAGAAAAGGGTTGTGCAGGAGGAGAAAAAGAAAGAAACAAGGAGGCAAAAAGATCAAAGATAACATATAGAATGTGCATAAGGTAGATAAAAGACATGGTGTAGTGGAGTGACGAGAAAGATGATAAAAGACAGTGTGGAGTACATATATAAATAGAACAATGACAGAGGAGTAAAAGTAGAGCAAGTAAATCTAAGGAGGTTGTAGATGTTGTGGTTTCAGATTTGAAGAGTGAAATTAAAGAACACACTGATGTGACTATTTTACTAATCATCCTGATTTAATCATTACCGCCTTAGCGTTGAATTAGTAAGCAGAACAGGTAACTATAACAACAACAGCAGCTAATTGTATTCATTAAAGAGTGAGTATAAAACGTATACAAGTCTCTGATTAGTTGAGCTGCAGGCAGTGATTCTGTTGCATAATGAAACAGTAGCATCTTGTTGCATGGCTGTTGGATTGCTTTGTTTTCTTATTTTTACTTATTTACCTGCTTAACTTTTGTTTTCTTTCTTTATGGCCCACTTGGCCAGATGCATGGTTAATTCCTTATATTCCTTCTTACTTTTGAAGGTTGTTTGTTTGTTAGTTAAACTGTAAAAATGCCTAAATAAAATATCAAGTATAACAAATGAAAATAAATAAACAGTAGCATCTTAAAACAGGATATACTACACTAGGATTTTGGCTGCTTTAATTTTGATAAAACGTCCAACAACATTAAATTGTGTTTTCTGTCTATTTTTTTGTGGAAGACCGTGAACACCTGAGTCTAGTCCTTCAGTAATTAATGTCCCGTGATTGTACCTTCATGCATGTTCAACATTGTAAATAACTGTGTCGGCTACGAAGGCCTTTCGCCGGCCTTCTGCAGCACCTGCGCCTCACTTCAATCTGGTAGTAGCGAGAGTACCTGCAGGCTGCCCAGGAAGTTTCCGGCCGTCATGAGCTTCAGGGACTCCTGCCAGGACGGCGTGTTGCAGTTCTTCTCGGGGTCGATCTTCACCGTGTTGACCCGCCTCTGGAAGAGCAGCAGCACGCAGTCCATGATGCGCATGATGAGGTGGGGGGGGCGACCGAGCGTTCGTACGGTGGCGATGTCCGATGGCTTGATTGTCTGAGTGGGGACAGAACAAAAACATATAGGCAGTTTGAGAAGAGAATATACAACAGAGGGAGTGTATATAGAGAAAATACAATTTGAAAACTCAGTATAAACTCCAACTGTTCTGCAGAGAGGGACAGAGAAGTACTTGAAGGGGCTGATGTAGATGAGAGAGGCAGCGGGAGAGTGAGAAACTCCTCCAGTGAGAGTTGTTGGGCTGCTTCATCAGGCCTCATGCCCGCTCGCCTCATCTCTTCTCCTCTTTACACTTTCCTTGTTTCTGCTCTCGCTTCCCGGCTCCATTTCCTCTGTGCATCAGCCCAACGTGTGGCGTGAATCTCCCACCAGCACATGAGACACAATTGTATGTAACTATATACGTTTTTTTTGTTTTTTTACTTGGCAGAATAATGTAAACCTTTGGATCGCTCACTTGTTTTTCTCCTTGCAACCTAGTCACCATATTTTAACCTGAATATAAAGTATTTACTAGTGTTGTGCAACAGCGGTGATCTCTCCAAGCTCAAATAACAATGAGCATCAATATTTTAACGATTGATTCTGGAGTCAAAACTGGACCTACAGTGTTTTTTTCTGGTAACTGTTTCATCCAATAAAAGAAATGGAACATCTTTTCCTGATTTTCCTATTTTTTTATGACACATATAAAAAATAAAAATACAATGAAAGCAATGCAAATTGAACCATGTTAATCCAGTTAATCAGCTTTACTGTTTGTCGTGAAGATAAATGATCCTGTTTAACGCTACGTTGAGATTACCTCAATTATTGTGCTTGCGTCTGTGTTTAGCCGTCCACACACACACACACACACACACACACACACACACACACACACACACACACACACACACACACACACACACACACACACACAGCGGGGTTTGTGTTATCACGGACGTTGAAACTAAATCCTCACACGCCACATGATTGCCTTCATGCTTGTTAATGTAGTTGTAGTGCTCATAGTTGCTTGTTATTGTATTAGTAGTAGTTGTCTATTGAGTATTAAGTTTCTTTCTTACTGATTAAACAACATCTTTTTGCTTTTGAAGAGCAGTTGTCTGTGATGTTGTTCTGCACATCGGTTGTGATAGCAGCTGGTCCTTCGCCGTTTGCCTCATGAACGTAAAGTCGTCTTTAAATGTTGACATTCTGAGTGAACCTTTTTGAGACGTAGCGGTTTGGTTATTAGTCCCTGATTAACCGTTATTAAAACTGACCCCATTATTAAATGCCTCAATCTCTCAACCTCAACTAGAAGTGAAGAAGCCTCTTGAATGAGGCAGTCCAGCTGTACAACAACAGTACAGTCGTGTGCGCCTCCAGCTCTACTTAAATCCTCTATAGCGCGTCTACGTGATCAAAATGCATAATCATTAATCCAGCCAGATTTCTTAAGGATTTCCTGCTTGGTAATATGAGGTTTTCATCCACAGCAGCACAATTAATTTGCCCTGTACCATCGACCCAGGAGGAACGCTTTAATTACAACGCAGCTCCAGCCCCCAGAGCATCGTGCTAACTTTAGCAACACCCGTTGTTACGCACATGCACACACGCACACACGCACACACACACGGTGCGAAGGCCGGAGGGAAAACCTGCATGCGGCTACATACAGCACGTCACAGTGTGCTCCAAGTGGTACCCTGGAGCACAGCAGTGTGAGAGAGAGGAGAATATTGGTAGGGGTGACATTAACTCACACAATGAACTGCTCCAACACAGTTTACTGACAATTTCTAAACCTCTTTCAGGGCAAATGTATGGTTGGAAAGACAGGATACAGAATGTCATGAGCATGGGTTAGCGGAAGGAACATGAAAATAAAACCAAATACATATTGTATTCATATTATTCGTAGGAACGTATCAATACTCTGGACAGTTTTCATTATCTTGATGATTGAGCTCATAGACAAACTTATGCTCAGCATGTTCTAATATACATGTGTATCTCTTATTTCGTGGAGAACATGTGCCTTAAAAAGAATTTAAACACAACTAGGTTTTATGGATCTGTCTCCAGTCTCCTCAACTCCTAAGTCTCATACCTGCAGTGCAGCCTCTGCTTCCTGGAGAGCTGGACGGGCCGCTTCCAGCTTCTCCTCAGCGATGGCCTTGTCAAATGAGATGCTGTCTACAATAGCCTGGGCCTTGTCCTTCACCTTCTGCACCTCCACCTTCACTCGCTCTGCCGCCTGGGCTTTTACCGTCACCTCCTTCAACACCTAGGAGGATGTACAAAAACAAACAAATACTCCTTTCATATCAACACAACTAACATATGTGAAAAATGTAGCCAGCTACTAATTCATTCGTTTTTCTGAGGAACATTAATACAAAGAAAACCTACCATATCAGCCTTGTCATTGGCAACCTGCAGCTCCTTTTCTTTCACTTCCAGCTCTTTGCTGAGTGCTGCTACAGACTCGGATGCCTCCTTCAGCTTCTTGAGACCAGTGTTCATCCTGAAAAGGAGAAATATTAAACATAATCAGGTCAGCCACATGCAATTTCCAGCAGATATTGGACCTTGCTATCCTGTTTGTTGCAAATACCCACAAACTTTCAAGATGAACTACATGACATTCTGACAGAATTGTTGATTCACTGGGCACCAGGTGGTGGAAATACAGCTTTTATTCTTGGTCAAAATTCTAAATGTCATGACATCCTTCAACACCTGCTTTTAGAGGCAGACTTGTAATGCTGTACTCTCAAAAAATAAGAGTATGATGGTCCTGGACTGGCCCCTTTGATGACAGTCTACCTCATGAGGACACGTCCTGATCATCCATCACTTCTGGGAGTCGGATTTAAAGATTAAGTTCCCCTTGATAATCTACTTTATTTTTCAGGAAATGCATTCATCACGCCTAATAGTGATGTCTACTCATGATTGGCCACTCATCGTGACTAAGAGGAAGATTAAGATAAACAACTTTATCAATCTGTTCTGATTTTAAACACAAGTCTTACACAAACCAATCCTCACTAATTGTAATAGACGTCGACAACAGGCAACAAGCCATTTGTTTAGATGTTAACATTGGAAGTACAAGGATAACAAATATCTAATTTAAGATAATTTAGCCTGTAAATCGGGTTACCTGTTGGCCAGGGTCTGGACTTCAGTCCTCTTCTCCTTATAGACGGCCTTGTAGCCCTGAATGAAGGACAGGTAGGACTTAGGTGTGACGTGGGTGGAACGTCGGTATCTAGAATGAAATTAGATTGCAGTATGTTCATTTCATGCCATGTGTTTTACACTTAAATCCACATTTTGTAAAACCTTTATTCTGTCAAATTAGAGCTGAGCATGAACTGCAATGTCCAAAGTTCACCTCCAGCTGCTGCATTTTTTGTCGTGGTACATTTGCATTTCTATTACTAACGCTAATTATCCAGCTGTCAAACATAACTTGTCCAAGAGTGGTTTGCTGCCTTGGTCCAGTTCAACTACATGCTGTACCTCTGGAAGTAGTCCACACACTTCTCTGCCACGCCGTCCTGGAAAGAGCCCATGCACTGGACTACCTCGCTTTTAACCTGGGGTGAGCAGTCAATGTCATAGACGGACAGGAAGTGATCCGAAACTGAAGGACAAATAGATTGAGGAGGAAGAATAAGAGAGAGCAAAGTGGAGAGTGAATAACGGTTACTGAAACAGTAAATACTGTATATCAGTTTCTTTCCTGCTTCTTCGAGCGTGCTATAACAAATTCAAATTGATTGTTTTCCATTCAGGAATGACAGTGTTAATGAATGGGACGTTATGGATTATTGGTACATGCATGACGAAATAAAATATGGAATGGAGAATTTAGAAACAAAAGGAAAACATCAGGGGATCACTAGAAAATATGATGGAAGATATTGTTTTTCCAGGATAAAATGAGTTAAACAGATTTAAAAAAATTGAAAGAAATAAGACATGTGATTTTATTATGTTCTATGCATCAGTTGAAGGCATTTCTGAGCAACATTCTGAAGCAACGCCTATAAGATTAATGAAAGACATTAAAAATAGACAAATGATGGATGAGGAAATAACAGCAGTAAATCCCAGCAGCATGACGAAAGTTGTGTAACAAAGCCAATTAATTTGTTTGTATGTGTTCTGAATTTTAGTTATTAGAAAGCACGTGGGACACACTGTGAACAAGCTGTAATCGGATTTTACTCCATTGAGAAAAATAACAGCTGACATTCTAAATAGATAAGGGGTGTATTATTAATGGGAAACAAATGATACCATTAGATCACACAACAATACGGGAAGTGTACCTGCAACAAGAGCATCCTTTGGCCACCGGCTGAACCAGTCCATGGTGCAGCCAGATATCAGTGCAGGGAACTTTAACGCCCGGTTGCGGAACTTTTCCCCAACGGGCGAGAAGCACAGAACCACGTGGAGATTATGTCGGACACGTGACATGAAGTACTTATACAGGTTTTCATTGGTCGGCGGTCGCCTGGGGAACTCCCGCTTCATAACGGGGATGAGATCACTGAGGATCTCGTCGATCTCATCACGAGCAAATAAATTGGACACCTGAGGATAGAGAGACACACACACACACACACACACACACACATTAATGTTAAATTACATGATCTGTCCATCTTTAGTATCTTCGCGAAAAGATAATGATATTGGTCTCTTGCAGAACAACATCACAGACAACTGCTTCAAAAGCACAAACACATTATTTAATATGTAATAAAGAATACTTAATATACTTAATACTCAATAAACAACTACTACTAATACAATAACAAGCAACTATGAGCACTACAACTACATTGACAAGCATAAAGGCAATCATGTGGCGTGTGGGGATTTAGTTTCAACGTCCGTGATAAGCAAACCCCCACATTGGGCACAGGTGTGTGTGTGTGTGTGTGTGTGTGTGTGTGTGTGTGTGTGTGTGTGTGTGTGTGTGTGTGTGTGTGTGTGTGTGTGTGTGTGTGTGCCATTAGGGGTCACAGGTGAGATACAGTAGTAGGGATACAGTTTGCTTGATTGTATTGTTTTGGAAGATATGTTCGGCTCTTAGCTACTAGCTAGCAGCTAGCAGCTAACATAACTACACGCACACAATGCAGACTAGAGCCTCAATAAATAAAATAAAAAGTTTTTCTCGTGGTTTGTGAGACAGAGCTGAACAGAGCGGAGATGCGCCTGCACCGAGCCGGCGAAGAAATCTGCAGAGATTCAACTGAGTGTGCTTCTGTTGTGTGAGACGTGGGAGTGAAAAGCACATCCGTCACACTTGCAGTCTAGACAGAGAATTAGCCAATTATGGGTTAAATGTATTCAATACAACATTACAGCAGTGGTTGTTGCAGAGACACATGGAGGAGATCTGCACTGTACGGAGTGAAGCTTACACTCTGATTGCGTCTGTGGGTTTGGTATCAGCTGAGGTTTAGAGGTACATGCTTCTGTAAAAAACAAAAAATGAAACATGCATTTGAATCCTTTAACCATTTTAGTACATCGCCTTTCGTGATTGTCAAAATGCGGAGCTACGCCGACACACAACTTCAGATGTATTCTGTCAGCGCTCCAATCTATCTAAAGGACGTCATGTTTACGATGCCAACTTGTTATTTTTAATCCGATCTGGGATTTCCCATGCAAAACCTTTTAGCCAGATTTGAATCTGCACTTGAGGCGTATGGAGACAATTAGTGACAAACACAGATTTCTGGGAGCATAACTGAAAAAATACGCTTCCAAAATACAAACAGTCATAGCACAAGGTAGACATCTGTAGTTTAGCAATATTTAGGCATTGATTCCTTATGAATTCAAAAGCAAGATTCCCCCACTGTGACATATTCTGAATTAACACCTTGAAATAGTGCTTTAATTTCCACATGCTCAACCTCTACTTTATCCGGATCTCTATATTTCCTCTGACCCTCAAGCAGTTCATCTAATTTAACAGAGAGACTTTTTTTTAAAAACATTTTCCTTGTTATTCTTTTCATCCTCCACATATTGCCTTAGCCTGGTGTTGAGGTATAAAAAGAACATCTTCATTATGGAATAGGACGCCCACTTTGTCTGGGTCTGATGGAGGGGATAGTGGCACTGCTTTCCTTTTCATTAAATCCAGAGTTACCAAGAGAGAGAGCAAGTAACAGAAAAGAGAGCGAGCAGGGCGTGTGGCTTTGTGGTTAGTAGCACCACGTCCCCAACCATCTGCTGGCTTAATCTCACATAAACAACAACCTCAAACTAACAAGCTCACGCTTCCTTTTTATTTCTCATCTCTGTCACCGTCTCTCGCACACAGTCATCCCAAAACTTCTGCAGCACAAACTTTGCTCACAGACACAAACATCACACGGATGCAAACTCCCCAGTTTTATTCCACTGGTAAAGCAGCTGCTGCTTAAATTGTTATTTAGGCAAGGAGGTGGAGGAAGGGGAAGAGAGGAGCGGGGGAAGGCGGTGGAACAGAGGCCAGATAGGGATGCTATCCTCATGAGGCAGGGGGAGCCACAGAAAACAAGGAGGGGATTAGAAAAGACAACCAGCTGATGGAAAATGAGGAGGCTGGATGGAGAGAAGATGAGGAAGGAGGTAAATAAGGAGTAAACAAAAGGTGAAAGGAGGGAAACGAGGGTAACGATCAGGAGGTGGAAAATACAAATCACTTAATAAACAGCAATTCCCGAACCAGGACTGATAACACTGTTTGCAACGCTTTAATGAAAGGACTCGGGGAAAGTGTATAATGTCAAGTGTATAATTAAAAGGTGTCTACTTTGGCTGCACATCACATCACATGTAGTAGATCCTCCCAAAAGTGCAGTCTTTACATGCATAATGTCTCTTCTTAAATGGTGCTGGTCTCATCATGTGATGGCTATGCTGCACATCATTGCAGTTGAGGGAGGATGGGACAGCGTACATAACCAGACGGGGAAGAGGATGGTGATGTGTAAGATAGTGCTGGTTTTGGGAAAATATTTCCTTTTTCAGAGAATAGTTTCATCCCCAGCAGTATGCTCCCTCCTGATCTCTTGTAAAACCTATATAGGAATAATTGTGAATGTCTCCTCGGTAGTGGTAGCTTATTTTATCATTTAACATCACTTGTGTTCCTTCCATGTATGAGAGACAGAGAGATAGATCTAAACAAAAATAATTCACCATCACCCCTGTAGATGGTCTTTACTTTGTATACCTATACAACAAATGTAGCCGTGATATGTCTTTCATTTGGAAAATGTAAGAAAATGCTCAAGATGGGCGGGAGAAGGATCCATCTAATGAGGAGGTATAGAGGAAATATGGATGACGGGGAAGGAGTATTAATAAACAGTAAAAGAAAAAAAGAAAAGGAAGGGAGATAGAGGGGAAAGGAAGTGGAGGAAAACAATGTCGTACAGGCTTAGAGAGAAAAGGGAAGAGAGGGCAACAAGGGGAAATGGTGGAGACAGAGCAGGAAACAAACCAGAGGGGAAACACAATTAGAGGAAGAGGAAAAGGAAGAGAGGGAATAGGAAGGTGCAGCAGAACAAAAAGGGGAGTAGGTGTGGAGGGAGACATGTAGGATGAAGAGGAGAAGAGGATATTAAATTAGCGAGCAGAGGAAAGTGTGCCATTTCTCCCACTGGATCAGTACAATGGGATAATTGAATGTATAAGTTTAACCTTGAAACAGAGCTTGTGAACGGCACCCTGATATGCAGCCCAAAAATGCAAAGCAGCTCTTTCTCCTTTTTTTTTTTTTTTGGAGTGAGCGGTGAGCGGAGCAGGGTGGAACCTGAGTTGAGTGCGGAACGATATTGACTGCTGTGGCCTGGAGCGGCTTTAAGCGGAGGGAAGCAACAGCCCCTTGAGAGAGGAGTGCAAATTCTCACTGCTCCACTCCGCTCACATGCCCTGCCTTGAAGCTTCCTCCTACTGCTGCAGATAAAAGGTCGTTCTGCAGCTGTAATGCATATGGATGCAGCACAGAAAAAATAAAAAAAACTAGGTGCATCTGTCCCTTCTGTCAGTTACAGCTTCGATTCATTACATCCAAATCAATCGCAAAGTAATTGAAATGCTATCGGATTGAAAGGGGAAATGATATTTGCTTTTTTATTTGATTGAATTGAGATAAACAGCACTGCTCATGAACCAGACAACAGTGTTTTCTCTTCTCTGGGTCTGTGCTGTCGCTGACTTGACATGAAAAGTAGGTTTCACTCGAGGGTGAATGCCGGCTGTCAGTTTCAGCAGCACAAAGGGAGTATAATTGAGGCTTTTGTTCTGGATGAACTGGATGTCAATGTAAGCATCTGATTCAGTGCAGCAGCTTTGTGTTTCCCCACAGAGGCTTTTGTCACAATACAGTGTTTGTGTTGATTATCAAAACTGCTGTAAAAACATGCGTGGCAATGCATTCATCACAATACAATAAATTCATATGTTTCATCTGTTTTTCATCCACTCTAGACATCCGTGGTAAATTACACTGATAAGCAAAACTTATATAAAGTATGGGAATGACTGGGGAATATTTAGTTGAACCAGTTTCAGTCGCATTATTTGAAATCATAGCAGTGAAAATAAGTTTATCTATACATGTTTCTACAGAGCAGACCTCTACTTTGAGGGCTCAGCTTCTGCCTTTGCATTTCTTATTAAATATTCATATTACATGTATGTTTATATAACTATTAACATGCATACATGGGTTTTTTATTTCCTATGTGTGTGCTGCTGACCTCTCCAGATGACAGGACGTTGTTCATGTACTCGAGGAAGGACTCGTCTTTGATTTCGTTGTCAGTGAAGAGGAAGCTGATGCCTTTGCCATGTTGGCCAGCTGTTCTGTACAAAGCCTTCAGGTCATCCATCAGGTTGGCTGTGTTGTATGAGCTGGCAAAGAACAGAATGCATTAGATACATATCCACTTAAAAATGAGAAATAAGCAAATGTGTGAAAGTGCTAGAATAATGGGTGGAATCAACTGCATGAAGACAAGGGTGAAAAGTGAAAGAAGTGAGGATGATGGTATTTAAATGTGAAAGTTTACATAAAGGCAATGAAAAAGTCAGGTTCAAGAGGATAAGACATCAGTATACTGGATGTGCATGGAAAACACACGTGTCCGTGTTTAGAAAAAGAAGAAAAGCACAGACATCAAATAAAGGTGCCTGAATTCTCTGAAGAGGGCGGCTCAGTCCAGCGGCTCAGTCATATTAATAGCAAACACTAAAATCTGTCAGGAAAAAGTGCAGACAGGAAATATGACAGTGACAAATGCACACGGGGACTGTGGGAGGAAAACATATAAGAGATGCAAGATATTACACAATACATCTCATCTGTCCTGGTAACTAATACTTTCTAATTGCAGCTCCTGAGTGAGAAATAATGAACGAAATAATAATGAAATGTCAGAACTGAAACAAGATATTCAAGATAATCAAGAATACGGTGATTTAGATTTTATATCTGAAACTATTAGCGTTTAACCTAATTCAAAACAAAATGATATGTGCATGCATACATAGTAGAGGCCTAACTTGACAGCATTAT
This sequence comes from Taurulus bubalis, assembly GCF_910589615.1. Lineage (NCBI taxonomy): Eukaryota > Metazoa > Chordata > Actinopteri > Perciformes > Cottidae > Taurulus > Taurulus bubalis. The sequence goes on from NC_136600.1 coordinate 24,212,105, forward strand.
TTTTTTTATATAAAATGGATGCATGTTACAAGGTACTTGTACTCTGTAGAAAATAACTGCATTGCAGGATAACATGGTGAAGCATTCGTGTTCGGTTTGCAAAAATCCACCCATGGCTTTGATTATCGAGTCATAAATGATGAAGTAAATCAAAGGTCATAGGCCATGAACAACTACATGTGGCAGATGCATGTGTGAGTGTGGGTGTGTGTGCATAAACAACTATTGTATGTGAGCATTACCGCGTGAGAGTGATCTGGAAGATCTTGTATCCAGCTATGAAGGAGGCCAATCTAGTCAGGCTCTGTTTGCCTGAACCCCCGACACCCACCAGCAAGGCATTACCTCCAGGGGTCCGTATTATCCTCGACACCTACACACACAAAACCAAACATGGACATGAAACTAGGATTCATATTGGAAATTGCAAGTGCGAGAACCAGAAGAAAAAAAAATAACAAGCAAGGGAGACAGAGAGGGAGATCGCAAGTGAGTCAGGCATTTAAAAGCTCCACAAATTAAGTTGTACTTAACCAAAACTGGTAGGATTTTTTTGGCGCTTTTAGATTGTCTGAATATTCAAGCTTCTTGCATTTGAAAGCCCTCGGATGTGCTCGATGAGAACCATGTGCTGGGTGGCCACAGACATGCAATGGCACGCGTGCATTCATTCAGATTAAAATGATATATACTTGCTGTTTCACAGTACTTTTGGTCCTATTCTATAACGTCAAACGCTGATGATAACAGTACCTTGACCAGATGTATCATCGCATCCTGGAAGAAGACCATGTCCATGCCAGTACCCCTGATGCTCTCATTGTAATGGCTCAGGAACATGTTCAGACGCTCCTTTAAACTCTCAAACGATTCCATGGGCTCGTACACTTTGGGCATATCAAAGTCAGAATCTTCTGGCTCCTCTCCTATGAAGACAAGATAATTAAACATTAAAAGTCATCACAATACAAACATAAATAATTACTGTGTATTTTTTTTTCTTAAGAGAGAACAACAACACTGCTGAAATGTAAAAATAAATAAATGCTGTGCCTTTTTGATTGATGGTACCTGTAGCCTCAGGTGCATCTCGTAGAAAGTCGACAAAGTATCGGTCCGCTCCGTAATCCGCTATGTTCTTGATCTCCTCCACGAGCTCCTCTTCAACCAGCTTCGCCAAAGCCTGGTCAAACCAGTCTATGTCCTCCGGCATGGTGAATCTGTCAGCTATCACGCGACTGCACTCATGCCTCCACAATGCCAGCAGCACCTGGAAATGAGGTCTTTGTGTTATTGCTCTCATTAAGTAAAGTTAAAAGGAAAGTCTCTCTTCAATCTGTCAGCCAACACAAGCTCGCAGCATAGCTACTGAATGAGCTAATTCAGCTCCATTCCATACAAAAAGGTACTCTGGCTAATATGACAAATAGTTTTGATTGGGAGGAAACATTTTATTCTTTAATGGAATCATTGAGCAGAGAAACACTGGATAATTTGTGACGCGTTTGTGACTCGTTAGGCTAATGTTGGCAAAAGCCTGCCGCTTTTTTTTTCATCCAGCAGGCCGAGCTGGACCACCTGGCGGGCCGGATCCGTATGTCTGACACTCCTGGTCTAGACTCTTGGTAGGCTGCAGTAGAAGATGCATTTCATTGTATTCTATTATTCAGTGAGGCCACACAAGTTGGCCACCTCAGCAAGATTTGAGCTTGCAGTGCAAGAATTTTCTCTGCTTCCCTTCGCAATAAACACTTCTGTCCCTCACCAGTACTGTAAATATGTAGTCATGCATTAGCACTAGCACATAGGTAAGGGGTTGATTGTGCTCCGTCAGGGTCTCTGCACTACTCTAGTCTATTATACACTACTCTAGTCTATTATACACTACTCTAGTCTATTATACGCTACTCTGCAGCACACTACACTACGAAACTTCACTCTAAGCTCTGTTTGCACGCGCACACAAAACAGACTACTGGGAGAAATAATGTTACAGCACTGCAGCACTACTTTGTTAAATTTTGATTGATGATACAGTGAAATACTTAATAAATAAATAATAAAATAAGGATTCTTTGTCATATGCATACACTCTTGTGAAAACAGGATATACATGGTAAAGAAATCAGTTTCAACGAGTAGAAACCCAGTCATGTCAAACATCTTTCTTAAATATGTGACATTTTAGAATCAATCAAAAAAGCTCTCACCTGGACGGAGCTGACCACCTCAGCGTTGGTATTGAGCATGCCTTGCCAGATCCTGGACAGATCCCTCAGGTTGAATATGTAGTGGAACTTGGCAGGAGTTGGAAGCATCTTGACCTTGGTCAACTGCCAGAGCCGGCGGGTCAGCGACACCAAACGAAGTACGGTGCTTTGAACCTCCTCGACAAAACCGCGACGTGCACAGAAGTGGCCCTGGCCAATCACACCTGTGTCACAAGGTCAACGATGGAGTAGTTGAAGGTGGGAAAGTGCCCTTAGCGCATCGTTTTATCAAAAGGACAGTATAGGACACAGTGCATTCTCTATGGGTCATGATATTGTGTAACTTTGCACTGTAAGATCATCCTTATCAGCTTCCTTATCACATTCTTTAGCATGAATCAAATGTTTTGATTCAATACATACATCCATAATGATTCCACTGCACTCACCAAATATCTTGTCAATGGACGCGTTGGAGGGCAGCGTACAGTTAAAGATAGAGAACTGCCTCTTCAGCCTCTGTGGGATGTCGTTACGGCCTCCTCCTGGATGGATCATAGCTGCTAGAAACTGAACGTCCACAATATTGGTGAACTCTCCCGGTTTCTCCAGATTGAAGAAGCCATTTTGCTCCATCAGCTGCCGGACAATCTCATTAGTCACCTAGGATGAAGGACACAAAAAAGCCAGTTTAAATTAAGAGGAGGTTTATTTGTTATTAGTTTATGTTCGCCTTTTTATTTTTTGTCCGTTTAATTTATTGGATCATTACATTAGGTCACTGAAATGTGCAAGATTAAATGGTCTAAAATATAATCAATCAAAATGACTTTAAATTAATTGATCATTTATGGGACTACAAAACAAAGGACGTAAATGGAAATGTACCATTAATTGGGGTAAATAGTGAAGTTATATTTTCTGTTTTCCAAATAATGAATGTGAAAATGATCCCTCACCTGGTCTCCCCATTCGTTGATGACGGGCATGTTGATATCATCTATAAAAATTGACATTTTCTTCCCAGCAGGAGGTCCATAAGTGGTCCCCATTCTTTTATCCACATAGCTCTCTACTGTCCTCTACAAAAGAAACAGACAGCAAAGACAACAAATGGTAAAAAAAAGAGCAAAAAGATGGAAAGATGCTGACATAATTCTTAGTAACAGCTCGATCAATGTGCAGTTTAGTACATACAAAAGACTTGTGCTTCCTCCAGCCTGCACATTATTAATGTCAATCAATGCTACTGCACAGGGCCATGATAATCCATAACAAGTTCACACAGATATAGAGCAGCCATCTTCATAAGGGAGGTAAACAGAGTTCTGCTTTACCTGGAACATGAGTGGTGTGGTGGCGGAAGAGAAGTTGAGACACTTCCCCATGTGGGTCTCAGGATCATAGTTTGCCATGTAGCCCTTGAGGATAACAGTCTTTGCTGTTCCTTGTTCTCCAATCAGCAAAACAGCCTGGGCAAATGTATATTTTAATGCATGAAAAATCTCAATATGCACATACAATGCAAGTTAACATGACTAAATTGCAACCTGGAATGGCAGTTCATTATTCAGTTGAGTTTGAGATGTAAACCGTTGACCAAAACTATATTTCTTGTGTCCTGATCTCCGAATTTGACTGCATAATATTGCAGAGTGCCAGCTGTTGGAGCATTTGGCGCTCAAGCAGAGAATTGAACCAAAATATTTAGATTGTAGATCTGTGCTGCATCTGGCCACGCTGCCATGTTATTGATCTGTGTGTGTGCATGTGTGTCTACACAGCTGTGTCCGGGACTAAATGAAGCGTTACACACTGATTAGAGAAGAGATTAAATGGGCGCCACCCTCTCTAAAACCCTTACCATAAGCCATAAATTACCATAAGTCTGAAGTTGTACTAAATGTTCCTGTTCACAGTTCCTTTTTAGGTCATGTGTGAATTGAAGAGTCAAGGTTTCAGTCACCTTCACACTTATAACGAGTTTGATTGAATGTAGCGTTACATTTTTTTGACGGGCAGTAAACAAATATACCAGAACTTGAGTTTCCTTTTAACAAACCTCACCTTGCCCTGCTTAGCGATGGTCTGAATCAGGAAATCCGTTTTCACATTGTCCACATTGGGGACCAAGATGGAGCTGTACTCCGGGGTGAACTCAGATGGATACACATACTCCTCCACTCTGGTGCTCCAGTGGACCCATTGACCTGAAAGAAGAATGAATGTGCATGCGTGGAAAAGATATGCATTAGCACGAAATATGACCCAGACACTTGCAAGTTGTCTTCAAATTGAAAAACATTTGATAAACGTACACCTGCTGCAGAATTGAATGCAACGTGAGGCATAATGTTTCTGCTTGTCAAGGAGCAGCTTCCATATTTGCTGGTATCTAATCTGCAGGTGATAACATCTGTTTATCAATGCATGCATACCATCTGCTGTGACATGGTAGTCAAACATGGTGTTGTCACTATCAAGAGGGATGTCTGGCAGGTTTAGACAGATACTGTCGTTCCCTCTGAGCCAGATCTCCATCTTCCTGCGGTCATCCAGTTCAAGTAGGGCTCCGGTGCTCCACATTAGGGCAAAGACGTACAGCCGCTCCAAGTGCTCTCTGGATAACTCACCACACTGCTCCTGCAGAGGAACATCTACTTTAGATCAAGGACTTTGTTCAAAATAACTAATTTAAAAAAGAGAAGGGGATCACATTAAAAGTGGAAACAAATCTCACTTTTTACTGAGCTTAATTGTCTGAAACAAAAAGAACAGCACTGATGGGTTCAAGCCATTTCAGCAGGTAACAAAGCAAACAATATATTTTACATGGTCACAATAGATGCCTACATGGTAATCTCATGAGGTGGCCAATGGCCTGAAAAAGGAGCAAGACTTTATTGGCTATAAGGAGTTACAATGGATCATAGAACTGTTGAGGATTGGGTTATGTAAAATACAAGTTATTTTCATTTTTCTTTATTGAATATAACTATACATGTTTGAGTGAAATTGACATTTTTATGACATTTATACATCACAAGACACAGGTCTAAATGTGGTCATAGCAGATGGTATTGTAGTGTTTTTTAAGCTTGGTTGGTCACATTTGGACTTGCACATCTATGTAAGATAAGTTGTTTATGTGTACATTACAATGCATGAAATATGATAATTAATAAGGGATATTATTATGAGGGATTTATAATTGTATGCATATGAAGGTCACTTTTATTACTGTAGAATGATGGATGTGTGAATGAATGTTAGACAAATACTGCATGCTGCTGCTTATCAGCTGACCTTGAGCAGCTTTTGCAGCTGCAACCACGAACACGCTATTGAGCGTGTGACCGAGGTCAGAGCATATTGTAACCACACACACGCACCTGTTACTCACTTACTCCCACTATGTCTCAATAGAGATTTTCCCACGTACTTGCCTATATATACTGTGATACCGGGCACTGCAGCAGTTCTTCTTGGACCCTGTCCCTGAGACTGAACCACTCTGTTTGAGCAATCAAACAGAGACTTTCTTACACTGCGATACTTTTGACTGTTCTTTAGTACTGCGGGGGTGACCCACAAGGAAGGAAAGACTTGGTCATAGTACTGTACTGTGTGTATAATTACTCTTGTTGAAATAAATCCAATATACTGTATATTCAATATATAATATATACAATATACTCTGATAAGAGTGTAGAAATCTACTCAATGGGGACTCCTGTTTAATGGCCGTTGACCAGGGAACACAATCCAGTACGTTCCGGCCTCATTTCCAGATCCAGACAAATGTAAAAATTGTTTGGGTTGCACTGTGTGTAAAACGATTCATCGTCCCTTCCTACTAGAGGAAACAGTCCGGTGGATCACGTGGCTCAATAGTACAGGTAGGCCACGGGGAAATACCGAACCAAAGGGTTTTTTAACATCCGTCATTGTCTCTAGAAACTGCAAACTGAGAGGAAAACCTCTGGGTTCTAAAACGGGCCCTAATTACACGGCCGAGCCCGTTACATAACTACTACTAAAAACTATCCAATAGCGTCCTACACAGTGGTCCTTTTCTTAGAACAGCAGATGATTCAAACTGCCAACCATCAATATGGATAGATGTTTTCCTCCAGCAGTTTGAATTAAAACCTCTTAATCACTGAAATACACAGCAAGTCCTGTCTGAGTGCACCCTGTCCCATGGATGGGATCCCTGAACAGCTGTAATCTTACCTTTGGTGGTATGAGTCCCTGCAGCATGTTGATGCACTGCATGATGACAAAGGCCTCAAGCATGTCCATCTTGAACTCCAGCGACTGCACACAGAAGCGGTGGAGCTCAGAGAAGGAGGCGGAGAAGAGCTCCCTGAGCACCTCTGCTTCCTGAGGGAAGCGTTTCTTCAACCAGCCCTGAGGAGAAAAACCACACCGACAGCGAAGATTATATTACGCTTCAAAGAACACAGTGTGTACGTGCTGTTGTGTAGCACAGTTGTGTGAGGTGTATTTCTAGATGCAGCAGCAATGTCAAGCCTTCTGAACCAAGATATGGAACTGATCTTGCGTCACCCTCAAGCCGCACGAGGGTACCGCAGATCTAGGTCTCGATGTTATTTTGCCCGTACATACTGTGTATACCGTAATAAGCACCACCAACATTTCAATTTCTGTGGAGGGATAGAAAAACACATCAAATCTTTTAGTCAATTCACCTCCAGTATCGGGCTCCAGTTGAGCACGGAGGAGCTCATGAACACCATTCCATTGCGTGAGACGGTGGCTGGAGAGGCATTGTCGATGTTATGTGGCTCAAAAACCACTTTGCAGTTGGGTGCCATGGGGATACGGTCTCCATTTGCCAGCGTAAGAGTTCTGTTGTCGTCTAAAACTGAATTTAAGTTCTCAATCCAGATTGCATCGACGGGTCCATCCAGGACGATCCAGATGTGCTCCCCTGAGATAGAAAACCGGGTTTTTGTTAGTCATACTCCTACTACATAAAGTGTTCTTCCTCATTTCATCTCTATGGTCAATGCACACATTGCTGAGAGCCAGTTTCGTTGGAACTCGTCAAATACGTAAGCTGGTTTTGTCCGATAAAGATCTTTGATGTTGCTGTCGTTTGTTTGATGTCGTCACTTTACCAAAGGACTCAGTTTCGAGTCAAAGTAATGTATAACTTATATGACTGCTTTCACGCACATGAGCCACCAGCTGCTTTTCTACACAGAGGTCCTTGAAATAGATCAGGCTTGGGATGCTGTTGCTGCATCTACTGAACCACATTGTGAATACAGTCTGTTTTCCCAAGATATTTCATTTCCTTGAAGAATACTCCACTCGGGACTCAGGAGTCCCGTCACAAATCTAAACCGCCTTCTTTTCTATACTGGAATCCTGTCTGATCAAAGCAACGTGGAACAGTTTGAACAGAAAGCATAAACGCATCCTGCTCTAACACATGCATTAAGCATGAGAACCAACACTGAATACATCAGATGTATATTTTGATACATAAAAAGCAAACACACATAATGTATATTCATACCCAGGCACACATGCATTTTAATGAAGTGTGTAGGATTAAGACTGAACGGAAAGATTACACATCTGTCGGTGCCGCTTTGAACTATGGATGTGAGGATGTCCCGGGAGATTTCACTGCAGAGTAAAACCGTACTGGTTTCCCCCAAAGTTCTCAGAGAAAAGGAACATATAAGTGGATTAATCATTTGAGGAATCATTTCTTAACCCAGCAGGAATCTCTCTCGTGTTTTCTCTCTTTCTCTGATGCTAATTTATCAGAGATGATGACATGAAACAAAGCTCCCTTATTTGCCAATTAAACACGTATTACAGATTGTGCTCATCTTGGAGCACACCTGTGATATCTGAAGATATTCAGGTCAATCATGAAGCATGTCTAAAAGGAAATAAAATGAAAATGCACACACACACACACCTTTGTAAAAATTGTTATTCTCTCATTTACACAAAATATGATAAATTGTTTTACATGACTTACATGAAAACGCTTAAATTTTTTATTCATGTCAGCTCAGCTCGATTCAAAGTATAAAAACACTATAAGCGACCTGACCTTTCTTTGCTCTCAGAGTTTTCCTCCACAGCGTAGAAAAGATGCCGTCGGTCCAGTCATTTGTGGCCACGTCCAATCGACCAAACATCTGAGGTGCCGTGATGGCTTTTGGGTTCATGCGCATCTCTTTGTGAGGCTGACCACACTCTGAGAAGACATGGACAGAAACATTTGACCCTACACTTGAACAGTAAGTGTATCTAACATGCCACATGTATTCACAAAAAAACACATTTGTGAGTTTTCTAAAGATGATTCTTGATTTGTTGGTCTTTTTCCTCTGACACACAGATACACATTTCAACTACGGTGTCATAAGTTGGTGTCTTTTTGGCTGAACACATGCACAAAATCCTACCCGTCATAGCTCTCATCAGCGTATGGATGCAAGTGGTCTTTCCGGCCCCACTGGGCCCGAGGGCCATCATGCCATGTCGGACCCTCTGCGTCTCGAACAGCTGGATGACCTTCAGCTTCCAGGGCGGGTGAATGATCAGACCTGCATCCTCGACCTGAGGGAGCACAGTTACAGGATACACATATTTACCACACTGAGCAAATAAGCATACAAATGGCTATGACATGTTCTGGATGGTACTGTAAGGCAGTGGTTCTCAAACTTATTTTGTCACGCCCCACTTTGGAGGAAGAAAAATGTTCGTGCCCCATCGCCCATGCTGAATTTTTATTGAAATAACTTTTTGTGACTCCTCCATACGTGCTTTTTCTAATAATGGATTAAAGAAAATTGCCATCACTTTCAAGTAAACCGGATTGCTCCATCAGACAAAAACAAATAACATGTGCAATCACTTTGTTAGAACAATGCAAATAAAGTTCTATCTGTGCAAAAAAATAACTAATATTTGGCAAAAAAAATTGCCTTGTGGCTGCAATTAACCTGTTTTGCAAATTAGAAAATCTGCAGCTCCGTACTAACCCCAGCAACTGTCGTATGGAGCTCATTACCAACTCTGTAAATCAACCCGGGGTTTCTTAATCTAGCCGTTCACATAAAGGGGCGTTTCTTTAAACTCTGAAGTTAGCTCGCTAACCTCAAACCCTGCTTTGTAGTACAGGCCTCTGGTGTTTGGCTCTGTTGACCACACCTGTTCGCATTGGGGTGACTGTGTTTTATTGGAACTGTCCTGTCTTTGAGTCATGCTTTTGACTTCCCTCTGTGCTTTCTTCAGCCTCGTCAGGTATTACAACAACAAGCGTACATTACTGCAAGGATGAGGGTAGAACGCACGACAATGCTGCAATTTAAAGATCTCACGTTGTCTCTATTTTCTCTTCACTGTGATTTCCACTGTTACTAAGGTTAGGTCCTCGACAAATGGTAAATAACACCATTTGTATTCCTTTGGGCGATATATCTGGAGGCGTTTAACAGTGACATGAAAGATACAGCAGTCTCACAGTCCATTAGTCTTTTGTCAGATTTTACTTAGCTTCTGCATTTCTCTCTCTCACCCTCTGTTTACGATGTCCTTCTCTACGCTCTCCCTCTTTCATCCATCGCTATATCCTGCTGCGTTTCTCTCTCCCTCGCCAACACAAGACAAACTCATCCCTCACTCCCGCCCCTACCTGCAAGTCGATGGCAGCCTCTAGTTCAGGGTAGCCTGCTTTATCAAGTTGGATCCCAGGGAAGAGGTCCTCAATCAAGCTCAGGAAGAGTGGCTCATCCTCATCGATCTAATGAAAACAAACGTGCGTATAAATAGACACAAGTTAGCAAAAAACACACATAAAACACTGAGAATGATTCATCTTAAATCAGTCTGGCTATTATCTTCGGTTACTGACTTTAGGTTTCTATTAAATACATTAAATGTATTATTTCTTACTCACATTTTCTCCTGATGGAAATGCATCAAAATTAATTTAAAAAAAAATCAAGATTATCTATTAGATGCTCTATTGTATTGTATTCTAGACTGACCAACTTGGATAAATTCATGTCCCTGAGGACCCTCATGACGATGGTGGACTCGGTGTCACTGGGGTTGGCCCGCTTGGCAGCTCCCAGGGTTCTCAGCACCGACAGGATGTTGCGTAGGCCAAAGTCATAGTGAACCTGGACAACCACAAATAGCCAATTAGATGTCAATCTTCCTCCTCATCATCATCGTCACAGTTTAAAGCCTCTGTAACAAGCATTTACAAGTCTATAATCTTATAATAAATACATATTATAATGTAGATGACAGCCCAACAAGTAATTTGACTACTAACCAAGAATTAAATTGTAGCTGAATCAAAGACTGCTGCCACAACAATGTGAGGCATTAAGCTTTAGGCCCTTTAGACATCTTGCATTATTTTCTAAACACGTATAAATTGAGCACTAATAGAGCAAAGAAGGCTCAGCACACATAGGTCCAAGTATTTGATCATCATCCCAAGCTGGAGCTCTTCATTCAGCAAAATGTTCAAAAAGAGAATTGTCCTTTGTTTTGTATATGTTGTGTTTTAGACCTAACAGTATACTGTTTGTTTATATTTATATTACTTGTTCTATTTTATTATTTGTTTATTCACTTGTGAGCAATGCTGCTGTAATCCTGTAATTTCCCCACTGCGGGACGAAAGGATTATCTTATCTTATATATTTTGTAATGACGTTAAACATCTTTTTTTTGCAATCAGATCTCATCCATTGTTTTACCTGTTTGGAGAGTTGCTCCTCACACAGCTTGTAAAGAGTGAAGAACTTGCGGGCCAGCTCCATGTTGTCTATGAAGCCACAACTGGCCAGTTTTACCCGAATGATGATCTGACGATCAGGAACCATCATGGCCACGGAGCGGAAGTTGATCTTCAGGTTCTCGGGAAGCTCCTGGCGTCCTGCATAACCTGGGTTCTGATTACACAGGAAGAGACTTTGGATTGAAATAAAATTGGATAAAACACTTGAATTATAATTATAAGGAAATGCAATAGTGCATAGTGTATCCCATAGGACAGATGAGCAGTTGCATGCAATTTGTATAATTTACAACATATACTGTATGTGCACACCCTACAGCGTCTCTTTGTATTTAAAACATGGAATTTTAAGTTATAAGAGTCTTAAGGTAATGCTGGAACTTTATTAAAGTTCATAGCACTATCCTTCAGCTCGTTAAATCCCTATGGACACAGCTCAGGCCCTCCTCTCCAGAGCCAGCCTTTGATCTCACACACACACACACACACACACACACACACACACACACACACACACACACACACACACAATCTCTGAACCCTCTCTCCACATGGGACAATTATACCACTCTTCTATGTTTAATGACTTGCCTTGGGATAACATCTGTACCAAGTAGATACAGTAATTACTGTATAAGGGTTATGATAATGAACAATATTATCAATACCAATCAGACACCTGTTTAGTATTGTACAAACTGACATTGCCCGCATCACTGAAAATGTCTAAATAATGGCACAGCTGTGTCACTGACCATTGTAAGGAAGATGCCAAACTCGGGGCTCATTTCCACGTGGTCTCCGTCAGTGAAGATAAAGTTTTTGCGACGTTCCTTCTTGCACGTGAGAACGATGGCAATCTGCTGGGCGGCCACCGACAAAACTGGGAGGTCGATGCGGTTGAACTCGTCAAAACAGCCCCAAGACCCAGACTGAGCCAGACCTGGAAATCAGACACAAGAAACTTGACAGTCACATATTGATTAATTATACTCAAAATATGGGGAATATAGCCAATTGCCTCTTGTGTGGTTCTGGTAGCTCATTCCAAACTCCTCAAACTTTGCACAGAACGTTGAGCCTTATTTAGGCTCCATCTCTAAACCATTTCTCGTGCTGCTTTATTTTCATTAGCATAACAACACAGGTTTGCCTTGTGACTCTTACCTTTAAATATTCTTCCCAGACCTCTGAAGTCCATCTGATCAGAACAGTTGAAGACCACGACATACTTTCCCAGACAGCGGCCCATGTCTTTCGTGGTCTCCGTCTTACCTAATAACAAAAAACACATTTGACACATCTCAATATGAGGTGCAACAATCTTAACGCAAAAAGAAAACCAAAGGAATTTTCAAACCAAAACATCTTAAACTCTCTCTCTAATGGTCTCTAGATAAAAACCCTCTCGATATATTTTGGGACCCTGTGGTGAGGTATCACTGCTGTAAAGCGACAAGACCACAGATAGATAGAGAGATAGATGCAATAAATATATTTTTGTCACCATTTCATAATCTTGGTGTCACTTTACTTTTACTTACATGTCTGCAGTCCTGTCTGAGAAAGTTTCCTAATTGGATAAAATCAGTATTTCACGGACACACTTTGAGGCCTCGGTCTCACCTGTCCCTGCAGGACCAGCAGGCGCTCCGCCCATACTCATACCGAGAGCCTGGGCGAGGGTGATGTAGCACCTGACCAAACATGGACAGAAAGGCAGTTCAAAGGCATGATAAGGTTAAAAGTTTGCTTCCTCACAAAGCAGCTTTCATTTCGCCCTCACATTATGTTCACACACAATGAAACTAATACAGTTGGATGTCGGGCACAGCTCGATGAGGCTGCCCCTGAGGCTGCTGGGGGATTCAGTATCTTGCTCGAGGAAACTTCAGCAGAGAGGATGACTGACACGGGGACCTGACCATCTCGCTAAATGCCTCTCTCCCTTTTCCCTGCACGGAAAATCAAAGTCAAACTACACCTGCAACTCACTGTGTCCTAAAAAAATAAATAGATATTTTTCAAATCACCATTGTCGCTTTTGCTTTCATGTGATAGCACTTCCACCTTTTACTGGTTTCTTCTTTCACATTCTCTGTCCTTCATCTTCTCTGCCACTACAACCGGTTTGGAAGAGTAAAGAGAGTGAGTGAGAGAAACCGGCACGGCACATACGAACGAAAGAGAAGGAATCAGGTATTATTTCAGGCGGGGAAAAGAAGGCAGTGAGAAGATCCGGGTGGTCTTGCCACCGTTGGCCATAAAGACTGCATGCCACTTCTTTGGAGAGCTGCTGTCTGCTGGTAGCCCCCTCCTTGCTGCTGTCTCCTCTCATCTCTTTCTCCTTGACTCTCATCTTGTTTCCCTCTGTCTCTTCTCATATGTCCTTCTGTGAGTGTATTAGTCTGACACCGGCTGCTGGTGGGATTCTGCCTACCTCCCACTGGCTGATTCCCTTCCTCTCTCCGTCAGCCATCACCTCCGTCCCTGACAGAGGTGATGACTACAGTGCAAGATTGCCTACTCGTCCTCTCTAATTTCTTCTCTCCCCAATCACACCGCTCTCTCTCTGCGTTTCTCTTACTCGTTTCTCCAGTCATTAGTCAGCCATAGTAACTCTACCTCTCCATTAAATATAGATTGATGATGTAGTGAACAATTTTAATTTTATCTTTGGCAAGTAACTCTTTTGGAAGTGATGACGGTAAATTGCTGCTGAGAGCATTTCAGATGACAGGGAGGCCAAAGTGAAAGGCTCAAGCAGAAGCAAGTTTGTGCATTTGCATTTGCAGGTTTTGGCAGATGCCATGTTGAGAAAAAGTAATGATGGTAATACGTTTGGAGAGTCTCTCCTTGCAGGCATTGTTGACGGAGTACTTAGTTGTACACAGAGGAAGTAATGGAAGTAGTGTTAAAGGTTCTCGCATCCATAAAATGTAATGTAAAGATGTGTGGAATAATATCTACCCGAGCAGAGAATGGCACTCTGTGCTTTTAGTGCACGTGAGCAGCTGCTAACGTCGTTAGCATGTTGAGAGCTATTTGCATGTCTAGCATATCTAGGGTCTCCACATGCTCCACATGCCCTTTAAAACATGAATGTGAGATTTGTTTGATCATTTTACATTACTTTGCTGGTCAGTATAAACATGCATACAATTTGAATGATGGCTTCATGAGAGTGTGTGTGTGTGTGCGTGTGTGTGTGCTGTGTTCATGGATGACCATCTACCTGTCAGTCAACGGCGTAATGACGAGCCTTTCAGTGCAGCCCAAGAATTCATTCTGGTAGCTAAAGCCCACGTCTGTGATGTTGATGATCATCTTGTCCGAGTCCTCATTGAAGTAGAAACGGCACTGCTTCAGCCACTCAAAGTCATTGGGGCTTTTGACATGGAGCCGGCACTGGAGGGAGAAGGAAGGAAGGTAAGGAATGAGGGTAAGAGTATAGTGGAGGTGAGAGATAAAAGCATGAAAAAGAGGGAAAGAGGGGTTAAAGGGTCGGACGCATGAGTGGGCATGAGGTGACAGGAAGGTTACATTAAAAAGGTGGAAAGAATGGGAGAGGCAGGTAAGGAGAGGATGAAAGAACAGAGGTGAGAGGTAATAAGATGAATAGAAGGCGAAAGGAAGATAAAGTTGAGGGGAGAAGGATGCCAAGAAAGAAATACGTTAGCCGGTGAATAAAATGAGTATATGGAGGAGTACAGTGGAAAGCAGCGGCAGAATAAGCAGGGTGATGAATCGAGAGATGAAATACAAAGAGATAAAAGGCATAAGCAGGATAAAGATGATGGGATAGAGCGGTTATTATGGGAGAGCGAAGTAAGTTAGAGGAAGAAGAGAGAAAAACGTATTTTTGAAAAAATTGAGAAAATCAGAGTAGAATAAATGCATAAAGGTACGAGGGGATTACAAAATAATCAGGATTTTTATTTTATTTTACTGCACACCTGTTATATTCACCTTGGAGACCAGCCACAAAATGTACTTCAAAGACTGGCCTTTCTCTAAGTCTAAATATCACTTGTCAACCAATGAAAACACTTTGAAGAGCAGGAGATTCCTATTAGATGAACTGGGGAGGAGCTTGTTTGCATTTAGTATATAGAGCAATAACTCTATATATACAAAAAAAAAAGTTAAATACTGACCAGGTCGTCGAATATATCCCTTTGGTGGACATGGATGGTGATGAGGGTCTCGTACTTGGTCCTTTCCATGGCGCCCAGGTCTCTGGTGGTCATGTCAATCAGTGTGTTGAGCAGATCCAGGAAGAGCTGGTTGGTTTTGGGCATAATGCGGCGGTCATACCGAGCGTTGGTCAGAGCCTCCTCGGAGTCCCTGGTCCATATCATTTGAATACCGAGCAAGCCCACCTAGATCAAGGTAAAAGCTACGTGGTCATTTACATTGTAATACTTCCCCAGATTGACTGACAATGACAGAGTAATGCTATGGCCCATGTGTTGAAATATAAGTGGATGAATTCTTTAAATCTAATTCATGATATACCTGAGAAGGGAAGGAGTTGAGGAAGTCGATGAGCTGGAAGCCAGAGTCCTGGATGGTCACGGCAGCCTGTCGGATCACCAAGTGCAAAGACCTCTGGGACTCCTTGAGCAGAGCGTTGAGCCAAACCTCAACGTTCCCCTCTGCTGTGACGGGACGCTCCAGCTCCACGGTCTCCCCCTCCCGGGACGATACAGCCAGAATGCGATCGTATATCTGAGAGGAGAGGAATGGCATGTTTGATTCATTAGAATTATAAATTGATTATCATATTTCCTTTGAGAGAGAGAGAGGACCGAATAGGACATCATGTGTATCTGCTTTCTTTCTACCAAATTCAGATTAGTCAATGGCATTTTTTTTACAAATCTTTTCAGTTCTGCAAAAAAAAAACGCCTTGTCAGAGGCGTTGAAAGATGCTGTTGCTCTACAAGATATTTTTATTGTCATATGCACAGATAACAGGCAGTTATTCTGTACAATGAAAAGCTTATTTTGCTGGGAATAAACTTTAAAAGGGAAAAAAAATCAAAATAAACTTAAGGCAAAAGATTATGAATAAAAATAAAGCACAAAATATAGTAACAGTATTGCACAGAAATATGTATAAAGTGCACTATGCATTGCTACAATACGTATAAAGTGTATAAAGCAGGGAGATGAGACACTGACCACTCATCACTCTCTTAAGGAGATCCATGAAAACTTCACCTTGTCGTGGAATCGGACACATTTGATGTTGTCGAAGACGTTGAGAAGGTGGGCCTGGATGGTGTGTGAGTCCGAGGCCTGGCCCAGGATCTCCAGCAGGGCGGGGTCAGAGACGAAGAAGAAACGAGGAAACAGCAGGCGCTTCTTCTCCAAATATCTGTTTGACAGCATGTGACAAAAATAAAATGTTACCTGCAATAAATAGCCTCAAAGCACCTTGCATTAGACTCACACTTCAAACCTTCATATTGTCGTGAGGTGTGTGAGTTACTAAAACGTGAGTCCTCGGTACCCACCCTGTGAGTGACTTCTGGCAAATCTCCAGCTGTTCCAGGAGGTGAGGAAGCAGCTGCCCCATGGTCTCATCTCCCACGCATGACTGTACGACATTGGGCATCTCATGGGCTCGCATCATGATCTTCACCCACGATTTGTCGATGTTGGAGAAACGCTTTGCTTCCTGAAGTTTGAGTCACATTATCAGGATTGTGTTCTCTTGTTGCAACAATACACACTTACATCCGCTAATATATATATGACAAATATGACTAATTCACTGTGACTTAATCTACCTTCGGCAGCTGTTTAGCGATGTCTCCACCCACAAACACAGCCTCCAGGTAGATCCAGAGGTTCTGGACGGTCATCCAGTTTTCTATGATATCAGTAGTGTTGGAGAGATTCTGAACCCACTTCTGAATCTGGGCTTTAAATGGAGTGTTGTACCTGGGAAATACGTGACATGCATGTATGCTTAACATATACCACACATCAAAATACTAATGATTATGAGGGTCAACACAAACATACCTGTTGCTCATTAGAGACCCCAAAATCATCAGGCTGTCCTCCATGCTTGCAATGATCTCTGATGTGCTGTCTCCTCTCAGCAGCAGCTCTCCGCGGGTTTTAAAGTTGGCAAACGTAAAGGTCTTATTGTCCCACTCAGCGATCACCTGCTTCAGCTTCTGCTCAATATCACGCTCTTTCACCGCACTGATACAGATATCCTGCGGAAAAACACCTCACATGTGTTAAAAAAGCAGCAACACGAATGGTAGTGGCAAATGAAATATCAGAAAATACATTTTCAATTCCCCGCAGGGCATTAATACATTAGTATATACAGTACACGTCGGAGGAAGAAGAAGAAAATGTGTACTTTTTGGTTAAATTTAGGTGATGAGCACAAAATATTCCAGTAAGAAAGCTGATACTCTATATTATCACATAATATTATATATATAATATTAACCTTTTTGACATAATTATCAATAATCATTATCCATATTGATATTATCACTAAACATCCTTCCATTAGATCATCATCATTGTCAACAATATTTTGAAGCTTCAAATACTTTGACTAAATAAACAATGCTAGTATTAAAGAAAAAATGTAGTTGGTGCAAAGATTAATTCTCACTGTATTGAGATAATTATATTACGGCATATTGTAACATGCATTACATACATTTCATCAAACTGAAAAGAACATTAGTAATATTCCTAAAATACTGTAATTGTTGCTTTTGAGTCACTGTTTGCTATTAAAAAATAAAGGCACTTTTACAATTCTCTTGGCCTGCATAGGTAGTAACCTACTATTCCTTCTTACCTCAATCTCCTCTTTATACTTGAGCAGAGGAGCCTCCATAATGTTGCGTAGCTTGAAGGTATCAGATTCCACCTCAAAGGTATGCCCAGTCACCTGAGCACAAATCAGATAGACTTGTTGGTCAAAATGTGGAAATTATTGCCGTATTAATTCCAAATGTCAAAACAGCAGCTATTATTATTACTGCTATTATAAGTACAGCAGTAGGGGTTGATGATGGCCGGTCATTCACGAACCTCAGTGATTCTCTTCCAGTGGCGCGTCATCATCGCCTTGTTAGTCATGAGCTCCAGCAGGGGGCAGCACTCGTTGAATTCATCGATTGTTTTCTTCAGGTCCATGAAAGCCTGCCACTCCTTGAGAGCACGAGGCAGCTTGCGACACCTGCAGTTAAAGGATACGATCATTAAAACCCTTTAAAAACAGGGTGCGAAAATCCCTCTGCGCCTATTATCAGACAAAAAACAACAACATATTATCTCCGGAACCACGTCGTTGTTTAACTTCAGTTAAATTGCTACAATACCGCAACACTTGTGAAAAGATACATCTGGTGTAAAACATAATTAAAGTAACCGTTAAGTTTAAATACTTACGTAAACTCAATTTTTTTAACCGAACGACACAGTTTTTTGACTGAAACTCCTTTGAACACCCAAATGCTATGTTCTACTGTGGTTTATTGTGGTTTTTGGGAAATCTTGATCATAGTTATGATCATAATATCTTTTAAAAGTGATTTTTTTGCAGATATACATTTTTTTCCCAAGACTTTGCTGAACAAATACATACAATAAACACAAGTATTGGAATTAATTTGGGGTTCCTACGACGACTCAAACACAGGGGAAAAGAAAGAAAAGATCTAGAGTTCAAAATTGGTTCCAGGGTGTTTAAAGGGTTTTAAACTCATGGCTGTCTTCGATAGAGATTCATTCCAAAAGCTGAAAGTGTGTGTCCTTTTGAGACGCACACTTGGTGCACAGTGTACCCAGACCAAAGTAACGCTTCTAAAACTGATCAACTGCTGTGTCTGCACACACTCCCCTTGTGACTGCTAGCAGCCGACAACCTCCAACTATTTTCACACCGTCAGGAGAACACAAAAGCCCAGACATATTAAAATGCAGTTTTCCTAACTTGTATTCTCCGAGCCTCTTTCAGTGCAAGGATGACAGTGGGTGAAGTCAGCCCCTTTTTGACATGTCACAACAGGGTAAACACAGGTGGTATTGATAAAATAAATGATGGTGAGTGTCACAGCCATTGCAGCAGTCCTGCCACCACCCGTTGATCAGTGAAATAGTGCAACAACATTGGTAGTGTATCATTAAACCCATGTGTGTGTGTAAACAAAACAGGGGAACAACTGACAGATAAAAAGCTCCATTTCTACCAGGGGTCTACACTCAACTGGGAATCTTTAATCGTAGTATTAACATGAATTTCTTTGTAAATAAACGTCTACCTGGTCTGAAAGTCCAGGAGCTCGTTATTGATCTTCTCAATGTGGATGTCGGCCCAGAGGATATCATAGTAACCGTTGACTGTTTCGATGACATTGTTGTAAAGGCCATACAACTTCTGCAGCAGAGTCAGCTGCTTCCTGATCTCTAACAGCTGGGGATGCTGGGTAACAGGGAGTCCAAACAGCTCCTCGCCACCTGTGTACGTAATGTACTTCCTGAACAGGTTGTCAAATTGATTCTAAACAGAGGGAAGAATGGCAATAAGACATCACAAATCAGTACAATGAGGAAAAATGTAAATTACCCCATGTTCATACATTGTACAGTCCAGTCCTGTCATTTGCAATGAATACAAATAATAATGTAAAATAGGAAAAATACATTCCCCATTGCTTATAATAATAATAATTATTATGTCATGTATAACTAACTTTGTGGGGAAACAGGTCAATTTCCAGATCCAATTTACAAGCATTCTTACTGACTAAATATTGAACTTAACTATCATGCCGAGCTCAGATTGTCAAATACAAACCTGGAACATGATGAGTCGATCGCTGGCATCCTGAGGAGCTAGCCCCACCACCATGGGGCCATCCTGAATCAGGGAGGATTAAGGAGGTCTATGAGTACAGCAATATACTTAATTCATGTATTAATTATTTGTGTCTGCATTCGGTATTTAAAAAATCCGGGTCAAATTGTAGAAATGTTATCAGCCCAGATGTAATGTAAATGAAATAGCTTGAAGAGGAGCAGGCATAATACAGCGGTGGATGGCCTTTCAGTGTTTGTGCACACATGCATTTTTATCTTGCATTCTTTGTCCCTAACCTTGTCATAATCCTGGTAAAAGTGTTGACAGTCTTCCAGGAAGGTCTCCACGTTGCTGACCAGCTCTCCTCTGAAGTTGGGCTGCAGGGCCACCAGCTCATTCTGCACCTCTGTGCTCCGGGCCAGCAGCTTCTCCCAGGTGTAGCGCAGGGTATCCACCTTATCGACCTCCTCTTTTGCCACCGACAGCTCATACTTGTGAAGCATGGCATACGACTCCTGTGAGGACGAAAACATATGCTGAGTATTTCACCCGACATCTGCGTATCTTGGCATCACTTTGTAAAGTAATCAAACGTTTTACATAAAACATGTAAGAGCTTCAATTCCTACTCACTATAAACACTCCAACACTGCTGCAGCGCTCTCATGTGTATGGTAGGAGGTCTGAAGCTCCCATACTGCATGAAAGACCTGATGTTGTGCTTACCTCTACGGGGCCGACTTGAAAGTCAATAGATATCTGTTGCTCTCTGATCTCCTTGAGTGATGCCATGGCGATGCGGATGTCATCCAGGTCTTTGATCTGCCGATTCAGTTTCTTTCCGGCTTCATCAACAAAAGCAAAGATCTGCTCCATGTCGGAGCGATATTTCCTGTTGCAGTACAGTCCGTAGTCCACCATCCAGTTCTTGGTTTCAGCAGTGAGCGACATCTTCAGGTCCGCTGGGACAAAGAAGTACATGTGAGCATGCATAGATCAGTGGTGGATCGGCTGGAAGTCAATTATATATTCCAAGTTATCAGTAATGAAGAAATAATATAATTTCCAAAGTCAGCTAGTAACAGTTCCAGCTAAGTATTGCAACTCTAACCTGTGAATAGAGCCAGAGCTCCGACAGCAATGAACTCTGGCTCAGAGTTTATTTCCAGCTCCAGGTCTCGATAGAAAATAATCTGGCTCTCAAACTCTGACAGCAAGGGGCTGCCCTGAATAAATCTGTAAAAAAAACACAGGCCAAAAAAAGTGTTGAAAACTAAACTGTTAGTTCTCATCGGTAAGAGACAGAAATTAATATCAGTTTATCGCACTTTCGCATGGTGTCTTCGCGGTCCTTTCTCCAGATGTGATGGTAACGGCTGAAACGGTCCAGAGCAGTCATCACTTCCTGTGAACCAATGTATAATAGCAGGTACGTGAGCAATGGGGAGGTATTAAACATGCACTATTTAGATTTGGGATAAGATACGACAACGTCATTCTGTATATATTGGTGGTGATGTATATTAAAAAGCAGATATACTGAAAATTGCCTATTGTACAGTGGACAAACGTAGCATTGTTGAGAAAGAATAGATATTTTTTTAAACAAACACTGTATAGTTTAGATTCAGATACATTTCAATAATTGCTGTATGATTGCTAATTGATTTCTCTTTGTTCTGTACCTGTTAGGCCCAATTGAAATTGAAGGGCCTGTACCTTTTTGGTGGAGCTAATGGAGGTGCTGAGAACAGACACCAGTTTGACGATCTCCTTGTTGTCGGACACACTCTTGTAGTAGTTTCTAGCCTGGAACGGGATAGCCTGGATCACAGACGCTGAAATATCCGAGATGCTGCCGTCTGAAAAGTAAAGAGTTTGGAAAACAGAATCTATGTTGAGTAGACGGGACAAGTATAATTACAAATCAATACAGGGTTGATCGGAGAGTTGGAATCTTGTAAAAAAAAAGTTGAGTCGTGCAGCTTGAGATGTGGACACTAGGGAATGAATCCTCCATAAAATGCCTGTTAAAACGTTTCTCAGTGCTTACATTTACCGAATTCATTACGACTTTAATCTCCAGGGTTTTCATTGAGTTGATCACTGGAAAAGTGTACAAACTATTCTCTGATTGACATGGAACATGTTGACATCCAACTTTTCGATTCAAATCAATCACCCTGCAACTTTTATCATGGAACCTTCATGTTTCACAACATTACCTCCGCGTTAGCCGGGGTGCAACGTGACTGAAGGGGCTGCTCTTCCCAAATTAGATATTAAAATGGCTTTTGTTAAAACATCTTCCTTCCAAAGCCACTGAAATATTCATGTCATTTTCATCAACACATTTCTGTCTGCTCCTTGGCAGATTTGGTTTTGCTCTGCTGAGCTGTGAAATAAGGAGATGTGAGTACCAGGTGACTGTGGTGCGGCAGCTAATGATTAATGTTCTGGTCTGCATGTTCCAAACAATGTGGATAACTCTCTCGAAACTCAGTGTTGCGTTGTGGCACTGCGAGGTCAGGTCCCGTGTCCTCTCTTACCGGCCAGGCTCCTGTATGTTGTTGCTCCGTCCTCCGACTCACTCTCAGAACCGTCCTGTTTCAGGACCGTCATCCGTCTTTCATTCATTTTTCTCTGGAAAAGGGAAACCCACGTAAAAAAGACTGTGAAAGAATCAGTCCAGAAAGATTGGTTGCTAGTTACAATTGTGGGAAGGCTGGGTATTCAGAAGTATACATCTGTTACTAGTTGCTTTCTTCCTCAGGTCAAACCCACCTTGGAGATCCTGTCTTTGCTCCACTGGCTGACGCCTTTGTTGACACTGACTACACACTCCACCGCCTTGTTTAAAGCCTGTTGGACCTCCTCCAGAGCTGGAACCATGGCTATTTTAGGGATGGCGAGGGTCACATTGACTCTGAAGATTGCCTGCTGACTGCTGTTTTTTCCCCGACTGGGCGAGTCAACTTCAGCTGCAGGGAGAGAGAAGAGCCGTTCTCATACAGTATGTGATTCAAAAGGTGGACATTTTAGGTGATCAGTGGACAGAACAGGAAACAAACAACCTCACATGCCAGATTTTAGATACTGAGAACACTCACCCAAGAAGTGCGTGAGCGAGGAGGCGTGAATGCGCTTGCGCAGCATCTCCAGGGTGTTGCGTGTCAACCTGAGCAAAGCATCCACGTTGCGGTGGTTGAAGTAGGAGAGCAGCTCCTGGGCTTCCTCCTCCATCACTTCCATCAAGTCCCTCTTCTTCTTCTTCCTCACCAAGGGAGAGGAAGGGCCAACACTGGCAGGAGGGAGCAAGGTGTTTCTAGAGAAGAGGCGGCCCTCTGAGCGGCCTTCATCTTCACCTGAGATGAAAGAGGTGACATGTTTACAGTGAACAGGAACACCTTCAGCTGCCCATTGTAATTGATCTCAAAAGGAAACAGTTAGGATACCTTCGCTGTCAATGTGGTCTATGGTCTTGCTCCCAGCGCAGCTTTCTTCTTCTAGCTTCTCCACCTCCTCCTTCTGATTGTGGTCAAACTCCAGCAGCATGTTGATCAGTTCATTAGCGGCCTCCTCCACTAGTGAGCTCTTAGTGTGGAGACTCTGGGCCTGTCTTATGCACAGGTCCTATACAAATATGTATATATATGACATATCAAATGCCAACATACTTGGCCGATAAATAATTCTAATTCTGACATTATAGGCCATAAAAAGGAGCAGTGCATGGACACCCCATGGCTTGGTTTGGTATGCATGAGTCAATGTGCACTTCTCATCATTGTAATGCACAATATAATGATTTGTCATTCCCATGACAACTAAGCCAGCTATTCCATCCCGTTAATAAATCATGATTGATGACCTGTGACCTGTACTGCTAATGAACCACTTTGTGCTCATCCACAAGCAGTGCCACAGGAAGCATATAGCAATAACCTTAATGGTGAGCATTTTAATATATACATGTTGTACAAAGGTCTCCATTAATGTAGTTGATAATTGGATTAATGGCTTCAGGGAAATAAAAATACAATATATATATATATATATATATATATATATATATATATATATATATATATATATATATATATATATATATATATACACAGTTTGAGAAGAAAATGCTTAAGAAGTACTTTAAAATGTGTATGTAAGCATAACATCTTTCAAATTATAGCAAGCAGGTCGGGGGTGTTGCATAACTTAGAGGGTGAGCTCAGTAAAACCATAACCACAGACTTTATACTGCTGTTTGAAACAGACTGTATGAATGTAATTACCCTGGTGGTCTGAACAAACTCCTCACAGGTGACCGGTTCATCCTCTGGCAAAACACACAGTGTGGACCCACTCATCTCCTGCAGCACTGCGTCTATCCTGAACTCCACCAAGTCGTTCACTCTGTCCATCAGCAGCTCCAGGTCACCTGGAGAGGAATGAGAAGGGGAGACGGACCGATGAGGAGAGACAGAAAGGACGAGAAATGGAGGACGGGAAAGGGGGGCGAGAGGTGGAAGACGGAGCAAATAAATGGATGAAGAGGACATGTGGAGCATGGAGAGGGACAGCGTTTATATACTGCATGTGAGCATTACTTATGAGAACACACATGAACAGCGAGTACACAAGAAATCAATTCATTTAAATCTTCAGACGCTGCCGGCTAATGCGGGTCATTGATCTCGCTGGATTCTGCTCACCCAAAGCCTTGTCAATGCGGCCGAGGTACTTCTCTATGTTCAGCGAGGTCCAGTTGATGGAGGTCAAACCCGGCTGTATGGCCTCATCCACCTGCCAAGTCAATGATGTATGCTGATGCACTTTGCACAGGAGCTGATGTGCAAAGTGCATTGTCTATGACACTTGTCATAGATTCAAGCACGATTCAAGAATAGCACATGAAGTCAAATGGAATGAAAACCATAGCCTCCATAGCGGATTACATCTCTATATTCTTATAAATACCTGTAAATTGTATCATAGCTTTACATATTAAGAACCCTACCCTGTTTAGTATTCAATACAATCATATCATTGTTATCATTTATTGACTCGCTCATTATTGCAATGCAAAATAAATTGTTATCATTAATTACAATTTAGACTGTGGGCAGCTACCTAACTTTAGTTTGGGCTTTTTAAAGTGTATGATCATTTTGGATGTGTTAATGCATATGGATTACATTTTAACAAGGGTTTAGTTTTTTTGGGAAGTTCAAACTAAGTTCCTTTAATAAGCGTATAATAAAAATGTCTCAATTTAACTATTTTAAACCACAATGTTTGATCCTACTGCCATTGCAGCATGGCTTCACAATTGTAGTTTGTACTATTTTCCACCAGATTGAGCAATTTTTTCATAATGGTTGTTATTGTGTTTTCATACAACAAAAAGCAATAACATTATGTAAATATGTAAAACTGCCACTTTAAGGGTTCAATGAAAATGAATGCATATTTAATAAGTATGACCAGGACTGATGTTGGCTAAAAAAGATAAGTGAAAGTGGACATAATATATCATTTTATGGCAGTTTTTATATTTTTGTCCTCTAAGGATATCAGAGCAATGTTTTCTGAAGTGTTATTTATAAATGTAATAATCATAAATGTATGAATACAGTACCACTATCCAATAAATAAATAAACAAACAAATAACATGCAGGATATGGACTATAGTTTAAATGCAACTTGAATTATATCTTAAGCACATCTTACCTTCGCGACATGCGGCATGGCAAGCTGTTCAAAAGCAGACTGAATCTTTGACCGCACTCTGGTGTTCTCACTCAACATTAACTGGAGGAAAAAAGATACAATGTTTAATGGAGAATGCTGTAAGTGCAATTTAAATAACTTACCTTGATGTAATGTATGTACCATTTTATGTTAGGGCTTTCTAACACAAATGTGTGTTTAAGTTGTACGTAGTTGCAAATGTGTATAACTGTAATATCCACCTGTAATTTGTTGTAGTTCTTTTTCAGCGTGTCCTGTTTCTGCCGCAACAGAGCGGCAAATGGTGGGATCTCCAAATTCATCCTCGTCATGCAGTTCGCCTCCCTGATCTGTGTCAGAATCTCCGGGTCAAAGTTCACAAACAAGACCCCCGTCTCTGGAGATCTGACCAGCAGAGAGGCCTGCAGGCCCACCCGGGCGTCCTCCATCTGGGCAGGAGGCGTCGAGGGAAACACACGAGAGAACGTTAAGCAGTGAAAAAGAAAAGACCAAGGGAGTTGGGTGTGGATCAGAGGGGAGGAACACACACATGTGCATGTTGTGATGGGACTATTAAACAGCCATATTTTATTCCGCTTACCTTTTTCATCCAGCTGTGATGGTAGAGAATCTCAAACTCCAACAGGACCCTTGCAACCCTGTTAAAGTTTTTGATGATCCTCTTGGCCTCTGGTGTGGAAAGAACCCCAGGATGCTACACAGAGATAGAATGGTACTGCATAACTTAATAACTTAAAACAACACAGAGGCGTGAAATCCAATAGTACCTGTTGAAAGAGATCCATAGGACCCTGGATCCTGCTGGACAGCTGCCGAGCCCACATGACCCGGCCCGCCACGAGGGGCATGTCCCGGCCAATGGGCGGGTCCAGCTTCTGCCTCGTGTAGATACGGGAGACCATTTCAATGTCCCGGCCGTAGTTCTGCAGAATGCGCTGGTACTTCTCTTCAATGCCGAGGTCTGGGATGCCCAGTCTGATTTTCAGTGAGTCCGAAAATAAAAGTTGTATTAGAAGAAGACAATCACAAAGGATGGGAATAGAACAAATAGAGGTTACACCTGCTTTTTGTTAAGCCATGGTCTAGTTCTCAACCTTTTTTCAGTGATGTACCTGTGGTGGAAATTATCATAAGTGCTTTATTCTTAAATGTGGAGCTGGGCAAACATAATAATAATTGTTGATGGATAAAACTCATGTTGAACTATTTTCCGGGGTCAGAGCTCGTCTGTGGTGACGAGCTCTGTCCATTCAATTGAATTATTCCAAGTTTCTGTTTAATAAATGCTTAAAGACATTCAAGTGTTTCACACAGCATTTATTTTCTCTAAAGGAGATTGATAAGGTTAATTCATTTCCATTACAGTACCCCCTGTGGTTATTTTACAGGTCTGAAATTTCTTTTGGTATTTTTGCTTGATTTTTTTTTCTAATACACAGCGCTGTGTAACTATTTGTATCGGATTTTTTAATTTATGCTCATTTAAAATACATCTAATCCCCCTGGAGTGCCTTCACAGGTGTAAGTAATAACTCAACAATGGGACCATTCCTTTAGATATAGCATTAAATAATGTCAGTGAGCTAACATGCACAAAAAAGGACCCTGGAACTGGCAAACTTTTGGAATGCAACAATTATGTTTCTTGTTACACCTCTGCTTAATTAAGGTGATGAAATATCCACAGTGAGAAAGGTCTATTCATAGACCTGCTGGTTTTTTATTTCAGCAATTTGATAAGGTACTCATTTATACCTGAGATGCCATGCGAATGCAATTAACCTTTACTAATTAGCTGGTAGGATAGAGACAAGTTTTCCAGACTAAGAAGTCTTTGTTTTTAGATGAAACCGCATTGGATGATACAAAAAAAAAAAAAAAAGGTTACCTTTCGAATTTCTTCAGCACATTTAAAGCTCTCTCTGTATTTAGAATTTTTTCAAAGGTGCCATCCATGAAACTCTTCAGCTGATTCTGGAAGCACAATGGTAAGAACAAATATTGACAAAAGAAAAAATACAAATCAAATACAACCCCCAGAATGCTTTTTTATGTACAGACGTGTACTATTAATGACCACATCAATCCCAGTATTTCCCCATCCAACTTCAACCTGAGCAGATCCCTGATCAGCACTATGTGGATGTACAATATGGAGGAAACTGAAAAATGTGTTGTGTCTGTAAAATTTGACTCACATGAAGCTCAGATGTGCTTTTGCAGAATTCTTCATAGTCGACATCAAAGTCAGTTCTTCTCTGGTCAAGGAAACTGTAATGTTTATTCTTCATGTTCAGCACAATAGCCTATCACACACACACAAAAGCATAAAACATGCATTAATATTCATC
Organism: Taurulus bubalis; assembly: GCF_910589615.1. Lineage (NCBI taxonomy): Eukaryota > Metazoa > Chordata > Actinopteri > Perciformes > Cottidae > Taurulus > Taurulus bubalis. The sequence goes on from NC_136600.1 coordinate 24,240,087, forward strand.
AGTTTGAGTAGACCTTTCTTTTTAAAGCCTCTTCAAAATTAGCCTATTTGTTCTGCTGCAGTCCAACTTGAGCTGGGAAATGTTGCTATTCTGCTTTTAAATCTTTTTAACCCCAATTCTTTGACTAGCTGTGTCATCACTGTCGTCTTAGTCTGGGAGTTTATCTGGGTTTTAAAATAGCAAAGGGCAAGCAGAGTGCATCGTGGAAATATAACACCAAATCTGAAAGCTTACCATAAATAATCTATACACTGAAGAGTTAACTGTCAACTTCTGTAAAAGGAGATGTCTGCAATCTATTTTAATCCAGCTCCATCTGGTTACTTGGGCCATGAGATGACTGATTGAACTGCATTAAATAAACTGGACAGTATGCTAGACATTTGCTAGTAAATGACTGGAAAAAAAACTCTTGATGAAAAACAAATGTTGGAGTTGGTTCTCTGTTCCATGCAGTTAGTATCCTCATACTGTTATCAGGTGGGAAAAGTTAATGTCGATGAATTCAAACACTTTATTGTCAACTATGAAAATGGGCCATGCATTGATAAAAGACTGCGGTGATGAATTACCTCCCATTTTGCCTGCATATCTGCAGTCTGAGCATCCAAAGAAGCAGAAACAAACACAGCTCACATTAATATACTCTCAGGGGAAACATCTCAACACCAATGAGACAGAGTGATGCAATTCAAGAAACTCAAAAGCTATTTTCTATGAACACATTCCAAGTGTGACTGTACAAAAACATTTTCATCAACATTTTGCACATTCCATGCATGGAATTTACAATAAATGTGACACTTGTTCTCTTCCTTGTTGTATTCTTCGCCTCCCTGACATATTGAAAAATCAATGAATAGCAGAAATGCAGCCTTCAGGTGGCTAGAAGTGGCATTTCACCAGTTAATGGAACGTCTCCCTGTGTTATCATGAATGTCTTGACAACAATGTGATGTAAAGATGTACCCACTTGAAACCTGGTGGCCATGGTCTCCAGTCCTTCTATCTTAGAGTCCTGCAGGACAGAGTAGGTGGAAATGGTGCAGAACATTTCCAGGACCTTGTTGAGACGTCGCTGGAACGTGTCGAACTTCCCAAAAATGTACATCTCACTGAAGTCAAACTGTCTCTCTGAGGGAGTCTGTTCCAGCTTCTCCTTGATTTTATGGAAATACCGCTGATACTCCTGGGAACAGTTTCACAGAACCTGTCACTTTCATCCAATCAATATATATATAATAAATTAAGTATTCCACCAATGAGCAATACCTGGTTTAGGTGGATGGCAGCTTTGATTTTGTCCGCTACAACTTGCTGAGGCTGGTCCCATATTGAATTAGAGGCGTTATTAGTGATGTAGGCTTTGCAGGCTGTAATCATCTGGTTGGTCACCTGAAGGTGAAATATAGATATGCATTTCATTCTTTGTTAGCCAAAACAACTTGCAAATATGCATTGAGTTAAAGTAGCTAAATATTAGTGCACATATCATCATGAGCAAAGATGTCAAAAGGTCAAAGGTTCAATAAGTGCACTAGTGCTGTTATTTGGTCCATGAACTATTCTGATGTCATTTGTACTCTGTGATGTTAGAGATGGACATTTTACAAACACTTTTGTTCATAATTATGTTTTTCACTTTGGGTTATTGGAACAATACCCTTAGTAGGCAAACATTGAATGTTTCAATGGTTCATTTGATCCATCCATAAAAACATGAAAACCATGTGCAGACAATATGCAGACTGTGTGCAGCCGCTTCGTTGAATCCTATTGTTGATAAAAAAAAATAATCCTCTTAATCATTGTTGCATTGTGCGGAACAGCAGCCGCCCATACCTTGACAAAAAGCGATGTAATCTTTTCTGACGTGTTGTAGTAGCGAGAAATACTGTGAATCATCCTGATGGCATTGATCAGCCCTGGGATTGCATCCACCATCGACACCTGGGGTGAAACCGGAAATAGCTGGTGAATTGTGTTTGTGTAACTCCCAGTTAAACATGGATACAGTACATTTGGTTTGCATTGAATTCAGCAGACCACTTCAGCTCTAAGGAGATTAAATGTGCTTTCTCACAGGGTCACTGTTGTAGAGAGGGTCACAAAACTTCTCCAGGCTGTAGAGGTACTTGACGTTGTCTTTGGCCTCATTGGCTGCGTCAGTGATCCTGGTGTCCAGTTCCCGCCATGACTACAAAATGAAATATAAGACTGTGTCAAAATATCATCTTGAAGAAAAACAAGAATGAGAAGAAAGGTGTTCATATAGTCACTCAAACCCGGCAGTGACTGACCTTTATGAGTTTAGATTTGGCCATCAGGAGGACACCAAGCACCGCCTTGACATCGGGGCTCTTCAGTTGGTCCAGAAGGTAGTTGAAGCGTGACATTCGTTTCTTCCAGTGGTCCAGCTCAGCCCGAGGGCCGAGGTCATCAGCCTCCTTTCTCAGCTGGTCACTCTCTGCTAGAACCTGGAGAACAGATATACTTCATGGCTGCTCACTTTCCAAGCAGCATCTCTGCAGTTTACCCTTTGCTTTCTACGACTCTCACATTTTACTGTGGCAGTTGTGCATCCCTCCCCAATGCACCTTGAATTAATTTGGATGATTACATGTTTGAGTTTGAGAAGCATCTATAACAAACATAACATATGTCAAAGATAAAATAAGAAATCTTAAAAATGTTAAAGCATTCTTGAATATGGTGGGCAGCAAAAGTACTATCATATTTAATAAAGTAATACACTTTGCATCTGGCCTTCCAGATAACATGACGGACATGCTTCATGAAATATTTTGCACATATCCAGAATCTGGCCACAAGCTACTCTGCACAACATTACAGCGAGTATGATCCATGTGAAACGCTTTCAAACGACATCCCACCTATTGCTGAACACATCTCACCTGTTCTATCTGTTTGATCCAGACTTTCATGCAGGCCTCTATCTTTTCTGTGGTCTCCGTGCTGTTGGCTGCTGCCATGTAGTCTGATGGGCCTTTCAGCACCCGCAGGTCAAATGTGTCACACTCTTTCAAGGTAACCTGGAGGCAAGTCATGACATGCTGCGGTTATTTCTACTCCGGTGTCTAGAATTAATTGTGTTTGTGGATGGATGTGCCTGTGTGTGCTCACACAAGGTTCTCCACAGAACGGATTTGAAAGTAGAGGCTGTGCTCAAAGCCGGCTGTTTATAACAGCCATTATTTGACTCTATTAAGACAAATAATGTGTTTGTTTTTTATAGTGCACAAATATTTAAAACAGCGTTTGAATAAAGTAAAAGGTGTTAAGGTGTTTCTTTGTTGGGCATTGTATAGCTGTTCTGAATTAAACTCACACATTAAGAATCAGACTGATCCTTGTTCTCTAACAGTCTGTTCTTTACCTTTTCTTGCAGGCTCTCCTGTGCTCCAGACAAAACAGACACAAAGCTTTCCAACGATGATATGAAGTCCTGTTTGACGGCCTGGGCCTGGGGACTGGCCGGCTCCCCCCAGCCGTGGTTCATCTTCCTCAGTGTTGGGATGAAGATATCGGAGAGCAGCTGCTCCACACTTTTTAACAGACCCACCTCCGTTGTGTCCAACATGTTGAAACTGACATCCTAGAAGGAGATTAAAGTGCACACATGTCCAAAAGGGCCCAACTTTCTGCCGAACATATATCCAGGAGAGCAATGGCTCTCACAACAGGCTTTGTTTAGATGTAGGTCTGCCTGTACAGTATGTGGCTCAGAAAAGGAAACAAACATTCCTAAATCCCCAAGTCCTGTCCATGTAGATGCATTGAGCTCACACTGGATATAACATATGAAGCATTTGATCCACAGAGGAGGTCAATGGCAGGGGATGGAAAGCCATTAGCTTCATTTGGGAACCCAACAGCATTGGGTTTGATGGGACAAGAGCTCAGTTTGGTAGCAAAGAGACCTTTAAGTTCCCAATGGAAAACTGAGTTCCTTCCAGATGCATGGATATCACATACCGATAAGGGCAACAGAGAGTTTGGATTAAAGTACTTTAAGAGCCACCTGATACACACTGGCTCAAATGGTAACGGGGATAGTGCATCTCAAATGGTGAATTGTAGATCTCATGATGGAGGAATCTGTTTTGAAACCACCCGCAGCATCCAGAATATTTCATTAAACAATAGACAAGGGGGCATTGCCTCACTATCAACTTCCCAATTCAATGTGGCAGAAATAACCATAAGAAAAAAGCTCAATGATAAAAAAATAGAATGTTGCCTTCCCTTTATTCAGAAGACCCTGCTACAATTGCCAAAGGGCTATTGAATGATATGGTCAGGCACCAACACTTAAGTGACCTGTTGGAAGAAGCCCTGGTTCTTTAAATGTTTGAAATAATGGAGGGAGCCCTCAGGGTGGACCCCTCACAGGCCAAGCCCAGAGAGCGAGGTGCTTCTGGGTCAGGATGAAAAATAATGTTATTTGTGTGTCAAACAGTAGGAGGCTGTCTGGCCATAACCATATTCTGAGATACACTGTTTTTTGAACAGGTGCCCAAACCTTTATCTCAATTAATACAAAAAATACAGTACTTTCACACTGCTCATCTTTTAATGGCTTTTGGGGACATTACAGTGACTTTGACCTTCATGTCCTACTTCTTACCTGAACCTAAATTCATAAAGCCTAATTCTAACCCTTAAACAAAGTCTTCAAGTATTGATTTACATTATTCGGGACGTGCAATCCTGAAAACACACCCACACACACCAGAGTTGCCCTTCCTGTCCCCTGTCTTGTAGCAAACATGCCTATTTATCAGTGGTGTTGATTAGCTTTGCTGTGGACAGCAGGTGATCAGCAACAATCAATAGCCAGCACTGCCTGTGCTATAAGAGTGCTATCTTTCCCTATTCTTTCTTTAGCTCTGGATTAAAAGAAGCCATTTTAGATGTTTCACACGGATGGGAAACTTTCAACTTCTGTTACATTGAAATAATCAGTCTGTTTGCATTTGTCATTTAAGTGAACTACGTAACAGAAGGCCCCCACAGTTAAAAAAAAAAAAAAAAAAAAAAAAAAAAAAAAGGTTCACCTTGAAAGTCATGACTTTCGAAACAGCACAAAGTGACTCACTCTGTGTATGTTCTCAGAGGTGATTGCCTTCGACGTGTTGGCTCTGGTGAAGAAGACACACACTCCGGTCAGGGCCACATCCCTCCCGTCTGTCACAAACACTTTGGACTTCTTGCTGCGAGCAGGCTGCTGGGAGACAAGCTGGGAGGGCACGGAGGCGGCTGCTGCTGCTGAAACAAAGAATTGGACATAGAAACAACACAAGGTATCACCACCTTTGCATTTGAATTTCCTGTTAATTGATTTTTGAGACCTTCTCAAAATACAATAAAGCTGGGATTGTCGTTAGCGAAATAGGTTTATTCATGCAGGTACAGAGCCTCAACCTATTCATTCATTTTTGACATGGTTACTGTACATTTAAAATATTACCTGCTTCAACTGGCTCCGTGTCCTGATAGTAGAACATGAGGTGTGGAAGACCGTCAGCCACAAAGAATTGTTCCGCGCGGTCAATCTGAGAAAGGAAGAAGAAACCTAAATCAGACACAGTCTCCCAAACGAAGACACATAGGATACTGCTTCCTTGCAGATGCTCTGCATAAAAGTCCTCAGAGTCTTGCAAATGCTTCCACGCCTATTTCTTTAAGTTTTAAGGCTACTTCATAAAAACTAAACAAATACAGGTTACCTGATTCCCCTCCAGCGTGGCATCTTCCACATCAGACTTCTCCAGTCCGAGGCATGAAGCCACAATGCTGAGGATGTAGTCATGTCTTCCATCCAGCTGAGCCCGCTTGGCTTCACGCTCTTCTTTCAACTTTTGCTGAACAAAACACACAGACAAATGTCATTAATGGTAAGATGGACGGGGTGTGGAGGTAAAGACAATTGGCATTCTGAATTGATCAAAATACAAGTAAATTCAACTCTGCTCTGGTTCACTGATAATCCAAAAGAGTCAAGCCATCACATGATCAAGTGCACAAAGCCATGCAATCATAGTTCACATACTTTGTATGTAGTCATGAGGCTGTTGGTATTGACAGATGATTGACGTTCTCCTGTGGTTCTACACCTTTTCCTCAGACATCATTCAAATAAAAAGTCCACTCAAAGAACCCACAACGAATGAGTCGAATATGCCAACATGGATAAGCTGCCAATGCACAGTATCCATCGTACTCTGTGTGTAGCTCCACACCAGAATGACAGAAAATGTCCAAACAAGATGTCAGCAGTCCTTCAAGTGCATTTGCTTCCCTCTACTTTTGAGCACCCATACAACGTCTGCAGAAATCAGGTTTCTGTGAGTAGAGCGACAAACAACACAGGCTATCGAGAATGGTGGGACAGTAACATCCACCTCAATGAGTTGCCAGGTTACGTTGCTTAGTAACACAGGACCAAGGTCTGCCAATGAATTACATGGAACCTGGTGGTGCATGGTGTGCCAGCTGCAGGATGCATTTGAATCCTCTCGTTAACTGCTTCTTGTTTTCAAACAGGGGATGACAGGAATTATTCTTTCTGGCTTAAAGGTAATTTTGCATCACCATGTTTTAAAAGGCCCTCTTCTACAACAAAGCAGTCCTCCAGTGACTGGCCATGCAGACATGCTCAAGCACTCGCTCTTATTTACTCTGTTTAGGCAATTGTTAACAACTGGATTACACTTTAAAATTCACGATGACATATTAACCGATCAGGTTTCTCTCACACACTCTCTGTTCTGCCCTCCTCTCCTCTCTCTTCCTCTCCTCATTGTATTTAAAGTACAATTTAAATTCAATTCAATTTATTTTGTATAGCCTAAAATCACAAATTCACCTTAGAATCTTTACAATCTGTACACATCCTCTGTCCCCTGGTTGTATTGAAGTATTAGGATCAGTAGTTGTGCACAGCGAGGAAGAAAAATCGATATAAGGAAGGCAAGAGGGGTGAAAATGGAAATGAGAAATGACAGGTAGAGGAAATAGAGGGAGCAGGGGAGATAGGAAAGAGTGTAAGAGGGTAGCGTAACAAGTACCTGAGAGACAAGAGGCATGGATAGGGACATGGATTTAAAGAGAGAAGAGACAAAAGTATTAAATCTCGTTAGTTGGAGCCTTGGGATTTGGTCTTGTAAAGCCAGGGTGAGGACGAGCATGCCAACAGCTTCACAAGAGTTAACAAGGTTAGTGAGAGCAGCAACACTTCAGCCTGTCGGCAGCTTGAGGAGAGATCAGACCACAACCACGCTGGCATTCAAGTGTGTCCGTGTCCGCCTGCAGTTTACCTACATCATCCACATGTTCAAAAACCATGGTAATATCGCTAAGCACCAGCAAGCGTCTCACAGGAACAACAGGGGCTGCAGGTCAAAGGTCACTTCACCAGATAGGCGGTCGGTGAGCACAACAACATTGCAGGATTGACATTTACTCTCACTGCACACAGTTAAGTCAATTCACACATGGACACTGTTTTACTATTTTCATTCCAGCCTGCCGATCTCAATTTTCATGTTTGACTTTCCAAATGAGAAATAATCTAATGTGGAGCAGGTGTTGCGCTTTGAAACACAAAAATGACACTTCTTTTAAAAATAGTTTTAGACGTTTAAAAAAAAGCTGAACCATATCAAACTTGTTAAAGTTTCCCGGGAAGCGCACACACATTATATACACACACACACACACAACGCTCATGTCACAGGTCGACCAGAAGAAACGTGTCACGCCATCAGTTGCTGTGCGACCAGACGTTTCACACCTTGTCTCTGCTTTTTAATCCAAATTGTGTGAACAGCCACCTCAGTCTGCAGCCCAGAGACCAGCAATGCAGGCACAATGAGGTGTGGTGCCAATTATTCAAACAAGCAGACCAAGTCACTGCTGAATGCAATACACTAACACACACAACCCTCTGGCCAACAATACCAGGCTCCAACAGGGAAAGTCAGGCGCACACAACCACATGTAGTCATTCCCATAACACACAGCCGTGTAATACCATGTACAGCAGCATTAATAGCTGTCAGAAGCAGACAAAGCCCCAGGCTCAGATAAGCTGTGGCGAGACTGACAATCCCTATAATAAACAAACAGAAAGAAAAAACAGCTGTAATAAAATGTGCAGGGCAGTTTGACAGGACTAGAGTCTGATAATGTATCTAATATGTAAACCAAACCTCAAATAGACACGGGAAATGATTGGGTCCATTTTAATCTAAATCCTTCTGGGGAAGAGAAACAACACACACTGTCAAAGTCAACACAACAGCTGTAGATAAAGTTCTGCAGCTAGTTGTATCATTTGACAGATGCCAGTGCTTAGCATAATGCATTAAAATCCTTTGGATGGATGAAGTCAAATGGGAGAAGACCCTCAAATGACAACAACACCTCTTACCTGGATGAGTTTGGAAACCGTTTGTTTCCAGAGCCGGTTTCTAAACACCTGCGACATGACAGCTCCGCGCCTCTTCGACTCAAACCCTTGTATACGGCGTCTTCTCTGCTATCACGTCCTCATCTACATCCACAGGGGAGCTGAATACTCTCGCCCTCAAAGTGAGTAGCCCTATCAAGTTATCAGTCAGCCGGCTGAGCTGAAGCTACGCTTACTTTTTTTTGTAATCTTTAATGGCTATTCCTGTCAATAGTGGATGTTTTCACATCCAGCTGTGTATGGATCTTTCCAAACAGATAGTGTGTGAGCCATAGGCACCAGTGCGTCATTCAGTCAGTCATGAATTCACCCCCTTATATATGCAGGTAAATACTCACAGACACATGTGAAGAAAGGAAAACGGAAACACTTACACATCCACAAACTAGCATGCACACACATGAAGACACACAATGAAAATAGGTAGTTCTGTGTTGAGCTCATGGACATCCACGATGTCACCTGATCAAATACATCTTATGAATCTAGACAATCTACACATTGCTATTTACCTCATCTACAATATCAAGCTATAGAGGACGTGTCTAACCGTATATAACTATATAGCTATGACAGCAACACAACAGGCCAGTATTTAGTCTTAAAAAACAAACATTTTCATTTTGAAACAATAGCTTTAGAATATTTAAAATCCACATTTGGTTCTTTCATGACGCACTTGTGACTAAAAAAGCCCCAAAAATATGTTGAAGGATTTTAAAATGTGGTCCTCCTTTTAGTAAATAAAGCCAATATGTATCGCAGTGTATTTCTAAACATGTAGATCTGCATTTTCTGACATTTGACGATACAGAAGCAAAACCCCACACAATGTCAGATTGTTTGGATGGTAACGGAGATGTTAAAAAACAAATGTGCTCTTTTTGTTTGCATACATATTTCTTTGGTCTGTTGCATGAAGTTGTTGCTCCTTGTGGGAAGCCTGCATAACCTGCAGCACACTAGAACTCTCAAATAGCCTTTCATGCATATATAAAAGCTGTTTTTCTCAGCTTTTCTCTTGCTTTGAACCTTGAACTTCTCTACTAGCAACATGTTGATACAAGCACATCAGCTGTTTACTGAATCCTGACACGTTAATGATAAATTACCAAGATAGCCAAGAAGCCGAGTTGCCTGTAACTCCAGAACTCTTGGGTCACCTTACCTTGTTTTGATAGTCTGGTTTAAAATGCAGCATCGTTAGCCTTTCAGTCTGACACTTCTTTTCAGGTCATTCCGCCATCTTAATTGGCTTTGCTTTTCATGACATTAGAGAATTACAGTTTCCAACAAAGACGACAAGGCAGAGAACAAGTGGCTTTGCTACAGTATGTGAGCAATCAGCCTTCTTGTTTGCCATGTGAGAAAGGTTACTGCCCTGAAATTATGAGAGTGCTCCTAAAAGGGGGCCGCTAACTAGATAATGCGGTGTTGGATGACCATCTGTCTGCAAGCCAATTATCAAGGCCCTGCTCTCACCTTACAAGTCAATTACAACAAAGGGATGGAGAGACATGGGTGAGGGGGGTTGTGTACAGTGTGGGTAGATAAAATGTTCAGACACACACACACAAACACACACACGTTAACAGATAAAACACGGCGTCTCACTGTAGTCTGACTTTAAACGAGCTAATAACGAGACATTTGCCTCTTAAAGGTCACCAGGTTTCACAATCTAAACACCTCTTTGGAGATTTTATGGCTCACCATTGTGTGCTAACTGACTGATATGAGTCATGTAAAGACTGTACCAGCTGCCCAGGGTAAGAATATGATGGTGATATGTAAAAAAGGCATCAGCATTGTCCTTTATATTAATTTCTTAAATAATGAGTACCGGTTTTAAAGACATTTTCAAGGCTTACGGTAGACATGTTTCCCTGTTTTGACCTCTTCATTAGTTTTTTTTTTCATATTTTCCCAGCCACCACCACCTTGTCACCAGAACTGGAAATTTACTAACAACTCTAGCGCTAATAAACAACTATTTGACAATGCACCATTGTATATCATTGCAAAATGGATACCATCAGTTTTTTGCACCAAAAAAAATCTAAAAAATGCCACCTAGGGCTCCCTTCTTTTGACATGTTATAGACTAAATGAATGATCAGGAAAATAATAATTCATATATTAGAGTATAATGTATATACTTGTTGCCACTCCAGTGAGAAAACCCTCATCATTCAACCGGTAAACGCACAGACACACAAACCTCCCGCTAATTATTATTAAAAAATTCCATTAGCTTTCACTGTGGCGTCCAACAGATGAGAAGCACAGCTCTCCACACAAGGATCTGACTGACGGTTGGATATTGAAGAAATGATTGCAAAGCTTTGCATTTAAAAGCAGCTGGGTCATCAATTTTTCAATATGCCATGACTGATTTTCTAAGTTGAACTGTCTGGTTTTGAGCTGCCATGAAACAGGAGAGTGCCTGTAAATTATAAATGAGGGGGTTGTGGATTCACAAAGAGAAAGACATAGAGTGGGACCAAGACAGAAAAAGGTCCACTATTCTCCCAGAGGATGCTCACACTGCTACAAACATGGAGAGCCTAAACCAATCTGTGTTAAAACCACACAGTCCGGAGGACTCTGCACTTTGACATGCCATGTTTCTCATTGAATGGATTCAACCACTTCGGCAATTACAAAATAAAATAATTATCCAGCCCTTTATCTAAAGTATAGGCTAATACAAACTGGACATAAGGATGACAAACATAGACTGGGGAAATAGTGTAATATCTACACAGGGCAGGATTAGCTCATTGCATCAAAGTCAAGCCTGTACTTCCTGCATAGACAGAGAAGATTACACAATTCTCCATGGTACACAAATGGCACCAGCTGCTGTAAGAACACAACACTTTGACAACAAGTCAAGAATTATATTTATACCATAATATATTCATCTGTCCAGGTTGTGACAGTGCATGATTATTGTTATATTTTCTACGACTGAGTGCAACGCATAAATAGGAGGCAGGTGTTTCCTCACGCATCATTTTAAACAGAGACACACAACTGATAACAGGGACTATTTAAATGACGACACTAATAGAGAGCACTATGTATGTCTTAATAACTCTCTACTACCATCTAGTGGTTTGAGGCTCATAATACAACCAACACATATGACAACATGCTCTGCTGCAGCTATTTATGACTGCTGCTGGGAGGTCCATGAGTCTAATAGTGTAGTGGCTCTCAGAGTAATTATCAGCGTGCAGTGTTCTAAAAATTAAAAATGAAGTGGTAATTAATTTCATCCCTTGTTTTTTTTTCACATAAGAGAGAAAGTAAATGAAGGATAGCCACCGCTTCACCCGGTTCTATCTTAAATAAAGCGCTGGAAGTATCAAAAAGCTCAAACTGATAGAATAGATATCAATGCACTTTAATTTTAGCTTTCGGTCAGAAGGACCTTCATCAGAGTATACATGTGTAGCATATATGAAATGCATATATACCACTGTGTCTATTTCTAGTTATTTACTTGAATTGGGTGTTCATTCAGTTCATTTATATTTTGATTTTCCAATGTTTTAAAACATGATCTACCTGTACACGTACCAACTGTGAAGAGAAGGCATGCATTGTATTGACCCTTTAAAAGAGCGCTGTCGCTTTAAGAGAAGAGTTAGAAAGACTGAAGGAGAAACATGTGCTTGTGTTAAACTGGGATTAGTTTAATAAAAGTTGCAAAGATGGACGTGTTTGTTTGTGGACAGTTCATTTTAAGGGTGCAACACATGATATGCACAGACACACAAATGTTACAAAATGCTAATTTTTGACAAAACAAGACACAACAAAAATATAACTGAGCTTGCCAGAAGAAATAAAGGAAGATCTGTTTCAACATGTGCCAGCTGAATGAATACAACAATGTTGAAACTGAAGGTGGGCAACTGTGCAACTAGTTACATTACCAACACAATGCTCCAGTAATAGAGGATATTTTACAGATATCAAAACAATCATAATAACTATATGTTGGTGTATGGTATGAGTATGAATTATGAGTTCCTATCTCGAGATACTTTATCGAAATTATGAGACAGTATCTTATAATTATGAGATACTAACTCATAATTATGACTTACAAGATCTTATTTTTTTAATCACAGTGCAGAAATTGGCTTTCATACATTGAGTCTTTACACCACCTCAGAAAGAACCAAATCTAAAAAAATCAAAACTATAAAAACATGATGTCATGTTTAATAAGCCTCATATTAAGGGTTTACATTCCTCGGATACTGGGACACTGAGAAGATGTTCCTCATTTCAAAAGGTTTATACATTGCGATGAAGCCCTACCTGCATTTCCCTGAGGGACTCCGCTGGGACAGTGGTTTGGGAGGGTCTGACCCTGCAGCTGGCTTTGGCGAGGCGCGAGCTGATGGACATGGCTACAAACTTCCTCCCTCACAGAAAGTCCTCTTCTATTATTACCAGGCTTCAAACCCTCATGCTTCACCCGCGTCGTTATTCATTTATGGTGTAGTATTTTCTGAGATTTGTTTTTTTTCCTGGTTGGAGCGCGTGGCGGTCCACACCCGCGGTGACCGTGTTTTGTTAGTAGTTTACATGGTAACGAGGGGATTTGTTAAAAGAAAAGAAAAGAAGGGGGGTGAGGACGGAGGAGGCAAACGAGGGAGTGGGCTGGTCCCGAAATATATGGAGACCATTTATTCACTGGCTATTTATACTCAGTTTTCAAAATACACAAATATACGCGTAAAAGCAGATTTTAAAATAAAATCACGTTTGAATAAGTCGGTCAAATGAGTGCCATTGTCGGCTAAAACGTTGAAGTGGCTAATATCCATATGCGCTCGCCCTTTAGGCTAACGTCAAGTTAGTTTTTACAAAGGTAACGAGATAGCGTCGGTGTACTAACTGTTTACTAACTTTAAATCCCGCTTTGCTTTGCTTGTGTTTCAGTAAATTACCTTTGCAGCTCTGCGGCGGCAGGAAACAGCCTTAATTAATCACAGGTGTGCGTGCTGATTGCCCAGCTGCTTCCGTCAGACTGTTAATTGCACAGCCATAGAAAGAGAATACAGTCACGTGCCTACATTGTTTGTAAGACAGAACGTTTGAATATTGATATTTATATTGAGACTGAATTTAATTTTTGGGGGCGCTTATTTAATGAAGTCCCAGCTGTTAATATGTGACGCTCGGCCTTTATATCAGTGGCGTAAAGGAGGCACACACGTCATCGGCTGCTCGTCATAACTAACACAGAGCAACGTGTGAAGGAGACCACTAGGTGGCGGCAGTGCACTGCCCCTATGGCTAAAGAAGCTGAGCCGCAGCTGTCGGTGAGAACTGGGTTATATTTTGGGGGCAAATGACCTCATACTGTAGCATCATCTTCATCATTAGGAGATGAAGAGAGAATTAAGCAGTCCTTCTCCCTCGTCGTCACTGCCATCCTCTTTTCCAACAACAGAAATATCAGCCTTGTGCACGACTCGCCATCACCCAGTAGACCATATAACTCCTAGGAAACTAAATAATGCAACACCAGAACTCAGTGGCCTCGTGGGAATAATAAATTCACGTTTTTCGCAATAATTCAGCTACTGGCCTACGTGATGAGGTTAAATATGATAACTGCTATACTACTATGCTACTATGAGTATTACACTTAACCTATATTAAACAAAAACAAAGCATGGTGTCGATATGACATCTCCCATAACATCTGGGGCTTTGAGCTATTAAGGCACGCAATCCCGAAGGCTGACTCCCACGCAGCCCGCATCAGCACCGCAGTGAGGGACGATGGGGGCTGTGGCGCACGATATAAATTTGGGTGGCGCACAATGCACCAAAACCCCCCGAAACGGAATCCCAGGATATCCCACCCCCCACCCACCACTCGAAACGGAATAGCCCTCCTCCCTCAGACCTCCTCCCCCCTCCTCTTCTTTTTTTTTTTTTTTTCTACCTCCGCCTTCTCTCGCTGTCACCCCCATTCCTCCGCCTCCCCCCCCCTCACGTCCCAACTCGGGAGCGCCGCCGATCGGTCGCCAGGATTTTCCCTTCTCGGCCAAAATGGAGGAGGAGGTCTCTCGCTTAATGAAGAGAGCACCGATTGCGTGACCGGATCTGCTTCAATGAAAGGCGTCGGGATCCGCTTTTGCTGATAAATAATCATTGCAACAATAACAATAAAAAAAAAACCTATTGAGGGATATAGCGGTTGCTGTTTCCGCACTCGCGACCCACCGCCATGAGCGCAGGAGAGGGACTAGATGAGGCTGCGAAGGACGCGGCAGACATAGCGGCGTTTTTCAAATCCGGTAAGTCGGGAAGGGGCGAGTCTGGCTCAGGGAGGGATCCAGTAGATCACTGGTGGTCTGCCACATTGTTGCCAAAAAATGACACGGGGAAAAAAAGAAAAAAAAAAGAAGCACGCACGGGGTTTTTAATTGGGCGAGTTGTGGGCGTCGGTGGCGCTGGAGATGCGCACATCTCGTAGTTATTTGCCACATTTAAGTCCTCTGACTTGACCATCTCGCAACCTCTGATGACAGCAGCTTAAATAACACCTCCTGGAATATGTGCGTTTTTAATTATTAGGCAGTGACCCCATTTTGTGTTGGTCCAAGTACGCTACAAGATGTGGATGGTTACAGCTGCTGCGTGCTTTACGCGTATATTTCGTCGTCACGGGATGTATCCATCACGAAGCCATAGTGATGTGTGTCTCACATTTCTATGAATTGTTTTTCGTTTTCAGAGGTGTGTAGATTGAACAATCTTGTCAACGAGCATGGAGGGGTCATGCACGGCTCTCTTAGTCCAGGTCTCACATCCGATGCATGGATGGAGGCTATAGGCCAGGGATGCACGTATGGGCAATAGGTTGCACTGGGCCCGTCTGATATGATGGCATCATGCTCACAAATAATAAGGGGAGGCCTGCCCACCTTATCACTCTGCATCCAGAACACACGCACCTCACAGAGGGGGGCTGCAGTATACCTGATATCAGCCAAATAACAACACAGGGGCACGTTGTTGCTCGTGAGAAACATTATTCTCTAATGTTATTATTATTATCTGGTAGGGCAAGGTGTCATTTGCATTACATGAGCATGCTCTCTCCAATGATAATAATATTTTACCTGGAATTTCTTTTTTTCTTTTTCCTCAAACCTGTATAACAAGCATTTATAGGAGTGTGAAAACATGGCGTGGCAAGTTTTAGAGTTGAGACTTTTCAACGTTACGTGTTTAGAATAGATGTTGTTTTCTCTTTCTGAAACCTCCGGGATTTCAGATGATTACTCACCATGTTCTAACCTTATGAAATACTTATTTAACCCAATCTGACACCGCTATCAGGATGCCAGGGAGTGCTATATAGCCCTTTTGGAAAGGTGCATTTTAAAGAAAAAGTGCAGTGTTTGGAAATATGTGGACCACCTCTGATACACACCAGAAGAAGCAGCTGTCTCTCTCTCTCTCTCTCTCTCTCTCTCTCTCTCTCTCTCTCTCTCTCTCTCAGCTGTTTTTCTCTGTGACACCTGGTGCCTGGGGGTCTGCTGTTCACTATTACTGCAGATTGCACACACAGGAACACACACAGACAACATCTCCACTTAAGTGCATATGAATAAATAGCCGGCGTGCTTGCATGTGCACACACAAACACACACATACTACTTCATACTTTGTTTAAGCTGCCTTTAAATCACACACTTTCTCCTATAAATTGCCTCTGCCAGTCAGACTGTTAGGAATGTTGTCAAAGTGGATTGTTTTCAAATGCTGCAGTCTCTCTTACGGTCGGTTGGAGGCCTGCCAATGTATTTTCCTATAGCTGTGTTGTATCAGGCTGGAAAGTTGGCTCACTGTGAAGTTGGACTGCTTGGATGTTTATATAGCGGCAAACGCAGTTCATACAGTATTCATGATGGAGACAGGAATAGGTTATATGGCCTCAGGAAACTTTAATAAGATACTATTATAAAGAAAAAGCATGGAAAGTTTTTGGGCTGTTACAATGGGAAAAGGCACTTTGTGTCGTTTATTCAATTAATTCAAATATATTATTGCTCAATCCAACATTTAAAACGTTTACTTCAACTCTCGTATAAGTATTATCAACCACATATACAGATTTGCAATTTGTCCAAACATTGCTCTGACATTCTAGTCCTTCGTGCTTAATGCATGCACACTACATCCCAGTCTTCCCACAGCTTCCCCGTGAGGGACCAGTAGTGATGGCCACCCCGCTGCCGGCAGCCTCTCCAGCAGCCTCCATGATTGCTGCCAGCTTGTTGCATGTTGAAGTCTTGGCACAGAGCTGCTCATCCCAGTTGATCCCTAGCACTTTATTGCAGGGCTCTGTGTGTACATGTGTGAGTGTGTTTTGCTTTGCTGGGGCTCTGGATGCACTTTGCTGCCTGTGGTATGATAGAATACATCTGATTCTTCTCCTGAAACAAGAACTGTGAGCGACTGGCTGTCTGAGCTGCTTTGATCACTGGCTAAGAGGCTGACTTAGTGTGAGAGTAACTTACCGCCCGGCTGGATGCCCGAAGGAGAAGTTACTGTTTGTGTAATTAAACTAAGATTTCCATCAAAGCGAGCAGAAAGTGTTTAAATATCCTAATCTTCGATCCTGCACTATTTCTTTCTTCGTTTTCTTCGCCTGAATCAATGATATTCTCGTCGGCCCTTGAACATCGATGCACCTCTCTGCTTGATTATTTTTAGTGAGCAGATGGAGCTCCATCTCTGAGTCCCACACTGATGCTGTGGATCACAGCTCAGCTGCTGAGTCACTCTCCCTAGTTGCTCATGCCGTGATTTAACATCCAATCCTGGAATTATTGCAACCAACCGGTCGCGGATGAGGAACACAGAACCGCTTTCTTGAACATTTAGAAGACATGAAACTACATTATCATCCCATCGCGCGCAGCTGTCCAGGTGTTTTTTACTTTTACAAGTGTTTGTAAAAACAAACCTCTGAAAGCACGGAGATACAAAACCACTCTGCAACTATATTTAGTAGTTTATAAATAGCTTCATCGGTAGGCTGTCAGACCAATGCTCTCTCCTTGTGTTTTGAGTTGATGATAGCGCCCCTTTGTTTCCTGTTTGGAGTGTTGATTTGGACTTAAAGGAAGCATTCCTCAAAGTGAGTCATCCAATAGCACACTGCTGGTTACTCTTAGCCCACACACCTGAGTAGCATAGCATGCCCCCGGCTTAAAAAAGATTAGATAATTCGATCAGGGCTCATAACTCTGTTTTTCCCTAGTTCTGTCAAGAATTGCATTAAGATGATTCTGGAAGTTGTGTTTTTTGTTGTTAAATATCCATAAACTGAGTACATTTTGTTTGGGTTTGATTCACTGCCTATCCCGATATCTTTATATCTGCCCGCTTTAAAATGTTGATGTCATGTATTACATTTTAGGAGTGGATGAGTGAGGATAGCACTCTCCTTCTCCGTCACGTGCAGCATGTTCAGATCATCACTTGACAGACACACAAACACATGAATTGATGACACACAAGCACTGCAAATACCGGAACATAAGAAGAAAATGCACAACACAACGGGAAACAGTTTCCAGGGGGACAGTGAGACGTGAGGCAGCGCTTGTTGTTGTAAACGTGTTGGCGTTACGTTGGTGAAGATGATGCATGTGTCTTAAAGCTGATGTTTTCATGTGAAGATCTTGTCAAATGGGCGAAGACGTTTCTTTTATTTGCTCTCGGCCACCGGAATGACCTCTCAAATTGTAGCTGTGAATGAAAAGTGTGCATGCCGATGGCGTAACACTCTTCTTCACTAGCAATGTGAACTTCTCAATCCATCAAACAGAGCAACACTTGTGTCTCAACCTGGATCAATGTGCAGGGCCCCCAAAACCAGATCAAGCCAATCCTTATCATCATTGGATTTCTGCTTTCCCAAAGTCTGTAGTAGTGCATTACAAATTGAAAAGCCTGTTAGGAAGACGCTGTGCTACTGTCTCTGCGGTTTGTGATGCTCGGCATACCTTAATGTGCAGTCATCTTTTGCAATGCAGAGCCCTGCATGCCAAATCCCTGTGGTCGTGAAGTGATGCATTACATCTTTAGGTTATTAACCACCGTTAAATACATTGGAGCACGATGGACAGAGCCATCCTGGCAAAACCAAAAATAACATTTGCGCCCACGATATAAGAACTTCTTTTTTTTTTTTTAAACAAGGTATTAATTCATGGATAGTCTCTTGAGTAATCTGTAATTAATTTACTGGGCCTTTGCAATAGCATTACTGTACAGAACTGCACTGTGAAACTCGATTAGGACATAAAAGCAGCCGGATGTTCCGTATGCTGGAATAAGATTAAATAACTGTCTAAAGAACTTGCTCCAGAGCCGTGTCCCCAGCCATAACTACAGCGGTCATCAGTATGGGACTCGGGGTTCGTTTGCAAAGATCTACTGTTTATGTAATCTGTGAAACGAGAAGCCAGTTTCACACACAGTACTGTGTGAAACTGGCTTTCCGTCTACTCATTACTTATGCAGACCGGCTTTCAACTATATGTGTATGAGTGTCTTTGCAGTCTGCAGTGTTAAATAATAGATTTTTATACCAGAAGAATAATTGATAGGCAGGAGCATAAGTGATTACCTCTGCTTTGGAAGAAGCCCTGTGTTGCACAGACAGGTTTTAAAGCCCCGATGCTTTTAAAGATCTGACTTTGTAGTCGGCCTCGAGCTCGATTTCAGGCTGACAGCAAGTTGAAGCAAAAACAAACAACTGAGTAAACACCAATAATGTTGTTGCACCGCTGTATATACACTTCATTGCTGCATTGAGTATAGAAACAAGACATTAGCATCACTGATGACAGTGTCAGTATTGACAACACGGTGAGGCATTTCCCCCTGTGAACCCACTGACCTGTGCCAGTGCAGTCTGTAACCAGAGCCAAGTCAGTGCAGTGATTCTGCATTTTATTCTCATCGTAGTCGATGAAAGCATAATGACCTGATGCTATCTTGCATACTCTTGCAGAGCAGAACTCTCGTATAATCGCGTAGATGAGAAAGAGGACCGTGCAGGGTAGCGTACAGTGGACAGTACAGTGAGAGACGGAGGGGGGTGAACGGGAAGGCAAAGACAAATGAAGACCAGGTAAAGACAAGAGAAGGCAGGTCAAGAAAGTATGCACATATAGAATTGAGGGAAAAGAGAGTGAGCTTCAGAAAGGGAGAACTTGACATACTTACAGGGACAAACAAGCCTTCACTCATCAAATTATAGAGCTGAGGCTTGGGTGGAGCTCGCCCTGCAAAATGTAGGCTGCTCCGCTCTCCACGAGGCTGAAGCCTTTTGGTTGCATCCAGGGGCACAGTCTAATTGGCAGTTGGTCAGAGTTAAAGACCAGGAGCTTAGGTTGGCACTGCCTGCAGCGCTAAAGCGCCGGGGCCCGCGTGCAGCTAGCTCACGTATTCAACTCAAGGAGAAAGGGAGGACTCGCTTTGGAAAAAAAAAAGAATCATATACATCTATATAGTTATGGTATGATATAGTACAACATGTTAACCTCCTGCATTGCAACGTCTGCATTGTCAACAGAGCGAAACTGAAAGATTCTATTGGTCAGTGTTTTAGTTCAGCAGCAGCAGGGTCAGCTCACTGGTTTGTGATCCGCATTGTACTGGTTTAACAATCCAATACAACAGGACGTCTCAATGTGACAAAGTTACAACATGAAATGATAGCATTGCTTGTATGGGTGAAGAGTTATTGGAAATCAGATGCTTCCAGAACTCTTCAAATCCAACAAACATAACTAGATTTCCATGATAATCAATAATCATTGAAGTGGTTTGCTTTAAAAGAAAGAAGGTCCTTCCTGCAGGAGCGACTTGGTAGCCGAGTGGTCACAGTCAGTGCTTGGTTTTGATTTCTGACTTTCTGACAACACTTGCTTTCCCTATTTCTACACATTTCTACATCATCTGTTCAAGAAAGGCTAAAATTCCCCAAAAGCAGGGACACAAAAAGAAGCAAAAGTGACTGTTGCGTCCTGGAAGTTGTTGTTACTGTGACCTATAGCACTGTAAAAAAAAAAATACACATTGAATGCAAATAACTCACAAAAGAAAGTTAAATTGTGAAATACAAATGACCACATCACGGCTAATAAGCAGTTAGCAGCCTGCCACGAGCGAGGGATCCCAGGCCAGTGTACTGTATATGTGAGTAAGAAGAGGCACTTTTTTTGAGCTTTTATAAAAAAGCCTCCTGTATGCTCCCAATACGTACCAGATGTTTGCTATAGCTCGTTCCTCTCTTACTGTTTATTGGAGACTTTTATGGAGAGTTTCAATCAAGAAGGTAGCACAGTGAGGCGAGTCCCTGCTTTTACATCCAGACCATGCTGATCGATCTCATCAGAGACCCTCAACCAATTTTCGAGAGAGTCGTAATACACTTTACAGGCATGTAACCCTCTCTATCTCAACAAATTATTGATTGGTGTAAAATGTCATGTACATCTATGACAGGGGTCACTTTGAAGACACACAGACCAGGGCTTCTTTTCTTCAGCCCAGAGAACATGTGCAGATATATTCCAGTTACTTCAAATTAAAGCTGTTCAAATGTTTTAGCTTGTCATTCATTCAGTTGGACCCAAATCTCAAGACATGCCAGATTAATATTTTACGCAATGCATTGGAGACCACAGTAAAAATTAAACAGAGCAGTGACCTATATCTATATCTATACCCATACTATACCTTGTTAGATCTAAGCTACTTTATTCTGCATTGTGCAAATGCCAAGAGAGATCTTTTGCATTATTTAATGTAAAGTGATAAACATAAAATGAATGCACGGGCCTTAACAAAATCACCTCAAACCAACCAAAGTAGTAAAACGGTCACTGTGGATGAAGACGGGTTTTTTTCTCTGGGACTTGTTGATACCACATGATATACCTGAAAGATATCTGTTGTGGCCATATGTCGATAATCAGGAATTCCAATTGGTTGGTAATGCGTTTGTAGGATGGGAAATGTAGCCTGTGGGACAGCCTCATTACTTCACACACAAGACACACACACACACATGCACGGAGGTATAAATCATTACATCCCACCCATGTCGCCCGGGGGCTCTGGAAGCAAGGAAGAGGGGGATGGAGGAATGGAGCGAATGACCGAGGGATGGAGGCCTATAGGAGGATTGCGGGTCATAAAAATAGGCTGTGGGCTCGGCTGGGTGTCTCCTGCAAATCCCTCATCTGATAAGAGAGAAGCCTCTTGTCAGTCATCTGCAGACTCCCTCTCATTCTATCCTTTTCCATTCCTTTCATCGCCTCCTCCACTCCTCTCCCACACGGCCTTCCATCATTACCTCACACCTTGCCTCTGCTCAGGGTTGTCATACATTCAAATAATGATCCCGTTTGTGATATCCGGTCTCCTGTTTCTGACTCTCACCTCAATCAGTGCCTTCCTTCGCCTTGGGCAGTAACTATGACATCCAAACAACAGTTTTATTGGAAATTAATATGTATTCAAAAACAGGCGGCACATTAAAGAAAGAAAAAAAAAGTGTCTTAGGTTTTTGTTTTGGCATGAATCCTAAAAGAAGAGTGCCAAGCATCATTATTTCCAAAAAAGCAAAGCATTTTCACAGTATTGTAATTCCCAAAATGCCAATATGGATTCTTCCACATTTCAAACGGTTCCTTCCTCGACCTCCTCTCTCCTCGTGCCCCTTCAGCAGATGTTTCAATCATCCCCGTCTTTTACAGTTCCTTCTTTATCTCCTCTCCTCTTTCCCGGCAGCTTAAACCAAGAAAGCATCTGGAACTGGTGACTGAAGTTGCAAGCCTCCCACAAAGCTCTGAGCCTCCTTTGAAAAAGAAACCCGGGACTCACGAGCCCCCCCCCCCCTCCTCCTTCTCCACCACCGCCCCACTCGTTTTTTTTTTTATTAAGTACTTCCGAAGTCAAGTGTCAGAATGTGTGTCACTTTTTCATTCATGAAGTAGGTTAGTGAGTGAGCCAGCTCGACTCCTCGGGTAGAGGGAAGCAGTAACGGGTCACTGGACTCCAGTCTCAGCCTCTTTTTTTCACCCTAGCTCTGGTATTTAGAGTATAAGGGTTGATAGGTTGGCAATAACTTTAAATAATTAATATTCTCTCACGTACACTAGCACACTTGCACACTTGCACACGTCCATCTGCATCCTTGCAATTGTAGTACGTACTAGTGTAATGCACTAGTCTGCATTAATGACATTTTTAACCTTTTTTGGCAGACTTGGGCTTCTTCAGTCTCTATGGAAAACAACAACAACACAACATGTCATGAAGCAGAACATGGACTTAGCCTGGGTGAAATCAAAGCAGAGCCTGCAGTGTGTTTAAGTGTACATGTGTGAGCTTGTGCGCTGCCTGAGACTGCTTGTCTTCTGTCAACAGCTGTGCTCAGTCTGTCCAACAGGAAATGTGTAGTCTCTCTTTCTCTCTCACACACACACACACACACGCACACACACACAGGGTAGCATTCCCCCTTGCTTTGAAGACAGCAGCAGGCTCTGATCCCTGTCGCGTAAACAGTGCCAGCCCAGCGCTCCCCTGGCTTAGGAGGGCTGAACTGCCGCTTGGCCTCTCTGGCTTCAGATAAAATAGGTTGAGGATCAAACTTATCATCCCGCCCTGCGGTTTTGGTACAGTTTTTAGAAGAAATACTGCCAATTGTTGTTGTGCTGTTGTCGCTAGCTGTTGTTTATTTTGCTGGTTTAGCTTTCACACGGAAAGCTCTGGCGAAAACCTGCAGTTAAATGTTCGCACGTCAACGAAAAGGAAATTCATTTGATATTCACACTCTGCTACCGCAAGATGAACCTGTGAAAGCAAAGCGCACAATTCTACTGCCTTCTGCTGTTTTTAACATCTGGGTTGGGCATCCCGCTGTTTATGCACATTAGATGTATATGCACTTTATTGAAGCTGCACGGGCAATTGAAAAATAGAGCTCGTCTCCCTCACAAGGCAGATGGAGCTCAGACGAGGATATTATTGGGTTATGGCGTCCCTTCAAACTTGATGTTGATCACGGAGTGAACGCTCCATCACACGGTTCTTTCTCTCCGCCGCTTTGGTGGAAGATGACTTCTGCCTTCTCCTCTTCGCAGACTCCCTCCTGTCCTCATGAGCATGTTGCTGTCTGATCCCTGCCCGGCAGCATAGAGATACCCATGATTTCTCCAGACAATATCTAGATGGTTTAATACTGAAAATGATGCCTCTGAACATTCACTCCAGTTAAATTCGTAACTTCTTTTTTATACACGCTTCCTCGAGGACGAGCACTTTATCCACAGCGCACTGCAAGAAGTGAAACATGCGACGTGTGAACAGGTGAACAGGTGCGTTGGGTAATCCTCGTTAGGCAGCAGCATAAGCCGGCTGGTCTTTGCAGACAGGTAGAAGAAGAGCGAAGAAGAGCTAAGCTGCTCCGCTCTAGAATTACTATTTATTTTCAGGGTTAATGTCACTGACACAGACATCGCGTCCGTTTTCTATTTCAACTTTTCCTTCCTTCCTTCCTTCCTTCACTTCCTTCCTTCCTTCCCTCCTTTCTTTTCTTCCCTCCCTTCCTTCCTTCCTTCCTTTCTTTCTTTCTTTCTTTCTTTCTTTCTTTCTTTCTTTCTTTCTTTCTTTCTTTCTTTCTTTCTTTCTTTCTTTCTTTCTTCCTTCCTTCCTTCCTTCTGTTCTTCCTTACTTCCTTCCTTTCTTTCTTCCTTCCTTCCTTCTGTCCTTCCCTCCCTCCCTTCCTTCCTTCATTCCTTCCTCCATCCTTCCTTCCTTCCTCCCTCCCTTTCTTCCTTCCTTTCTCCCTTCCTTCCTCTGTCCCTTCCTTCCTTCCCTTCCTTCCTTTCCTCCATCCCTTCCTTCCCTCCCTCTCTCCCTTCCATTTCTTCTTTCCTTCCTTCTGTTCTTCTCTTCCTTCCTTCTGTTCTTCCTTCCCTTCCTTACTTCCTTTCTTTCTTTCTTCCTTCCTTCCTTCTGTCCTTCCCTCCCTTCCTTCCTTCCGTCCTTCCTCTCTCCCTCCCTCCTTCCCTCCCTCTCTCTCTCCCTCCCTCCCTTTCTCCCTTCCTTCCTTTCCTTCCTTCCTTCCTCCCTTCCTTCCTTCCTTCCTCTATCCCTTCCCTCCCTTCCTTCCTCCATTTATTCTTCCCTTCCTTCCTCCATCCCTTCCTTCCTTCCTTCCTTCCTCCATCCATTCCTTCCTCCCTTCCTTCCTTCCTTCCACCCTTCCTCCCTTCCTTCTTTATTTTGCCTTGTTTAATGATGTCTCCATTGAGATGCATTTAATTTGTGGATGTTGTGGATTAGCAGAACATCCACAATGAGTCCGTCGTTATTTATTAATCAATTCTGGATTGATCGTGATGCAGAGATTGCCGTGAACTGGTCCCAGCGCTGCAGCTGCAGCACCAGACACACCGCTGTGAGCGCTTGATGTTCTCAACATCTCATCTCCGTGAAGAGGATTCCTCCTCCGGCACTAGAGATGCAGCTATCGACGGCACATGGTGTCTTTAAGCGATGCATTGGCTTATCAGCCGCTGTGCTGAGAGTCATGCATGAGCCTGTGTGTGTGTATCTGAGGGTGTGTGTGTGTGTGTGTGTCACTTCCTCCCTTCCTTCCTTCCTTCTGTCTGTCCTTCCCTCCCTCCCTCCCTCCCTCCCTTCCTTCCTTCCGTCCTTCCTTCCCTTCCTTCCTTTCCTCCATCCCTTCCTTCCCTCCCTCTCTCCCTTCCATTTCTTCTTTCCTTCCTTCTGTTCTTCTCTTCCTTCCTTCTGTTCTTCCTTCCCTTCCTTACTTCCTTTCTTTCTTTCTTCCTTCCTTCCTTCTGTCCTTCCCTCCCTCCCTCCCTTCCTCCATCCCTTCCTTCCTTCCTCCCTTCCTTCCTTCCGTCCTTCCTCCCTTCCTCCCTTCCTCCCTCCATCCCCTCCTCCCTTCCTTCCTCCATCCCTTCCTTCCTTTCCTCCATCCCTGCCCTCCCTCCCTCCCTTCCATTTCTTCCTTCCTTCTTTACTTTCTTCCTTCCTTCCTTTCTTCTGTCCTTCCTCCCTTCCTCCCTCCGTCCCCTCCTCCCTTCCTTCCTCCATCCCTTCCTTGCTTTCCTCCATCCCTGTCATCCCTGTCATTTCTTCCTTCCTTCTTTACTTCCTTCCTTCCTTCCTCACTCCCTTCCTTCCTTTCTTCTGTCCTTCCTCCCTTCCTCCCTCCTTCCTTCCTTCCATCCTTCCTCCCTTACTCCCTCCATCCCCTCCTCCCTTCCTTCCTCCATCCCTTCCTTCCTTTCCTTCATCCCTGCCCTCCCTCCCTCCCTTCCATTTCTTCCTTCCTTCTTTACTTCCTTCCTTCCTTCCTCACTCCCTTCCTTCCTTTCTTCTGTCCTTCCTCCCTTCCTCCCTCCATCCCCTCCTTCCTTCCTTCCGTCCTTCCTCCCTTCCTCCCTCCATCCCCTCCTCCCTTCCTTCCTCCATCCCTTTCTTCCTTTCCTCCATCCCTGCCCTCCCTCCCTCCCTTCCATTTCTTCCTTCCTTCTTTACTTCCTTCCTTCCTCCCTCCCTTCCTTCCTTTCTTCTGTCCTTCCTCCCTTCCTCCAATCCTCCCTTCCTCCCTCCATCCCCTCCTCCCTTCCTTGCTCTTTATCTCTCTCCTTTACCTTGTGAGAGCACAAGGTAAAGGAGAGAGATAAAGAGCCTCATGTTCAGCTGCAGCATGGACTTTAAGTGCATTTGTACGAGTGTGTGTGTGTGTGTGTGTGTGTGTGTGTGTGTGTGTGTGTGTGTGAGTGCAGTCTAATGTTCTTAATCTCAGGGAGGGACTATCCAGCTCCTCAGATCAAAGAGCTAATCCACAATAGCTCCCTCTCTCATGTGTCTGTAATGTCAAAGCTCTAACGCCTGACACTAAAACATGCTGAATGTTTCTGTACTGCTCCACTCGGCTTTCACTCTTTAAACTTCCCTCCTCCTAACTTTGTTTTAATTTGTTTTCTCTCTCTATCTCTTTTTAGATTGCTCTCTTCCAAAATGTGAATCCAAACTGGATGGCCCAGGTCAGGCTTCAGGTAGGTGTGATGTCACTCAGTCAGGAACATCCTTCCAGACGTGTGCACGTGATCTTTTTATTGCATTTACATGCTCAACATCCCTATCTGTGTCTTGTAGGTCATGCAAGTAATTACGAAAAGGGGTTCCACGTAATCCTATTTGTCCAATATGAAAAGGACCTGCGTCTTTATGTTTGTCTGATCTTTAAATGCTGGATGAGACCGTGTCGCTTATTTCCTGCATGTGTTTGTGTTGCTGAGCTGAAACACCACGTGCACCCTGCCTTCGTTAAGTAAGATGTTGTGGTCCATCAAAGCTTTACCGCGTTGAATCCCATTAGACACAAGCTACTCTCTGGCATGACCATGACCTTGTAGGTTCACGTCCCTAATACCCCCAGGACCTACATGCTAAAAATACACCACTCTCTCCAGGGTGAGGTGGTGTTTTTGGGGTGTAAATGTGCCAATGAATGTGGTTCTGGTTGATAGATTATTCCGTTTAATCTCCCTTTGACTCGAATGCTTTGTGCGTTTGTGGCGCTTTTCCCACAGAAAGGCTCGTTTAAATGGATAGGCTTTGTGTCATCGGTTCCAGGAGAGCGAGCATACAGTAGCAGACATTATATTTGAGCTGTTATTCCAAGAGTGAACAAAAAAAAAGACATTTTAAAGATGTGTCGTAAGCGTTTGAGTGACAGGGATGGATGGGACGCACATCCAGTCTTCAGTAGATTGTGTTGTGTTTGGCTCTGTGAGCCACAGTTTTGACCTGATGTTTCCCAATTGGGTCATTCAGGGATGAACATTTTACAAGAATGTTTTCAACCCGACAGCTTGGCCTATTATTCCCACTTGCCAGAATTTGAACTGGTGTCAAGGGAAATGATTGGGACATGCCAGGACAAATCCTGTGCACAGGCCTTTTGCCCAAAAACAACCCCTTGGAAGTTCATCCCTGAGGCTGACTCACAAAAATGAAAGCTGTGTATATTTTTGGGGAATCGGGCAGAAAATCTGCTCTCAGAGAATCAGAGTAATCAGGTTGTACTGACAGATTTCTGACCCAGCCAACTGTTATTGATTTTCAATGACTATACAAAATGAAAAAATTAAGATTAATGCATTTTTCACTTAATTCTCAGCTGATCTGGTGCATTCTGGACATGAAGCGTGTTTGTGTGTGTGTGTGTGTGTGTGTGTGTGTGTGTGTGTATATGAGTGTACCACACCTCATCAAGGCTGACTAAACATTCAAATATCACAGAGTATCTTATCTGGCTCTTTTGTGTGGGAAAGTATGTATTATTTTTTGTTCCAATCGCCATTTACTGTGGAATTGGCGTGACCTCAACTGGGTATTTCCTGTTTTTTTTATCCAAACTTGGCTTCTTTGACCAAGGTGTTTTGAGAAACATTTGTCTTTTCAGGGCTTTTCAGACTTGTTTTGCTCCCAATTGTGTGAACTGGGAGGACCTCAAAGCTACATGTGTGTACATAATGTTTCACAAGGTATCCCCATATAGAGAATAATGGTTGAAGCCAGGTGAAAAGTGTCACTTCCTAACTTAGTCATCAAGTCAAAGCAGTTAGTTTAACCATTAACGAAGCACAATGCCTCATTATTATTGTTTCTATGGTTACTTGCAGCCTAATATAGGCAGAGCAATGGTTTCGCCCAGTGATTACTCATTTAGAATGAAACCTTGAGCCAAAACCAAGCGACAGTAGGCAGTACTGGAGAACCTGCCCGGAATTAAGACAATACATTGAGTCATTTCTGCAGATGCACCAATACCCAAACTAGATATTGGTCCAATAGCGACTCAAGTAGCTAGATGGGTTATCGGTGGCAAAAGGCTGATCTGTTATTATTTAACACCATTGTTTTAATGATTAACAGTTCATTTCTATGTATTTATGTGCTCCATTTATTATTATTTTTTACAAAGTTAAGAAAGCAACATTAAAATCAAGAATGATCCCAAATCACTTCCTCACAGTGAGGCATACAGGAGCACCAACAAGCCTTTTCCGTTATATTATTATCTCATTATATTATGAGACGAGTGATTAATTACTATCAGGGGTCCCAAGCTGAAGATGGGGGTTTCTGATTGGTGTAGAAAAGGAAAAATAGAATTCATGCACAGGATTGGGCCTCACTATAGTGCTGAGTGTGCGTCTCTAGACTAAACCCAGACTAACTTCAACCTCTCTACCAGCTTCAACCTGCTCATTACACACACACACACACACACACACACACACACACACACACACACACACACACACACACACACACACACACACACACACACACATACATACACACACACACACACACACACACGTACAAATGCACCT
The DNA here is from genome assembly GCF_910589615.1 of Taurulus bubalis. Taxonomy (NCBI): domain Eukaryota; kingdom Metazoa; phylum Chordata; class Actinopteri; order Perciformes; family Cottidae; genus Taurulus; species Taurulus bubalis. Next base: position 24,269,106 of record NC_136600.1, read on the forward strand.
AAAGTCCATGCTGCAGCTGGACATGAGGCTCTTTACCTCTCTCCTTTACCTTGTACTCTCACACTTTGGGATGGAGGAAAGGAAGGAAGGAAGGAGGGGATGGAGGGAGGAAGGGAGGGAAGTGATAGAGGAAAGGAAGGAAGGAAGGAAGGGAGGAAGGAAGGGAGGAAGGAAGAAATGGAAGGTAGGGAGGGAGGGAAGGGATGGAGGAAAGGAAGGAAGGAGGGGATGGAGGGAGAGAGAAAGGGAGGAAGGGAGGGAGGGAGGGAGGACGGCAGGAAGGAAGGGATGGAGGAAGGAAGGGAGGGAGGGAAGGACAGACGGAAGGAAGGAAGGAAGGGATGGAGGAAGGGAGGGAGAGAAGGGAGGAAGTGAGGAAGGAAGGGAGGGAGGGAAGGAATGAAGGAAGGAAGGAAGGAAGGAAGTGAGGAAGGAAGGAATTGTGGGAGGAAGGAATGGTGGGAAGGAAGGAAGGGAGGGAAGGAAGGACAGAAGGAAGGAAGGAAGGAGAAATTGAAATAGAAAACGGACGCGATGTCTGTGCCAGTGACATTAACCCTGAAAATAAATAGTAATTGTGTGTTAATCATGATGAATATGCATTAATTTGAAGTTGCACTAGTTAGCATTGCCATAACTAAACCTGGATTAGCTATGGACATGCAATCAGACGAGCTCACACATTTTATTCAGTACACGTGTTTGATAAAGGGGAAAATGAAAAAAGCCTATAATCTAGATGAGTTTGAGAGAAGACACTTTACCACAAAAACACTGTTGGCTGCATATGGATTTACAGACTGAGCGTGCTTAGATTAAATAGTTGGACTCTTCCCCAAATATGCTCTTACTCTCAGTCCCAGATAATCTGCACCAGTAGCCAACTGCCTGTTCAGGCTCATCTCCTGCTGCACTGGTAATGTTTAGCATGCAGAGTATGGTGAGATTTAATGAGAATGGTTTGCAGTCCTTGTCACTGACAATACAATACGCTAGATGAATATTTGAGAGGGAGAGGGAGAGAGGGAGAGAGAGAGAGAGAGTTCTCCTCTCCATATGTTTCTGTTCAGTTTAATTCAGCTGTGAACTCAGCCTCTCATCTCTACCCATAGAGCTCACTGTGTGGTTCCTATTGAATTCAGCTTTGAATGCTAACCATGTGCACTGCGGGTAGACAAGCAGGCACACACACACACACACACACACACACACACACACACACACACACACACACACACACACACACTTCTAAGCAGTGGAGGAAGTGGTTTTCTCTGGAGTTCATTGGATTTAGTTTTTTTCATTCCCCCCTGCAGAGGCCAGCGTGGGGAAAACTAAACTCTCCCTCTGGTGTGTGTGTGTGTGTGTGTGTGTGTGTGTGTGTGTGTGTGGATGCAGTCATTTGTGCGTTTGAATGAATTGTGTGTTTACTCTCTCTCTCTCTCTCTCTCTCTCTCCATCTTTTCTCTCTTCTTTGTTTCAGTTGCTGTCTCTCTTTCATAGTCCTGTTATATCTTTCAAAAGATATATATGTGACATATATGCAGAGAAATAATATGATGCCTTGGCTGCACTGTTTGAACTTTACCTGCAAAAAAGCACATTGTTTGACTTGGTGCTGTCTCCGTATTTGCATACATGCACAACAACAACAACAATAACAACTCCCTAATGTATTTACTACTATGGAAAAAAGACTTTGCAAAGTGGTTTAATCTGTTTATTTTCTTTAATTTATTATTGGATTGTAACATTCCATTCATTAGTTTGGAAAGTTTTTTGTTTCAAAGTAGTTCAAAGACAAAATGCTTCATGACAGCTGCACTTTTGGAGATCTCTCTCTCTCTCTCTCTCTCTCTCTCACACACACACACACACACACACACACACTGAGGCGATGGGTTGAAAAGGGAAGAAAGCCAGTCAGACGCCCTGTGGTGTCTTACATGGAGACAGCTGGAACTCTGCACCGAGTGTGTTTGTGTCGTGTTTGTCTGCACCTTTGTGCGTCTCTGTGCATGCAGTTCATTCAGATGTGTGTGTGTGTGTGTGTGTGTGTGTGTGTGTGTGTGTGTGTGTGTGTGCATCCTGACCTCTCCCTGTGTGTCTTTTGCCTGCTCGTGTGTATGTCTATTTGTGTGTGTCCGTGCAAACGTCCTTAATTGGATCATGCTTTGAAACACTGGCTGTATTGGTTTTAGAAAGCGCACGGCTTGCATCCTTCTGTCACAGGATATCAGCATAATGATTTCTGTTGAGCCAAGTCATATTTCCTGTGGCTGCAAATGACTCTAAGATCAAATCCCAACACCACATGAGTTCATTTATCTGGCGCTTTTTCATAAAAATGTTATAAATTTGCTTAAAAACGTGCACATGGACTAAATAGGTGTTTGTTATGTGACTGGATATTGTTGTTTGGACACAGCTTTAAAGTTCTGTATGACGGATTTGGACCGTTTTTTATTGGAGTTATTAATTACAATATATAATACAATATAAGCGTAGACTCAAAGCCCAAAATCCTACAACGAATGGGAATATTTATCCCTTCAATGCTAACTGTCTTTGTAAAAGAAAGCATCTGGTCAAGGAAAAAATATTCCAATTGTTTTCTTTATGCCATATTGCAAAATACATAATAAATGACACATGACCTAGAGCAAGGCCTTGGGCAGAAAGAGCATTACACACTTGCACAGTCAAATTCTTTCAGTGATCTATCGGCACCAACACCAATAATCATGGCTCATCAATAACGATTTCCCTCATCTCCATGCGTTGCTGAACCCGGCCCTCCATAAACACGCGCACGCAATAAATACGTCAATTCTCCACCACGCTGCATGCTTACGGGCTCCATCTGTTCCACACTGCATTATCCCTGAAGTCAAGACAGTGTGTTCTCTGCACTGTCGACGTCACATACGGAGGTTTCACCATCACGATGTTGTCTCTCTGCAAGACTTGATGTTCATAGTCGTCATACTAGTGATCATATCTTATGGATGTTATGCATGGACAGCGTATGGATAACATATAGGTGAGCAATGTAATGCATCTTTTCCCTCTCTTCTCCTCTTCTTTTACCTCCCTCCCCCTTCAACACTCTTATCTTTCCTATTTCCCACATCCTCATCTTTGTCCTCTCTCTCTCTCTCTCTCTCTCTCTCTCTCTCTCTCTCTCTCTCTCTCTCTCTCTCTCTCTCTCTCTCTCTCTCTCTCTCCCTCTCTCTCTCTTTGACCCTGGCCTGTTCCTGGAGAGCACTGATGCATAGGGCAGCAAGGTTCCACTCCGTCTCCCGTCCAATCGCCATCAACCGCTCCCCCGTACACCGGCCAATCGCTCGCTAGAGATGGGTGAAAAGGGAGGGGCTAAGCAGGAGGCGGGTGGGGGAGTTGCTGGTCGGTCCTTGACTCGAGGGATATATAAAGGATGCATGGCTGCTCCGGGCACGGGGGACTATCACCATAACGATGGATGCACTCACTGCCTTTTGTCGGTCGTGCCGCTGCTGGAGCCACTGCTAGTTTATGCTAAATATTTTTTTTTTTATAGAATTAATTCCAATAATCCCTTCAAAGATGAAATAGGGTGCATGGTCTGTGTGATATAATCGTCATATCTCTGCAAACACATGCATGATTTGGTTAATTTGGTTAATTTGCCTGCTACAATACGATTGATTAATGTTTGATTCATAGCTGCAGTGTAGTTGCACCACAGGCAGACTTTAGATACTTTTGCTCATGGAGTGGAACGAAGACTGATTTCTTCCCTCCCCTTTACTTCTTAAGAATTGGATTGATTAACAGCCTGTGGTTGTATGTTGCAGTGGAGATTGTGCCACTGTGTTTGCTTGCCGTGTTGATGATGGAGAAGATGGGGTGGGGGGGATAAAGGCTGTGATTGTTGAAACCTGCAAGCATTTCTTTCGTGGACGGGAGGTTCCACCATCTCTCAACCTCTGGAAGCTCATATATGGATGGAAACCCTCCTGTTCTGTCATGCCGCTTGCTTTATTGGTCACTTTACTGGTTTGAGTGCAGAGGGAGCAGACACCAGCTGGAGGCATGTCCATCCAGATCCTGCCTGCTGGACCTTGTAAGTATTATATGATTTACAAGGCAAGGCTGAATTTTTTAACATTAGACACACACACACACACACACACTCTCAACACACACGAGAAACGTGTATTGCCCGTTGACAGCTCTGGTCTTGGAGCTATTTCTCGATAGCATCACATCTCTCTATTTTTGGTCTGAGCTAACTAATGAATGCATGTGAGTCATGTGGTCTCACTGGAGGAGCTGAGCCGGAGAGCTATCGTTGGTTTGGGTAGCGTCACGCTACATCTCACTTTAATAATTGACATATACATTTGCTGTATTCCTGAGTTATAACATAACATCATCACACTGAAGACATGAATCGTTGTATTTGGCAACATCTATCACATTTATATCCTGATCCTGAACCGTATCAGAAGCATCTCCCTGACTTCGGCTCATCACCGCTTCCCCTGCACTTTGTTGCTCATCTCTCTCTACTGTTATATGTTTAATAAGATTAGATATACACATGTCCATATGTACATTCAGTGTAGCGCACACAGCCACACAGATTTCTCTCTATCTCTGAAATCGCTGCAGATTTTGTTCCTGACGTCACGGTTTTATGTCTTAAACTCTGTGTCGTTGCATCTCGGGAGATGATAGTTTCACAAATCATGAAGAACATGTTTTAGAATCTAAAATAACTCAAATTGAGTGGAATCTTCATGTAATAAAATGCAATCTGATCACACAGCGATTGAAGATTGAATTGAGTCTTTCACCCATTATCTCCCCGATACACAGTCTCTTATTTATAATTGAGAGATAGGAGAGTTTGGTATTAGGAGATGTAAATGAATCATCATACAGTATGTGTTTGATAGGTGACGGGAGGTGAATTAATGAAAATAATTTGACTGAAGAAGTTTGAAGTGCAGCGTTCTCAAAGACTAATCTTTGATCCCACGCCTCTTCCTCTCCCACTTCGTGACCTTAACGTGAATGAGAGGTCGTCTGGTTCCTTGCTTGGTCACTTAGGTGTTATTTGTATGCTGCAGCTGACTTGGCATCACTCATAGCTTGACATTCACTTCTCCACGTGTGTGGCTTGTGAATTGTGGTCAAATGGGGCTTTGTTAAGTCACAACAAATGCAACATGTGTCACAGAAAATTCTGTTTTGAATTGTATATTTTAAACTGTAGTGAGCTGATTATTTATGGAGAGGAAGATGTTCAGGGAGCAAGAAGAAAAGACTGTCAGAGAGATAATATATGTCTGGCTGGCCCAGTGTCACCTTGACACCTTTGAATTGAGTTGCTATTCTCTCACGGCATGGGCAGCTTTATCCATCAGAGTAAGCAGTTCATACTTTATAAGATTAGCAGGAGACGCTGTCTGTGATGCCCAGTTTTCACTGCAAGTAACAAAGTGCCAGCACTATTTTAGGCTACACATTGTACTGTTTGTTGATTGAATGACAACATTATCCAGTTTTCTCTCTGCTTCCCATTGACACCATGTACATTCTCTCCAGTGAGCTCCTTGTCTGTGAAAAATAGTGCGATGACCCAAACACATTTAATATTTCAGCAGCCTGTCAATAGGGCTTCTGCTGCGTCTGGATGATGGGAATGCGTGGGTCAGAAATCTTGGGAATAATGCCGCCATTTGGATTCCTGTTGATTGTCTCCTATTGTGCTATTTGGGATGTATCGGATGCAGTATTGATGACGGTCAGCAGTAATGAAATGATCTCCTCCTCCTTTATTTTCTTCCTCAGGTGTTTGGCAAAGCTGTTAATTCAAGCTTGATTAATAAAACATGAAATGTCAGCGTTCTCAACCAGATAGGTAGAATTCGTTAGATGTGTTTTTTGTGTTATCATCCAGAAATTAACCTTCGCAGCAAACACTAATGAGGAAATGTCAGTAACCGCGGCTCCTCACAGCTTTTCCTACACGTTCTCATTTGCCATTTTCATTTAATTTCTCTTTTCTGGCCTTGAGGGAGTCGTAGTCTATCACACTGCAAAACGTTCCTCCAGAAACCCAGTGGTGATGTCACAGATGCTGCAAACATGTTTTTATGTGTTCGCTTTTATCTGTCCTTGAATATGTTTTACTCATGAGTGTGTGCAGTGACCCCTACTGTGTGAGACAAAGAGTGCAGGGAGTGTCAGTCTCTCTCTCTCTCTCTCTCTCCTCGGAATAATAATAATGTCATTTTGTGCGGCCTGTGATCATTCACATTTCATTTAAAGTATGTAGGTATCACATGTATTTGCAATTCCCTTAATACAAACGGAAGGTATGAAATGGCCATGTATGGTCTCCTATCCATATATGGTTGGGGTGAGGCCGGATTCAGATGTGGTTCTTTGTTGTTTGCTTGGAGTTCAGGCCCCAAAGTCATAAAAAAAGACCTGCAATTAAATGGCTTCAGGAGAACATCCTAAATTGGGAGTAGACACAAACCATTCTGAAGCAATGTTTCTTCCTTTTTCTCTTCTCCTGCTCCTTCCTCCTCATTTTTCTCACCTCTGTCCGTTTCCCCTGTCTCTCTTTGTCTCCGCTTTCTTCTGTGAGGATGGTTAGAAAGTGAGACACTTGGGAGCCTCAAGTGAATAGGAAAATAACTATGAGATTAGATTTGGAATGGCTCCGCAGTCTAAATTGGTGTAAAAATATTTCCATCTGTAAAAACACTGTTGTAAATCAACTGGCAAGTTGCAAACATACTCCCACGAGCGTGCACAGCTTATTCCCTTCTTTATGTTGTTATTTTGGCACTGCATCATTTTGTGTTCATGAAATGGAGTCAGGTTTCAGAGGCGCAACGATTAAAGCAGGGAGCAAACGGGTTACGCGTTACCCTGAGTGACCACTGGCCACTCTTTTGTGTGTTTGTGCACGCCTGCACGTGTGTATCCATGCATGCAAGTCAGATATTCCATCCCAGAGTCCCATGGTTCCCTGTTTGCATAAGCCAGTTGTTTTCAGGGCCGTAATAACAGGGGTTAGCCATGGGATCCAACAGCCGCCTCCTGGCGAGGACGCGGGCTGTGGAGCCATAGCCTGAAGTTCCCTGTCTGCTGGGTATGTACTCAACAGGACTTTGTCTTTGTTGAGGTCAAGTCTAGTGAAAAACTATTCACAGAGGAACGGAGGGACTGAGAGACCGGCAGCGAGGAGCGAGGAGGGAGGGGAGGAATGGAAACTCACTGGAGAAGAGTGTCGGAGAGGGCGCGAAGTGGTCGGAAACAAAGTCAGGAAGCGGAAGACGAGGATGAGGAGGAAATGAGGAAGAGGCGAGGAGGAGGAGAACGGAGGAGAGGACCAGGGAGGAGCAGAGGGGGACAGGAGAGGAGACAGTAATGCATGTGCGCACCAGCAGCGACACATCTCTCTGGACACACACACACACACACACACACACACACACACACACGTCATAAAACAATAATGTCCAGAGCTAACAAAGGCCTGTGCGTGTGCGTGTGCGTGTGCGTGTGCGTGTGCGTGTGTGTGTGTGTGTGTATGTCTTCCTCTGGGAACTGGCTGTGACTGCTGAGCTTGTAAACAGGAACTATCTTGCTTTTGGCAAACTGGAAGCCCTGCAGGTGCACAGACACACACACACACACACACACACACACACACACACACACACACACACACACACACACACACACAATTGGATGCGGTAAGTTATTATAGTTTTGGTCTGTTTGCTGGATTCGTTGAGGCAGAAATCACAGGGTTTGACTCCCAGTGTATTGTGCAACGCTCTGTTCGAGGCTTTCACTTCAGAAACTCTTCATGAAAACAAAAACACAAAGTCACTGCCGGATTTTTTTATTTGTTTACCATTGACGTGTGTTACAGAGCCCTCTGTCTGCACCCTCATCTCCACAAAGTGGAAGTGCATATCCCAGTGTCATCACAGCATGTGCGTTGTCCCTGAGGTTTGCAGAAGTAAATAATCCTATTATCAGAGCTCAGCTGTTAGTGCTGCTGTCAGCTGAGGACACGCCTTGGCTGACCTGACAGAGATGGTCCTTTATGTTTGGTCCCACGCAGGAGTATTCAGCGTCTGTTACCTTGATGAGAATAAAAGATGTTACATGTTCAATTCAGCACCAGTGAGTCATTTTGTTGCTGCTTTTTTCACAGATGTGTTTGTTTGTTCCTGTCACACGTGTGTTGTGTTTATCAGCCTCTATGTGGATAGAGAGGAGCAGCACGACATGGATGTTTTGTCTATACCTCATGTGAACACACTGCAGTGTCAGCGTGTGTTTGAGAAATCTGCTGACGTCAACCTTTTTATTAAAGCGTCTTCTCCTTTTTTTTCTCACTTTTTTAATGTGCAAAATCAAAGGTGGTCTTAAAAACAGGATGATGGGGTACAGATCTCGCCTATGCCTCTCTCTCTCTCTCTATCTCTCTCTTTCTCGTGTCATCTCTCTCCCATTGTCTGACATCATCAGTTCAAGTCCCATCTGCTTTGGGCCACAACTGTCTAAAATGAATGAAGGACAGCTGACATGGTTTTGTCTCAACACTTTCTCCTCTTGCTCTTTCCTCCTCTGCCCTCTTTTCATCTCAGGCAGTTAGTGACACACTGGACCACACACACACACACACACACACACTGTCAAGTGTAATTTGGTGCACTGTGGTTTATTGGCTTGGTTGTGTTGTGCGGTGGGACAATCGGCGCTCGGTGTGGATGGAGGGAGCTGATGAATAGCGTTCCCCGAGCCGTACAAAGCGTCCTCCTCTCCACTTCATTGATGTCGGGCTGCCCAGTGAGTTTGTACTGTATTACTGTTGTGAGCTTACAAGCAGGCAGATGCACATGGACGCTCAGCTCTGAAAAGGGCTTTTATGCTTCTTCTGTTTGCGTCGGTCCCTCTCACACTGACTGCTTCTGTCATGGTCGACGTGCAACAGTTAGACTGTGTGTGGAGGCCACACAGGCTCGAATATTGCAGTCCTCTTGATGAATTCATAATCTATTATAATGTAATGCAAGATAACAGTGTAAATAAAGGTCAACGAGGCTGAGTCACAAGGGGATAAGTGGGCAGACAGAAACACAGCGTTATGTTCCATTGGGGACTTTGAGATACGGTGAGGCCATCTATTTATGGAGGTTATTATAACACAGATACGTTATGCCATTGCAAAACAAAACAAAAAAAGCAAGTCATCTCCATTTGCAAAGACCTGACCTACAACCCACTCACTCATCTGTTTGTATGTTCCTGTCACAGCTGACTCCCTCCAATCCATGCCTCTTTCTCAGAGGTGACAATCCCCCTCAGTTATTTATTCCAGCAGGATCATACAGATATGTCACGCAGCTCGTTTGCACACACAGACAGCAGGACAGACCCAGCTTTCAACTCACAGACGAGAGAAGGCCGTTAACTCTCCTGCAAAGACACGCGACATGAACGCCGCTAACGTAGCGCAGTTAGCTTTCAGATTTTTTTGCGCTCGAATACTGACTTTCCAAAGCCAGTTGCAGTCTATAACCACAGGATTACTCTTTTTATTTGTGTTGTTGCCACTTTAGTGTACTTTGGATTGTTATCTGTGACACAGAACATGGCTGGTCTGGCCGTGTGGTTCCGTTCCCACTACACGGGCCTTGTCAGGGACAGGAAAGGTCGGCTGACTGTGGAACCATGTCACCCAGCTAAGGAAGCGGGTAGGTGGTCCCAGAAAGGAATACTACACACAGTGTGACTTCAAAGTGGATGTTCATGCGGTTTTGGATGTTTACAAGCAGTAATATTAGTCTTAATTTGATGTTTTAGATGCTGGATCATGACTTTTTGGGCTTTGCCTTTGAGCTCCATGTCTTGTAAACCCACTTTTAGAGCTTATCAGAGCTTTCCTCACAATTTGGAAACCAATGGTAATCCCCCCCTTTGACTTTTCCTGTGAGAGACAACAAAGAAGCTTAATTTTCCTCTCGTAGTAAACAGTGAATGAGCTCTTTGTTTCCTTTCAAGTTTAAAAGATTGTGGCTCCCAGTCAACTTCTGTTTTATGAAAGTGGATATGCATGAGTATTTTAATCAACTTTAGCCAACTCACAAAAGGGATAAACACTAAGATAATGTGGCCTTAATTAAGTTATGCATGGTTGAAGATGTTGTTTGAGTGTCTTTGGAGTTTATTGACGTCAAGATGGCGTAAAGGTTCAAATCTAAAAGCTTTATACATGATTATAAATTAATAAACTTATTAGTAGTGTGTGTCGTAAGACTTCAAAACAAGATGATTGTACTTCAGAATTGACATTTCATTCAGGGTATGTCTCATAAAGATACTCGCCCTGCTCTTAAAAACACAAGTGTGAAGCAGAGGTGCTCACAAGTCATTTTTTGCAAGTCCAAGTCAAGTCTCAAGTCTCTTATGGTTGTAATGAATGTGCCATCCAGCGCACAGAACTCAGCATAGCTAGAGCTTAGTTGGTTTAGTTGGTTGGCCTTTGGTCAATTTCATCAGGCTATTGCAATGCGATATGAGAAAAGCACACTATATATAAACTCTCCTCCAAAGTACATAACTGTATTTTTGCAGGAAATATCGCTAACATTATTAGGCACGCAATACTAACCGTAACTTATTTATCAATAACATTACAACCCTTTTTCTATTACCCTGTGTCTCCAACTAATACCATTTTACAATCTACTGTAATGTAACACATTCCTCTCGCCTCTCAAACCCAGAGATGCTCACACAGCAATATATTGTGTTCCAAGTCAAGTCTGTGTGACCTGAGTCCAAATCCCAGGTCCTGTTATTTACATTAGTGGTCCTTAGGTGCCCGAGTGCAAAATCTATCTATCTATCAATTAGACAGAGAGGAGATTACAACAAATCATTATTAAAGCCCATTTCACCCACAAATCCACCAGCGACAGGCGCACAAGGGAGAAACTGTTTAATGCAAAGCAGCACTTGTTACTAAATCTTGCTTTGGGGAGGGGTTAGTGACACGGCAAAGAAAAGCCAGTTGGTGAAGGCAGAAAGGAGCTGGCAGTGCCTCTGGCTTTTGGCAGCTCAGTGGGTGGCAGGGCGTTGGCCAATGTAGGGCACGCCGTTGTTCAGTGGCCTCTTCGCCGGACTGTGCAACAATGGTGCGGTTGGAAACGCTCGAAGTGGTGGTGGGATAACCGCTGTAGACCTGTGGACTGCATGAGAGCGACGGTTCGATGCTAGCTCTGGTTCACCATGGCAGTGCTGGATAACCACAGCTGGCAGTACGCCCAGGCTGGGGAAACCCTGATCAGACTCTCAGGTAGAGTATTCTCAATCGTAAATATATTCTGTTGTTTTTATCCAGAATCCGGTTTATTTTAAAGTCATGTCTTTGTCTATTTATCTTGTGTTTGAAATAATTAGATGACATTTCTAGGAAGTAAAGGAGAAACAAAAGGCAACTACTTTCATGCACATTATTTTTCTTTTTATGCACTTTCCCGCCGTCCCTCATACATAAGGTGTCCTGTTTTCACTGTACTATATGGGTCATTGTGCTCAGCTTGGGCTGGGCTACAGTACACAGACAGACAACGGATTTAGTTGCAATAGGATAAAAATAGAAAACAAGTCATATGTTGAGGCTATGCTAAACACAACACCTCACTAGAACAGTTTCTAAGCCATCCAGGACTGCTGGCGTACGCCTTGAACATGGGACAGAAGGTAAAATATGAGACAAGAACAGTCCATAACACCCGACCCGGCTTTTACCTCCCCAAATACTTTAATCAGGTAGCTAGAAGATACTACAGCCATCACTCTCAATAAAAAAAAGTGTTGTTTTGTTCTCTCTCTTGCTCCATCACCAAGCCTTGGTGCCTGCAGGGGTAATGAATGCAGATGTCTGAGGAGTAGCTCTGAAGCGATTAGGAGAAATAGTGCTATTCATCATGAGGGACAGCACTGCAGAATGAGATCACAACAAGGCAAGCAAGCTGAGCGAGGATTTATAACGCCTCTGGCGTATAGTCTCATCTGGAATACGTGTCCCAGGACCTCGCACAAAATGTGAAGTCCTGGGTGCTCGTACTTACTCTTGAGGATAACTGTGCAATCAGATGATCAATCCTTTCACTTGGGACAGGTGGACCATTTGTCCTTGTACAGGACCTTTTCACTTTTATAGTAAGTCAGCCCCGCTAAAAGCTAAAGTACCAATGCCTTTATATCGCGTGAAGGGGAAAACTGGTCCAACACGAGAAGACTCTGTAGTTGTCCATTTATGTGTGCACCCCAGGAAGAATTGTTTAATACTGACAAATAATAAAGACAAATGCTTCCAGTCAAAGAGCTGTTGCTTTCTGACGCAGACAAGTTAGGCCTCACTTTTTCTTTATCTTTTAGAATGAAGCCATGTTACAGTGCGTAGACACAACCCTCTAATTAAAGGAGAGCATTAAGTACTGGCAAGTGCCACAGAGGGTTGCCAGTAGTGAGGCCTAGAGGGACACTAAGTATGTCAGAAGTCAATAGAGGAGGGTGCAGAGAGAGACCGACGTCACATGAGATGAGAAACAAGGGAAAAGAGAGAGAAGAGGAGATTTGTAAATGATATACGAAGGTGAGGCTGTTATTCAGACAGGGAGAGAAACAGCTGTAGCACTACAGTACGAACACATAGAATACTTACATTCTGTCAAGGTGTGTTACAACCTGAACAAGTGAAACAGACACACACACACACACACACGTCCTTGTGTGCTGTCTATATCTGCACATTATTATTGTTATGATTTGCCATATTAGAGGGAATGATGTTATTATTCCCATTCACGTGCGATTTTCTACCAATCAAAGCTGTTTTCTTAGGTATGTGGACTATGAAGTTTAGGTTATCTCGGCAGCAGAAGAATATTTCATTTAAAATGGTAATATTTCATTTAAAATGGTACTCATTTAGTCTTTCTCAAATATTGCTCCTCCTGCTATTTTAGTGTTGTGGTTGGCCATATTGCAATTTTTATATAAATGTTGATTCATTGTTTATCCATGCATTGCACCTTTGCTGCTCACACACTGTACTTAATAAGAGTCATATTTAGGGTATATCAGATTGATTGTGCTGAATAGTGTGGATATGATTTACACAACTGTATGACAAGTTGTTATTTTTAATAGCTCCTAATCTATAGTATATATTTAGGTGAAGAGTTGTTAGTTTCAGTCGGTCATCCCTAGGATTTTGTTCTCTTATGCTCAATAATTAATTATTTGTGTGGAAATATTGGCAGTAATGGGCTGAATCATTGAAGATAGATAAAACCATAACAGTAAAACTACTTGTTACTGTATGTTCTGAGTATGGGACTATTTGAAGACATCAGCTTATTCCATGGGAACTTCTCATGGGCATTTGGCACTATTTTGGGCCTTAGACATAGACTAAATTATATTGAAAAAACCTGACAAATTAATTACATTATGAGTTATTATGAATTGTTCTTAAGGTCTTAACTTGCATAACATCCATATATTGCTGTTTAGGTTACACAAATTGCAGGAATAAACGTACAATAACAGTTATTTAGTGGCGGGACGGCATTGTTTTATCTGAAGGCGCCACCCTGCACTTCCAGATTAAGCACACAAGCACAGTGCCAGAGCTCCACCGTGAGATCCGTTCTTGTTTCCTACCCTCGCCATTTGTTATGACTTATTCATGCCTTTTTTTGTTGCTTTGCTTAGGGGTTATATCCAGGTCGAGGGGTAGCGGTAGGAGCAAAGTGTTATTTTTACAGTAAGCCACACTGTAGCAACAATATGAGAAACCCGATGAAAGTTGAGCTCGCCACAGTCCCCAGGCCCCCTGCCAGCTCCGGCTGAAGGTCACAGCATGGGAGTGGAGTAGAGCGGCTGCTAGAAGTGGCTTTGCATCTGAGGGAGAGGAGACTGTGTGTGTGAGTAAAAGATAGGACGGTAAATACATGTAAAGGATGCACAGTTTAAGAGAGACTGAGAGATGGAGCGGGAGGCAGGACAAGAGGGAGATTGAAGTTGTTTACCGTATCACTGGGTTGCACCGTGGCAACACCCGCTTGCTGTTACTCTAGTCGGGGTTGTCACATCGGGGACGCGACAAGCATCCTGCTGGTGACAGCACATTATGTGGACTCCACCAAACACTCTGCTCACTGCAGCCTGGAGGGCAACGGCAGCTTGATGTACCTTCACTCCAAGGTGTAACGCAGATATAGTGAACAATATAGCATCTTCATGATGGGAGTAGATATTTTTCTCAGAGTAAAATATGTTATCATTACCGAGCTCAAAGCTGAATTGTTGGGTTTGAGTCTCTTGGGTGAACTAGCCGAATAATTCCAATCTTAGATCAACGTTAAACTGTGAATTCAGCAGTTTAGTATGTTTTTGCTGAGTGCTCTAGACTGATATTTGACTCAAACTCCCAGGTGACCCCAAACCCCGAAAAGCAGACATATTGTGTGTCTTACCACTAAAACGTATCAGATCAAAACCGAAGAGCTCACATTGCTGCAGACGCCAGCCGATGACCCGCAGCCATGCAGGTGGACATGCAGGGCTCGAGCTTTCCTGGAAGACAACACGACGTTTTCGACCTTTTCTCAGTGTAAGATATTCATTTTCTGTTCAGCTGAAGTGAATTCCCTCGAGGATCTCGAGTGGCATGCGCCCTACTTTCTGCTTGGGTTCTGTTACACCAACAAGCTGATAAAGTGACACATCCCTCTCTCCAAGGGAGCCCTATTCTTAGAGCCCTGCAAAGGGGTTTCAGTGAAACACAGGTCACAACAAATGCATGTACACCTGCACAGACTCACACATGGCATAGACATACGCACACAGCCACGTACAGTAAGGCTAACATGATGACTAAAGCTATCCACTTTCACACTTCCTCTGTTTCTGCACTGTTCCCAAAGCCCCCCCACTTTCTAAACCAGTCCAAGTCGGGCCGAGCTGAGCCAAACCAGGCCGAGCAGTGGGACAAATATTATACCTCCCAGTTCTCTCTTTTCACTCAGACTCGTAGTGAGGTTCACATACTGGGCTCTGACCCAGCACTGAAGTATGAAGGAGCCATCTGAAATCCATCACATTCATATGCGCTGTAAATCTTCTTATATAGCAGACAGTACATTCTTACAAAGGGCTTACATTTATACAGCTGTGATTAATAATAAGCATCCGTTTGTTGAATCTGTACTGTGACAGATTGGCTGAGTGGTCAAGATCTGGGTGCACATCATTGCTATAAAATGCATTTCATATAGAGACTACTGCTCTGAATCTTTGGATCCCAAACACAGTTATCCTCACTGGCAGATGAAGTCAGGTTGAATTGTGCTGTAGTATTTCTGCAGTATAATGTCACAGTCCTGTCTGTTCTGCTTTACTACACATACAGCCTAGCTTGTAATTGCTCTGGGTTTGAGGTTACGAGGTTGTGAGCCAGAGGATTGGCATCATGCGGCGTGCCAGGCTGTGCAGATGCACCATGTACAGTCTAGCCTGTGGTCTGAAGGATTGGAAGCAAAGGGATTGGCTCAATGCACTGAGGTCGTCTGCTCAGACGACAGCAATGTGCAGTTGTGTTCATTCCAGGGTCGTGAATTAGGGTTATGATGCTTGTAGGTGAATACATTGGTTGTGTTTATCCCTTGCACGTGTTATTTTGGTCGAGGGTTTGTAAACTTTTCCCCATTCTGACCTAAACGTAGTGCATTCATTCCCCATTATATCTCATAAAGGCCCTCTAGAAACAAGTCTGTAAACCAGAGTGGGTTCTTTAGGATGCCGGATGTTTTCTCCCCGTGGTGTGAAGGCTCGGACACAATCTGTTCTGTAGTGGTGTGTTGAAATCAGCACGTGAGTGTTTTCAGCCTGGACCTAATAGAGCAAAAGGAAATGGATTGGCTCACTTTCTCCAGTTGTCCAGTTGCACTGCCGCTGACACACAGCGATGTGAGTTTAAGGATGGATCTTGCTCTCTGTCTGTTCTCACTGAATTCTCACTGAGCAGCAGGAGTGAAACTATATTCACCGCTTTAGCTGCATGTGAAATATGTTCTCAGTAACATCAAGCTTTGCTGAAACATAGGCTGAGAAATGATTTTAAAAGGGATGGGTATTGGTTCATGATACCGTTAAGCTATCATGCCAAGGAGTATCAAACTTCATCACTGTACAGACAAAGTTTGCATTATTACAACATTGGGCAGACTGTAACTTTAATTTGCATGCAAGCATGTGATTGGAAAAATCCTGACCGTACATCTAAAGTCTAAATTATGAATGATGCTAATGCTGGCAGTTTTGCACAGGTGTTGTGGGAACATATGCCTCTGGTCCTTAAGTTTTGCCAGTTTCCCTTATCAAGACAATACATTACATGTATGTACTCGTCTTCCAGCATTCCATTGTTTTGGACATTGTTGTTGCATAGTTATCACATGGAAAAGATCTACAATAAGAGGGGGCAATCATTCACTAACTGCTCATACATGTAGTGGCAATGCAAATTACCAGTATAATAAATAGTTCCACTTGTAGATGCATAGCTCACAAGCGCGAGTGTTGTCCTTCTCCAGGGTTGTCGCATGTCACTGATTCTGTTTTCATGCACAAGAAGCGACCGTAGGGAGGAGAGTGTACTCTTTGGGGACCTCAGAATTGCGTCTCTGCTCTTTGCAGATGATGTGGTTCTATTGGCTCCATCAGAGTGTGACCTTCAGCATGCAATGGGACGGTTTGAACCCGAGTGTTAGGCGGCCGAGATGAGAGTTACTACCTCTGAGGCTGAGGCCATGGTTCTCTGCCGAACAATGGTAGGTTGGGAGTGAGTCACTGCCCCAAGCGAGCCAGTGTTCTTGGCATGTCCAATGGTAAGCGGACCCCGGGGTAGAACCAGACCACGCTGGGGAGGTTATATATCTCTTCTGGTTGGGGAATACCTGCGGGTCTCCCAGGAAGAGCAGGAAAATGTCTGTGGGGAGCGGGACATCTGGAATACCTCGCTAAGCCTTCTGCCCAGTGACCCGACCCCCCGGGTAAGCGGAAGATAACGGGTGCATGGAGCTCACAAACAAGAGCATCGTTGTACAATATATCATGCATTATGTGTTGTCACGCCAACCCAAGCGTGAACAGACTCCACCTGACACACTACTATTGTCCCTTTGATTAATGTATTCATAAGATGTCTCTATTACTAAATATGCAGAGAGGGAGCATCAGTGCACATGTGAATGCCCGCGTGTGTGTGTGTGTGTGTGTGTGTGTGTGTGTGTGTGTGTGTCATAATGACAGAATGTCATCCGGCACTCCTGCATTGGTGTCTAAATGATCCACGACCTGTCATGTGTGCAGTCATCACCTTGTCATTCCTGTTACTACGTAGATATGCCAGATGCTTCACAGTGAGCAATGAAAAACAAATATATAATTTCCTCGTTTTGAGTTCTAGATGTATAAAAAAATATATATATTAATACACAAAAGCTCACCGTAAAAAGCGTATTTCTTGGACGAACGCGGTGCATTTTGCCTGGTTCTGCAGGCCACTGAGTGCAGCCTGCCAGTGGAATGGATTGCTCTCATTATGAGTGCGTTATGAACAAGCAGTCTGTGATTGAAAAGCTTTATTTCATGCTCGGCAGACTTGCAAATGAGGGGTTGCGCGGGAGATTGTTGCGTGTGCTCGTGTGTTCCGGTGTGTTTGTGTGAGCGGCGATGATGGGATGTCATGAATCACAGTGTATAGGCTAATGCTGTATCTCTGGAGGATAGTGTGTGTGCTTTATTGCTGCATATGAACATGATGAAAATTAGGAAAGGCTCCGTGGTTGTTGTTGTTCTTTTTCAGGGTCGACATGATAAGTCATCATACCATGGGAACAACCGACAGTTCTCCATTATTGTAATAATCGTACAGTACTTTATGTGAAATGAACCAAACTGATCTACAAAGTCCCGTTTTCCAGCGTTAAAATGTGCAACTTGCTGCATAAAAGCCAGAGTACGTGTTTGTCCGGCCTTCCTGCCAGACTCGGCCCAAGGTGGTGTGAACTGCGGTAACTGGTGCTGCAGCATTGTAATAGAGGGCAGTGTTGGCCCTGTGCCAGTGCCGTATCTTACATAAACCACCACAGTGAGGAATGTGTCTGGGCACGCTTCACAGGGAAACACACGTGCATGTGCCAACACACAAAGTGCAGGAGGAGTATTGTTTCTGTTCCGCTCGGGCTCTGTAGTGCTGATGCTCAACACACACACACACACACACACACACACACACACACACACAGTGAAGCACTCTTCAAAAGCTGATGTCTCTGTTTTTAACATCATTTCCAGCTATTGCCTTGCGCAGGCCTCTTCCCTTGTTCTCTGTGTGTGAGAGACAGGGGGTTTGGATGAGAAACAGGTGCGGCAGGTTATGAAGAAACAGCCAGCGACAGAGGAGATCATAAAACCCATGAGTGTGGCTCCCTTGTGAGGCCCCTCCCTCCCTCCCTCTCCCTCTCTCTCTCTCTCCTCTCTCTCTCCTCTCACCAACCGTGGAATGAGAACGAGACCATTATTGCCGCCTCAGTCCCATCTCCTCTCAGCTAGTGAGACATTATTGAGTCAGGTGGTGTCCGGTCCGGCCACTTCCCCACGTGAGTGCATGTGCAGTCATCCTGACCGCTCCTCCTAACTCTCTCCGACCGTGGATGAAATTGATATTACAGCAGCCATTTAAAACCTGTAGGAGTTATTTAGTCGTCTCTGCAGTCTCCTCTGTCTCGCTGTACTCTGCAGTTTGGTCTGTCTGTCCCAATATTCTTCTCTTCGCTGTCAGGCTTGAATCATTAGCTGCCTGTGCTTCAGTGTTTCTGACGTTTCACTTTGTGCCTCTCCAATGCAGTCTTTGATCTATCTATCTATCTATCTATCTATCTATTCATCCATCCATCTTTTCCGACCTGGAAGTAGCAGTTAACGGTTTAATCAGATTGTGTCTTTACTGTAGTTGAAAATGCATTTAGAGTCATGACTGACTTTAATGTGAGGGCATTGGGTTTGTGTGTGTCTGAGCATGATGAAGCTCTCAGTCTGGCCACCATCTAATTGGCTCATTTCCATTTGTAGTCGTGTGATTAATAAATGTTTATATCATAACTGTCAAAGCAGCACGGTGTTTATGTAAAGTTGTTGCTCTTTCCTCTCTCGTATTTGTCTTCCTTTTTTACTCCTAAACTCTGTTTACCAAAACAGAGCTCAAACACATTTCTTATATCTTCATGTCTCATTCCCCTGACGGCATTCTTTATGATTATGATTTGCCGTTAGCACACCACTTCAAATGAGGAGGTGTGTGCGTGTGTGTGTGTGTGTGTGTGTGTGTGTGTAAATGTGAGGGAGATGACTCAGAGCCAGAATGAGTGATATCTGATGACATCACCAGCTTACTGCATCTGCAGAGAGGCACTGCCCCCCACACACACACACACACGCACACACACACACACACACACACACACACACACACACACACACACACACACACACACACACACACACACACACACACACACACACACACCTCCTCACTCACATGCATTCATATTCTGTGGTCAAAGCTGTCCATATCATGGTCGATGTGAGGTTTTCTTTCGAGTAAATGCCGCATTATAGCTTTCAGCTTCGGATTATTGTGCATTTCAGTGTTGCTGCATTTTCATATTTAAATTATCCAGAATAGTATTTCTGTGTGTGTGTTTTTATGATTCTTGCAAGACCAATGGTTTAAACAAGTATTTGAGTCGCGTTTTCAAGAAATACAGCTGATGTTATTGTCCAAGGTATACGTCCATGCTTATAGTATAATATTAATACCTTTTAAGCTATTTGTCAAAGAAAGTTTCCTGGTTGAGTTGTCTTTCCTCATTGGCTGTAGACAGTGACTTGAGTGGGAGACTTGATGGAAGTCATCCGAATTAAACCCATCAGTGTGCCCGGTCAGTTAAACCTCAAAGCATTATCACACTAACCATGAAGAAATATTGTCTCCTTGACTGAACGCATGATGGAGATTCATTTGTCTTTGTGTTTGAATTCCAGTTGCAAGCCGCCTGCCTCTTCTTACGTCTCCATCTTTCTCTGTGTTTCAGGGTTTCATCGCAATGAGGACATGAAGGCCATCGATGTGCTTCCTATCCTCAAGGAGAAGGTTGCCTTCCTCTCAGGTCAGATCTGTACTGTGTTTGTTGTGTTAGCGCGCGGATGCAAATCTATTCATCTGAAGAGACGAATGCGTAAAGCGAGGTGAAGTCACCCAGCAAGTGACAAGTTCAATATTAATGTAGCGTACCCCTCTGAAAAATAGTCCTGCACTTGACTGGTGATTTAAAATGTATTGATGAATTCCAATACCAACGTAAGAGCAACAAAGGCACAAAGAACTATAATTACGTTAGCTTACTCCTCGTTAGCATTAATAGCATACATACATAGAGCCAACACTTATGCTAATTACCTTAAAACATACACAGTTATTACATTTATTACAACTTGAACTAACCTTGTGCCTCTTCGGGGGAGTGATAATGCAATTTCTTTCTCTAATTTGTATTAATTTTGACACTAAACTGCGCACAATGCGACTTTTTAACTCTGCGAGCCGCCTTCAAAATAAAAGCATATCATCTTAAAACAGGAAACCAGATACATTTAGCTTCAGGCAGGCCACAAAAACAACAAAATTGATTGACAAACAGTTTCTAAAGCCAGAACTCACTGGGTTACTTACACTTAAGCTGTTCATGTTAGTGCTTACGAGAGTTGCAAAGGCAAAGAGTTCATGTAATTCCTGACTTTTGGTGTTTCCTGATGCACATGCATATCACAGGACTGATGTGTGGAAAGCAGGAAATCCCTGGACAAGTTACTAGTCCATTCCATTAGTGACACAGGAACAAAGAGTTTACCACCGAGAACTTGTTTTTCTTGACCTTTGCTCTGCTTCAGCCTTGCTGCAGTATAGAAGCAACATCCACATGGGTAGTAACGGCTATTTAATTGCTTTATTTCTCCAAAGGTGGCAAAGACAGACGTGGCGGTCCCGTTCTCACCTTTCCTGCACGGAGCAACCATGACAGAATACGACCCGAAGACCTGCGCCGGCTGATAGCCTACCTGGCTACCATCCCCAGGTGGGAACACTTCACTTACAAACACACCAATGCACAGGGTTTCTGTGGAGGATTCAAACTTTATCCAAGCACACACACACACACACACACACACACACACATGTGCACATGCACTAACTTTTGAGACCCTTTTCTTGATCTGGGGTTAATTTGAAACAGACTCCTCCTCTTGGCCTTTTGTGCAGTCACACTCACACTCATCTCATTGCTTTCTTTGTGTCAGACTTGCCACCTTGCTTTCATTTAAAAACGCTGAAGCATAACCTGAGGCTACAAAGAGCCGGCGCTGGTTTTATTTTGGACTCTGTGAATATTCAACCCCCTTTCCTCTTTCCCCCCATCGTGTCATATCCTCTTGACTTTCTAGAAAAAAGCTTTATGTAGGTTCCCACTAATTCCTTTTTTACCAACTCTCCTCCCTCTCTCCCTCTGCCATTCAGGTCTGACGTCTGATTAAAGCTTCTTTTCCTTGCGAGGTTGTACTCCATTGCGCTCTGAAGTTCTGTTGCACGCTAACGTTCAGGTCTAGAAACGCCTTTCCTTCACATTTACCACTTGGCTGCAGGCTGTTGTGTTTGGAGTCGGTTATGATTAGCTTAGAGGAGAGCTTGCACTCTCCTGTTCTGCTTCTTCTGATCCTCCTGCGCTGCTGTGCTTCTAGTGTCGAGTGCTTTCAGTCTTTTTCACAGAGTTTGGAGATTTGTCGAGGCGAGAGGTGGTCCGGATCAATTGGGTCCAGGTGTCTTAAGGGCTTCAGGGCTTTCTGGGCTGTACAAAGGCAAAAAAACATATTTTCCAGTCAGCAGTATTCAGAATGATGCAAATATCTGTATGTTGTAGATTGTTTGCAATGCTGTATCAAAGTCCAAGAACAAACTATTCATCAGATATGACCCCTGCAAAGAAGTCTTATATTTAAATTTTCAGAAGGGCAAAAAAACTCAAAAAAATAAATCCCAGAAATGTTCAATCATGTAACTTTCTTCTTTATCCTTGTGCTTTTATCTTCTACTTTCATGCCACATTAGTTGGTGTTCAGTTTAGAGTGCCGACTGGATAAAACTGTTAAAAAGTGACAAATTCAATCTGTTTTCCTTCCTCTGTCCCATACTAATAGAATGCATTAAAACCATATCTTAAAGTACAATGTGGCGTTGCTCTGAATCAGGACATCCTGGTTTCAGGCTCACGTCGGCGTTCAGAGGAAAGTTAGGGGGAGAAAACACACGTCTGTTCTCATTTATCAGTTTGAGGCGCAGAAGGAGCCGAGTGTCACGAACTCAGGAGGAGGTCAGCTTGATTTCTCTTTCTCCTGTCTAAATATTTCTTTCGTCTTTCCCCTTCTGTTACATCTGCTTCTCTCTCTCTCTCCCTCTCTCTCTCCCTCCCTCTCTGTTTTTCTCTACCCATTTGGCCGCCTATCTGTTTTCAGACGTGAGGTCAGAGAGAGTTAGAGCAGGACCTGGGTTTGTTTCTGTCTCCTAGCTCGACACATTCAGATTAAAGCCTTTAACACCGAGAAACAACCTTTTATGGACTTATTCAGCAGCACGACTCCTGGTAAGCAGCAGTGGAAATTTCAACGCTTGAATGTTTTAACAATTTTTTTTTTGTTCCTCCCCAGATGCTCTGCAGATTTGCATGAGATCTTTTTCACTTTAAAAATAAATAAATCGTTTTGCCACTTTTAAAATTCCCATATGTTTTGTGGCTTTAAATCGCCTCCGATTCTGGAATGTTGTGCGTCAATAGGTCGACATTGCTTCCGTCAGCTCATTCAGGTTCGTTCAGTCTCAAATCAAACACATCTGGTTTTGCTACCGTCACTTGTTTATACTCTCCCCCGAAGCTACCCTAATGGTTTAAGCCTCATAAAATAATTCAAAAGTTGCACATCTTCACACGCGTTAATTCTCTTCTCATCCTGGGATCTGACCTGTTTATTCCTGTCTCCTTTGCAGTGAGGAGGTGGCCAGACATGGCTTCACAGTCATCGTGGACATGCGTGGTTCTAAGTGGGACAGCATCAAGCCCCTGCTGAAGATCCTCCAGGAGTCTTTTCCGTCTTGTATCCACGTCGCCCTCATCATCAAGCCAGACAACTTCTGGCAGAAGCAGAGGACCAACTTCGGCAGCTCCAAGTTTGAATTTGAGGTTGGTGACACTCAACATACTTCTACTACTTATAATGCACAAAACTAAAGCCTTTAACATAAATCCTGCTTTTGTTGTTGTGGATGTTAGAGTCTCCTGGTTCATGATTATACTACTGTTTTAGATATTAGTAGAGCTCAGGACATCAGACTATTGTTCTATGTGTTATGAAGATGAGTATTGTGTCGTGAGTTTAGACATCGGTCTTAATTTATCAGCTCTAATGGAGCTGCCGCTCGGTGACAGTGGCACTGTTCTGTCCTCTGTGGGCATGTGCTGGTATATTTAGTCCTGACCCAGTTACTATGGGAACAGGATATATAGGACATGGCAAAGCATTACATCCCAACAGTAGGACGTTGGGTTTGGACCAGCCGCTTGTTGTCGTTGTTTTTTTTTACGATCAAGCATGTACTGAATGTGAGTAGACGATGATGATGATGATAACCAGGAGGTCACTGGTTTGAGTCTCTGGCTGCAAACTTCTAGACGGGGGAGGGAGGGCCTGATCAAGATGTGGTCCCCGTCTTCCTCAAGTACTGTTGAGTTTTCACAACTGCTGCTCGTTATCCAGCAGGACCAGATGATGTTTTCACTGCACGGCCCCCTGCTGCCAGCGTGTGGAGGTTCACCCCTCAAACAACAACTACTACTCGCAGTTTAAAAAAAGCGATAATGGCATCTATACTGGCTCCAACCCCCAAATCTGACCATTTATTTAGCATTTTATTGTGTTTCCTTCCCTCTAGTGAACCTCTGCAGTGTTTGCTTTTACTTCCCTGAGGGTTTATATTCGTGTATTTCCATCTTACTAACGATAACACGAAAGCAGCTTAAAATGACTGGAATGCTGTTTTTTTGGTCACTCCACCAATCTAAACAGTAGACATGAGGAGCCACTGACGCTTCACATTCTTTTCAAAACCTCGGTTTAACAGCTGGAAATGTGTTGACAAGTTAGCGTTTGAATAATTTGGAGCGTTACGAAGACGATGACTGTGATGGTGATTACATTGTTTCTCTCTTTGTCTCCTTCTTGTTCTCCCTTTTTCTTCTTCACTTCTTCTTCGCCTGTATTCGACCATCTTTAATTGTTTTTGTCCTGTCTCTTTATTGTCACATCTGACTCCATTTGTCCCACTTACACCCGCCCACTCCAGACAGTGATGGTCTCCTTAGATGGTTTATCCAAGATTGTGGACTCGTCCCAGCTGACAGCTGACTTCGAGGGCAGCTTAGAGTACAACCATGATGAATGGATTGAGGTTTGGATACTTACTCTTTTTGTTCTGTATCTTGTGTTTAATTAAGAAAAACAGCTGTGCTCTTCACAGCAGAACTTTACCTGCAAGGCTTGTCTTTTACTCAGACTCAATTAGTTGAAATTGAGTATTTCCATATTAGAAAAGGCTGTTCCTTTTTGACTTTCATCCCAGGTGCGGCTGTCGTTTGAGACCTTTGCCAGCGACTCGGCGCGGGCCCTCGCTCGCCTCGAGGAGCTCCAGGAAACCTTGTCCCAGCGTGACCTCCCGCGGGACCTGGAAGGGTCTCGCCGGCTCATGGAAGAGCACTCATCGCTGAAGAAAAGGGCCACGAAGGCATCGGTGGAGGAGCTGGACGCGCAGGGACGACGGCTGCTACAGAGGCTGCAGTCTCAAACCGCGGGAGGTGGAAGTAGCAGTGAAAGCGGATACGGTAACCGCAGCAGCGGAGCGAGTGGAGATTCCAACGACCATCATCACGGCTTCCAAGTGCAGGCGGACGCGCACAACCTAGTAGCTAAAGTGACGGGTTTGCTGGATAAGTTGCATGGGACGCGCCAGAATCTGCAGCAGCTGTGGCACATGAGGAAACTGAAGCTGGACCAGTGCTTCCAGCTGCGTCTGTTCGAACAGGACGCAGAGAAGGTCAGAGTGATATTTGTATTCTATTCTCCTTGTTATACATTGAAACCGTGTCGTTTGATTGGCTCCTCACTGCCTCGTACAAATGAAGACACAATGGGCTCACTTTGAGATTAGATATTTGAAGATGGGATGCTGCATCCTTCATGTGAGTAATATAAAAAGAAAGACTAGGACTGCACACCAATTTGACTTGTTTAATACTGCCACACGGACGTTTTGGCCAAGATGCCGTTCCTCAGCGTTTATTCTGGCAATTTCTCAATGACTGCACCCAGGAGGGGTTCATTATAGGTGGTTGCAACCAGAACTCACTGCCTCCTCATTTTATTCCTACTTCCTGCGTGAATGTTGATATGTGCAAATGCACAAATCCTTTCTTGAGTATTTTGCGTGCATAGAAAGGGAGAGGAAATGAAGGTGTTGGAGTGTGTGCGGGTCAGTGTTTCAGAGTGTGTGCGGTTGCCATGTCTGCTGCTGAGTAATGTAACCGTTTTAAACTGTGCAGAGCTGGAGGCCGATGCAGAGGCCTGCTCTGCATCGGAGCTGTAATTAAACACACCTTTTCCGTACGCCGAGCATGTAGAGAGAGGAACATAGAAAGAACACACCGCCACGTAAATGAAGGGTGTGCAGAAGTGCACACACACACACTCAGAGAGAGTGTGTTCTTTTGTTCCTACTTATTACAGAGAAGCTTGAAGATTACTTCCTTCTAGAAGTCAGTGCAGTGATGAAAGGTTTTGGTTAATTACAAACAGCAAACAACAGGCGGTCTCTTATTCTCAGTGCAGTTGCTCTGAGTAAACATGAGCTGGAAAGACCCTTTTAATTTGTAGTGCCTTTTGTAACACTATCTGCATTTTCTCTCCCTCGTTTTGTGTGCAGATGTTCGACTGGATCATGCACAACAAGGGGCTTTTCCTCACAAGTTACACGGAGATCGGAGGGAACCACCAGCATGCTGTGGAGCTGCAGACCCAGCACAACCACTTTGCCATGAACTGCATGGTAAGAACACACAGGCGATGCAGTCACAAGCTATCATCATTACTGTCATTCGGAGTAATGAACAACCCTTTGCAACCACACACGCATGCATGCGCCTCTTTTTTTACCCGAGCCGTCCATCCTCTTCCTTGGGCCACGACTCGTTGTGGACTGATACTTTCTGTTTTCCACTCCGGCTCAACTCTGCCCCCTCTGAACAAAAACACAAAAACATACGTCATCAATACCGGACCCTGACCGGATTTGTCTTCTGTCCACCGCAAACAATACACTGCCCTAATTCCGTTATATTGCCACATTTTATTTCATTCATCAGTGACAGTGAGATATAATCCCTGTCTTGCAATACCTACTCGTGCAGTCCATTCCCTCTATTGTGACCAAAATGCCCCCCCAAAAAAACATCACCATCATACAGTAAAGTATGTTTTGTTAATGTCCTTTATTTTTTCTCCAAAAAGCACCACAAAAAAGAGACATCCCAAAATCTTACAGTAAATATGTTTATTCACCGATGTCAACACTGGCTTGAGATGAATAAATAACCGCAGAGAGAACAGTAGCAGAAAAGACAGATGGAACTGCATTATAAACACACGTATTGTCACAATACACTGGACACACACACACACACACACACACACACACACACACAGTCGGGTACACTCAGAGTGACCACCGCGCCCTCCACCCATTATTCCACAGGAAGCAGCGTTTCCCCTTCCTGTTGCCTGCGTGTCTGAATGGAAATACATAGTGTCAGGGTGTGTGTGTGTGTGTGTGTGTGTGTGTGTGTGTTTATTATATATATATATATAATAAATTATTTTAGCTTCACAAATGCTCAAAAGCCAATCAGGAGACAGAATTCTTCCTGCTCTCTCCCGATTGGTTGGTTTGTTTTCTCTGATCAAAGATAAGACAATTCAGTGTGAAGCTTCACTACCTAACTTTTTTTTTTTTTCCTCCATCCTGCGCTCTCATTGGCTTGTTCTGGCATCATTTAGTTTTAGTACCAAAGTGTGCATGCAGACACACACACACACACATACATATACATACAGACAGTATGTATATGTATGTATGTATGTGTGTATGACAGGTGTTGGCGTTACATGTTTTAAAAGATCAACATTATTTATGCAATATTGCATTGGTGATTATTGCTGTCAGCATGGTAATTCACTGATATACACTGCTTACAAAAACAACCACGAACACTGTAATTTCCGTGTTAAGAAGCAAAAGATCACAAACAGAAATGTGACATGATTTTAGCAGAACAAAAGAGGAAACCCTGGAACGCGGGGATCTGGTTACAGCCTGGGTCTCTATCGCTCTTTAGATGAATTTATCTCTGGATCAAAGGTGTGGCCCTCCTTTTCCTCCTCTCTCTCTTTCAGTTTCACTTGCCCCATATCCTCTCATCAGGTTTGCGTTAGGAAAACCTTCTCCCTATCTTTGCCCTCCCCCTCTCCTGCATCAGTGTTGGATTAAGGCTTTACCACCCTGCGGGTTTGAGGAGGCCAGCTTCTGTTGTCTAATCTGACTCATAATGTCCTACAGATGGCTCGAGGCCTCAGGCCTTATTGGTTGTGACTCGTGTGTGTGTGTGTGTGTGTGTGTGTGTGTGTGTGTGTGTGTGTGTGTGTGTGTGTTCTCTTTGAGGTCTTTTTCTCCATGTTTCCACTGTTCCCCGTTGAATAATTCCACATAAGACTTATAGCAGTTTAGAGATAATTTCCCTGTTATATTGTATTTGTGTCTTTGTAGTATTTCTAGTAGTTCTACTGTGCAGAACTGTTCCTTTTTGCCTCCTGCTTCGTGCTCGAGAGCAGTGTGACTCCCTTGATTTCTCATGTGAGCCGTACTGAGCTCACCGGTGTCTCTCTTATGCTCGACTTAATCTCCTGCTTTTATGTCCCACTGCCAAGATTTTCTGGATTTTGGTCAGTGCGGGAATGGCTTTGCATGCAAAAAACTCCTTCAAGTAAAAGTAAAGCTCTTCTAAGCCATTTCTAAATCCTAAATTTCAGAAGAAGAGACCATCAGGAAGCATCTCAGAGCCATGTAGGGTTCAACAAAACAATGCACCAATCAAGTGTCCTCAATTTTGATGAGAAGTCATAATTTGTCTGTAGCTGGTGTTGGGTTCATCTTCCCTCCCCGTTGTGATTGAAACAAACAAACTAAGAGCCATAATAGGCTCCAGGAGCAGTAATTGAATAGAATAATAACAGGCTGTTAACACAGTTGTTAATTAGCGTTTGCTGATCCGTGCCTATCTACACGAAACAGCTTGGAGCCCATATATTAAAAAAAAGACTGAATGATAAGAGGCAAATGAGTTTCTTTTCATTATTCACACGGGGTATGCCTCCCAAGTGAATGACTTTTTAATGCCCACAAGTATGTGTGTGTGTGTGTGTGTGTGTGTGTGGCGGAGTGGTAGTTTATGGCGAGGGTGCATGTATTGACTTTTATTCTCCCTGATATTACTCACTGTGTATACGTTAATGTGATCGCGGCTACAATATTTCACAAACACACTCTGATTGCTTCGTAGGAACACAGCCGGTCGAGCTGGTTCCACCTTCACGCATCATGGCAGCCAAAATTAAACCACAACAATACCTGACAGCCTGTGAATTTACCTTTTGCAGAATGCCCAAATACTAACATTACACAGAAAACATTGTTGATATGAGGCCTACTGCCATGGCCCTGCTGATGGAACCGGCCTGGAACTGGCCTGGAACCAGGCCTGCCAGCTGCCATGTCCCTGCTGATGCCCCTTCTCTTCACCTCCTTCTGCTTAATGGATCGTGGACCATGCCTACTACTCATTATATGAATCATTTCTGTCATATTCATGTAATGTGCTGTAACTCCGCTACGTTATTCATTCTGGCCACATGACATCTATTGCTTCTGTCCATCTGGGGAGAGGGATCCTCCTCTGTTGCTCTCCCTCAGGTTTCTTCCCCTTTTTTCCCTGTGAAAGGGTTTTTACTATCTTTATTGGGGGAGTTTTTCCTGATCCGATGTGAGGTCCCGGGACAGGGATGTCATGTGTAAAGCCCTCCGAGGCAAACTTGTATTTGTGATGTTGGGCTATATAAAATAAACTGAATTGAATTGAGTGGGGCCTCAGGTCAGATCTTTAGATTCAAACCATTGGATGTTCAGTCATTTTTTCCAGTTTATTTCATTAAAAGCCATTCATTTTAGTATGCATTTTAATCGTTGCCGTCTTCCTTCTCTTGCCTCGAACACAGAATGTGTACGTGAACATCAATCGGATCATGTCGGTAGGGAACCGGCTCCTGGAGTCGGGCCACTACGCCTCGCAGCAGATCCAGCAGATCTCAGGACAGCTGGAGCAGGAGTGGAAGGCCTTCGCCGCGGCGCTGGACGAGCGCAGCACGCTGCTGGAGATGTCTGCCAGCTTCCACCAGAAGGCTGACCAGGTACGGACAGACACGCTGATGCACAAAGCAAACATCAAGCACGGCTCTGATGATGTCACCAGACAAAGCTGAGGAAACACTGACATGCTGTGCGTGACAATGCGTGTGTATTCCCGTTTAATTACACTACAAAAAAGGAATTTCAAGAAAGTAAAAAAAGCCTTGTATCAAGAAAATAAGTCATATTTGCCCAAAAAAATGATTTTTGGCTTATTTTAAGAAATCTTGTCAAGCAAAAAAATCTGCCAATGGGGTAAGTTTTGTTTGCTTTGATATAGGATGATTTGATTGAATATAAGAATGTTTTGCTTCTTTCTAGAAGGGCTGTTTTTGCAGTGTATGTACACAAAAGCACATGGACATGTCCACATATGCTCAGCCTGCACACACATTCTGGGCTGAAATCAAGTTTTTAGGTGGAATGGAGCGTAGATCTACTCTTTTCTGAATAGTTTAGTGTCCAAACCGTATGATAGTTTTATCTTTTATCTAAAGAAAGTAGATTTAAAGTGAACGAGTGGTAGGAAACGCATGTGTTGGCTCCACTAGAATGTGCAAGCACTAAGCTGCTTTCTCCCTATTAGACGTGAAAGAGCATTTCAAAGATCAATACTGCTCTCCAGCGTTCTGCTTACGGCTGCAGTAACAATGCATTAGTTAGCTGTTGGCACTTATTAATTGCTGAGTGGCCTCTTTGCGGTACAGTTTTTGATGTTCAACATTTCCTTGTAAGTTATTGATATTTAGTTTTCAACAGGGGACAGAGCGGCGTTACAACATTAGTTATTGTATGTTTTGATTACCGTAACTTGTAATCAATTTATCCAACAGTTATTGATTAAGACTGTCTGCCATTGGACAGTCTGAACAGTCTGAAGAGTCCCAAAGCAGTTATTATACAAGTATGTTCAGTTAGCTCACGGCTCATGCTCAGACATTCTTCTTTCCTCGTGGAGTTGGAACATACTACATGCTACATTTTGCATCTTACTTAGTATGATTAGTGTGTTAGTATGTCATTTCAAACAAATCCATACACTTTTCACATTCTCCCCTTCCTAAAACAGAATAATACGAGCTCACTGCTCTTTTCTTTCTTGAACTTTCCCTTCCGCTCTTGCTTTATTCTTTTCCGAATTCCTGTTTCCAACCACAACAGTGTGGATGCCAAACCTTTATGTCGAGTTAGTTTTAGCTGGCAGACAATCAAGAGTCATCTCTTTGTGCATACTGAACAGAAAACAGTGCTAACAGCATATATGATAGAATGTTTAACCCTTTATGTTGCTGTGTGCCTGTATATATCCAGCATAAGAAAATCTGTGTCATACAATGTGTGTATCATGTGTGTGTGTGTGTGTACTCCCCAGTATATGAGTAAAGTGGAGCCTTGGTGTAAGGCATGTGGTGAAGGAGAGCTGCCCTCTGAACTCCAGGATCTGGAAGACACGATCCACCATCACCAGGGATTATATGAGCACATCACCACTGCATACTCTGAGGTCAGGACACACACACACACACACACACACACACACACACACACACACACACACACACACACACATACCACAAATATATATGCAAATATTAATGTCACCTCCGCAGAACACAAAAGAAGACGGGTAATTATTCAAATGATGTATTCAAAATATACACTTCATTAGAATACAATATATGTAGTAAAAATACATTTGTTTTGAGTTATATTTATTTACAATGGAAACACATGGTGTATGCATTGTGTCTAGGTAAAACCAAAAATATTGTAAATATTGTTAAAGGTATATATATATATATATATATATATATATATATATATATAACAAAAATATGTAGGAAAAAAAAGATTCTATTCCTTTAAAATGTCTTTTTCCAAGTCAAAATAAATGTAAAAAGTTCCATTATTAATATCCCTATATCATGGGAAAATATAAATCAGATGAATGTGTTCTTTTTTGTCAAGCTGAGATTTATCAGATCACTTCATTATTCTCAAGTGAAATACTTGAAGTCCAATACGTCAAAAACTACCTGTCTCTTTTCCCAGGTAAGCCAGGATGGGAAGTCTCTTTTGGACAAACTGCAGCGACCTTTGACCCCAGGGAGTGCCGATTCATTAATGGCATCGGCGAACTACTCCAAGGCCGTGCACCACGTCCTGGACATCATCCACGAGGTGCTGCACCACCAGAGGCAGCTGGAAAACATCTGGCAGCATCGCAAAGTCCGCCTGCACCAACGGCTGCAGCTGTGCGTCTTCCAGCAGGACGTACAGCAGGTAAGAGACGAGTCCCGCCGCACGGACACCTGCAGCTCTGCGGCCTCTGCAGACGCACACGGCTTCATTGGCCACGTGTGTGTACTACACACATGCATGGAATTTGACGTTGTACCTATGTACATATTATATACAAGAGAAATAGAAAAAAATGACATTAAAGACAACAGAGTCTGTACACTATAAAATATATTGAATAATATATATGAACTTATTGAGCTTTTCACCAGGCTTGGTTTCCTGGAGTTGGCTCAAGACATTTTGGTAGCACTTTATAATAAGTATTAAGCACACACTATTTAGCATTAGTAAAGCATGAATAGCTTCTTTTACTCGCAACAGTACACATGTATTCTGCATCGATAGTTCATCAATATGTTAAAATGGGAAATCGCTCAAACATCAGACATTACTATTTTGAATGGTTGTAAAGATCCAAGAAGCGTTTGTTGTTTTCGTTTCACACTGATCAGCAGAAGGTGTGATATTAAGATACAGGCTAATATAATCAGCTGCAGCTTCTTCAAAGCCTTTTTTCTTCACTTCCTCCTGGGTTTTCAGAGTGAGAGTCTCTCTCTCTCTCTCTCTCTCTCTCTCTCTCTCTCTGGGTGACAGAGCTCTTAGATCCAAACTTCTGAGTTGGTGTATAGTGTCATCTCTGCGTTTCTACCCTTCGGGCATGATCTCTCTCTCTCTCTCTCTCTCTCTCTCTCTCTCTCTCTCTCTCTCTCTCTCTCTGTCTCTCTCTCTGTCTCCCTCCTCTTCCATCCACTCTTTCATCACCCTTTTCTCCTGGTAGCGGTTTCCATGGTGATGCAATTTACTGTCACATAAAGTGTCGAGGGCATTGTGTGCGCGTGTTCATACGAGTGTTTGTCCCATCAAAAATATTCTCACAGAGACCTTGAACGCATCACGAAAACGCCCTTTAATTACCCCACATAGAAACAGATCCACTATGGCCATCTGTTTAATAGATAATAAGGTAATTATGTCCACAGATTTATAGCTAATCTCATCCTCAGTGTAAATGTTGACACTTTGCTCTGCTCTGGATTTGCTATTAGGCAAAAACCTAATTGTCCACAGTTGTGTAATTTAAACATGACAGACTGCATATGGGAGAAAAAGAGTAAAGAAAGGGGTGAGGGAGAGAGTGATGACATCTACAGACTACGTAATATTAATAATCTGAATCACGCCAGTCAATTGCACCCCCTACTGCTCGGAAATTAATACTGCATCCTCAATGTACCATAGTTGTTAAACTGTGTGCATTAAATGTGTGTGTGTGTGTGTGTGTTTCAAGGTGCTGGACTGGATAGAAAACCACGGCGAGGCCTTCCTCAGTAAACACACTGGTGTCGGGAAGTCTTTACACAGAGCCAGGGCTCTGCAGAAGAGACACGAAGACTTTGAGGAGGTCGCACAGGTGAGTTCTCCTCTCGGCATCACATGCACAAGCATGCATGTCTGAAAGTTGCAAAACGTAATATCAAATGTTCAATGAAGTCGTCATTAATAATGTGATCTAGATTTGAAGCTGCTGGTCCGAGACCAATGCAAAACTGACGAGGTTTCAGCGCCCATTTTAAAGGTGCTCCACGTTGACGTTTCAGAACACCTACACCAATGCCGACAAACTGCTGGAGGCAGCAGAGCAGCTGGCCCAGACCGGAGAGTGCGACCCAGAGGAGATCTACCAGGCGGCCCACCAGCTCGAGGACCGCATCCAGGACTTTGTGCGGCGCGTCGAGCAGCGTAAAGTCCTGCTGGACATGTCGGTTGCTTTTCACACACACGTCAAAGAGGTGTGTGTGTGTGTTTGCTCTCCTGTGCTCTGCTCTCCTCAACCCACATTGATTCGACTCATCTGTTTTGCCCAGAGCTAAAGTTTACGCTACTAATAATGCATGAGCCACTAGCTGAGGAGGTAGAGGGCTTTTCATGTATTGATCACACTGGCGGGAAGAAGCTCGTCATATCTTGGTCCACCATGAACAGCTGACTCATTAGTCATGAGTCATACTTTTATTGACTTGGTCTAACAATGAGTTGCGGTTGCAGGCAGTTATTACTGTGAGAAAAAGACATGATTAAAAAGCCAGCAGAGGGTTCAAACCTTCACCGGGACTTGACCGTCATTCTGATAATAAAAGGACATTTTTAATTATTTAATTTGCATCAAGATGATTATGATAGTAGTGATAATGATTCTAACAATTGGCCACTACCATCTATGTTAGGACTTTTACACGGGCGTTAAGTGAGTCACAGTCATGTCCACTTGACTGAATTCATTTATTATATTTCTGGAGTGTTATATATAGCTGAAATGCCATCTAAGTTTACTTTTTTGCATTTATCATTATATTTTTGCCAGAATATCAGAATTCTCAGAATATGAGATTGTGTGTGTTTGTGTGTACGGTTCTCTGTGCAAACATTGGTGCGTTCCCTTCCTTCTGTTGTGCAACCTGCCTTACTCACTATTCAATTTCAGTGAGGAATATTTTAAAAAATATTAAGAAAAGGCAGGGAATCAGTACTTGCTTTGCAGCCGGTATGCTAATTACTGCCCCGCCCCCTTAATTCCTTTCACAGTGTTGAAAGTCAGACATTGCACATCTTTGACTGTCAAAATTGACCCACACTGACACGTCGCTGTTGCTCTGCATTTGTTAACACTACACCCTGTTTACACAAAGTCATGGAGACATCAGAGCCGTGGTGTTATTAATGAAGCTCGTCTTCAATGTCCATATGGACGAATCTCCTTCCTCCCATCTGTCAGCTCACGCTGGTGCAAGCCGCTGTGCGTGTGTGAGAGCCCTAGTGTGTGTGTGTGTGTGTGTGTACCTGCTTGTCGTCCTGTGTGTGTTGTGTGCACACGTGAATGCTTCCACCAGCTCTTCTAGCGGTTCGATAGAAGCCTTTGGGTGCAGGCCGGCATGTTGAGAGGCCACAAACGGTTCACTGTGGAGACGGAGCGTGAACTACGTGCACTGATGCTCATGACGTGCACAGATGAAGTCACTGCAAAAAGGCACAATCTCTTATTAATTTCTAATATTGTAAATAAATCTACATTAGTGACTAGTTTGCAGAGTGTATACCATGCTGCAGATGAAAGCCCATATTGCCTCTTCCTCCAAACACTGACAATGCAAGTCTCGTCTAAATCTAACATAAACTGCCCCCAGAAAACAGCCCTGTGTGTATGTGGTTGACAAACAGTGTCTATACCTTTATGCATGTCAGGTATGAAGTGATGATGGTTACAATACCAAACGTAGGCTTGTTTCTGAGTAGGCAGTGTGGGTGCCAGGGTCTCTCTCCTGCAGCCTGGGTGGTGTGCCAGGGCTTTGCTACGCTGAGCCAATTCAGCCAGATGGCTAATCTGTTACAAAGGTGACCATTCACAAAACACCAGCTTTGAGCAGAGCTGGTTTGGATTTTATTTCTGTCTCCGATGTTCTCTCAGTCCATTGTGTAGCCTGTCTATCGATTCCTCCATCTGTGTTTAACTCACCCGCCTCCTTCAGCATGTGTACTCTGTTCACAACAGGACTGTCTTTTTTCTTTCTTCCGCTTCTCCTGGAGGCGTGCGCTGCATGATGCCGTGTTTTAACTGGCTTGCCTTTTCCTGTCACTCACCGCTAGCTGTGGACGTGGTTGGAGGAGCTCCAGAAGGAGCTGCTGGATGATGTGTACGCCGAGTCGGTGGAAGCGGTGCAGGACCTGATCAAGCGCTTCGGCCAGCAGCAGCAGACCACCCTGCAGGCGACTGTCAATGTCATCAAGGAGGGAGAGGACCTCATACAACAGCTCAGGTGACCATTATGAACGCACGCTACACTCGGATGTGTGTGAATATACTGTAAGCCGACACGCATGCATTACATTACAGGGCTCTTATGCTCATGGAAAACCTGGAAAAGTCATGGATTTTTTTAAAATGGTTATTTCCAGGCCTGGAAAAGTCCTTGAATAAAATAAAATCCCCAAAGTTTTTGGAAAAATGATGTTCATGACGTTCATTTACGCTGAGTTTGAAATAATGAATATGCTTTTAAAAGAAAGAATATAAGCAGGCATACATACAGGCATCTATATACATGTGTATTCTTTTAATCAAACTATTGTCTCATTCATTTGAGTCACTTAAGGTTTACTGTATGCTTTGTATTCTCATTGTTAGTTTAAATACTACATTTACTCACTTCTTCATGTTTACACCCAGATTTCACTAAATGTTTGGTCATGAAAATTGATTTTAAAGTCATGGAAAAGTCATGGAAATTGAGTTTAAAGTCATGGAAATCCATCGATCAAAATGTGTATGAACCCTGACATTAAAACTTTAGTTTTATCCAGGAAGGTTTAGAGTGACAACATTACAACGACATTCCTGTATCACTGAAAACAACTTATTTCATATCAAAATGAAGGAATGCAAAGCCATGTGGCATAATTTGTCATTGTGTCTGTGATCATTAGACTATCATGTGGTGTTGAGGTGATGGGGGGGAAAGTGCTCAAGCTAAGGAGAAAGATAGAAGGGATTTTCCCAAACAGACGAAGTAAACCGAGCAAAACGAGAGGGGATATTTTTCAATAAGAACTAAATTCAGTTTTCTTTGAGTCCTTTCGCGATGTATTGGCAAAAACTTAGAGCCCCCAACTCTGACCACAAATGCACTGCACCTTTTTAAATCCTCTGCATTTCACCTCTCTCCACAGAGACTCGGCCATCTCGAGCAACAAGACTCCCCACAACAGCTCCATGGCCCACATCGAGAGCGTGCTCCAGCAGCTGGATGAGGCCCAGGGCCAGATGGAGGAGCTGTTCCAAGAGAGGAAGATCAAACTGGAGCTCTTCCTCCAGCTCCGCATCTTCGAGAGGGATGCCATTGACGTGAGTTAGGCGGGAGATGGAAGTTTGGTGCATGGGGATTATTTATTTGTGCTCCATCCTGCAAAGTTCAGGAAAAAGTGAGATTGAAGAGATGAAGTAGAGCGGTATGAGACGGGGTTTGAGGGTTGCAGAGGGGACCGTGGATGAAATGCATTGCCTTGCATGTATGACATGTGAAGGGGGAGTAATTGGGAAAAGAGCTTCACTAATGAAAAACATCAGAGGTGTGCTGGAATTTATGAACTTACATTCAGGAAGAAGGTGGTGGTGGAGGAGTAGAAATGTGGGAGTAAAGCAGAGCAGAAAGGTGTTTATGGAAAGAGGTGAAATTGAAATTGAGTTGAGAAAAAGGGAACGACGGATATAAATGTAACACATAACCCCTTTTTGTTTAGTTTCATTGGCCTTGTAGTTATTCTCTGAAACGCATAAAGATTAGTCACATATGACAAGCGACGCTCTGGAAAAGCAGAATGACTGTGACTGTGAGCTGATAGAGCGTTGCACAGTAAAAGAGAGGTTCATTCCTGGAGGGAGGAATCCTGCTGGTTGAATTCACAGCGATACTCTCACATGTGCTCCAATTAAAAAAGAAAAAGTATTTAGTTCCACTTGACGCGTCTCATCCACTGGCTCATTCCAATTTAGTCCCCCCCCTTCCCATCCAGCAATTGGCTGCATTGTATCCGCTAATTCCTTAATGTCCCATTGTGAGAGTGAATGCTCAACTGCTCCTTGAAGACATATTTGTTATGTTACTCGTGATGTTAGCAAGGCTGTCAAATCCGATTGGTACATTTTAATCACTTTGATGATCCCCGACTTTTCCCCTAGCGGCAAAAAAAATTGATTTGTCCAATACTTTGATACTCAGATGTGTTCTGCTTTCTAAAATCCATCAACTGCACATTTGGCGTGGTGTGAAAATATATGGCGTTTTATTTCGTGGCTTCTCGTGAATGTATTCTCCTCCACTGTGAGCGGATGCAAGTTCTGGGCTTTGGTTTCAAGTATTTCTGTCTGCATTGTAAAGTCCAAAAGACCAGATAAGTCTCGCATTAGCTCTGTGTGTCAAGTCAGGGAATGGTGGTGCATCTGCTAATCTCCCATGTTGAACACTAAAGTACGCCCACACACACACACACACACACACACACACACACACACACACACACACACACACACACACACAGACACACAGACACACAGACAGAGGATTAATATGACAAAGTGCTCGAGCATGAAGATGGGTGGAGGAAGCATTTGGCTCCCTCCACTCCCTACACACACACACACACACACACACACACACACACACACACACCACTCCCTCTTGGCTTGAATGGGGAGGTTAAGGTGAGACATACACGTGTCTCACAATGCTGTCTTCTCTGACGATAAGCTGTGTGTCAGTGCACACCCCAGAGGGGGAACCAGCATGGCCAGTAGAGGACTTGTCTCCATTATTTAGTTTCCAGTGTTGGCCGCTGAGGGAGATGGTGTTTTTGCACACAGAGGGCATTTT
This sequence comes from Taurulus bubalis, assembly GCF_910589615.1. NCBI lineage: Eukaryota > Metazoa > Chordata > Actinopteri > Perciformes > Cottidae > Taurulus > Taurulus bubalis. The sequence goes on from NC_136600.1 coordinate 24,307,668, forward strand.
ACTCAACTGCAGGAGGAGAGGGAAGCAGAGTGCAAACGACTGCTTGGTAAGTTCATATTCTGTTGCCAGACTTGTACAATTATAATAGTAGTTAGAGAATTTTTTTTTTTTTGCTAAAATAATTAATAAAATGTGCTTCTCCAGAAAGTTATGTTTCCATACAGAGGAAGTTTTAGTACCTTTTGCTAAGTGAAGCACTATCGTAACATGCTCTTATTTAGATACATCAATTAAATACATAAATTCATATAAAAATACTTAAAAGCCAAATTACCTCTTGTTCTTTTTGGCATTTGAGGTTTCATTAAAAACAGTGGGGCTTTCTCTGTTCTCACAATAACGACTGGATCTAAACGAATACTTGTTCATGGTGAAGCTGCATCTTGGAGACTGCTGGTGTTTGAAGGTAAACCTGAAAAAAAAAACAGATGTCATTGTCCACATCATGAGAATTACAGGAAAGCACAGTTTATCTTTCTCAAAGAACGACTCAAAGAAACCAAGTGGAGGAAGAAGTTATAGAAATCGAAGACTTTCTGAGATTCTGATTTGCTGAAATAATGTACATTATATTGCTTATTGTAGTTTTTGCAAATCTTTCACTGTAAAACTGAATTTTCAGTTTGCATATAATCTGTCCGAACGTGTGGAAGCAGTTGGCATCTATTCCCTGTTTTCCCCTCAATGTTGCATATGTCAAATAGCATAATCATACACTGAGCCTGCAGCAAACTAATGCATTGCTAATGGTATTGCTAATATGCAGCACCAACCTTTGTTGTATATCCTATATGTTGCTGCACTATGAGCCAAACCTCAGTATCAGCAGGATTGAGGTCTAGTCTGGAAGTACTGTACCTGAGAGATTCATAATTTAAAATAGCTCAGCCTGAGAGAATCATGTTCTCAACCAGATATTCTGTTTCATGTGCAGAATCTTCTTACTTGACCATCTCGTTTCTATTTGATCTTCATCAAAGTTACAGACATGCAAACATCAACATTTTTCTCTTCTGTCCCACATTCGATCTCACTGGACTTTCCTCTTTTCCACGTCCATTCACTTCATCGTTGGAGATGTTTTAACACCAGATAGCAGCGGGGGACTTGATGAGGACAGCTGCCAAAGCATCTCCTTTTCATTTTCATGCACAGATCAAATTTAACCACAGTTATGAGCGACTGCGTGACATATTCCCATTATGTACATGTAGCTCTCACAGACATCCAGTGGTCAGGGCATGGTTACTGACACGTTTGTTACCTTAGTTTATACGGTTGCAGAACAGCTGAATGTAGGACAGACTCGAGGTTCAAAACATGTCGAGAAAGTAGCCGAGAATGTTGAAATCTGATCCGTTTTGTCTTTCGTGAATCATGTTATGACCAAAGTACTGTGAATGTCCATCTTTAAGGTCTGATTCCAACCTACACCGGGTCCCAAATCAAAGTTTATTCGACCCCTTAGAAACCAGAAAATATAATTACCTATTAATGATTAATGACTGTACAATAAGCTCACATTATAGCAATTCAATAACATTTTTTTATTGCTCAAAATCTCTCCCAAAAAAACCTTTAATGGAGAGAAAAAGGGACGAAACCTTCGGGAGAGCAACTGAGGAAGAACAATAGATGTCATGTGACCAGAATGAACAACGTAACAGAGTTACAACACATTCAATGCATGTGATATAAATAATGCATATAATGAGAGTAGTAGGCATGATGGAAAAGTTACGACTACCAAAAATAATAGCAGCAATATAGTCTTGACAGTCTGACCTTTGACTAGAAATGAACTCAAATCTACTGAATGTAACCTCTCCTGCTGTTCTCGAGGTTGCTTTCGTTAACACTTCCTCCAGATGTCAGACAGTAAAAACCTTCCAGGAGCGGGCGTTCCCAACCGCACCGTGACAGCTATTATTGCGTCAATCAGAAAATTAGGAAAAACTGTAATAAAATACACTTGCACAAAAGGGGACATTGTTCTCAAACCCTGTTTAGTAACGGTCTTTCTTAAATAGAGACCTGATGCTCTCTTCAGGTACAGTCCGCTGGTCATTTAAAGAGATGGATGAATTCTCAAAGTGTAGACTAGACCGCCGCCAGAGTTTGTGAATAAATAAAACATTGACAGACATTGGATGGTGCCAGGATCAAGGTGCCCCCGGCGTCATGATTCAGTCTGCGTGGGCAGTCAGAGACAAGCACTGACATCTCAGTACATCTGCTTTACCAGCCATGCAACATCAGTGTAATATGTTATGTTTTTTTATAGTTCAGGGTGTTGGTCACGGTGATTAAACTGTCTGACTGGGGTTGCAAGAATGAGCTTAATCATACAAACAATGTGCATTATGGAATGGCTTTATAGTCCTTTTGAATCATGTTTGTAATACATCGTGTTGTCTTAGTGTAATATTGGGTTCAAGAGCAGTTCGCGAACTCTGTCACACATTATTTCATACAATATTTATCTCATATTTAATCTTTCGACTGTTAAATGAAGCCAAAAGGGCATGCTAAATTATTTTAAACTAGAAATGGGTTTTCATAATTGGGTTGATTGTCCCCCAGTCATTTTCGTGAGTGAGTAGAATGCCATTCTTCTTCTTTTTTTTATCTGAGTTGACCCTTCTTCCTATCTCCCTCTCTCCGTCCCTTTCCCCCTCTCAGATCATCTCAGACCTGGAGTCATGGAACGAGGAACTGTCCCAGCAGACGAGTGAGTTTGACACAGAGGACCTGACGCTGGCGGAGCAGCGGCTGCAGCATCACGCAGACAAGGCGCTCACCATGAACAACCTCACCTTCGACGTCATCCACCAGGGACAAGAGCTGCTGCAGTACGTCACGGAGGTCCAGGCGTCCGGTGAGTGAGGGAACAGGAACAGTAAGCACAGAGTACAAATCCGCCGCTCCCGCTAAGCTACACTCAGGACAATAATATTTACTAGCCCTGCAGCTAGCGTCACCACTGGCACACAATGCAGGATGAAAATGGGAGTACAGATGAGGATGCTAAATTTGGCAGAAAAGATTTGTGCTGAATTGGCGTTGTTTCGTCAGCTTTCAGTACATCAGCATTCCACAGTCTCCGGGGCTTTATGTTATTAAAAAGTACGCTGTTTATGCCATCTATGTAAAAAAAAAAAGTGGATAAATGAAATATATATTGTATACCTCTCCCTCTAAATACCTCTATTCAATACCCATTCAGTAACAGTACAGGCATTATGAAAGATAGATTGTTATCTGCAATATAATACAAATATGGACTGTGTGCAGGTGTGGAGCTGTTGTGCGACAGAGATGTGGACATGGCCACGCGGGTCCAGGACCTGCTGGAGTTTCTCCACGAGAAGCAGCAGGAGCTGGACTTGGCAGCGGAGCAGCACAGGAGACATCTGGAGCAGTGTGTCCAATTAAGGCATCTGCAGGCTGAAGTCAAACAGGTACGTACTGGAGAGAAAAAGACAAGAGGGTTTAACAAGGATAAACAACGACACCGCCTTAAAGCAGCGAGAGGGAAGTGTGCTGTAGGTCGGATCTTTTGCAGCCAAGAAAACAAGGCTTCATGCTTACGGAGGAATAACCGCAGGAACTCACAAGATGTGTTTTCCAAGTACTTGGAACACGCTTTATTGACGATAAACAACTGTTGCATCGGGCGTTGAGCGATTGGAAGTGGACATAGAGGGCGTGCACGTGCTCACAGATGATCGCTCACATGTGCTGTGCTTCAGAAGCCAACGCACCTCGGGCTATCTGCGGTGCCGAGGTCAAACCGACTTGTTGAAAGCCGGTCTGACAATGCACTGCTACAGCGTGCCATGACGTCACCGCAGAGTGTGTTGAAGTGCTAAGAGGCTGCACTATGTTCTGTCGGTACATGACCATGGGTAGATGACTCATCCTGTGTCAACAATCTCTTACCCCCCCCCCCCCTTCCTTCTCCCTCTCTCTTATTCGCTGTATTTCTGTTATATCTGTGTGTATCATTCTGGCTTTGGGGAGTAGTCAGAGCGATACAGTTCGGTTGGATGCTCGGTCAAGTTTTAAAGAGAGAGGGAAATTAATTGAAATTTCAGGACAAAAGATGACAAATGGGCAACTAGCTTTCTTATTTTTTTTGCTCCAGTAGCTGAATGTAATCAAGACAATTATGAGTTTTCAATGTAGCCTTTTGATGCTTTATTATTGTCACACCTACGCCTGTTATCACAGTGGTGCAGCCGGATGACAAAAGGCTTTATGTTCCAACTTAAACTGGAATAAACGAACGAACAAAAGTGGAGGGGGCAGACATGAAATTGAGACAAAAATAACAAAAATGATACGCAGAAAACATTTCAGAAGATTCACTGCCATTGTATTTAGTGAAAGATCTGACAGCAAGATGATAGAGTGATGTTATACGATGCCGGTGTTATTTTTACTCACCTACCCACAGAGGGGCGGTACTATATACGCACCCTATGCATGTCTGTGCAGCGCATGTGATTTATAAACCAGGATTGTCTTGTCTGGTTTTTAAGCTGGTGAATACATTTAAACGACTTCGAGCACACATCATAACTAATGTACATCTTAGTTGTTGTCTCAGATCACAGTGTAAAACACAACTAAACTGCTTCTGCCTTACAAAGCCTGGCTGTTATACCTCCTCCACCAAATCCTGTGAAATTACTGCCACCCTGTCAGACTAAAGTTAGACACAACCATAATCTGGTAATTGTAGCCTATAATATATATTGTAGCCTATGATATATTTATACATATCAAAGCCTTTCAATTCTGGCAAGTTTAAGAATAGAGATTATGGATAGAGCGATCATAAAAGCACTATTACAGTGCTGTGAAGCGGCATCAGTTGTAGTGGTTTGATGAACTATTAGTTCAACCTGGTATGAATCATATATGGACTCATCATGTCTAAAGTTGCAGCTGTTTGTCCATGCATTATGTCACGTGAGATGTATATACCACTCCTCTAACATGTTGAGTAGCTAACATACCTCATTGCACACGCAATGGAAATGTAGGCTCCATCATCACTTTTATAGCCGAGCTTCAGTGGCAGTTCACCATCACCCACACAGCAGGTGTGCTTGAGTCAGAGAGAGAGAGAGAGAGAGAGTCAGAGAGAGAGAGAGAGAGAGAGAGATGTGTTTAAATGCCCTTTGGCCAACAACACTATGAGCAAACAGGATTCTGTGTGCATCTAGGAGATTGGGTGCACGGCAAGGTGTGTGCAAACTAAAGAGATAGGAGAGAAAGGACGAAGCAAAATATGTAATCCATACTGTCGGTATAGGGAAATGTGTGCAAGGTAACAATTTGAAGAGAGAAACAGGAAGTGAAGGAGTGTGGATGCTAGGGAATGAGGAGGTTACTGGGTTTGAGAAGCAATGAAATATATATACATATATATATATATATATATATATATATATATATATATATATGTATATGTGTATATGTGTATATGTGTGTGTGTGTGTGAGAAGAGACAGATAAAAGTTGGCGCACATGGAGGAAGAATATTGTAGAGCTGATTTTTTTTTTTATTATTTTTAAAAAGCATAGAGGACCGAGAAGATTGAGAAATTCACTTTTTGAGTTTGATTGGAGATGTTTTCAAAGCATAAGGAGTACAATTGATTCTGTTCAAGAGAACGACTAATAAGATCATGAAATAACGTCTTTGTGTGTCTGTGTGTTCCTCAGGTCCTGGGTTGGATCCGTAATGGGGAGTCGATGCTGAACGCTGGTCTGATCACTGCCAGTTCGTTACAGGAAGCCGAACAGCTGCAGAAGGAACACGAACAATTCCAAAATGCAATAGAGGTAAAATACAAAATTCAATGTATTTAAAATGTCCCTCTTCTTGCTCTCTTTTCTTTTTACCTGCTCTGGTCTTCACCTCCCTTTTACCTCACCGTTAATCTACTTTACTCCGTTGCCCTTCATCCTTTAACATTTTGCCTTTTCCTGAAGCTCATCTCCGCTTCACCGCCTCCCCCGCTCACCACAAGTCACACATGAAATAGAATTATAAACGACTAATATCTAGACTTCTCTCTGCTTACCTTTCTCTCTTTACTACTGATTATGCAGGGTGTATTTCCTTTGAACCCCCTTCATGCCTGGCTAATTTAATGCAGGCCTGTACCTGACCTACTTCTACAGAGCTCTCTCTCTCTCACACTCACACACAAAGATGCATGCTCGGAAGAAAGCTACGTTTATATGAGACTTGAATTTTAACACGCATGTCGTAACTGTAGTCCCCGAAGCCTGCAAAGGGTCCTGCATGATGAGAAAAGAACAAGAGATATGTGAACGTCCTCCACGACATCACTCTGCAGGAGCTGCAGACGTTACCAAAGGTCGCAGGAAGCCACTCATGCTTCCTTAATCACTTTCTGTTGTCCTTTCCTCTCGTGCTCTGAATCCATCAAGGTGCAAAAGCCTTATTATCAGGCTAACCGCTATGACACAAAAATCACCAGATACGGTCCTTTGACCGCCTCCCTATCTCATTTCCTCTCCAGGATGCTCACTTCAGGACAATCTGTATGACACAGCTGTAATCAGACGCGATCCTCCGTTGCTCCCCAAACTCATCACCACACTGCCCTGCAGGCTCCAACAGGGAGATGCGGCTGTACTTTCAAAGCAATCGTTGGCATATCCATATAACTTTTGAATTTCATTATTTTTTTTTTTTGGTTTTGTTTTTATCTCGCCCTTATCCCCCATGAAGAAAACCCATCAGAGTGCGCTGCAGGTACAGCAGAAGGCTGAGGCTTTACTCCAGGCAAACCACTACGACATGGATATGATCAGAGACTGTGCTGAGAAGGTATACCGCTCTCTTACAATCGCATACATCTGTAGAAGGAAACCAGAACAAGGCAAGTGCTGAGCTGGTTTGTTTCGTTTGACCTCCAGGTGGCAGACCACTGGCAGCAGCTGATGCTGAAGATGGAGGACCGACTCAAGCTGGTTAATGCTTCCGTGGCCTTCTACAAGACCTCTGAGCAGGTACTTGTGAGCTTGAGCCAAAACCTCGAAAGGGGATCATGTGAATTGCACTCCTACCTTTACACTCCTACTTTTACACCTTTAAAGTGTTTGATGAAAGAGTATGATGAAAATGCTCCCATGGATGTGCAGTTTCACTGGTTGCATTAAAGCAGTGGTTCTCAAACTGTGGGGCGCGACCCTCTAGTGGGGTGTGGAGGTATTACAGGTGGGGAAATTATTCTCTGCATTTTGCCCAAATATTAGTTATTTTTCGCACAGATAGAACTTTATTTGCATTGTTCTAACAAAGTGATTTCTTTATTGTATTATTTGAAAAAGCACGGATGGAGGAGTCACAAAAAGTTGGACGGAAGTTTTGTTACAATTTTGTTGGGTCGGTGGGGCCCGAACATTTGTCTTCCTCCAAAGTGTTGCGTGACAGAAACAGTTTGAGAGCCACTGCATTAAAGTCTGCAGCAGGAGAAGGCTCGTGTCTTTTTGTACAACGGTTGCATGGACTGTGTCGTCTGTGTTCCAGGTCTGCAGTGTGTTGGAGAGCCTGGAGCAGGAGTACAAGAGGGAAGAGGACTGGTGTGGCGGGGCGGATAAACTGGGGCCGAACAGCGAGTCAGACCACGTCACCCCCATGATCAGCAAACATCTGGAACAGAAAGAGGCCTTCCTCAAGGTGATGAAGAAGAATTCATTTGACTTTTTTTATTGAAGAAAAGACACATTTAATCACTTATTTGTGTGATTTCAAATTGAATTAGTCGGAAAGGTTATCATAATTGACCCTCTGTTGTCATCCTGCACACTTCCAGGCCTGTACGTTAGCCAGGCGTAATGCTGACGTCTTCTTGAAGTACCTGCACAGGAACAGTGTCAACATGCCCGGCATGTTGTCCCATGTCAAAGCTCCAGAGACTCAGGTTAAGAGTAAGTTCATTTACCTTTTTCGATCCAAAGATTCTAAACTGATTCGCAGAATTTGAAATTCAGGTGTTCAGTATTTTTCCTGTATGATGCCGATGGTGCTCGTGTTGTGTCATCAGATATCTTGAATGAGTTGCTGCAGAGAGAGAACAGAGTGCTTCACTTCTGGACCATGAGGAAGCGCAGGCTGGACCAGTGCCAGCAATACGTGGTGTTTGAACGCAGCGCCAAGCAGGTGTGTGTGTGTGTGTGTGTCCTTATGATGACGTGTGTGCTATGACTGTTTTTATGTGTGCATTTGCAAAAAAAAAAATCCAATATGCAGATAAGGCTGAGCAGATTGGTAGATTGTGTCATCAGATGTATTACAGAAGAGAGTACGTATAAATAAGCCTCCTCCCTGTGAGATGATTGGCAGCTGTTTGTGTTGGAACCAAGTCAGTGAGCGTACAGCTGCAACTTCCATCTGGATTCGTCTGTTTTCTAAGTAATGATACATTTCAGATGCACTTGACAGGTTGTAAGCTGTCAAGACAGTCCTGAAGACAGCTATCATTATATGGCCCCAGTAAATATAAACACAAGGTTTATTACAGAGCATTGACAAACACTCATTTTGGCCCCTCAGGCAGGACTGAAGAGTTCAACCACTGGTATTTGTTTTATTGTGACAGGTTTGTTCTCTCTTTTTTTGAAGAATAAAGATCTGAGCTAGGATGACAGGTCAAGAATACTTCATATTTCTCAGGCAAACAAGTTGTAGATCATTTTAACATCAAACTATGAGATGGACAGAGTTTAACACAGACACTTTGCTCCATCTTGTGGTGTTTGCAGAGCATAGCGCAGGCACGCGGCAATGCACTTAGCCAATAAAATCAGATGACATCATAGATATTTTCTAGGACATTGCTATTCTAGGGCGATCCAGGTTTTTATCCCCATGGCCCAAATACTTTCTGGTCCCACAGTTTGACTTGACCTGGTGGTCGGTGCCTGCAGGCCAAGCTATGAAGCGCAGGATAAAGAATAGAAATCATGTCGGACCTTTTTGAAAACGGAATTCTAGAAATGTATGAATAAGTTACATTGTAATAGGCGGTAACATCTAAATCCTGGCTAGAATTACGGTTGTGTCATTTTCTAATCCTGAAATACCATGAATGTGATCAGGTAAACTGTACATATCAAACCCTGATTAGTTCAGAAGAAGGAGACCCTTTGACTTTACATTAACCGCCATGAGAGTTTCAAGCTCACCTTGTACCGGGTCTTCAGCTACGGATTATTAGCAGAGCAATCCCTGCCGTGTAAATGTGCTCACTCCTGATTGGCTGTGTCCTCAGGCCCTGGAGTGGATCCATGACACTGGGGAGTTTTACCTGTCCACACACACATCCACTGGCTCCAGCATTCACCACACACAGGAGCTGCTTAAAGAGCACGAAGACTTCCAGATCACAGCGAAGGTGAGCGTGCGTTTGTGTTTATTTGAGTGTGTTAATAGAAAGGTGTGAAGGATAGAAACTCGTGTGTGTGTGTGTGTGTGTGTGTGTGTGTGTGTGTGTGTGTGTGTGTGTGTGTGTGGGGGGGGGGGGGGGGGGGCCTTTCCCGTGTTGTGTGTCTGTTTTCACAGTCCTGCGCTCTTCTGTGAGGCCCATTCCCAGGGCGATGTATTGTCCCGATCCCTCAGTGCCGTGTTACTGTTATTGTGTTGGAGAACACGCTATTGTGTCCATGAAACAACACACTGATTCCCAACTCTCTCTCTCTCTCTCCCTCTCCCTCTCCCTCTCTTATCTACCTTTCCTCCACCGGCGCTGGCTCTCTGCGGCCACCTCTCTTTTCTCTCTGTCCCCTCCCTAAATGTCTCTCTATTGATAGCAAACCAAAGAGCGGGTAAAGCTGTTGATCCAGCTGGCGGATGGGTTTTGTGACAAGGGCCACGCCCATGCCCTGGAGATAAAGAAATGGGTGTCCTCAGTGGACAAGCGCTACAGGGACTTCTCTCTCCGCATGGACAAATACCGAACCTGCCTGGAATCAGCCCTTGGCATTTCTTCTGACTCCAACAAGGCTGTGAGTACACACCACTGATGAAAATCCACGAATAATACAGATGTCTATTCCTCTTGACTATGTGTATGGTTCATCCTACAACCTTGTTTTGGCCGCTGGATAATGAAAGAACATGAAGCGATAAATCCGTTGATGGAGTCCATGTCTGGCACAGGTTATAGTAATAAGGATATCATCTTGGCCTGCAGCCTTTTTAGTATGAGATTAAAACAAAATAATGTTTGATCTGATTCATTTAATCATACATACAACCCCTAGCTTTACTTTTATTGTCGTTTTAAGAGTAGGGTCAGATACAGATAGATATTGGAGACTGTCAAATGTCACCGTCTGTCATTCATGTCCCTTTTTTAACTCCATCTCCCAGCAGTGCATTTTAATGAACTGGTGCTAAGAGAAAGCAAATATGTCGCACATCGTTGTGTTGAGTAGTGAATGACCTCCATGCTTGTGTGTTGTGTGCGACATAAAAGCCACTGTCTCTCCCTTTCAGAGCAAAGAGCTCCAACTGGACATCATCCCAGCCAGTGCCCCGGGGTCAGAGGTCAAGTTGAGGGATGCCGCCCATGAGCTCAATGAGGAGAAGAGGAAGTCAGCGAGAAGGAAAGAGTAAGTGCAGTTCAGCATCACAGGTTTCCTACGCAGGCGTGGATGAATAATTCAGTAATTCCTTGCAAACATATGAAAACATGTATTTTTTTTTTGTCCAATTTACATGTCAAAGCTGCAGCCAGGATTTGGGTTTACTGATAATGTGGAATCAAATGCTATGCAAAAGTTATACATAGAACATGAGCACGTTATAGCAAACACGGAAATATAACACGGAAATTGCATTTAATGGAGTGTGACAACAAATGGAAATGGAGTTTACGGTCCATGTGAGAGGAGGAGGAGCAGCAATGTGCCTTTTATGAGCAGTCGTCACAAAATGTGGTCCTGATGCTGCATAGAATATGTTTGGTTTTTAAATGGTTTTTGGAGAAACAGCCTGTACATTGCAGTACAACAAGTTAACAAGCTACACATGAGCCATACGGGAGTTATAATGCATCCACATTATTTTATTTTTGTATAAGTCTTCCCCACAGGTTGTTTTTATTTCTATTTGGTCAACTACAGTTCAGCACCTGAACGCCTCCCAATGTGTCCTCTCAGGTTTATAATGGCTGAGCTGATTCAAACAGAGAAAACCTACGTCAGAGACCTGCGGGAGTGTACGGATGTAAGTATTAGTAATACATGTACTTTGGTTTTTTAAATGTTGTTGTCGTTATGCACGTTGCTTATATTGCATTTGCACATCCTTAAAAAAAATGGGTTACATTTAACTTTTCCAATTAGTTACACTTTTTCTTTTTTCTTTTAATTAATGCGTCTTACTTTTTTTAATACATTTTTAATTAACTGTTTAATTAGCTGCAGTTGTATTAACAGTTTTTTAGTCAACTGTAACTATTATTGGATTTTAACTCACATATCTCAATAATTCTCACTGGTTGGTCTTATTTTATTGAAATGTGCATTCCTACTTCTTTATGTTTTTAATTCCCATGTATCAGTTATCTGTCTGTTTTAAATTGTCTTTTCTCATGTCACACTATAAATCAATATGCTGCAATATGTTTGTGGCTGTAACTTATGCGGTTGCTCGTGTGTGTGTGTGTGTGTGTGTGTGTGTGTGTGTGTGTGTGTGTGTGTGTGTGTGTGTGTGCAGACGTACCTGTGGGAGATGACGAGTGGCGTGGAGGAGATTCCTCCTGGTATTGTCAATAAGGAGCACATTATCTTTGGGAACATGCAGGACCTCTACGAGTTTCATCACAAGTCAGTAAAGCTGTGATCTGATCTATTCTGTTCTCCTAACCACCGACGTCTGTTAATTTGGTTTAAATCTTTTTTCAAAAGTAGTCAATATACAGAATTGGTTCCGCCTTTAAATATGTCTGTCTCTGTCCAGTATCTTCCTGAAGGAGTTGGAGAAGTATGAGCAGCTTCCGGAGGATGTCGGCCATTGTTTCGTGACTTGGGTGAGAGGATCTACAAGTTTCATGTACCATCACAGTGTTAATTTGACTAGGTCCATATGAGGTTTATTTAGCAAAACATGTGCAGTACACTAGCATGATGGAGTACTACACTTTTCTTTTTAAAAGTGGTTGTTTTGAGACTCTTAGTAAGTCGTGAGTAAAGACCTTTTTTCTCCTGCCTAGGCTGATAAGTTCCAGATGTATGTGAACTACTGTAAGAACAAGCCCGACTCCACTCAGCTCATCCTGGAACACGCTGGACCCTACTTTGATGTAAGTGACTACCATTATTGCTTAGTGTACTATAAGTACAGATATTAGAGATGGAGTTTATTACTCCTTTTAGAATAATAAAGCAAGTAAGACATGCGTCTGTTTCCCTCGTTTGATTTGCAGGAAATCCAGCAAAGACATCGCCTGGCCAACTCCATCTCCTCTTACCTCATCAAACCAGTCCAGAGAATCACTAAATACCAGCTCCTTCTCAAGGTACGGCAAACAAAACAAAAACTGAATCCATCAAAGATATCATGGACGTGTTCTTCACTTGGTATAAATGTCACGATGTGTGTGTCTCTGTTCGTAGGAGTTGTTGACGTGCTGTGAGGAAGGTAAAGGTGAGATAAAGGACGGTCTGGAAGTCATGCTCAGTGTCCCCAAGAGAGCCAATGACGCCATGCATCTCTCTATGCTGGATGGTAGGTAGACACACACACACACACACACACGGACACATGCATCTCCTGTTCTTGGATGTTAATATTCCCCTGTACAACTCTGTATTCTGAGGTTTTGATGTGTCCTATTAAATTAACCTTTAGTTCTCTTTTGCGAACATAGTAAACTCACACAGTAACTTCATTCAGCTGCCTCTCTTCTCTACCTCAGGGTTCGATGGGAACATAGACTCCCAGGGAGAGTTGATACTTCAGGAGTCCTTCCAGGTATGGGATCCCAAGACTCTGATCCGGAAGGGCCGCGACCGACACCTGTTCCTTTTTGAGATGTCGCTGGTCTTCAGCAAAGAAGTCAAAGACTCCAACGGGCGCAGCAAGTACCTGTTCAAGAGCAAGCTGTTTGTGAGTAGTGCACTGCTTGATCCGACTGTTGTTTCTGCTTCTTCCGACTAATTAGGATAGTGGAGAAATCAATTAAGATGTACTGTGAAACTTACCGTCACACACCAGTCATTATTATGGTTGTCTCTCATGTTATCACTCTTCCTTGGTCAAATGTGTAAATATATAACTCAAAACTGTGAATTTAAGACCCGGATTGGTTCAGGGTTGATCCTTGATTTTTGGGGACTTGAGTCAGCTGGAAGACGTCGATGCCACGCGTTGTTTTTATGTTTGGTTCCACATTGTTTTCGCGTCACTTTGTTGTTGTTTATGCATCATGTACATTTGCTGATATCTTATTCATGCCCTTAGACGTCCGAGCTCGGAGTGACAGAACATGTGGAGGGAGATGCGTGTAAGTTTGCCCTGTGGATGGGCAGAACCCCGACTTCCGACAACAAGATCGTCCTCAAGGTATTTCAAGATGGGGATTTTGGTAAAGATGTTTTGGTCTCTGCATTCATATTTTCATTAACAATGTACATTTGAATGAAAACCTGGAGAAAAAAAGAAAAAAGCTGGGAATATTCTTTTAAAATGAATAATAATAATGCATTTAATCTATATAGCGCTTTACAAAACATTTTAAAAATCATCCTAACAATACAATAAAAACAATAAGAACATAGAGCACACAATCACACAATAAAAGCAGTTCTAATATTGTACAATCCGATATAATTTAACAAGTTAAAACTGAGAACCAAACTATTTTTGCTCCATAAGGAGCTTTATTTTAGTTTAGATCTCCCTTCTGCAGAAGAGGCCAAGTTGTCCATGCATAAAGAAGAAGAGTCCGTTCTCCACCCTCACTAAAGCCGGCATAGTCCCCTCTGCTCAGCCAGGAAAGTTCCCTCCCTGCAGGGGGTGGAGTGTTACTTCATGCACTCACCACACAGAGGCATTAGCATAGCAGAGGATGGGTCATACTCCAAACTCACAAGCAACTTGGTAGTTCTCACGCAGTGAGTCAGAAGCAATGTTTTATGCAGATGTCGATGTGTTGGAGAGAAATACAACAACTAGCGGATCCCAGTGTGTGTGTTACGATGTGTGACTGTTGCTGTGCAGCTATCGGTCTTATTACACAACTTCTGATGATCATTTTAATCTGCGGGTTGTGTAGCGGTGCTGCAGCAGCCTTGGTGCTGCTGGTTGCTAAGTGAAGGTGAAAGCGGAGACACAGACGGGCGTTGCATTGCATCAGTGACGTAAATAAACAATAAGCGCCTCTCTGTGGAACCCCCAAGTGAAGTACATGAGGCATTATCGTCATTTCACAAAGCGTCTGAACTGTGACGTGTGACTCGAGTAGAAGATAGCGGGGATCAAAGCACTCGTGGGATCAGACAGAACTATGTAATTGCTAAATTAAACTTGATGCAGTGTCATGGGTCAACAATGCATTCATTCAGGCCAAGTGGGCGGGGCAACAGCTTTTATTCGTGTCTCCGCTGTTTCACTGATGTTTTTTGCCTTTTCATATGAAAGCACACTGATGAAAAGACCTGCCTACCTTGCTGACATGACGCATGTACGTACACAATCCTGTCTCCCAGGCTTCCAGCATTGAGAACAAGCAGGACTGGATCAAACACATTAGGGAGGTCATCCAGGAGCGGACGGTCCACCTGCGTGGAGCTCTGAAGGAGCCCATCCACATCCCTAAAGCCACCACAGCTAAGCACAAAGGCAGACGGTAAGCTGTACATATGTACAGTAACAGATCAATGAAGATGTAATTATATATTAATATAACAGAAAAGATTCAACGACTGTAATGACACTGTCCGCCTGCAGGGACGGAGAGGAGCTGGACAGCCAGGGAGACGCCAGCAGCCAACCGGATACCATCTCCATCGCCTCACGCACATCCCAGAACACACTGGACAGTGATAAGGTTCGACTACACACACACACACACACACACACACACTCTCCAGACATTCTTCATCCTCAAAGCGTCGTAGGAAGCACTTTAGTGATACAACAAATAGACGTTTTTTTTTAAATTTCAGTTTAATTTCATTTTAAATTTTTCCCTGCACATGCCACACAATTCAGCTAATTCAGTCAGTATGGAGCTGATCTGTCACTCGCTATCGGGTCCATGTCATGCCATCACACGTCGGAAGCTGCAACCCGGCTCGATGCAGGCAACTCTCCTCAAGTCGCTTCCTGTGAGAGTGTTTGATTGTGTTAGGAGGAAGAAACAGCCCATCTGACAGGGCTTTAAAGCTGTGTGTGTGTGTGTGTGTGTGTGTGTGTGTGTGTGTGTGTGTGTGTGCGTGTGCGTGTGTGTGTGCGTGTGCGTGGGACAGTCGGTTGTGGTGGTTATATCTGTAATAGCACCACAGAAGGCTTGTCCTCCTACGCTCAGTATGAGCAACTGTAAAGCCAACACACACACACACACACACACACACACACACACACACACGCCAGAATACACCGAGAACAACATTTCCATACTTTTATGTCATACTAATTATAAACTGTAGCTGTAGACTCTTCTCTGGCCTCGTGCTCGATCAGGAAGTGAATTATCTTTCGAGTGTTCGCTGTATCTGTTTAGTTAACTGTTTGCACAAAGCTCCGCTCTGTGGTTGTTTCATTAAGTACGACAACCAAATTGTAAAGCAGAGCTCTGTGTGTGTTTGTGTATGTTTAATTAACAGTCATTGTTCAGTTAAGGACATACGCTCAAGCATAAACATTCAAAAAGCACACAATAACACATGCAAGTATACATTTAGCATGTTCTCGTGATCTTGAATCACTCTCTGTGAGACCTCTCATTCAAGAGTGACATTGGTGTGTGTGTGTGTGTGTGTGTGTGTGTGTGTGTGTGTGTGTGTGTGTGTGTGTGTGTGTCCACGTCCCTGTGTGTGTGTGTGTGTCTTTGCTTGAGTGACTGACTTGTGTGCCAGCAGCTTCCGCCTCCCCCGCTCTCTTCACAGAGGATGCTCGTCTGTATGCCAGACAGCAGAGCTCAGTTTGAAGTCCTCGCGGCGATCCATCATTAAACATAGAAATACACGGGCAATATTCAGGGTTTTCTCTTCACATTTTTGGTTGATCACCAAGGGACATTTGTGGGCTAAATTGTGTGCAACACTTGTGTATAAAGATGAGGATGGATTAACCGCTCCAGAGAGGAGCCACACAGCAGGGAACCGGTTAAGCGGAGTGCTGGTGACCGGCGCACTGGATTGCAGCAACTTTTCCTCCTGGCTTTGGGATGTTATAATGGATCAGGATTGTGATTATCTGGGGAAATATTACATGCATGAATCACTTGCCCTGTTTTCCAGACAGCTTATGCTTACCCAGTGAGCAACTTCTCATTGGGATCGAGCACATTTAGCGGATTGCTGTAGATATCAGACGCTGGAGAGGTTTTTTGTTTAGTTTTTGGAGTTTATTCGTAATGAGGGAGTGGAAAACAATGGAGAGGCTGGAAGACAGGCTCTCACATCCCGTTTCTCAACTCCTCAGCTCTCTGGCGTTACCACACTACCAAAGGGTAGGTTGCAAGTACTGTGCTTTGCTAATGTTAATAACTACTGTGACATTTACGCTGTGAAT
This sequence comes from Taurulus bubalis, assembly GCF_910589615.1. Taxonomy (NCBI): domain Eukaryota; kingdom Metazoa; phylum Chordata; class Actinopteri; order Perciformes; family Cottidae; genus Taurulus; species Taurulus bubalis. The sequence goes on from NC_136600.1 coordinate 24,324,460, forward strand.
ATCTTTGAAATGATCAATGCAATCTATTTCAGTTGTGAAGAGCATAAGGGTCTTGCAGCACTGCATATATTTCAACACTAGAAACACGGAGCAGCAGTAGACCTTTGAAAGCATGGAATGTGTGAATGTATACACTTTATATGTAATATTACAAAAGTCATATGTAATATAAATGCTAACAAGATCATTTAAATAATGTAAGGTAACTAAACATTATTTAATACAACCATATGTTACTTTTTCTTAAATCACAAGAAATGTTAGGTGAAGAATTAAGAACTTAAAAACATGAAATGTTCATTCGGACTATTGCTGTAAAGAGCAAAGAGGACAAGCTGCACATGATCGGACATTTTGGGTATTTATGACTTTGAATTATGTCCCAGATCATTAAGAATTGTATACGCTTTTGTGCTTAATATCTGTAGAATAACCCTCTTGTGTAGTGTTGCTGCCCGTCAGTCGTTTGTGAGCACAGACCACTCGCTGTTCGCACCGAGATCGGAGCCTTCGTGGCAACATGCAGCTGCATTTCCAGTCACGTGTTGACAACGGGACTAATCACGCCGTGTTCCACCTCTCTCTAATAGCGCCTTTTTTCCTTCTGTTCACCGACACTTGAATAGATGTTCGGAGTCAGGTCGTCAGAGTGACGTTTTGTTCACTTGTGCTAGGATGAGTCACCGATCATCAGCGCACGTAGACTTCCACTTTGCAGTGCTTGAGTACCTGCGCTCTTATCAAAGGATGCGGTGGAGGGAAATGTTGCTGTTGCTTCTGAGAGCCCATTCATTCCATTGTGTGATGTTAGAAGTCATTTTACTGAATGACAGTATGGCATAAGTACGACTAAGTAAGTACTAAGTGTACTTACTAACATACATTCCACCACTGCTGAATGACCATGCGTATTAGCATCCCTTTATACCTTTTAAAATATGTGTGGCAATACTATTGCTGATCATAAATACTATCTGGACGAGATACATATGAACAGTAGCTTGAAAAAAATGGTTGTTTTCCATTTGTCATCCCTCAATCTAACCACAATGCATCACTACACACATGCTCACTGTATTTACCTTAACAGTATTCAGTTTTCAGACTCGTGCAAACGTGCACAGCAGAACTAAAAAAATTACCAATATCGGCATTCGTTTCCAGATAAACATCAAAATGTCTCCACCCCGTCTCTCTTTCCCTTTCAGCTGTCCGGTGGCTGTGAGTTGACGGTGGTGATCCACGACTTTGTGGCCAGCAATGGCGGCAGCGGCGGGGAGCTGACGGTGCGGCGGGGCCAGACCGTGGAGGTTCTGGAGCGGCTCCACGATAAGCCGGACTGGTGCCTGGTGAGGACCACGGACCGCTCTCCGGCCCAGGAGGGCATCGTACCCTGCTCCATGCTCTGCATCGCGCACTCCAGGTCCTCCATGGAGATGGAGGGGCTCTTCAACCACAAAGGTAGGATGAAGCATAAGGGAGCGCTAGTGGGATGTGTTTCTTGTGTAATAGTAGGGATGAGAGACAGTAGGATGGGGGCTGGACCAAAGAAATATTCAGCAGGATCCAAACAGATGGATCCGGACACCAAACAGCTCATTTATGTCGAGCACCAGGCTCTTCCTCAGACTGCATGCATTTCTTGTTTGCAAACAAATCATCGGTGACCTGCAGAACCTTAACTTCTCACCAAGCAAGCATGGGAAAAGCACAAACAAGTACTATTTCTAGGTGTTGCTATGCAACTGTGGAAAGCCCAGCACAGCTCTCTTTTAAGTATCTTAAAATAATTTCAACCTTTTATGTTCCAAGCACTGTAACATCTGCCCATCTGATTCCAGTCAGAATCCCTTTCATGTGGTGTTGTGTTGTGTTGGAGCAGACGGCAGCGTGTGTGTGTGTGTGTGTGTGTGTGTGTGTGTGTGTGTGTGTGTGTGTGTGTGTGTGTGTGTGTGTGTGTGTGTGTGTGTGCGCGTGTGTGTACATTTCTAATATCCATATAATAACCATCACTGCAGATTATTGTTGTTATTTTTCTGCATGCATAGATGCACACAAACATTATAGTCTATTGTGTACATATATATATTTATATTATATATATATATTTTAGTATTATATATATATATATATATATATACATATGTATATATATTTATATTATATATACATATATTTTAATATTATATATATATATTTATATTATATATATATATATTTTAATATTATATATATTTATATTATATATATATATATATATATATATATATATATATATATATATATATATATATATATATATATATATATATATATATATATATAGTGCAGGCTTGCTCATGATGGCTGCATGTTGTAACTCCATCCCATCATCAAGTCAACCACAAACTCCCTTAACATGTGTGTGTCTTTCTTCACACTGTGTGTGTGTGAGTGTGAGTGTTATGAGCGGCTGCCATTATGTCTTCTGTTTGTGTCTCTCCCTCTTTATCTGGATGGACTGGTGAGCGCTGCACCGCTTGTTTCTATGGTAAAATACAGAATACAAATATGTTGCTGTCTCTTTGAAGTCGGTGTGAGAAAGGTTGGGATCTGTGTTTAGAGTGAGAGGATGCCTGGATTGTACACACAGAGACGCACGACTTTGGAGTTAGCTGAAGGATTTACTGTCTGTCTATGGATGAATCTTAGTTGCATTATGTTATTGGAAATTTTGTAATTTCAGGCTGCCATCAAACAATCTGGCCAGGGACAGCAGTACAATGTAGTATATATTATAACAAATAGTACAGCACAGAAAGAAGGGGTAGAATTTCCCAACTACTTATTATATTATTATCATTGTTCGTAACACTTTCTAATACCTGTACGCTATGAAGCATTAGTTAAATATGAGTAAACACTTAATTCATAATTTATAAAGCATTGTTCCACACTTTATAAATTCACCATTTGTAAATGAAGTATTATATAATGCTTCATAGCGTGCAGTTATTATAAAGTGTTACCGTTTATTTGTGTTTGTCTGTGTAATATTTGGTCCATTAGAGGAGCAGTGGCCTAAATAAGTCTCTCTCTGGTCCTCTGGCTTGGTAACACTTTAGCATTATATAATACTTCATTTATTATAAAGTTTATTTGTGTTTGTCTCTGTAATATTGTGTCCTGTTAGAGGAGCAGTGGCCTAGAGAAGTCTCTCTTATGGCTCGGTAACACTTTATAATAACTGCTATGAAGCGTTATATAATACTTTATTTACAAATGCTGAATCCATCATGTATAAAGTGTGGAACAACGCTTTATAATTGATGAATTAAATGTTTACTCATACTTAACAAATGCTTCATGACTTGCAGTTATTATAAAGTGTTAGCTTATTAATAATATACACGTTTGACAGGTTTGACTTGGTCCCTGTGTGTGTGTGTGTGTGGTCAGGAGGAGTGGTGAAAGGAGCTTCTCTCTACAGGGGTTACTGGGCTTTAAAAAAAGGACGAGAAAGAAGATGACAAAAAGCGACTTTGCTACTTTGTCAGCTTTTTAAAAAAAAAATCCGACCAACCGTGTGGGCCACTTTGTCCAAAGCTGTGTAAGGGTGACAGTCGTGGGGATTAGCGCTCTTGGGGAAATCTCCCCTTTTTCCCTGCTGTGCGTCTCACACAAATGAATAATTGACTGCTGGGGCAATGTGTGGAATAACAGACCAGGGAAGAATCAGAAGGCTTATCCTGCAGAGTGTACAGCCGGCAGCTGGTTTGTCTGCTCTGATTATAGGACGTGTGAAATAACAGTAGTTGGCTGTACGTGCTCAGCTTGTTTTCTAAATGTTTAATCAAGACCTCTGTTGTTCACTTCGCTGCTGAAACCTGCGACGCATTCCTGTTGAATCGGGTCTCGAGCACTTTCATTTGCACTCTAATCACATTTTGGGTGTGATTGCTGGAATCCCCCTTGTTCGCCGAAGCATGAAGGTTGACTCTCGGGCGCCTGTCATAATGAAATAAACACAAAGGTGCAAACAAGGTAACGGCGGCGCTGTTGATTAAAAGACTGTTCGGAGCGGAGGAGTGTATAAACAAGTGTGTGTGTGCGTGTTCTTACAGGATAGAGTGTGTTTAGAGACCATGGACACACACACACACACACACAGTTAAACAGGGGGATCTTTGTGCGTCCAGGCTGCACTGCACAGTGTGTCAGATGAGGTGAAGATGTAGGCAAACAGAGTCAAGTTATGAATATATATGCATATAGTAGTTAAGATAAACTTCTTGAAATCCCCAATTGGAGATTTGGATTTTCAGAAAAATGATCCGAAATTTCCGAACCAACCACTAAACATTTTGCAGTTGACTTCTCTTGGATTTCATAACCGAGTCTATATTGGTTCGGAGCATACTGCACAACGTGTATGCGTCCTAATGCCTGTAAAATATGCACCCGCCCACACAGAGTGAGTGGGCGCTTCTACAAAGGGTAATACGGTAGATGTGCTGCATGTTTACAGACATCCCCTCGGAACAGAGAGGCACAGTGGAGGCTTGCCCAATATCCTCACAGCAGCCCACTCGCAAGAGAGGGAGGGAAGGAGATACAGAGAGAGAGAGAGAGAGAGAGAGAGAGAGAGAGAACACATCCTACTCTCTAATGCTGCATTTGACTTTTTCTTTTTCTTCACTCTGGACTTCACACTTTCCTCTCTCTGGAATTTCAGCTGCGCAGTTACTTTAGTTTTTTTTTTAATTTGACTCCTAACTACGAGTTATTTAGGAATGGTCATCGTAAAGTTGGAGATGTCGACTCAGAATCTGGAGGCTTGATTATTTGACTGACATGGCCCGTGGAATTCAGTCCCTCGTGTCTCTGAACCCTTTCTGCTCCATGGACTCGGCGCAGGGCGGACCCTCTGACAACTGCAAGTTCTGGCTGCTGGACCTTGGTAGGTTCCTCGATCATGTGCAACACACATAATGTGCAGAGCCATGTTCTCGCTCTTCTGCTTCTAGCAGGTTTTGAGTCCTCTTGGCTTGTCGTGTTTTTTGCAATTCTGCAGTTTTAATACTATACAGTTGAAAAAAAAAACAGGAAAGTTGTGATACAAAAGTTACAATTTGCTCAAAGTCACCAGTTTGGCTTTACTGCCTGTTCATCTTTATCCCGTTGAAGACAGTTTGGGCTTATTGTGTTGAGATTTCAGGCCAGCTATTTTCCAATGGGTTTAATGCAGAGGGCATTTACTAATCAAGTGTGGATTATGTTGTGGCATTATGCCAGTGAAAGTAATTTGTTGAATGCACCCTTATGTGATGAGATATTAAGTCTAGTGAAATCACGTTGACAAGATTATATCTTATGTCTGTATGCCAGGTCAGGCGGGTGCTGCACAGATGGACAGAGGATGTTATTGTCGAGCCCGGGGAGAAAAGACAGTAATGAGGTCAAAGAGAATGAATCAGGAGCTTCTCACATTCTCAGTGCTTCTTCTCTTTCATGTTTTCACAGTGGTGCGTCCGATAAAGTGTGATAAAGCCTCATCGAGTTTTGCCAGACTATGTAGCAGGTGGTGTCTAAACTGTCCCGCATCTCCCATCCCAACTCCACGCCCTCCCTAACTATGGCTGTTGGTGGCGAGCCCTGTCCAGCATTGTCCACATTTTTTTAGATTTCTGGAGCTACACCAATAAAAGTGTGTCTTCAACCACACCGACTTATGTGTGTGTCTGTGTGTTTTGCATCACTTCTCCTGTGGAAGGTAAGACCACACGAAAGATGCTCCCCTGGTGACACCTCTGGAATCCCAGGCATGCTTCTGTGGAGCTGCACAGACCTTTGGGATCATTCCAGCTGTACAGCTGCCCCTCCCCTCCCCTCCTATTCTTAGACACACGCACGCACACACAAAGTCGTAAATCTGGCGTGCTCTTTGCAGTAGCGCCAATGAGCAGGGACTGGCTTCTGATAGCGGGTCGTTAGCTTGCAGGAGATGAGCAAACGTCTGAAGGTGAAGTGGAGAGCCTCTGGTTGGCTCTCGGTCAGGAGCATCAGCACTGAGAGCATGGTGGTTGAATATAGATCTGATTTTCTTTTGCATGTTTTGACTTTTGAAGGTTCAAGATGGTGTCAACACGCTTTAAAAGTATATATTGCATGTATGTACGCACATGCATGTACTTTATGTAAACACATACAGTTTGTGTACCCTGTGCAAAACCCTAATGATACATTAATATATATATATATATATATATCTCAGCAGAATGAGTCCACTGATGACTTAACCAATTCGCTAGTTTAGCATAATTATTAGAAAAATGCTGTTGACTATGATACAGAAAGGTTATAGCCAGTCTCAATGTTTACAGAAGTTAGTGCCATAAATGATCGTTTTGCTACATTAAGTTTCGCCTCTTGCAACTTTAGGAAAATTAACGGCAGTTACATTGTTGTACGTAGTGTCAGCCTATCAGCAATATTTATTTAAGCGTAGCAGGTGGGACAGTTGGGTCTTGGTGTCTTCATTATGTATTTTTGGAGAGTATTTAAGAATCATGTCTTAATAAATTCAGATTTACTTTTTAATGCTTGGGATAATTCTGTAAATGTAACTCTTGACATAAAATAATACAAAGGGAACGGACAAACTCTTAGCGTCAACCCTGCAAAAAAAAGTGTGCAATTCTGACCAGCTGTTCTTGTAGTGTCACCCTGGAGGGCAAAGGTCATGCCCTCTGTCTGTGTCTGTGTGTGTGTGTGTGTGTGTGTGTGTGTGTGTGTGTGTGTGTGTGTGTGTGTGTGTGTGTGTGTGTGTGTGTGTGTGTGTGTCCCTGAGGTTATTTTCTATTGAGGAGGAATGTGTCAGGGCCGCTGACTCCATGTTTCACTCATTTACCCTTTTGTTTGCCTGACCTCTTCAGTCTAATCAGAGGACGTATCTCACTGTCAAAGATCATTGTCTGGCACCTGAAGAACAAGAGCTTTTACCCAAAGGCCCCACAATAGCCATGGTTCTTCCATTACCACTGAAACCACATTTAGTATTTGAGTATTTAAATGAGATTCACAGAGATGCAAGTGATTGTTTCTCACCGGAAACCCACATTGGTGTGAATCTACATGGTAAATATTTGGGATACACCTAAATAACATCTTTTAGGACCCAACAATCTAACTAAATGTGCTCAAATTATAATATATTGAGGTTATAGATAGAAATATGTCATATTGCATACTTCAAAATGTAGGACTACTCCTACAAAGGGATGCAAGTACTTGTTTCTCACCAGAGCCCCACATTGCTGTGCGTCCACAGTGTAAATGTGTGTGTGCTTAACTTGCCCTGCAGCCTTTCATGTAATGGCTGAGAAGTACTCGCTAGCAGCACAGACACATGTTCGGTTGTCTCCAGGAAGCACGGTCGGCTTGCTCTACATGGGAAGTCCTGACTCCTGACTCCTCTCTTCTAGTTCGTTCCTTTTTAAAAGCACAAGTTTTCACTTAGGTGTTAAATTATGCACGCAAGTAAGTGTAGGTCTGCCAGTTTGAACACAAATGGCAGAAAAGGGCCCGGTTTTCACTATAAAAAAACTCTTTTCCACTTGCAGTGTATATATTCAGCACATTAAAACCCTAATTCAAATGCCTTGTAAGCGCATTAACTTTCTGCTCTTAGTCTGAATAATGGATAAAGTGTGCTGGTGTTATCCAGTGAAGTTACAATATACCGAACTCATAAAAGAACATTTTGATAGTCCTTGGAGAGCAGCGATAGTAAACGTTAAGGTATTTTTACAATATAAAAGAGGCCCCGTGATTGTACCTATGATTAAAACATTCCAGGGCAGTATCGTAACAAAGAGTTGTGACTGTGGTTTTCATTCGGTACTGCAGGGAAGATGAAGGCAGGAGGTCGAGCATAAAGCTCTTCTCCTTCCCTAGAAGATGGAAAAATATCTGTCTGGTGAATAACTGAACGGCAGGATAAAAACAGGATCAAAAGATGCGTACCAGGACTACTTTGCTCCGACTCATAGCTGAAAAATGATCTTTGCACGAGACAACTTATTGCAGAATCAGTGAAAGACGGTAACTTTTATGCTGCAGATATCTCCAGATGACCCAGAGTGAGATGGTGAGAGGAGCCTCAGATAAGATGGCTTCAGAGTCTCAACGATGTGAGAGAGGCTTGTTATTCCAGGAACTGGGCTTTCTTCTACCCTTGCATGAGATGTGAGAACACATGCTTCGTATCAGCAGAGCGCTATAAAAATAACTCTCCCAGAGGCTGAATGAATGACACGCTCATGCAACGTTCACATGCAGATGCAGATGCAGATGTGTTCATTCAGGCTGTGTAAAAGTGTCCAATGAGGGAAGGCAGGGTGTCCACACCTCCCGTTCATAAGAGCCATTCAGCTTGGTCACATGGTTTAATCTTTAGCAGATGCATGATTTTAACCACTAGGCTGAAGCTTGAATCTCTCAAAACATTATGCACTTCAATCAAGCTGTACAATATAGATGATTTAGTCTTGTATGCAGACTTAATACATTTGAATTGAAGCTCAACAACTCGATGCAATAAGAGCATAGTATCATCCTTGAGTCCAGCCCCTCAGACATGCGCTTGTCTTTGCAGCCATTCCCTCTCATCAGTCATGTGCTGATCTGCCTAATGAGAACATCATCACCAGAGGTCTCTGTTTCTTTACAAAGGGATACTCCCAAAATCCTGCTGGGGTCGTTCATTGAGCTGTGAGGTCTTACAGGAGGTCCATGCTCTGAGTTGTCGCAGCGTCATCCCAAGACTCATTGGTCACATAGCTTGTTGAGGTTTTGTTTCCTCATTCAGTCGCCTGCAGCCGCCTTGTAGAAAACGGGGAAGAGAAGACTGTCAAGGTAATGGAGGAGAAAGGGGGTTAGGCTAAAGATAGGAGGGAGAACGGGAGGGAAGGAGCAGACGGGTGGATGTATCTTTGAATCATTCAGACAAAGCCTCAAGCATCCATGTCCTCTATTGTGTTTTGCATCTCTCCATCACTAGTCGAAGAAGAGCTCTCCTCCTACCCATTCCCAAAGGAGAACAGCCTGCCTCCTGCACACAACACATACCAACCTGTACAAACAAACAAAAGCACACACATTGTCTTTCCTCAGTGTTCTCTCACTATATGCAAACTCACATATGCATATACAGCATGGTGACTATAGTGTCGTTTATGGGTTGTTGCACAACATGTAGCATACATTAACTACTGACTGAGGGCCTAGATAAAGATATGAACAGGGCTTCAATGCAATGCTGAACTTGTAATGCTTTAATATGTTGAGGTATATTAGTAATTAAAGAGGAAATATTCCATATTGCACATGTTCCAATCCTGCGCTTTGCTTTTTTGGTGATATCGCAGACTATACTTGTGATGAATATCATAATCAGCGTTCTCTTTATTTCCTTCCTCCCACCCTTAGACACCCTGTCTGTATCCAGTAACGACACCCTGCAACCAGGCTCCAGCCAAACCCTGGGTCATCACAGCTCGCCGGGCCCCAAACGCCCTGGGAACACCTTGAGGAAGTGGCTGACCAGCCCCGTGCGGCGGCTGAGCTCCGGCAAGGCCGACGGCCACGTCAAGAAGCTCGCCCACAAGCACAAGAAGAACCGCGACGGCACCAGGAAGAACATGGACACCATGGTCGGCTCGCAGAAGGACTCTGACGACAGCGCCGCCACGCCGCAGGACGAGACGCTGGAGGAAGTAAGAGCAGACGAGCGAACACCCGAACACACACTTTTGGTTTCCGAACCGACCGGTCGATCATTGTTCCCCTCCTCTCTGTCTCCAGCGTATGCGTAACGAGGGGCTGAGCAGTGGTACCCTGTCCAAGTCTTCTTCATCGGGCATGCAGAGCTGTGGCGAGGAGGAAGGAGAGGAGGGGGCGGACGCCGTCCCTCTACCGCCCCCTATGGCCATCCAGCAGCACAGCCTGCTGCAGCCCGACTCCCAAGACGACAAGGTTGGTGACCCAGGGCGACGCACACGCATGCATTACGAGTACGACACGTGCTCACGGACAAAGGTGTGCAGAAAACACAATGCACACGACCAACCAAGCCCCAAGTGGTTTTACGTTAACAAAGCAGATCTATGTGTCGGTGTACTGTATTTAAAATGGGCCAAATGTGATTTTGTTTGCACATAAATATGGTATGTGCATTAATAGGTAAGTGCAAGCACACACAAAATAAGTTGCTCTTTACAGGAAGATGCCTATTGAACCTTATTTCTTTACCCCCAATTGCTAATATTACAAATATTTGAACCACGTTAATCTTAATTTTGGTCCACACAAAGCTGACAATAACACAACTAAACTTTCACGTTGGCATCAATAACCTTTCTTTTTTCTCTTATCTCTTTGATGGTTGCATGCTCCTCCCTTCAGCATTACGTTGATTTCTGTTCTACTTCTCTTTTTTCCCAGTTTCCCTATCTCTCCATGTAAAATCACTCCATCATCTCCACTTTGGATCCTTCGTCATTTGAACTTAATTTCTTGCCTTTTTTTCTATCTTTCACCTAAAACAACGTCATTCCCATGGAGTGTAATTGTTCTGCTGTCGCTGAAGTGAATGCTCCATTCACGTGTCGCTGCAGCGGTCCGTTGTTTGTCGGACTAAATGGTGAAATCCCATTCAGTCTGGTTGTGACTAGGGGTTCCTCTTGACACTTTGCCTGCCACTCTGCCTCAGCCTGGGCTCTGTCGCGGAGGCAAAATGTCTCTTCGATGGAGTATTACGCAACAATGTTTGCTGTTGTCTGACCAACCTTGGTGCTTGTGCTTGAAGAGCAGTCTCCAATCCCAGAGCTTGCCCTTGACCTAAACCCACCTCATAACTCTTAACCCTGTTCCCCCCCCCCGAGACCAGTCTTTGATTGGCTCCAACTTGGCCCCCAGTTGACCCTTTTATTAGGGCGATCACACCCACCAAGTCCTTATTCGGACATGTGGAATATCGGGGTCCAAAGTCAACGAGGGTGAGCCTGATCACATACACAGTAGTAGCCATTGAGAATGTACCACTACTGCACGCATGCCGCTCCGCCAAGTTTTACATTAGTCCTGTTAACAACTTCACCGTTGACTTCTTTCTCTTTTCTTTCTTTCTTCCTTCCGTTTTCTGTCTCTGTTTTCAGTCTGCATCTCGTCTGTCCGCTCGTCCCAACAGCTCAGAGACGCCCAGTGCTGCTGAACTGGTCAGTGCCATCGAAGAGCTTGTGAAGAGCAAGATGGTGAGAGAGAGGAAAAATAAATCAATCAGAAACAAAAGCTCACAAATACATGCAAATGTGGGACATTTGCACAATTCTGATGGATCGTTGTACGAGCTTTTCCGGTGTTGTTGACAGAGAATGGCATTATGGCCTACTCGTCATCTGTCAGGACTGTGACTCACGATGCCAGCTGTCCACTGTTCCAACAAATGGACATTGAACTTTGGCCAATATCACACACATGCCCACTGGCTCACACACACCAAAGTAAAGATAATGCAGTTAAATGAAACCCGCTGTCCAAAAGATCCACTCAGTGACAGATCTTTCTTTCATCACTCTCCTCTCCTTGCCTGTGTCCTCTTTCCTCAGTCCTTGGAGGATCGTCCCAGTTCCCTGTCGGTGGAGCAAGGCGACAGCAGCTCTCCCTCCCTCAATCCCTCGGACAACTCCCTCCTCTCCTCCTCCTCGCCCATCGATGAGCTGGACGAGCGCAAGTCTGGCTTCTTCAAGAGGAGACAGTGAGTTATAAGCCAGCGTCGTGTTAGTGCTTTCATAAACAAAAGTTGCTGGAGTTCAATCTGTTAATCACGTTTGTCTTCCATTGTGTGCTTATATGGAACATTTTTGATGTGCATCCACAGCTGAGTGCATTACATTTGTATTTCACGGTGACAATTTCTGCTTTGTGTCCCTCAGTTATGTGCTTCTGGAGCTGGTGGAGACCGAGAGAGACTATGTCAGAGATCTGGGATCAGTGGTGGAGGTACAAACTGATATTGAAGCATCGGTTCTTAGAGATAGCTTCTTTTTTTTTTGTCGGAGTGTTTTACAATTGAGTCGACTTTCCTCCCCTCAGGGCTACATGAGCAGGATGAAAGAGGAAGGAATGCCAGATGACATGAGAGGAAAAGACAAGATCGTCTTTGGAAACATCCATCAGATCTATGACTGGCACAAAGAGTATGCTGGCAGTTAACGCGCCCTACAAATGTGTTTAAAGACAATACAAATAATACAGGCAGCGCCATGTTCCCTGGCAGGTTAGCTCATGAGTTTCTCTCTTGATTGGTCCACAGTCTTTTCCTGGGAGAGCTTGAGAAGTGTTTGGAGGATCCTGACAGGCTGGCTCCTTTATTTGTCAAACAGGTGAGGAACCTCGTCGCATTACATTTTTCTGCTCACGTACATTTCATTGTAAGTAAGGACATTGTATTTTCTAAGCTGTCACATTTCTTTCTCCCCTCTAAAAGCTACCTTTGTTTTGTTCCAGGAGCGGAGGCTGCACATGTACATTGTGTACTGCCAGAATAAACCCAAATCTGAGCACATTGTGTCAGAGTACATTGACACTTACTTTGAAGTAAGATTGATTTTACACCTACGGGATGTTCTCTGTATTTTATATCGTCCAGTATAGAGATAATAATGTTTGCATCTTTCACCAGGACCTGAAGCAGCGATTGGGCCACAGATTGCAGCTCACGGACCTGCTCATCAAACCCGTCCAACGCATAATGAAGTACCAGTTGCTGCTGAAGGTAAATCCACCACAGTGTTCTTACCTGGCAGGCTGCATTCAAGCTAAGTAGAGTACTCTTAATATTGATTAACATTCTATGCATTGCACAGGATCTTCACAAAATTTCGAAGAAGGCTGGGGCGGATACGACAGAGCTGGAGGTAACGTGACGCCCGGGTTGCAGCTCAAACGTTCTTAAAGTGACGACGCACAAAAATCCTAATTTCTGCGTTTGTTGTTGTTCACTCTCATGTTGTCCTGTAGAAAGCTGTCGAGGTGATGTGTGTGGTCCCCAAACGCTGCAACGACATGATGAATGTTGGGCGCCTCCAAGGCTTCGATGTAAGATGACTTTGTGTGCTCACCAGTTTGTGTGTGTCTGTGTATGTGCGTGTGCAACTGTACTATATATTAATAAGGTATATATGTAAATAGTTTATTCCCTGCAGACATTACATTCTGTCAACTGCCACTAGGTGTCAGTGTGCCCTCATTTTTGCAGATATGTTATCAGTGTTTTTGTTCATGCTTTAGCGACACTTGTTTATTATTTCATTTAAAAAACAGATAAAAATGAAGCCACATTTACACAGGTTGAACTGTATGTAGTTTAGATAGCATTAGATATTACTTCTGTCTTTGTTTCTCTTGTTTTTTTTACCTCTCTTACCTCGCTTACTCCAAATTTAAGCTGAGCAAACGTAAAAGACCCTCCAGTCCTCCACTGTCCCTGTCTTCTTATTTGCTTTCTCTCTGCTCTCGCTCTTTCTTCAGGGTAAAATCGTGGCTCAGGGCAGATTGCTCCTCCAAGACACCTTCATGGTGTCAGACCAGGATGGAGGACTTCTGTCCAGGATGAAAGAGAGGAGAGTCTTCCTCTTTGAGCAGATCGTCATCATCAGCGAGCCCATCGACAAAAAGAAAGGCTTCTCTTCTCCTGGCTACCTCTTCAAGAACAACATCAAGGTCAGTGCAGCTCAATGAAATCGCCCAAAGCTGCACTTAGAGCAGAAAACATCTCACTTTTCGCTTTAACTATTTCCCTTCCTCTTCATTCTTCTTCTCTCTTCTTGGCTCATCTCTGCAGGTGAGCTGGTTGGGTTTGGAGGAAAATACAGACGACCCCTGCAAGTTCACGCTCACCTCCAGATCATCGAGTGGCAACCTGGAGAGGTACACCCTCCATTCAATGAGCCCTGGAGTCAGCCAAGTCTGGGTCCACCAGGTCAGCCAAATACTGGAGAACCAGCGGAATTTCCTCAATGGTAAGAGAATGATGTGCATGTTACCGTGCACACAATTCAGCAACATATATAAGTGGAAATGTTTGGATTGTACTAGAACTTTTTCAACTTCTTCAAACTAAATAATATCCGACGGTATTCCATCTTTAATTATGAGGTTTTACTCAAATGTGCTTTTGTGATATGAGTGAAATCTTGCCCCTTATCCTTTCCCACAGCTCTAACATCCCCCATAGAGTACCAGAGGAACCACGTGGGTGGTGGCGGGCCGGGCGGTCCACCCGGCAGTAGCAGCAGTAGTACTGGAGGGCTGCCCGGAGGCAGCAGCTCCAACGCCACCATGGGAGGTGGAGGTGGCGGCGGCGGCGGCTCTGGAGGATCAGGGGGCAGCTCCTCTTCCCTGTGCGGCCCTCGCTCCCGACCCTCCCGCATACCCCAGCCATCCTCACGCCTCCCCCAGCCCGTCCACCACCACCATCCCCCGGGCCCTGAGGGGCCCGACCAATCAGCAGGTATGTGGTCTCCCTGCCACCCTCAGTCCCTCCCCTCTAACCTGTACTCTGACACCACCACAAATGGAGAGGTGTTGGCCTCAGAGGTCCCTAAGATGAGGATGCTGGATAGTCCTCATGGAAGTAACAGTAATAACAGTAACACGCCTTCAGACGGCATGGAGGGCAGAGTCAAACTGGGTCCGGGGGGCTATGAAGAAACCCAGAAACATCCAACAGCTGGTATACCACAGATGGCCGTGGCTCCTCTGAATTTGCCCCTAAAAAGCCCCCGAGTTGGGACAGTTGCTCCTCTCATTTCACCTCAGTCCCCTGGAGGTGGAGGAAAGGAGGCATGTGTCCCCTCCAGCCCAGCTCATAAAGGCAACTCCTTCTGGGCTATGGTCCCTGCTATGCCTGCCTCTCCCGCCAGCCGGCCTGGTTCCTTCTCCTACCCCAGTGACGGTGGTGGAGGAGGGGACTCTTTGGGCAGAGGAAGCCACGGGACGCCCTCTCATCACCGCAACTCCTCCCACAGTAAGGACATAGACCGCATGAGCACCTGCTCCTCCACCAGCGAGCAGTCCATACACTCCACCCAGAGTAACGGGGTAAGATGCCAAGCCGAGGCCCAGGCTTTAGTGAGGCCTAGAGCTACTCGCTAGTCACTAACCCCGCCCTCACCGACTGGCTGTCCGTCAGTCGCCCTGCCGCTGCCTCTCAGAATGGCTTGTGCGTGCAACTACTACTACACTGGAGATTAACGCCTATCTGAGTGCACTAACTTCACCGACGGTGTGTGTGAGAGAGAATTTTTTCGTTGCTCTCAGAATGTACTAACAGTGTGGATCTGCCTCCTTAGACTCTCTGAGCTTCAGTATGTGTTCGCTTCTTTACTGCAGCTAATTGCCCGTTTACTTAAAAAGCACCATTTCTCTTTGATCCTTTTTCATTAATGCCTCCACGGGATTTTTGCTATGCGATTATCAATGACCTTAATGGTTACAACTTTGACACATTACCTTCTTTCTCGTTTGGTTATCTTTGAGACGACACCGGCTGCTGTTTGCTTCACTTCCGCCTGCTCTGTCTCTCCTCAAGCTGATGGAGTGTCTTCTATATTTCTTCTTGGAAATAGTTTTTTTTTACTTCAACTTCAACTCTGTGTACTTGGAACCACAAAGTTCCGTATTTCAGCATCTGGCCTGAGAATCATAACTTCTGCTTCACATCTTTTCAGATCATCACCTCTGTCTAAAATCATTTATTAGTCAAATATTGCATTAAAAATATCTCTGCAAGATTAAAAAGAAGAAAAAAAGCATTTTGCAATTCTTCCTGCATGCATCTAGCATAATAGCAGGATTGTTTGTGTGTGTTACCGTCAATCAAATCCTGCATTTGATTGGTGTGAAGATACTGATACACTTGTGTACTTCCCTTTTGTAGCAATGAATGTGCATGTGTGTATTGTGTGTGTGTGTGTTCTACAACCTCACTGTGCACGGTTTAAAGTGTTGTCTGGTTAAGTCAAAAGCTTGACGCCGTTCTTCTCCGACAGAGTGAAAGCAGTAGCAGCAGCAGTGTGTCCACCATGTTGGTGACCCAGGACTACGTGGCAGTGAAGGAGGATGAGATCAGTGTGGTGCAGGGTGAGGTGGTCCAGATGCTAGCCAGCAACCAGCAAAACATGTTCCTGGTGTACCGGGCGTTCAATGAGCACTGCCCTGCCGCCGAGGGCTGGATCCCTGGCTACGTATTGGGACACACCTCATCCTCCATCACACCCGAACTCCCCGAAGGAACCATCAAGTAAGACTACAAGGCATGTGTCCTGTTTCGGTGTCAGAATTCATCGTGATTATAATCTAAACTGAGATGTTCTCCCCTCTGGTCGGGTTTAGAAAATCATTATCATGGCACACGGCACTCCGCATCCGCAGAAAGTCTGAGAAAAGAGACAAGGAGGGCAGGAAGATGGAGAACGGCTACCGCAAGTCTCAGGACGGCCTGGCCAACAAAGTCTCTGTCAAGGTAGAGAGTGTGAAGTTATTTTTCACACCCAATTCA
The DNA here is from genome assembly GCF_910589615.1 of Taurulus bubalis. Taxonomy (NCBI): domain Eukaryota; kingdom Metazoa; phylum Chordata; class Actinopteri; order Perciformes; family Cottidae; genus Taurulus; species Taurulus bubalis. The sequence continues at coordinate 24,341,060 of NC_136600.1, forward strand.
TTTGCTCTTTCTGTTTCAGTATGTGCAAAAAAAAATCTAATTCTGTCCTTTCATTCTCATTACAGCTTCTAAATCCCAACTTCATCCATGATGGTATGTAGCCAGTGTTGCTTTTGTCAAAGGTGTGTGTGTGTGTGTGTGTGTGTGTGTGTGTGTATGTGTGTGTGTGTGTGTGTGTGTGTGTGTGTGTGCATGATAATGGCAACCTGAAGGAAAAAACAACCCCATAAACCTTACAGATCTATATGTGGTTTAAATTGGACACCATGGTCATTTACTGTTACAGGCTTTGAAGCCTGTAACTTTATACATATGTAATAAAATGTATTTCAAGCTGATTTGAGCCCCAAGGTGCAGTATCACTTTCTCTTATGTATGAATGAATATATACATTATTAATCCCTATGGGGAAATTTGGTGTCGGGGTAGCAGCAATTTACAAACAAAAAATAAAAATATAAAAACAACAGGGATGAAAGATAAAAGATATATATATATACAATAATGCAAATTAAAATCTTTCTCTGCAGCTCCCCCAGAGTTCCTCGTCCCGGTCAGCGATGCAGCGTGTGAGGGCGGCGACAGCGTTACTCTGAGGTGCAAAGTGTGTGGTCGACCCCGGGCCACCGTCACTTGGCGGGGACCCGACAACAACACTCTGAGCAACAACGGCCACTTCAGCATCACTCACAGGTGACAGCACATGTTCTGGACTTCATGTGAGGTGACTTAAATGAAGCATCTGGCTCATGGGACGTGACGCCTTGGTTATAAGAAACATTAAATAGAACTGTGCATTTTGTGCAAAAATCTCAAGCTAGCATGGTGCATCTTGTTTGATGTGCATATCTCTCTCTCTCTCCCTCCAGTGAGACAGGAGAGGCAGCTCTTCGTATCCTGGGAGTGTCTGTAGAGGACAGTGGTGTGTACACCTGTGTTGCCACAAATGTAGCCGGCTCTGTCACCTCCTCCGGCAGCCTCGGAGTCTCAGGTGAGAGTCTGTTCACGGTAGAAACCCTTTAACTATTTGCCAGTAAGCCAATTGTTTCTGTCAGGCTCAATTATTGTGTATATTGTGCTACTTAGACCTCCGTGAACAACTAAAGCGGTACACATTAACTGAACTTTCATTTGTCAGACAAACAAAATGAAAAAGTTATAATCGCTTTGAAAGCCATGTTCCTGCTTCGTAGACTTGATCCAGCCTCCATGTGTTCTCAGGAGCCCCTGATGATGGCGGTGAAGTCCTCTGGAAAAGCAGCTTTGAGTCCCACTACACAGAGATCACTGAGCTAGGAAGGTAAGAATGTACTGATGCAACTTACTGAGTGTGTAATCTACCTGAGATCCAGAATAAGGTCAATGCAACCTTGTATTAAACAGGTATTCACATATTCGTCTAAACCCTAATTTCTGCTCCCAGGGGCCGGTTCTCCGTGACTAAGCGGTGTGACCAGAGAGGGAGTAAACGGACAGTCGCAGCGAAGCACATTAACAAGAAGCTACTGCTTCGGGAGCAGGTGCTGCAGGAGGTGCGACTCCTCCAGGCTCTGGACCATCCCAACCTGGTCAAGCTGCTGGACACATACGAGACGGCCAACAGCTACGTGCTTGTGCAAGAGATGTAAGTACAGTTGTGTTTCCAATGTCGATGTTGAAAGATCCAAATCGACGAATGCATTATGCGCTTCTGTTTCTGTTTCCAGGGCGGACCAGGGACGTTTCCTGGACTACATCGTGAGCTGGGGCAACCTGACGGAGGAGAAGGTGGCTCTCTACCTCAGAGATATTCTGGAAGCTCTCCACTACCTGCACAGCTGGAGGATAGCACACCTTGATCTCAAAGTAAATACATTACATTTCATTTAGCTGACGCTTTTAGCCAAAATGACTTACAATAAGTGCATTCAACCATGAGTACAAACTCAGAACAACAAGAATCAAGAAAGTACAATTTCTTAAAGAAAGTCAAACTACAAAGTGCTATAAATAAGTGCCATTAAAGTGCTACTACAGTGCTACTTTCCTTTTTCAAGTTGTAGTCGAAAAAGATGTGTTTTTAGTTTGCGACGGAAGATGTAGAGACTTTCTGCTGTCACGCAGAGCTAAATAATTAGTAATTAGTTGGCCAAAAAATGCCCAAGTTTCTCTGATCCAGCTTCCAAAAATGTCTGTTTTTGATTATCTGATGTGATAGCAAAATGAATATGGTATGGAAATGGGCTCTGGGCTCTGGGAGCTGAATATAAGTGCCACGCGAGTCAGCAAACCACTTAAAACTGTAAAAACTGGATCTCATTTTGTAAGGAACGATGTCGCTCCGGGTCTAACGCTTTCCCCCGCCCCTGCAGCCAGAGAACATAGTGGTGGAACATGCGTCTTCCCAGCCAGTGATCAAGCTCACAGACTTTGGTGATGCCACTCAGCTGAACCCTCCCTCCTTCTACATCCATCCTCTCCTGGGAAGCCCAGAGTTCTCTGCTCCTGAGCTGATCCTGGGTCAGCCCGCCTCACTGATGTCTGACCTCTGGAGCTTAGGTTTGTAACTAAGCACCAGTAGTTTGACGCACATCCCATAATATCCTGTTGCTCACTAATTGATTCACTATCTACCGTAAACGTCGGGTTACAAGCCGCCGGTCAGTGTCCCCGTTGTAGCTAGCTAGTAGCAGCTGCTAGCTAGTAGCAGCTGCTAGCTAGCGCTGCTGCCCGCGTCCCCTCTGCCCAAGTCGGGTGTCGAGCCTAGTCCCGCTACCTTCGGTGGTTTCCGGGTAGGTAGCGGAAGTTAGCGGGGAAGTAACGGAGCGCTAGCAGGAACACCAGCTGGCTACAGCGGGGAGCTAACGGGGACACTGACCGAAGGTAGTAGCGGCTCGTAACCCGACGTTTACGATATGTACACTGTAAAATCTGATGAGTAAAGTCAACTCAAATAGTTTAAGGAAACCGATTGCCTTGAACCATTTAAGTTAAATAACTTAAATCCTTTTAGTGGAAAAAATGCTTAAATGGAGTACTCCTAACTCAAGTATTTATTGTTAGGTATACTCAAGTAAATAAATTACTAGTACTAACTCCATTCTTTGTATTGAACTTAAAACATATTTACTATTTAAACTTATTTGTAATGTTCAGATGGAATGAATTTATTAGAACCAATATGATTATTTGACCAAAACATTACACATAGGGCTGTGCGGTATACCGGTTCTATTTGAAACCGGTATGAATTTTTCATATACCGCATGGCCATAACGACTGTTGTCGCTCTTCGGCAGGCAGCCACCTTTATTTCTTCACACATATTTTCTTTACACCACTGAGGGCGCAGCAGTCGGAGCTACTTACGTGTCATGGTTGTAATTTGTGTCATGGTTAAAACTTTATAACAACAATCAACAATAACCCACAACTAACGCTCTTTAACAGGGTAAAACACCACGACACAAACTATTTGTAACACTAATAATTGTGATAATTGTGCTGAACTGCATGCTGGGTAGACTCGCCCACTTCACAACAAGCAGAAACTCCGTTGCAGGAAGAGACAGACCCTTCCGGTCTGCTGGTTACAGTAACAGTGTTATCGGATAGTACAGTGTATATTTCTCGGTAACTTTTGAAAAATCAAATCGAAAAAATGGCGAAAAATTTACATTTCTTAACGACAGATCAAGGATCAGCTAAGTTTTCGAACACATCCACTGTCTATAAAATCCATTTAGATCAAATGAGTTAATACAACTCATTGGAATTGATAGACTTAACGTGAAAGTCTACCAGAAGTTGATCAAACTCAATGACTGAGTCATTATGACTGCAGTTCACTTTCGAGTTCATCTTAGTGTATCACTCAAGTAACTACAACTTTCTATGCCATTTAAGTTGGGTTAGCTTACTTCTTTTATTAAGATGAGCTGGTAGGTTTTACAGTGTATTGATTGATGTACTGGTGTATTGTTCTCCAGGGGTGGTAACCTATGTTATACTGAGTGGCGCCTCCCCCTTCCTGGATGAGAGTTTGGAGGAGACGTGTCTGAACATCTGCCGCCTGGACTTCAGCTTCCCAGAGGACTACTTCCAGGGCGTGAGCACATCTGCCAGAGACTTTGTCTGCCTGCTGCTGCAGGGCGAGCCGGAGCGACGGCCCCCTGCGGCTTCCCTCCTGCAGGAGCCTTGGCTGCAGCCTCGAGGCGTGATCCACAGAGACACCTTAAATCACACGCAGCCATCTCAGAGCCATCACACCTCACATCTGGACACCTCCAGACTCATTTCCTTCCTCGAGAGAAGGAAACACCAGAACGATGTTCGGCCCATCGGCACCATCAAGGCCTTCCTTCACAGCCGTCTGCTGAACCACATCTAATAAACGGGTCTCGAGGTGGATGCGACTGTGACAACATGTACTGTAGACATTGCTGGGGTAAAGAAGGAATGCATGCCTGTCCAGCAGAATTAAGAGGATGGGTAACACGTGTGTTTAGTTGAGCTGCGCTACTGAGAGGACCACCAGCAACATTTCCACAATGATCACCTTTTCCCTCACGAAGCCACAAAAGTCCTGCTGCTGCTGACTGTTCGATCTCTGCTGATAAACCCTTTGACTCTCCCCGACCCCTCTCCTTCACCTCGGCATATTGTCATTATGCCTGCACAACAAATGAACTGTTGGAATCTGTGTGAGATTTCAAACCTTGACTTAGCAGGGAGAGAAAACCAAGCGTTCTCAACAAGCTTCCTCCGCGAGCTTGAGCAGGTTCTTGCGTTTTTCGGACGGCGTTGAACAGAGGAAATAGAATGCTGTATAATAAGAGTTATTCAGGCTGCTTTCGGTTGAACGCGAGGAATTGTTTCTTTTCTAACGAGAGATTACTTTTTGTAAATGAAACCATGTACAGTGAGGAATACAGAGGACTGTCTTTATTCATACCTTTTGGGAAACAGAGGTGAGTTAGTGAGGAGGAAGAGGAGGAAGAGGAACGAGATGTGTGTACAAAGTGGCACCCGTCAGCAGGGTCCACTCATTCTAGAACAATATGAAGACCAAAACCATGTTTTCCAGAAACACATTATAGTTATATTCAGTGCAATAGTTAGCTTATCTTCATGCCCCCCCCCCCCCCCCCCGTTCAATTTGAAAGGTGAAATCATTTCAGTTTGTTAAACTAAATTAACTTAAATTAAGCATTAAAGCGATTCAGCCAAGCTTCTCAGATTTGTACCTGCATCCGCCTTATTTGTAAATAACGTGTTCCTGCCTTTCATTCTCATTTTGAAGAATTTGTCTCAAATGAACAAAAGGTATATCATTTGCCGAGTATTACTGAGACCATGCAGTTGGTGAAGTAAGTCACTCCCTGCAGCTGGATTTTCACTATGAACAAACCGCTACTAGGAATGCACTCGTATTTTGCATCAATTCCCATGTGCAATGTTGCAGCTTTAACATTTATGCAACTATTTATGAAGACTTTGTGTTGTAGCCGTATTCTTAAAAAGGCATGTACGTACCTGGTACTGCGGTAGATGTCTGTATTGTGTTAACTCTTATGTATTAAGTTCAGTATTAATATCTTCAAAACCCCCAGACAAGAGGCGGGTTTTTGGAAATAATGTATAAAAATGTGTATCTATAAAATATAGGCACTTATGCTTTCATTTTGTCATTGTTTTGTTTTTATTTTCTGTAACAATACCAAAGTTGACTATGCTTTCTTTTCCTGCTAAAAATGTGTGTGTTTTATTTTTTAATGATTTGTCATGTTAAGTTATAACACCACACTGAATCAGGACATACACGTGTTTACTTCAGTCTGGCTTTATTTATTCTTATTGTAATAGGAAATTGTTTGGTGGCTTCTGAAAAAAAAACCTAATATTTCACTTGTCTTTTTTCCAAGCTGTGCACAAAGTGGTTTTGCTGTGTGAGTTTATTTGGCTTTTGTAGGTATAGGTTCTGGTGTATGTCGCAAGATTTTTAAGCATCTCAGTTTGACGTCATAAGACCTGGAAAAATGTCTTCTTGTGGCCGACGCACCACGGACTTAACATGATTGGAGAAAGCATTAAACCCTTTCGGAGACACACACATCTTGCTCCTATAATACTTCAAATGTATCCCTTTGATAAATATCATTCAGCATTAACAGGCATCTGACACGAAAGAAGTCTCTTCCAGTTTGTTTTTTTCATTTGAATGAGTTGATGTCTTTTTTTTTTAAAGTGCCAGTTGAGGGAGTCGACCTAGAGAGGTGGGTGGAACTAAAACGTGCATTGTTTCTGATTTTTATTTGAAGGTTGTAAGAGTTCCTGTCCCATTTGATGTTAAAGAAGTTTGTCTGTACAGTCCAAGTCTCTCATTTTGTGTCATTGTTATTTATTGGTGTGGATCTAGGTTTCCCAAAATCATGCTGTTAATCAGTTTATCAAATTCTCTCAGAGCCTATTCATGGAAGATTATGATCTAACTAATAAAATGCCTTTGGGAAACCCAGCCCACACATGATGTAAAGATGTACAGAGAGGGTCGGGCAGTTTGCCCACACCCAGGATGTAAACCTCATAACTATGTCATATTTTAAATACAAATAGAACAAGACTGCAGCAATGTCATTTTGAATGTCTTATTATGACTTATTTTTACTTTTGCATGTATATTTCTTTGTACAGAAGATTGTGTCTACATGTTACTAAGTGCTGTAAATATTTAATTTTGTCCTCTGTTATTTTGCCATTAAACATACAAGGAACAACTGGTGTCTGAAACTGTGTGCACATACAGCGCACTCGCATGCACCCACACGTGGAAATGTCACCTGTCTTGAAACTAGTCATATTTATTCACGATTTCCCATAAGCTTCGAGGGTTGGAAGGCGAGGCGATGCTGTATTTTACGGCATGAAGGCCGGGGAAACCCCCGGAATGGTCAACGTAAGTCCTACTTGAATGAACACAGCAATAACAAACATCCTCCACAGTGAGGGGAAATCCTGTAGTTTCCAACAATGAAAGGCAAGATGCTAAAAAAAAAAGGATATGTGCACAGTAATACTAAGCTAATGTGTTTACTAGGATAAAGATCTGAGTCTGTGATAACCCGTGAACAATAAACCAGAGAGGCGACGCTGCAGATCTTATCGGCCCTCTGCAGATGCTGCAACTGTGCATGAATCAGTAGAGCGTTCAACTTCCCCATCTCAACCCACTTCTCATCTCAGATACCTGCGTTTATATCAAACAAAAGAGAGTTCAAAGTTACCGGAAAGACGGTCGTATACGTGTACGCTCATAGGATGACTTCCATCCTCACGTAGATATGTGTTGTTTGAAGAAACCGCAGAGAAAGAATCCGTTGGAAGCAAAGCGCTGCGCACTTGTAGTCTTGGAAATCCCACAGATTTCCAATATTTACAGAACTGAAGCTTTGCTGCTGACATTAACATGTCACTAACTTTTTAACTGCCAATTCAGCAGTTCACCTGCAGTACCTGTGTGGTTAAAAGCGAACCTGCAGGAAACTGTTTGTACACAGATGTGTGAAAGGACACCACCTTATCAGTTGTGAAATCCTTGTTGTTGCTCTCAGCAGCAGTAGCAAATATGTTGCATGAAACCACAGAGGCTATGTTTGTCACCATGTCTAAGAGCTGTCAAGTGTGAAGGTGCAGCATCCTGGCAGAATATTATGTTATGGTTCAGAAGATCCGCTTGCATGATATTTTTCCATTACTGAATACTGTTTCTTCCAGCATCACTACTATCCCCTCTGTGACAGCTCATCCTTTTGCCTCGCTCACCCACTGAATTCAGCATTCACTCATCTATTGAAATCCCCACCTCTTCATGTCTCTTCATGGTTCAAATAAGTGAAACTCTGATAACAAGTCATCTGGGCCTCTGTCCAGTAATTGAAAAAGGATTTTATGAAGAATTCTTCAAAAGTCTCTCTGCAGGGAAAATTGTGTGATTGTCGCCTACACACACACACACACACACACACACACACACACACACACACACACACACACACACACACACATACACACACACACATACAGTCACATATTGTAAGATTGTTATCAAAGAATGTGCAGAAGGCCCACGGTGAAACCGGTCTCTGCTAGGCCACTAGATGGCAGCAGAGAGCTGGTTTGATGGTTTAATGATCACGCTATACTTTGGGACAGAGTCTCTCACATTGTGGAAAACTAGAGAAACCAAACCAACTTCCACTGTGAGGTCATCAACGAGTTCACATGAGTAATACAGCAGCCGGTCTACATTATACATGTCTAGTGACGTGAAGGTTGACGGCTCACCGTCTGTTTAAAAGCTTGATTCCAAGCTGAAACAGTTTCTTTAACACTAAACACTGCAGGGTAAGTCCCTCCACTGCTCTCATTGGGGAGAGTTTCAGAAGTGTTGACACTTTTTTTAGAAAGAAGACTTATTCAAATGAAGTAACTTTCTACTCTCTTGCTAAATATAAAATTGCTAAGCATGCAGATTTTTGGTATCAGAAGATATGCAACTAGTGGTCGCTAAACTAATGTTATGCACTTCAGATTTTCATGTTTAGAGAAATACACTCTGGACACTACTGCAGGGACCTTTCCCTTTTAAAGCCTTGATGGTTTGTTTTGTGTTTCCTTTTTTATTATTATATATTTTTTTTATGCCTGAAGATATGTCCTCCGAATCGAATGAGGCACGCCAATCGTATAGCTTTATAGTGTATTTATTCTTGGGGATTGTAAATGCATGTAAATATATATATATATATATATATATATATATATATATATATATATATATATATATATATGTATTTTCTCCAACTTTCTACAGCTCTCTCCAGAGGGATCGCCAACTGTGCGAGGTTTAATTAATAATGCTTGTTGTACCTGGTATCTATACACTTTTCTTTCATGTCTGAGTTGTGTCTCATATTTGTTAACCTGAGGCTAGACTGAAAAAATGGGTTGCATCATAGATCATCAGTGTTGTGACGTGCAAATGCATCTCCAGTCCCACCCGTCACCCCTAGAGCCCACTGGTTCACAATCAGCCTGAATGTTTTGTTTGATTTCTCCTCATGACGAGTGCATCCTCATGAATGAGTCTAGAGTCCACAGAACTGTTGCATTAGAATCAATGCCTTTTAGAAAAGTCAAATAATTGTGAAAATAATAATAATAAAGTTCCAAACGGGGACAAAATGTAAACCATCAAAGGGAGATGCATGCAACAATGCAAAAAGAACAAATGTATCAAGTGTGTGTGGTATTTTAATAAAATTGTTTTATTGAAAGGAATATCATACATGCATATTGAACACAACTTTACACAAATATAATATGTGTTGGTTCACCCGTTCTGCATACATCAGCACGGTTTGATTAAAAACAGCAAATGTGTGATGCCTATTCTTCAGAATATACAACGGCTCATACAATAGAATACAAAAATAAGCTTTAGAAAACATATACAAGTTAGTAAAGATACAATTGATAAGACCATTATTAAAAAACTACTGATGTTACAGTGTTATGCATCGTAACCACTCGACTCCCGGATGAAGGCGCTTGCTTGTCTGGTGGCCCTGACAATGTCACAGTGATGTCATCAGGCTTTGAAGTATTAAACAGACAAGGATGTGGTGTTTATCTCTCTTTCTCTCTCTCTCTCCCTCTCTCTCTCTCTCTCTGTTTCTCTCTCTCTCCCTCTCGTTACCCAAATTTGGGAGAATGCAACACTAAATAACTTGACATTAAAGATGACATTATAATTATTTCTATGTGAAATGTTACCTCCCATGTGAGGAGGAAAGAAGGACAGAGAGAATACTCACATAAAATGTCTTCCACGGGGGACAACTTTACTTAGCTGTGAATCGATTGAATTGGATGCTGAGTCAGTCTGCATGACAGCATATAGAGAATATTGATTTTAGAAAATTACCTGGTTTTGTGAAATTCTGATTAATATCAGGAGAAGTATTGCAGAGATATTTTCACCATTTGACAAAATGCAAATGTCTGCACAGAGCCTGCAAGCTGACGTGGTTGTGCACTTCCTCCTCTCGGTTGTGGTTTCCTCAAGGTCAGGTGCATAACTCTTTTTACGTATGCTATGAAACTTGTCATATTAACCTTCACAGCTGCACCGGGGACCTTTTTTTTTGCTCTGCAACAGTCTGGGACACATACAAACCGATGCATGATATTTATTTTACTTCTCTTAGAGGCGTCTCCCCTGATCGAATGCGACGAAATGGTCGGTATCTTGAGCTCGGCTCTGGCTGGTTGGCTGTTTTTAAAGCTGGCAGCTGATGACTACCTGAGGTTTCTCTGGCTTCTGCCGCTGACCTTGTTGACAGCTGTTCTAGTTGACACAGCTTCTCCCTGAGCTTCAGCCAGCAGCGTGTTCACCGAGCAAAAGTACATTCGCAGTTCCATTACACATCCTTTTTTGTTTGTTTTTGTTTACATAATTAACAAAAGTATAAAGATATATACATGTACGGTAAAACACTGTTTGCATTGCAACATCCTGAAACAGGAGCATCAGATGGCGGTGCTCCTCTCGTCCAGGCTGGTGGTCTGCGAGTGCATTGATGGGCTGTTCCTGTCCTGAGGCATGCAGACCTTCACCACCTTACACAGCCTGCAGGGCGCCCTGTTTATCAACCTCAGCAGGTGCCTCCTGAACTTCTGCCCTGCAAACACATACAGGATGGGGTTGAGGCAGCTGTGCGAGTAGGCAATGGCCTCCGTGACTTGTAAGGCCAATCTGATGGCTTTGCTGCTCTCGCAACCCACATAGATGTGCAGTAGCTCCAGTGCTTTGAAGAAGGATGCAACGTTGTAGGGGATCCAGCAGCAGAGGAAAACGGCGACCACTACGACCACTAAACGGATGGCCTGCTTCTTGGACGACTGACAGTACAGCAGCTTCCTGACAATCTGGGAGTAGCAGAAACCCATGATGAGAACTGGGACAAATAGGCCCAAAATGTTCATTTTAAAAAGGCTGAAGATCCTCCAGAAGTGAACGTTTTCATTCGAATCCACATTGGGATACACAGGGTAGCAGAACTGAAACATATCAGCAGCAGGCTGCTGTTTGATATAGATCAGGTCAGGGAAAGAAGCCAAGAATCCGGCCACCCAAGTAACGGCAGCTGCGATCATTCCAAAGGACCTGGTCCGTGCTCTTATGGCGTAAATGGCGTGTACTATCGCCAAGTAGCGGTCGATGCTCATGAGACTGATGAAAAAGATCCCGCAGTAAAAGACGATATGATATGTACCCAGGACCACTTTGCACATGCCATCCCCAAACCGCCACTGTTCCCAGGCTTGGTGGGCCAGGAAGGGGAGGGTGCACGCCAGGAGAAGGTCGGCTGCAGCCAAGTTCAAGAGGCACACGTCGGTCATGCTGCGGAGTCGCGCGCTGCGAGTTATGACCCAGATGACCAGGCAGTTGCCCAGGAGGCCCAGCAGGAAGAAGACAGCATAGAGGGCTGGGAGAAAGGCGGCCCCGTGATGCTCATACACACACCGCCCATAGTCACCCTCGGGGTAGTCGGAGTAATCGTAAGAGTATTCTGTGGAGTTTACGGTGATGTCATCGCCGAAGGATGCTGTAGTAGACCTGGTGAAAAACAGAGAGACAAAACCAGGAAGGAAAAATCCCATTAGTTCAGCTCAGTTTATTGGATCTACAACAATCTTGCTTACCATAGATGCAAAAAAAAATATTCTACTTCTATAACACTGTAGCTGTAAGGAGTACAATGAACAATTTAACTAACTTTAAGAAACACTGTCAAACAAAAGCAACAACAATAGGTTGTGTTTTTGCAGCCCAATTTAGGAGCAAAATAGATGTAAGGGCAAAATACATATAGGAATGAAATACTAGATTGAAAGGAAATGCTCGGCTGCTAGCTGCTAATACACATTCCTATACTAGGCGTGCAGTGGAAGCTATGCAAGGCATGTGCTGCTTGCTGTTGAAGTCACAGACTTCATGAGGATTTGAGGCACAGAAAGAACAAACCATGGTGTCATGTGTAGGGATGGGATCGTTTGGGTTTTTTCCGATACCGATGCTAAACCGATACTTTTAAAACGATACCGGTGCCTAAACCGATACTTTTTTATTGCCAAGGAAATTCCTTTTCTTAAAATTGAACAATATATTAACTGTTTAAAGTATACTTTACATATAAATAAATAAATACACACAACACACTTGTCTTCAAACTGCAGCTTCAAACCTTTTAACTTCAAACTATAAACAATATATATTTAAAAAAAGAACAGACACAGGCATCCGGTGTTCTGATGGGACCGTGTGCAACAGAACTCAGACTCTGTTGGATTCTACAAACTGCTGCTTTACTGGACTACACGTCATCATTCATATCAACTGGAGAGATTTGTTCCATCAAGCCGAGGACGGACCTTCAAAAGCTCGTGCTCGTGTCTGCAGCGATCTGTGTGCGCGCTGTGAGTGTTGTGTGAGCGCTGGAAGCCCCGCCCCCTCGAGCCCCGCTCTGCATGCAGGCGGACAACAGAGAGTGGAGGAGTGCGCTCTGATCCGCGCTATTTTAATAGTATCGATACATCAAAATCCTATCGTTTTTAACGTGCGGGTCCCGCGGTACCTTTTTAGTATCTATATACCAAGCAACATTACAGAGTAGTGTAAAAAAAAAAAAAATCGGCTCAGGCACCGGAAGAAAGCACCGAAATCTGCGTTGCTTTTCGGTCCGGTAGGTACCGGACGTGTTGGTTCTCGGTACCCAACCCTAGTCATGTGTAGAGGCTATCGGTTTAATCTTACCTTGTTAAGTCTTCCATTGAAGAAGTCTCACTTGATCCTCTGAAAGTAACGACAGCAGAGACGGTGGTCAGCTTTCTGCGGGAAAAACAAGGAAAAGGACATGACCTACTTTCTGAAGGAAAAGAAAAGAAATAGAGGAATACACCCTGGATCAGTTTTCCGTGATTCATCTGAATAAATTGTGCATGGATGTTTTTAGTATATCTCTGTGCCACATAACATAACACATAACATGCATGCAAGTTCCACCGAATTTAGATGTACTGTGAATTAAAAGAAGCGAGAAAAATGCAGTTCCTCATCAAAACCACGCGCGTGCATGTTACATTACATTTTGCAATAGCATAGTGCATAATTTGTGCGGACATTATTAAAGTTGTGTGGTCAGATTTATAAGTAATAGTCTTTTTTCTGTTTATCACAACAAAAACAAACCACCCAAACATTTCAGCACATATAGAACCCGCATCCTATGTTTGATGATTAGTATCTTTCTATTAATAAATAGGTGTGTGTCTGAAGAGTCACGAGCCCAGAAGCCACAGCAGAAAGAAAAAAAACAGCAAGTTGATTTTTTTCAACAAACATGTTGAGGTAGTTTTACTCGTCTCCTAAATTCTGAGGAAGTGATCAAATGATACATAGCTGTTATTTAAAAAAAAATGGGTTTGAGCAAATTGTCAAAGGAAGTGATAATTGAGTACACTTGTGTTTGCTTCCTCTCCCATGGACCCGTAGCCAGACAAGCATAGGGTGGTGTAATGACCTGAGACTCATCATGATACCAATCCAAATACGCAACACAATCCAAATTCAGGAAACGTAACTGGAAGTAGGTCTTCCTCCTTTTCTCCTGTTATGTAAAACTGTAAATCATAGCTTGCTAAATAATGCTTTTGAAAAAAAACAACCCCAAACTGCTGTATTTCGATGTATTGAACACCATATTAGTAATATACAAGTGGAATATATGGTTTGGTACATGACAAAATTTAAATGTCACAGATTTGCGCACATTTTGGAGTCCTCGCCTGAATGTTCTCTGTTCTAAACCCTCTCTAACTTTGTTCTGCTTCACTTTATCAAAGTCAAGCTTTGCAAAGAGAATGTTCACATATTGTGCTATGATTTGGGTTAGAGTTGGACCTTACAGCTGCATCATTTCAAAGAAAGTAATTTTTTTATAGGCGGACCTGAAACCTTTTCTTTTTTTCTGTGTGTCATCTTCTTTACTCTTAACCAGTAACATATAGATAGATATCTGAACAAAATCGCACATGTGTACCTTTTATTTTAACACAAAAAGTATTAAAATAGCCCTTGGTGGTTGCAGGGACATTTTCGAGGAAAGGGCCTACAAATAGGTTTGTTTTTAAAAGGTTTTAAAAGACACAGTGACTACTCTGTTTCAAGCAACTGAATTAAATACTGGAATTAAATTGTCTATTAAACTCCATAACCCCAACTGAACCTCTTGTAAAAGCTGGACCAATAATGACAGCATGTCTAGAATGATCCAGCGTTAAGTTAGGGTCAGTGTTAGTCAATTCATTTCAACCCCTGTTGAGCTTATTATCCAATAACAATTGTAAATGTTAAATAAAAGACTACCTGCGGGTGCAGGAACAAGATAGCTGATCGCGGTGTTTATTCTGGATCACGAGATGCAGAGGTGATCAAATAAATCGTCCAGATCAAATAAATGATCAGCTATGCATCAAAGCTCATTGTGTAATGTGTGTGAGAATCAAGAGACACTTCTTATACCTTCTCCTATGTGGTGTAAAAAAAAAAAAAAAAAACACTCCCATCCCCTACCCAGCTTTAGGTGGGCTTGCAGGTTTGCACATGAAAGATGGTTTGTAACTTCCTGCGAATGCTTTCGAAAAGTGCTGTCGAATAGGCCACAGTGTCTGAACCACAAGTCCACATGCAAGCCGTATCAGAAGCAATGCAACTTGGACCAGACCTGCAGCCACACGCAGTTGGAGGCTGCAGAGCGCTGCGTGTTGTTTGCTGTTGTGCAGCCATCATGCAGTCTGGACTGACAGCTTCAAAACAAGCACAGAGAGCATATTACTTTTTCTTTTGAAAGGGAAAAGTTCTGACTAATATCTTCAGCTCAAATTAATGTGACTCTCGCACCATTTTACAAAGTGGTTTGTGCATCATTGGAGCAGAATCGTAGGCCCGGATGACTGAACACTGGCTTGTTGTTAGTCAGGTGAGTTATGTGACGGGGATTCTGCTCGGCACACTTCTGGTCAAATACCGAGAGCTGCCAAGAATTCCTGCCTGAAATGGATGCATGGCGATGCAATGCTGTGTCAAGAAGTCACGCCTGTAATATTCCACACACACACACACACACACACACACACGTGCTAGAACAGCAGTTTAAACTCACAGATTAATAGTCTGAGTGTTTTTTTTTTACCAATTTTTTTTCTTCTTTATTTTACAAAAAACTATATTGTTTTACAAGCTTTTATAAGATTATATACACTTTCAAAATAAAAGATTCCCTCGTTCTTAGAAGGAAGAATCTTTTTTTTTATACTTGATATTTTATTTAGGTATTTTTACAGTTAAACAAGAACTACAACCATGCATCTGGCCAAGTAGGGCCATAAAAA
The DNA here is from genome assembly GCF_910589615.1 of Taurulus bubalis. Classification (NCBI taxonomy): domain Eukaryota; kingdom Metazoa; phylum Chordata; class Actinopteri; order Perciformes; family Cottidae; genus Taurulus; species Taurulus bubalis. The sequence continues at coordinate 24,356,552 of NC_136600.1, forward strand.
GAAAACAAAATTCAAAAATGTAAGCAGGTAAATAAGTAAAAATAAGAAATCAAAGCAATCAAAACAACCATGCAACAATTTAAAGGCATCGTCAGTCGATCGTGTAAACCATAAAAATATATTCAAAGAGTTCCATTCACAGGGTTTCTCTAACTAAGTTTTACACTTATATATATGGGGTTGCATCTTGGTCAGTAGGAATAATCTAAGTACCATTTTACATCTCTAAACACTCGCCACATCCACCACACCACACTGTGAATAATCTGATTTCACAGGTGTGTTGGAAGTCTCCTTGTCTGTGGTGTCTCTGCCGCTGAAGGTCCTTCTGCTCTCCTGACTCCAGCAGAGGTGCCTAGTCAGCACTTTGCCCAATGACTTCCTAAACTTCTCCCCTACAAATGCGTAGATGACTGGATTTACACAGCAGTGAGCCAGTGCAATGATCTCAGTGTAGTGCATGGCAGAGTGGATTCTTTTTGAAGCCTCGCAGGTGTCCAGGGCGTCCAGGAACAGCTGCAGCGTCTGCAGGAACACCGTGACGTTGTAGGGGACCCAGCACACCACGAACACACACACTACGCTGAAGATCAGCTTCACAGCTCGATCCTTTTTGGCGTTCCTGGACCTGGACCTGGACAGCACGACCAGGATTTTCACATAGCAGAAAACTATGATGGGGAGGCACACAAAGAGGCCCACGGTGTTCTCGTTGAAGTTTCTCAGTATCTTCCAGAAGCGCTGCGTCTCCTCTGGGTACAGAGGCTGGCACTCGAAGATGTTGGCGTCTTCGTTCATCTCCAAAGAGGCGAATGTCACCCCGGGTAGCGCCATGATGACAGAGATGACCCAGATGGTGACGCTGGCTATGACGCCATAGCGAAGGGTCCGGGCTCGCATGGCGGCGACGGCGTGGACGATGGCCAGGTAGCGGTCCACGCTCATCAGGGTCACGAACAACGTCCCACTGTAGAAACCCAGCTGTTCAGAGGAGCAGAGGGGGGAGCTGTGAGGCTTTTCATACAGATCATAGTGACAGCGCACAGCAGCGGTTTCACACATAACAGGGGAGAAGACACCTTGGTTGCTGACAGAATATCTTCCCCATTATTACTTTCTTTTCTTTTTTCTTCTAGAGAAATTGAACATAGAAAAAGTTGCGCAACCTAGTTCTACAGAAACATGTATTTCATTTTGCTCTTTGCAAGAAATACTGATTATTGGCTGTTAACACCTCACAGAGAAAAACAGAACTAGTCAGACACGCATCCATTTCTGCACTTTTTTAGATGCATTGTTTGTTTGAAAAAATTAATGCCTGAGTAATCTGCACCTCTTTGAGTTCTGCTTTCTAAATTTGTCATAAGTATCCAAAGTCTGGTCCGTTTCAAATTATGAGTAATTTGTTTGTGTACTATATATTCATTTATATATATATATATATATATATATATATATATATATATATATATATATATATATATATATATTTTTTCTTTTTTTTTTTCTTTATTTATATATATATATATATATATTATTTTTCTTTATTTATATATATATATATATATATATTATAATTTATTTTTTGTTATATATATATATATATGCATTTTTTTATTTTTTTTTCTCAAGAAAATATATAAAGCCCCACCTGATAGCCTCCAGTCATCAGTTTGCATGCTGCAAGGTTTGGGTAACTGTAGGCCCACAGAGGCAGGGTTAGAACCAGGATGAGGTCAGACAGGGCCAAGTTGAGGAGGCACACGTCCGTCATAGTCTTCAGCTTTATGTACCGGAGGAGAACCCAGAGCAGCGTGGCGTTGCCTGTGAAATCCATTCAGATCGTTAGTTGTTACGTTAGGTATCAGTGTATTAAAATGGGAGTGATGCATGTTTCCTTTTCTCTTTTAGGTCTTTGTGAACGTACCTATCAGACCTAGACAGAACACCATGTAGTAAAGAACCAGCATGAGCGTGGCTCCATCAGGCAGCTCTGCACCCTGACCCTCATCGCAGGTGTCATTGTAATCGTACACCAGCTCGTATTCTGAGATGTTCATAATGCTGCGTGAGGAGGAACACACACGGATTACTTTGAGTGAAAATGAAGGGTTTGAACTCACTTCAAACATGTGTGGTCTTTAACGTAAAGAGACAACAGGCGCACGCTTCTGCGTGACCCGGTGTCATCAGACATTCAGCAAAACATTCAAATATATACCAGAATCAACATCATTACAATGGCTCCATGCAAAAAAATGCATCTTAGAAAAATTACAAACAAGTTACACTGGCAATGTTTCACATTTGCTAATATTGTACCCCTTTTTTTTACATTTCGCTGGCTGCCTTTTGTGTGTGTGTGTGTGTGTGTGCACCTACTATCCCAATGAACTAAGTACCCTTACTCATGGGTTCATTTCATTTGATTTTATAGAAGGCACTGACTCGTGGTATTCCTGCTCTGACCTTCAAATGACACTTCGGAGCTGTTGGGCTCGATGCAACATGGGTTTGAGTTTGCTCTCAACTCAGACGACTGTCTCCCAGAAATAACATGAACTAACAGAAGACATGTGCCCGTCTACAGCAGAACAATCTAAATCCAAATGTAACCCCATTCTGGTTTTCCCTCATTAACTACACACCTTCTTGTCTTCCAGCCGACCCTTGAGGTTGACCTTGAGGTCATCTCATTCGTAGCCAAAGTGGCTCATCATCAGTCAAATATAACACAAAAAAAAGAACTACTACTCACAGCGTCTACTCAAATCTATCGACTCCTGATTTGGTTTTCTTCACTCCATTTTATTTTGGAAGTGTTGCCTCGATAGATGAACTGTGTCTGTGCCACACTGAACATGTTTGTACTCATTCACACTTGAAAGGGAGGGAATTCAGAGATGTATCTGGACTTTCCTGCCCTTTTAAGGTTGATTCTTACAAAATCCAATCATCATTTAGTGAGTCATGCCTGAACGGCGTCTATAACAAAGTTCAACTGCTGCCACTACAAACCTCAAAACATTTGTCTAAATATAAAAGAAAGGAAAAAGATAACTTCAGCAACCATCACCAGTGTTGATGTTTTCTATGAAAGTCACAAACTTCCTCTCACCCAGACCATAATCAAATTTAGGCAATCTCGTTAAACCACATCTCACTATCATGTACGGAACCACTAGCTTTGACAACCATGCCGACCCTCACTTCCTGTGTGTACACACAAACACACACGCCCCCCTGCACACATAATCCTCAACTACACACTGTGTCTAGGTGTAGGAGGTGAGAGGTCAAAGGCGTCTAGTGAATGACAGCTAAACATTTTAAAAGTTATGGTAGCTTACCACATATTGTGTCAAAATCTCTGCTCCTGAATGTGGACACTGTTGTGCCGAGCATCAAACCCCCGTGTCATCCCGTCAACTTGCATTGCTCACTTTTTGTGTCGGATCCTGCTGCAGAGCTCATTTCTGGTAAGGTGAACTCTTGGTTTGGTTTTTTCTCTGCACAGAGGTGTCAGTGGTTTTCTGAGAATTCTCCCTTCTGCAGCCTAAAAGGAGTACGGGGGGGGAAATGTATTCTAATGAGGAGCTTTTTTTCTTCTTCTTTGCAAAGACACATCTCAGGTGATAGAAAGATTTGAGAAAAGCATCCAGCTCATCAGGAAATGCAAAAGTTTCGATATGACTTTAGCTATATACTTTATTTAAGTTTTCATGAAATATAAAGAGTACTTTGTCCTCAACTGATGGCCTTTTAACAACAAGATGCCTTTAAGTATTTTAATTGTGACTATCTGAAATTACCTTTTTTTTTTTTTTTACATATCTCTTGAATTGACTTGTGTCTTCTTTTGACTTTTTTGTTATTTTTTTGGAATCTTATTAAAAAAGCAGCAAAATGTGTCATGTCAGATACTACGTGAACTACCTTATGGGGAAAGTACTTTCCAATATGAAAGCCACAATGTGCAGTAGAACCCACCGGATGCACATGACCTTCATCGTAAATGAGCACAAGTTGTGTTGACCACAAAACAAGTGCCAATTAATCAAACACGATATAATACATAGAGATGTGACACTTTATTATCTGCACCGGCTCACTGAACTATACCAAAAAGGCATAACATGAACAAGAAAAGAGCAGCAGCAAGCTGGAATATGTGAATAAATGAATGAAGATGATTTTGTGCAAATAACCCCGGAAATGAAAGTGACAAATATGTACTGGGAATAAAAAACAACACAATAAATACATTTTGCATTTTGCATTTTACAGTGCAAATGTGGGGCAGAAAGTAAAATGGAGAAAATATATGATGAGCTAAACTTTGTTCCACATACACAGATTAAAAATTAGAATGTGCAAAAGGTGGAACATAACCTTGCGTTGGCTACCTTGTGCCTTTTTGATTCTTCATCAACCACTGAGGGAAAGAAAAGTTCCACAAGGAAAGTGTAAAACAAAACCATTTATTGTTGAATATCATACAGGCATGAATGCTAATTAGTAATGTGTGAGCGCTTCAAACACACAAACAAACTTTGTTGTTCCAGGCTGCTGCAAACAAAAGGCTCATGGTTTAATAAAAGAGGGTTATTGCATACCTTTTGAGAGAAATGATCATAAAGGTCATCAGATCATACACATCTGACACAATATATTCCAGTGTGAACTTAATTAAAACGTAAATAAAATGAAGCGGAGTCTAAAGACAATATGTACACATGATGCATCTTTGTGAGATTAGACCGTGCAGATGACTCACGCTGTCATAGGTGGATAATGGAAGTTGACAGGAACATTGACAACATGGTCCCCAGTCACAACAACATTACCCAGATCAAAACTTGTCAACTCTGCACCATGTCCATGAAACATAATCTGGCCTCCGCCTCCTACATGATGAAGTTGGAGGTGGCATCGGAGGACCTGGACGTGATGGAGCTTTTCCAAGAGCTTGAGGATCCTCTGGCGGAGCGGAGGAGAAGCTCAGGCACCCATTTCCTCAGCATCTGCACGACCCGTCTCCTGAACTTTAGACCCACGAAGGCGTAAATGATGGGGTTCAGGCAGCAGTGAGCGTAAGCGATGGTCTCGGTCACCGCTATCGACAGCATTAAACGTGAGTCCGCGTCGCAAACGCTCGCCAGGGCTTCAGTTTTCAGAAAGTGCAAGAAAAGGCAAATGTTATACGGGGCCCAGAAGAGGAAGAAGGCGATCACCACGGAGATGATGAGCTTGACGGCGCGGTGCTTCTTGGCGCTCCTCATGTTCAGCAGTATGGGGACGATCCTGGAGTAGCAAACTATCATCACCAACAAGGGGATGGCGAGGCCCAACACATTGATGGAGAAGATGTTGTAGAGCCTCCAGGCGTTGTTCTCCGGGTCGAAGCTGCAGGTCGGCAGCCCGTTGGACTCGTTCTTCACCCGCGTGAAGAGGACGGCGGGCAGAGAGACGCACGCGCTCAGCGTCCAGACCAACGCGCTCAGAGCGACGCCGGCCCCCAGGGTGCGATAGCGCGCCACCTTGTGGGCGTGCATGATGACCACGTAGCGGTCCAGCGTCATGACGACCATGAAGAAGATGCTGCTGAAGAACCCGGTGCTGTGGCAGCCGGAGGCGAAGCGGCACATGAAGTCTCCGAAAGGCCAGTGGCCGACCACGGAGTAGTGCGAGTAGACCGGCAGCGTGAGGACGAAGACCAGGTCGGAGGCGGCCAGGTTGAAGAGGCAGATGTCCGTCAGGTTGGTCTGGTTGCGGTGCTTCAGCAGCACACACACCACTAAGCCGTTGCCTTGGGAGAGGGAGGGAGACGTGCTTTATTATGACAGATTGTTATGCAGCGCATGTAGAGGAATGGTCTCGCTCACATACCTATGATGCCGAGGACGAAAACCAAACTGTAGATGATGGGCAGAAAGACCTGGCCAAAGTTCATCACGTTGCCGATGCTGCAAGGACTGAATGAGGGACCTTCTTCATAATAGGATGAATAATCATCTGCATACAATATGGTGCTGTTTCCTCCACCTGTCGACAAAGATGTACGAATATATATCAATATTTACAACATCTACAGTTTGAATGCTGTTCTTGGAGGTAAATGGATGGAATTTTAACTACACATAATCTCCCGGGTGCACACACACACACACACACACACACACACACACACACACCGTTCTCCACAACCTTGACTATATGATGTTTTGCTGGCTTGTATCTCACTGTTATGTATTGTCTTTTGTCTTACAATAAATTAAAAAAAATTAAAACTCTACATAATCTCAACCATTTTCTTTGGGACTATTTTTGTAGTTCTTTAGTCCTAAAGTAGTTCCAATGAAAGCGATATCTTTGATGATTATTCATTGACTGTAAAAGTCATTTGTTTCAATGAGCTCCACAAATGAAACCCTCCTCCCCCGTGTTGGTGTGAAGGCAGAAACCCCAGTGATGGATACCACGAAACCAAATGAATAAAATACAATGAACCAAATCTAAAACTACCTGATAGTCAGTTGAGAATGAAGGTTATCATGCCCCCTGCTGGTTTTCATAGGTAATTTACAAAACAATTAAAACACATATGAAAAGGGACTTCAATTTACATCACCAATACCAAGTTGCTCATATGAAGTTTCATAACTATTAACAATCAACTTGCATACTGTCCATCATCATAAATGTGTTCCATCTATACAATAATTATTTTAGACCTATTTTTCAGTATTGAAATGGTATTTAAGTTACTTCAGTTGTGAATTCCTTTGAACTGTTATTTTGCCTCCCTTAGTCGATTAATGTTTGAAGGCTATGTATTTGACAAATACATACAGTATAAAGCAGTCGTTCCCAAAAGACTGGGTCGGACCCATAGAGGGGTCGCAGGAGATCTTATTGACGCCCCCAAATAAATGTGCAGAATTTGAAATATGAAATATGTCACCTTTTAATATCTGCAATCCACCTCTCAATGGAAACACACAGACATGAAGTGAACTGACAGCAGTGTATTAAGGCTCAGGCATTATAAATGATCACACACACACATGTCTTCAACAACATTTCAATGATCTACATGCAGCCTAAGCTGTCAAAGTGCATTCACCTGACATGGTGATATCTCAGTGATGCCTCGTCCTGCAGGTGTAGTCAGCTGCTGCACTCCAGGGCTCCTTATTTCTCCGTCTGGATCTGTATGGACACGATATCCTCAAACGTGTGAATATAAGAACCAACTGTCTCTAAGTCTGTACTCCTCTATTAATGACTGGCAGAGAAACAGAAGTTCAGCTGTTATTTCCTGTACGTCCCTAAGTGTGACTTCAAGATGCTTATCAGGAGCCCACAGATCACAACGCACGCTCCATATGTCGATTAACCAAATAACAGACGGGCACATCAGAACTAAACGTGTGGCCACAAGCGTATCAGGCTCCACTTACATGCTCTAACTATATGTTTTACCAAATAGAATTATATAAAAAGTGAGTAGTTTGATGAATAGTAGGTAAGAATAGGGTTACCAACTGATTATAGTTAGAATTATAGCTATTTTTGACACCTTTGCAATTTCGACTCATCTGTAATTCAATCAAAGCAATGATGATTCATATATTAGTCACAGTCAGTATGATTATCATCTGACTATCAATTAGGTGGGTGATATGTTCCCGGTAATTTTGGTGAGAGGGCGAGCCTTTTGTTTGCTATATTTACAGCTTAAATTCAGCAAAATATTAGTCAAATGTATTTAGTGTTAGCAAAAACACAGCATTACCATCAGACACTATACTTTCAAAAGGCGTCTGTGTTATCATATTGATATATCAAAGTCAAAGTCAGTTTTATTATCAATTTTGTGCAATGTGCAAACATGCAGAAGATCGAAAGTATGTTTCTCTTCTGTCCAACATATAAAGAATTGTGCAATAGTAATAATAATAATAATATTATAAAAAAAACAACAATATATAACATATAGACAACATAAATTTGGAACTATTAAGACTATGACATATAGACAACATAAATTAGGAACTATTAAGACTGTGAAGGACTAAACTATAAATAAATGACTGTAACTCCTTAGCAGCATCCAGACATGTGAGTCTAGAGAAGAGGACGGAGTGGGACGGTGGGGAGAGAGTTCAGCTTCCTGACAGCCTGGTGGATGAAGCTGTTGGACAGCCTGGTGGTGTGAGCTCGGAGGCTCCGGTATCTCCTACCAGAGGGCAGGAGGCTGAAGGGACCGTGTGAGGGGTGGCAGGGGTCGCTCACAATCAAGGTCACCTTGCGGGTGAGGCGGGTGTCGTATGTGTCCTGCAGGGAGGGGAGGGGGGGGGGGAGTGAGGCACCGATGATCCTTCCAGCTGCAGTCACTATGCGCTGCAGGGCTTCCCTGTTGTAGTCTGTGCAGCTTCCGCCCCACACAGTGATGCAGTTGGTCAGGATGCTCTCGATGGTGCCACGGTAAAAGGTGCACATGATGGATGGGGGGCTTCCTGCTTTCCTCAGCTTGCGGAGGAAGTAGAGGCGCCTCTGGGCTTTCTTTGCCAGCGATGTCGTGTTGGCTGTCCACGAGAGGTCCTCGCTGATGTCCACCCCCAGGAATTTGGTGCTGCCGACCTGCTCAATGTCCGCACCGTTGATGGTCAGTGGTGGGTGTTGAGTGTGGCCTTTCCGGAAGTCAACAACAATCTCCTTGGTCTGGCTGCTGTTTAGCAGGAGGTTGTTGTCTCCGCACCACGTGGTCAGAAGGTTGACCTCCTTCCTGTAGAGGGTCTCGTCATCCTTGGTGATGAGACCTATCAGTGTTGTGTCGTCTGCGAATTTGACCATGTGGTTGGTGCTGTAGCTGGTTCTGCAGTCCTGAGTCAGCAAGGTGAAGAGCAGAGGACTGAGCACACTCAGTCCACTGCCCTGTACATATTGCACAGTGTCTGTTATTATAGAGACATTCTTCTTTATATTTTTATTATTATTATTTATTGTTAAAGTAATGCTTTTTCAGCCCTGACTGTCCATTAACGAACCCTGTGTGAAGCGCCAGATCAGATGGATTTGCTGGAAAGTGGTCCAATGGCGCCCTCTTGTGGTGACGAACCATACCTGTTGTGCAGGGAGATGTCGCTCGAGCACGATAGCACAAAGCATGCTGGGAGAAAAGATTTGAATTCTCATCACTGAATTTTAATGAGACATTATGCGTAGAAGCTAAATTACGACTCAAAGTTGTTGTTATCCCAGAGGCCTATGCAACGTAACGTGCAACAACGATGTTGCTACTGCCTACATATCACTAATAATAAGTCGAGCAATAACTACAGCAACGTCTCTTATCTGAAACCTAATATTAATGCCTTTATTTGTCGTGGACCGTGTGATCTCTACTCGCTGTCCAGCTGCCGCTCAGTGAATTCCCAATGATGATTGACGTGCGATTTGCTGACGAAGGCGGTCTGCAGAGAGAGAGAGAGAGAGCTGCGCTAAGTTAGACAGAATGCAGCAGCAACGTACCGGAAGTCACGTGCCACTGCCTCCCAAAAATAAGAGAGGACGCGCTCAATGGCGTTATAGAAGCCCAACATGCACACGTTGCATTATTATGTATCCACGCATGGCATTGAGTACAATACATGGATTAAATTGAATATTAAAATGCCTCTCACAGCTGTAATAGTCGTAGTAGTTTTACTTTGTTCATTCCCAACGGGTAATTTGTTTGTGGCAGCTGCAAGCAAAGTTACATAGAAGACACACACATATCAGGTATGAAAAATACTCAATTTATACAACCAAACAGCAGAGTGTATTCATTTAAGGAAATGAAACAATAAAGAAAGTACAAAAATGCAAAGTGTATGAAGTGTATATAAGTATACAGTGAAATAGAAGTATGTACATTGACTTAGTTAGTCAAACAAAATGTTGATGTTGATTCTCCTTGCACGTACTGTATATAATACAGACTCGTCTCATATATAGATATTTTTTTCTTTGTATTATTATTATTTATTTATTTCCCTATTGTCATCTTTCTTGTTGTATTGCTGCCTCTATTGTTTGTCATTACCATGTAAAGTGCCTTGAATACATTTTAAAGCGCTATACAAATAAAATTTATTATTATTACTATTATTATTATTATTGTTACTATTATTATTATTATTATTATTATTATTATTATTATTATTATTATTATTATATACAATAAGTAAAATGGGGCGAGAAAAAAGTTCTCGTTAAATGCAGTTACCTTTCCGGGACTCTTATTTTGAAACCTCTCACCGGAAGTTCAACGGTAATTCGGTTTTCTTGACAATGCGCGAGGGGAAAGTCAGCCGGAGGGACCGCGAAGATTATATCAAGTGGATTTGACAACTAACACGAGTCGGTGGAGCTTTCTGACGACAGTAAGTTGGCTCTAAAATACTGAACACTTATCACGTATCGGTTCTCGTGACGTAGTCAGCGGTCACTTTGCGGGTCTTTGTGCGTCGGGTCCCGCTTGACTTGTCACTTCGGCGCACTGTCACTTTGTTGGACCTGTGACAGTACATACAACGTTTTTCTTGTTCATTCAGAAATGTCGCTGTATTTTGGGTCGTAATAATCTTCCGAAACCGCATCAAAATAAAAGTCTGCTCGGTGTCGCAGGTGAGAGCTGGATGGACGTGCGGGTCTGAGGAGCGACATAATCACTGCAATGAGCGAGTCCTCCAAACCGCCTTCAGGGTAAGTCCTTAAAACAAACACAAAACATGACGTTTAAACTCTTCCTCTGGCGGTTTACACAACCTAGAACCAACTTTCTCGATAATTAACCTTTTAAGAACAGCCGTGTGTTTCTCCTTTGATGTGCGCAACTAAACCGCTACATTTGTATCCAACGCTACGTCTTTGATAAAAAAATAAGCGGTGCAGAAGCACTAATTATCACTATTCCAGGTGTTCTCAATACTAAGTTATCTCGTGTTTTTTTTTCATTATTATATATGTTACCAGTGTAATAAAGCCGTTAGAGGAATCAGTCTAGTTGGGCTCCACTGAGCAGCTGCCCCATGACCAGCACTTGAAAGGTGTGTGTGCGGTCTGACAACACAGAGAAGAGAAGGTTCGAGTCCCGGCCGACCAGGCCGCTCTGCGGTCGCCTCTACTGTCTCTGGCGCGGCCTTTCATTTGATGGCGGGACAACATCAACAACAACAACAACCACATCAGCAGCACCAACAGCCGTGCTGTCCTCAATGTGCTTTTTAATTGTGTTGTTTTGTTTCGGCCCAATAGTGATATTTATTCAGCTTCTTTTTTTTATAACGTGCTGTTGGGATTACATGGAGAAACATAGCTTAAACACAACAATAAATAACAAGAATAGTGTCCATAAAGCAGTAGAATGCTACTCATTCACTGCAGGGATTTGTTGTTGTTGTTGTTGTTGTTGAGGTAAACAGCTCTTGGCCTTACGGACAGATGTCTTTTTTTTTCATTTTAAATGAAGAATGGCTAGAAAACAGTCCATGTCTGGTTTGTGCAAGTTTTCATTAATAGGAGTAAAGTTTAAGTCCATTTATCTGATTTTTCTTTTTATAATTTCTCATTGACAGAATGGTATGAGACACAATATTGCACTATAGCCTTTCATGTCCTTGTTTTTTTAAATATGAATGTGTTATTGCAGTGGACTAGTCTGTAACTAACTCAAGGTAGAGTTGCGATGCCTTTGTGAGTAGTTCACTGACCTGGTGGTATAATAGCCGTGTACTATAGAGCCACAAGTTGCTGACCTCGTCAATTTTTGAGACCGCCTTGTAATTATTGTTTAAAGGTGTTAGAGGACTCACACCTCCTTAACCATCATGCATCAGCTCTTCAGGACGCTCTAAACGCCTCCATCCTCCTGCAGGTGTGTGGTTGAAGCGGCACCTGATGGACCGTAGCACACACAGGTGTTCTTCAGTGGCAACAACAGGGTGTGAAGCAGAAGCAGTTGGAGTTAAATGAAGGTTCGGTCTGTTTCCCCTCTGATCTTTCAAGTAAAGGTCCCCGTTAACCAGATACTCCCAAACACTGTGATTCCAGACACTCAAGAGCCTTTTGGCCAAAATAACAAAGTAGACCGGTCACAGTCAGCTGGCAGCGGACCCCGAATGCCTCTTTTCATCCGGTCGGTGTTTGACATTTCTGTCCATATAAATTACCATGACAACTCCCTTTGTGCCGTGATCTCGCTTTCGTCATCACGCGGGGAGCAGCTACTTTACTGCATAGCTCTGTCCTAATGAAACAGCTCATAAATACTAAATGAACATGTCTCACGAACACACACACACACACACACACACACACAGAGCGTGTTCATTATTATCCAATTGAGTAGGGAAGAGACTGTTTTTTTGAGGGAAGTGAAATTCGTTTGTATCTGGCTCTTGGTATGTGTGTGTGTGTGTGTGTGTGTGTGTGTGTGTGTGTGTGTGTGTGTCAGTGTGTGTGTGTGTGTGTCAGTGTGTGTGTGTGTGTCAGTGTTTGGAAAGCCTGAGTGCGTACTTCAGGAGGTGAAAAGAAAGCCTGAAATAATCCTCATCTCTGAGCTTTATACGCCTGTCGTGAATCATGGAAAACCAAAGGCGACTTCCTCACCTCCCAGAGACTAAATGAGTGTATCGCTCTTGACATCAAGATCATCCCAAATCTGGCAGCTTGCCTCCCAATTAATTTCATCAAGATATGAAACGCCTGTGACTTCGTTTGGTCCTTTCGTGTGAGTTGGAGCATCATGTATGGTATATAGCCATACATATAGCATACTCCACAGTCTTCTGCTACATGTCTGGATCTGGTGTGCATGCGTGTGTCTGCCTGAATGCTTGTTTATGGGTTGAGCGAGCTTCAGTCCAGAAGCCTCTGATTAATGTGGTTTTGTTAGTTGCTTTGAATTTTAGTACCCACTCCCAGAGGAGCAATAAGGAATCAACGGATATAAACGACGGGAGAATTAAGAGGGGACTGCTCGAATAAACTCTACTTTCACAGCATCCCTTACTCTTTTTTTTCTGTTCGTCTTCTCTTGAGACGCGGCCACGTGTGACCTCTGAACCTCGTGTTTAACGCTCGACGACCAACCTCCTGATGCAGACACACACACTCGAACTTTCTCGATAATTAACCTTTTAAGAACAGCCCTGTTTTTCTTATTTGATGTGCGCAACTAAACGGATACATTTGTATCCTTTTTGCTGTTTTCTCCTGTTCGTCTTTTCTGGGGACGCGACCACGTGTGACGTCTGGACCTCGTGTTTAGTGTGACTTTACTTGGGTCACGTGGTTCAGCCCCCGGCGATGCTCGACCACCAACCTCCTGATGCACACACACACACACACACACACACACACATTTGTTGCCACCCATCACCAAGCAGGCTTCCTCATGAAATGCGAGGAATAGAGAGTTGAAAAAAGCCTCAGCGGCTCTCTCCATCCTGATTTTTCTTTTCTTTTGTGTTAGCGTCCCTTCTGTTTCTATTCAAGTTTTTAAACTCACCCACAGGAAGACCAGACTGGCAGATTCTACAGATAAATACAGTGTGGGATTACAAAATAACCGTCCTCCGCTCAGCACACACCCAGAGATAATTACCGTCCACCAACTGTCCTGTTTGCAGGCGTGCGCTCATGAGCGCCGAGCATCCACAGCAGCTGCTCGCTGCACCGTGAACAAACATTCATCTGAAGCTGCGCCCACTGGACTGAAATGTCGGTCCCTCGCCCTTGCGTTTGAATTTTGAATCCCATGTGTGTCTGTCACTCTGCAACGGTTCTTAAAATACTCTCAGAGAGAGGAGATGTGTGGTCAGATAACGAAACCCCTTGGTGCTGTTTCTCTTCCTGTGGTATCAGACGATCGGGAGATTTCGAGACGGATGCAGGCACAAGCTCCCCACCCTATCTTTCACAAAAAAGAACACGTCTACTAGAAGATTATGGTTCTTATTATGCGGTCAGCCTCGAGCTCAGCCCTGCTGACTAAGGGAGCTCCGTCTTTTTCTTCTCTCTCACATGAAGGCTATACTGTATTTGTTTTTGGAAAAGAGGGACGTGTTTTAGTGTATGTGGTCACATCTGGATATATATATATATATATATATATATATATATATATATATATATATATATATATATATATATGTATATATAGGGTTATTTTTAGGATTGGTTACATTATACTCCTGCGAAAACTGAGATAGGCAAGGGAGCATTTGAGGCTACGCACTGCAAAATATATCTTGTAATATCTGTTATATATCGAGCATCCTTGATATACATAGAGAGGCTGTGGATGTGATGCTTCCACAAGCTTGTTGACCAAAGTACACACTGAACTTATCGCATCGAAAGAGCACACCGTAACACCTTTGTTCAATTTATGGGTTCAATAAGGAGTCGAAGTGTGGCAGAAATATATCACGGGACCGATTGGTGAAGCTTATGATTGTTGAACTTTGCCCCATGTGTGATTTATTATTATTATTATATTATATCCGCTGAACACCTGTGATAAAGTAGTTCACTCCTCTTTAATCAACTGCTGGAAGGTGCCACCGTTATTCACATGCAATAAGAGCAGACCGGCGTCTGTGTGTGCGTGTGTGTGTGTGTGTGTGTGTGTGTGTGTGTGTGTAATTAACAATTACGGCACAGTCTAGTGTGGTTAATGCTCTGAGTAGGAGTTCATTACGGGGACAGGCACAGTAGGATTACATAATGGCTGCTTTGCTTCGCTGTGTGCACAAAGCAAAGCAGCGCCGGCTCTCTGAACGCTTTCACTCCAAAGCCGTGCCGCGATACATCGGAAACATCTGAGACATCGAGACTGGCTGTATTTATAGATTGTTGTCCTCCTTAGGCCCCGCTCTGGAGTCTCACCTTTTTTTCTTTATACTGCTATCTGCCTGCCTCTGTCCTTGGTGAAAGAAAACATTGGCAGACACCCTTAACAACAAAGTACGCCTGTGTATCAAGTATCTGTCGTACAGTGTATCTGTACTGTTATGGGCAGCTGTTATGGGCCACTCAGGTTTATTTCTGGCAAGCCTGCAGTTATATGTTAGTCATTGTGGTATGTGAGGTTTGTCAGAGTGTGTGTGTGTGTGTGTGAGTGTGTGTGTGCGCAGACTGGACAGACTCCGCTAACGCCAGCTGACGCGCCATAGCAGCGGTATCGTCCGATAAGGCCGAGGTGGAGGAGTGCACAGCACAAGCTGCGATGGTTGTGTTGTGTTTAACCCTTTAACTCTGGATTAGAGAGAGAAAACGCAGCATAAACGTTGTCAGTATGCAGCAACAGGTGTGGCATGGATGTCTAAAAGTGTTGTCATTCTATGAAAAGGGCATCAATAAGTGCTAAAATAATATCTTCCCCATTACCTGCTGGTATGGTAAAAGAGCAAGTTTATGGCATGCACAAAAATAACTTTATTTGTAGCCCTATCTTGCACAAACTGGATTCAGTAGTTAACCTCACTAGAGATACTTTAGACGTTTTTACTGTGTAGCTTTTCAACTGATTTGTGTTTTCTTTGAGCTTTAAAGCTGCAGATCTGTAACATAAGTGTTCCTCACAGGAGCTCTCTCTAATTGAACATGCAGCTTAGGGAATAGGGAACAGACTAATTATTATTTCCTGCTGTTCTTGCCTCTACATTCCACCTCTCCTTCCTTTCTTCTCTGATGTTGGACTCCGCCCATCTTCCCTTTTTCTATTCCCTTTCTTGTTGCTCTGCAGCCATGTGGGGCTTTGTGCCACCTGAGATTCCCTCATCCCTCCCTCTCTCACCAAGCATCATTATCGCTCCTTCCCTTTCCCCTCTGTTCCTCCTCAGCCGTGGGCTTGATGTCTGCTTGAGCTGGCGTCTACATACACTGTAAATGCGTATGTGACTCAATAGTTGATTTATTTATCTCCCCATGTGTGTTTATAATGCATGCATCAATTAGGAAAAGCACCGGGACACCGGGTTCTTGCTTTGACTTTAATGGTGATTTGATTAGAAATGTCAGAGGATCAAAAGTCAAGTAGCTCAGCTTATACATATGGGCTGAAATGGATTAAATGTAGAGTGGCCTTATCTTTACACTTAAGTGTAATGGACATTAAGAACACCAGTTTTTTCTATGACTGTCTCCCTTTATTGATGTCGCTCCATAAATCCCCTGCAGTCATATAGCATAGCTGGAGAAGATACAATAGGCAATGAAACAACTGCCATGCTGAAGAAAGAATGTGAATACTTTGTTGGCGAAGGTCAATAATAATATAGTAGTAGAATAATAGTTGGTCAAGTAAGGTCTCCAAAGGAAAGACAGGCGTGTTTTTTTTCCAGCTGTTCAGACAGAGAGGCATGCCGGCTCCCTGCTCCTATTTTTGGAGAATTATTGTTGCCTCGGAATATGTCTCGCCTTCGACAGCCACGGCTCCGTGTCAGTGGTCACAAGAGGACACGTTGACCTCATGTGTCGAGGGAGGCGGGGAGGGGAGGGGTGCTGCTGCAGTAAGTGGATTCATCTCCTTTAAGTAGGTGTGAAACAGACACTCCTGGATCACCGGTCGTGACTTAATCTGAGGTCATTGAAATAAACCGACGTAAACCCCTCGACTAACTGTAAGGAGTGTAAGCAACCTAATTGATCCCAAAGAGAAGCAATTCATTAAGCACCCGAGGTGTGGCGTTGTCTTTTTGTTATCTCCCCGGGGTTATTATGTAACTGTTACTGACTTGAACAGGTTGTGCTTCGCTCTAACCTGCTTTATAAACAGGTAAACCAGGGACTATTCTTATTTTAAATGCTGGGACCTTTGTATAAACATGGCAGTGGCAACATGTTTTGTCTTCCAATGGAATCATATCGTAAAAAATCATATATTGAGAAACTGTGATACACATTTACGTCGTCTAAATTGACAATAACGAGCACTCGTTAACTCACATTTCTCTGACAATCTGATGTGAAATATTTTGAGGGAACATATTTGAAGATTGCTGTTTTTGTTTGTTGCATCTCACTTTCTGTTCCCACACAAATATGTCATATGGGAAATATTTATATTTTCCTGTATAATTTCACTTGGAACAGTTTTGCACATTTTGCATAGAACCCTGAGAGTAAGTATTTAATTAACAGTTGTTTTGAACAGAGATATTAGCTATAGAGACTAAAAAAGCTGCTGGAAAGAGTTGCTGTCACTCCCACTTCATCTCTCAGGACCAGGGGTTGCCGCATTGCATTGATATTTTAAATTTGGGGTTTTTTGGTGTGTAGATTGAGCCATTAGGACAAACTGTTGTTGACTTGTTGACTACAGGAGCTTTATTGATTTTAGAGAATTATGTGTTATTATGTGTGACAGAGGGTCAGAGTATCATCGTCATGGAGCCACTTTACTCTTATTTTTTTATCCACATGGCTGGTAATATGAGCAACAAGGCATGTGCTGAATTAGGAAGTTGAGTGCCTAGCAACTCTCCATGTTTTACTGGGCTCATGTGTCTCCAATACTCCCAACACAGAACACAACACTTAAAAACAGTTAGCTCACGCCTCTCTTTCTGTATTTCCCTTTGCTTTTTGTCCCTGCTCATTTCTGCGTCTCTTTTCTCTGGATTCCTCGTGTGCATTTCCCCCCAAAAATCGACAGCTGCTACTAAACTAAGGGGCTGCACTCTTAAGCAGTCAAGTAGTATAAATATAGGTTGCCATGGGCACACCGTGACACCAGAGGGGTATGCATGCTGGCGAGGGACTGTGAGTGTCGGGGGACTCTGGGTCCAGGATGTGTATCATTCACACTGTGTGCAATGCACCATGGGAGGTTCAAACTCAAGCGTTGGGTGTGGTCTTGAAGTGGCACTCGAGTATGAAGCGTGCTTTCTTTGTTGATGTTTCTACTGGTGTATCTCCCAATTAATATGCTATGTTTTTTAAGGGGGAGTGGGGCTACAATCTTTTCAAATCAAATAGATTTTGCAGTTGAATACATTTTCCTCTCCCGAGCTGCAGAATGATATACTTTGACATTGCTATTAATTAACTTTTAGGTTCAATGTCGGGTCGAGCTCAGGGTCTGAGGTCAGGGATCAAAGTTTACACCAACCTTACTATTGATAGCCAACCTCCTCTCCCAACTAAGCTACTGCTGCCGTCTTTAAAGACATTTACAAAAAATTATGCGTTAATATGTAGAGTTACTTAAACATTAGTGTGATTCGTAAAACAGAGTAATATCTTGCAAGTATTGTAGATGCTCCGTAAACCTCCACAAGGCCAAATACAATGTTTTAGCATCTGTAACGCCAACCTTTCCTGGCTTTAGGAACAAACAGGTCAGGTAATAATGTGGCCTGTGTTTGTGTGCACTAGAAATAGAAATATTTTCTGATGCAGTGTTTATGTTGTATGTTTTTTTTTTTTACATCAATCCTTTATTCACAGCTCTTTGGTTACATCCATTGTTTGTATTCTCAGAATGCACAACAAGTGTGTCATGGGGAATGTGGGTCAGTCGGCGATGGGTTTTTGGCCAATCTACTTCATTCCCAGCTGGCTGTCTTCATTAGAGGATAGTGGCTCATTGTTGTGGTGATCCTATTGTCTCACACTAAAGAGACCCGTATCTGACTGGATGTCCAGGTCTCTGACTTGGGACACTTCTGTCTGTCTGTCTCTCTCAATGTTATCTACAGCATTAGTTTTAAGGCTCAAGTGAATATTCAGAATCAGCTTTATTGGCCATGTGTGTGGTCACATACACATTTGACTCCGGTTACACTTTGCTCTCGCCGTTCAAAAGTTTGGGGTCACCCAGACAAATTTTCAGTTTCTTTGCAATTTCCTGCATGGAATAGCCTTCATTTCTAAGAACAAGAACATGAAAGTTCTCTTTTTCTGGCCATTTTGAGAGTATAATGGAACCCACAAATGTGATGCTCCAGATACTCAACTAGCTCAAAGGAAGGCCAGTTGTATAGCTTCTCACCAGCATAACTGTTTTAAGCTGTGCTAACATAATTGCACAAGGGATTTCAAGGGTTTTCTAATCATCCGTTAGTCTTCTATGCGATTATCAAACACAATGTACCATTAGAACACTGAGTGATAGCTGCTGGAAATGGGACTCTATACACCCATGTAGATATTTCATTAAAAAACACCTAGAATAGTAATTTACTACATTAACAATGTATAGTGTATTTCTGATTAATTTAATGTTATCTTCATTGACAAAAACAGTGCTTTTCTTTGAAAAATAAGGACATTTCTAAGTAACTTTTGAACGTTAGTGTACATATTATGAACAATAAACAAGATAAATATAAAAGAAGACATTAAGATACCAGAGTAGTCAGAGTGGAAGTAGCAGAATCTATTTTTCAACAAAGAAGCAGGCTGCTTGTAGATGGAATATGTTGTGGTGGGGGTGATGCTGACAGAGCACAGTTCTGAGCATAAACTAATATTTTCCATTATTTTTCACAAGACTTTTCTATGAGTGGAATAAATACAGTCACCGACAGTTTTTCCCCCAGAGCAAAATCCTGAAGGTAGTTTCCAGTGTGTCTGAGCAGTGTTGTGTAATTTAACTTGTCAACTAACAACAGTAATCTGAGTGTCATGTCATTGTTTTTGCAGTGCTCTCGCCAAACCTGTGATTTGAGGGGCATTTAATGCTTTGCATACGCTTTGCAACCATTTGACACGTTTTCCATCTCTGTGGGGACAGTTTTAAATGTGTGTGTGTGGCTTTATTGTTGTCCTGTTTTCACACTGATCTGCATCTTTGCACGAACGCTGTCCTTCTCTCACACGCAGGCTTGATTCATCCCAGGTGACTCAATCAGGAGGGAGCGTGGTTGTATTTGGGTCAGGAAGGAGGTAGCCTTACGTACACACACACACCGTGAACGCACTCACACACACACACACAGACACTCAGACTAATCTGTTAAAGAGGCGATCAGACACACAGCAAAATAGGATGACTGGTAGAGGCCTACGTCTACCTACAAAGGTGCGATATAATTGATTTATGCCATGTTGACAGGAAGCACCTGGTCAGATTATTCATCTTGTTTACTCTGAATTTAATCAGATTTTATTAAATGTAAGTCTTCAAACTTTTCTCTTCTCACCTGGCTCTTCACGCACACACAGGGATGTGTAGGATTGAGCTGTTGTGCTATTAAGAATGACATCATATATGTCATGAATCAAGCTTGTGTTGCTGCTGGATCATATATCCACTATCAACACTATTATGTTATGTATCCAGGTAACCTGCCTCCTAATTCCACATCGGTGTTCTCTGTTCGCTTTGTTTTATAGCTGCTCACATTTTAGACCACGTGAGTCTACTGCACCTTTGGCAGTTTGAGATGAACTCGGCATCTTTTCGGTTTTAGATCCTTACTTTTGAAACGTTTATGAACACGTGAACATTCACACTTTGAGTCCAAAAAGAGTTAAAAGAGGATAGTGAGAGAAATATATCCTTGTTAATGGTGTTTAGTCAAGCGAAAATAACTGAGTGGTTCTGAAAGGCCCATTAGTAACCGTGTGTGTGTGTGTGTGTGTGTGTGTGTGTGTGTGTGTGTTTTGTAACTCAGTCCCTGTAACAGCTCAGCACTTACTGCCCCCCTGTGCCGGAGCAGGGTTTCCTGCCTTCGTTCCCTGCTTCTCCTTTGCTCCCTCACTCTTTCTCTCTCCGTTTACGCTCATCCTCACTCTGTGGGAGACGAGGCTTTTTCCTAAAAGAGTCTTTGTGCGCGTTAGAGGGAGAGGGAAATGCTTTGGTGAGACTAGCCGCAGGCTAAAGGGAGAGGAGGATACTAGCTGCCTGTGTGAAGCTGGGCCGGGGCCCAGTCCCCACAGCTTCACAGAGCCCGGTTCTGTTTACTTCCAAAGACTGACCAGGAAAACACAAACATTTCCCACATGTACAGGTCTCTCTACATTCATTTCTTTCTCTGTTTGTTTCAAAATGCCCTTTTTAGTCAGAGCACCTTGCAGTGCGTGATTAGAAATGATCTGCACTGTGTTTACACTCGTGACCAGATTCTGATCCGAAGTGAGGTCCGTCACTCCCCTGTGATGCGTCCACGTTTCCACGTTGCATAACGAGTCAATGACACTATATGGGTTGTTATATCCGACTCAGCTGTTAATGGTTAACTGTGGCCGGGTTAGAGTCCGCTCGCTGTGCTACGTTAACATGCATTCTTCCTTCACTGAGCTCTCCTTGCCATTTAAACTGGGCAGGAGCACCATGAAGGCCTCTGGAGTGATACGCCACTGGATTTAACAATCTCTCTGGGAGCGAGCCTCATCCTTGGAGCTGGATTTATAAACAGCCTGACATATATATAAATATATATACAACACTTCTGGAATACTTAATCAACACAAGGGCTGCTTTTTGACGTGAGTGGGATGTTTTTCTTTTTGTTATCTCGGGCTAATATTTGTGCTGCGGATACGGACGGACAGAGAGGGAGTGTGTGCGTGCCGAAATGTGTGCGATGGAAACGCTGTTTGTCATTGTTTGCAGAATGAAGTGCTCGATTTCTGTCTAATCAGCTGTGTCTGTCAGGCGAAGTCGAGGTCAAATGGGCGGATAGCGGCATGTCATTGACATCTGCCCCGTCTCCACCTGCAGGAGTTGTGGTGTGAATGTGGTTTGTGTATTTATTTTATCTGGGTTGTTTTAAGGTTTTCATAGAGCTATTGTCAACAGACTCATAAATCATGGTGTGCACCTGAGCCAATCAAATACCGTAGGATATAACTATTGTATAACTTCAAAGATCGTTTCAGTCAATGACAGTCAACCTAATGTTCACATTTTAGTATTACATGTTTAATAAACTGCACAGATATAGAATAAGATTCGATAAAGGATGTTGTTTGTGTTAAACTAAGGCTGTTAATAAGAATACAAGACTGTACAGTGCTAATAGAGAGGGTGCTATTATGAATGAGTCAATTATAAGTTAGAGGAGCGTTGGGGCCATATTGAATAAGCAGCTGCTCAGATGCAGCTCATCTTGACAACCAAAAGCATGAAGCTCAGCACATCTGTGGAGCGTTTTGTAATCGGAGTGAAGAGAGAGGTTGTGTGGCGAGCGGAAACAGAGACGGAGCAAAGTCATTGGTATTCAGGCGGCTGCTGAGGAGGCGGCAGAGGGGTTGCGTTCGTTAAGCTGTTGTGCAGCTGAGACCGAAAAAAATGATCTGCGTCGTTTCATTGCATGAATAAAAGTGGTAACATTGCATCAAATGAATAAAGGTGTTAATTGAAACGTCACGTGTCCTCCATGAATCCGACAACAGATTCATGTACAACATGTGAAATAAATACTCTTTTTTTTGTACCAAAGTCCCACAGGAAAACTACTACAAACACCCAGAAGTTGATAATATTAACTTGTCTTATATATATATATATATATATATATATATATATATATATATATATATATATATATATATATATATATATATATATATATATATATATGTCTTGTCCCAGGAAGAGAATGAAGGCGCGCGCCCCACCTCCGCCGCAGGTCCCTCTACCCGCCCCACGCCACATCTTTAGAAGCGCTGTACCTGATGGGGGCGGGACTTCCGACATGGACGCCAAGGAGAACATGCTGAGGCCCACTGTGGATTTACAGCTCACCCTCCCACAGGGAAGCCAGACTTCGGTCACCGAGGATGGCAGGTGAGAGGGGAGAGAGGGGCACGCAAGCACAAACTCAATCTCAGTGTATCACCCCCCTTTTGGTCAGAATACTGTTGTTTGACAGCAAAACGTCCATCCAATCTCATCAAAATGAAATGATGTATATATTTATAGATTCGAGCATCTTAGCCATTGTTTAGCTGAACAATTGATCTGACTGTAAGCTGAGCAGACGAACAGCATGAGACTCGTTTGCTGCATCTATGTCTGTGTTGGTTGCGGTGCCAATGGGGCCTTGTCAAGGGGTCCTCTTCCCAGTCTCAGCACCAGCATTGTCCCAGAGAGTCGCTGTCCTGCTAGTGCCCTCGGTCCCTAATGAGGTTCTCTCATTTGGGGCAGAAAATCCGGCATGCCTCCTTAGTACAGAACAACATGATGCCCTGAGGCAAACTTTCAGCTAGTAGATGCCAATGTGCTCTGACTAGAAGTACCCAAAGTAAGTCATTAGTATAGTTTTATTAGTATTAAAGGGAACTTTCTTTACTTCAACATGTGGAACCTTTCCGACTGCCTGTTAAAATCCATTTAAAGAGGTTGTGGTGAGTATCGCAGCTTCATTCTGGATCATTTTGGGGAAAGGAATGTATGATGCTACATTTTAGCGTTAGATGTGTTTACAGCTCATCCTCTGACACGGCTGTGTAACTGAATTTAAAGCCTGACGCTGTGGTAGGTTGCGGTCATAAGACAAGGCAAAGGGCTCATAAACACGCAGATGTGTCATAAATATCTGATACTACTGCAGATTTGATTATACTAGTACATTATGCTGTAACTTTATAGTATGCAGTGTGCTATTCAAAACTGCAATAACAACTTCAAGATACAGATAGTGATATCATTTATTTAGTCTTTCTCTTGCCATGAATGGAAAATCAAATGATGCAGATACAGTTAAACTAGGGACATTATATTAACATATTTAATACCACATATGTGGATAGTGATTGTGACACACACAATCTTCAAAATCATCTTTAAGGAGCACTCAGTAACACAGGCACACTGGGTCTGTTGATGGCGGCTTGTGGTTTTAGTGATGGTCAATGGCGTCCTTTGTGGTGGTAGCTCTCTCGGTTCTGTCATCCGATCTGGCCGTTCCCAGAAAACCATTGGAGACTGTCTCTAGGTTTCTTTCTCTGAGGATTGACAGGTAGTACTGCAGGCCTCCTCATCAGCTGCACCGGACACACAAACATGAGTAGTATGTCATGTCAACACGTACTCTGTCATTATTTCTTTATGCCGCTATGTTTTGTCTTTTTTTTTTGTTGGAGGCTCTTAGCTCAGAGTTTCTGTCTAGATGCACCGTACAGATTAAATTAACAGCCTTCTGTGGACTGGATTTATGGGTTTTCATAATGGTTAGGTTCATTTTCAGGTCGTATTAGTCGTGGTTAACAGCCCAACGTGAGCAAGACATCCTTTTGTATTTTGTCTATCAGAGTGCATTAGTCTGAAGTGATCACTATTCCCTTTAGCAGAGCTCAAACTAAGTTAGGCTTTTGTAACCCTATCTTCTTTTCTGCTTCCCCTTTATTCTCCCTCGCTCCCCATCTCCTCCTGTGGTTCTTTCTTCCAAACTCCCTCCCCCCTCTCTCTCTCTCTCTCTCTTTCACTTTCTGTCTCTCCTCCCCTCCCTCCCTCCCCCAGTAAGGCGCTGATGGACCTGCTGGTCGAGTCGTGCAGCCGCCACCATCTGAACCCAGCGCTGCACACCCTGGAGCTGCTGTCGCCCGAGGGCCACTCTTTGGGGTTCAAGCCCAACGCTCTGCTGGGCTCCCTGGACGTGGCCTGTGTGCTCATCAAGGAGAAGGTCTGGGAGGAGAGAGTGGTGCGCAGACCGGCGCCCAAATTGCCAGAGGTGAGTTACGGCGGAGCCTGATGGCGTTAAGTGTATGCTTTGTATGTTTAGGATTGTCGCAGCGGATATATTGTATATATTAGGTTTGGTTCGGCTTGGCATGGATTCCTGTGGGCTTTGAGACATCTGGTGTGGAAACAAATTAATGCAAATTAAAAGAAGAATAGTGTACATGATAACAAGAAATAAAAATACACTCCTAAACCATGTTTTTGTTTTGGTAATTAGGATTAACGTCGTCTAGAACGGCAGTGAAAAAGCCCTTAAATATGAGCTCCTTCCCCCGTTGCCCAATGTAAAGCTCCTCCCTCCTCTCTCTACCTTTTACCTCTGACGGCTGGCAGAAAGCAAGGCCAGAGAAACCTGTAAGGGCCCGCGCTAAGGTAGGAAGCCTATTGGGATTAACTGGCTTCGCATGACATTGGAGTCAGTTATTACTCGCTGGTTTTTCAGCCTCAGTGTGCCTTTTGTCGTCTTTATCACCGGGCTCATTGTCATCGTTTTTTTTTCAACTCGCTTGCCTATCTGAACTTATTTCTCCTGATAGTTAGTCTCTTTGTCTCTCCATTTCTTCTCTGCTCTCCTCCTACAGTTTGAATATTTGATGAGTGCCTTACCTTTAGTTACCATGCATTATTTCTCTGCTCTCTCTCCCTTTGACCCTCGCCTGGCTTCAGGCCAGAGGCCGACACTGTTTCAGACGCTGCTCTCCGTCATCCTTCTCTCGGTTTTATCCGTCTGCACCAATGCATGCAGTCTAACATGATATTTAGAAGCGACTGCAATATACAATCTACCCTCATTGATATAAACGATTAAAGAAAAGACATGTCAGTAACATGCAATGCAATGTTGATGCATACGGCTGTATGTCATTGCCTGCTTCTGTTAGTTTATCTGTCTGAGGACCAAACACACACTTTACCAAAGTAAAAAACTAAAGAATTTCCAAGACTTTCATCCAGCAACACCAATGAAGCTAATGTCTCACCGGGGACGTTACAACTTCTGCTCAAAAAGAGACATTTAGTGAATATTTCAGGCACTTTACTAGAGTGTGTTTTCTATAAAGGCTGAGTGATGAAGGTCCTTCTATCTCCATAATATAACACTATGTAATGTCCAATTTTTACTACCTAAATGCACACACACAGGCACACAGACATCATCATTTTTGGTCTATTAAATCTGTCTTTTTTTCTTCTGTCCGCAACCAAAGTCTAACCTTAGGTTACTCATTGTTGAAGTGTCTTCCTCTATCTCTGCTTCTCCCCTTTCTACATGTTTTACATTTCACGCGCTTTGCTCTTACTCTGTAATGCTCTGTCTGCTCATTGGTTTGTAAGATTCATTAGTTAATATTATGATGTTATTTCTTCCATCAAGGCCGACCTATTTCCTTTTTGCCTCAGGTAGAGATGTATCCAACAGAGGACCTTCCCTTTGCTTATCTCTTTTATCCTGTTATGATGCTGATCCTGTTATAATGTTCTCCATTAATGCTTCCGCCGCTCTCCCCTCTCTCCATCAGAAAACAGTGCGTTTGATGGTGAACTACCACGGCAGCCAGAAGGCAGTGGTGCGGGTCAACCCGTTTGTACCGCTACAGGCTCTGGTTCCTGTCGTCTGTGACAAGTGCGAGTTCGAGCCCGCACACGTGCTGCTGCTGAAGGACAGCATCAGTCGCCGCGAGTTGCCGCTGGACAAATCCTTAACGGAGCTGGGGATCAAGGAGCTCTACGTGCACAACCAGAGTCTAGGTAAACCATGACCACTGGATTCTCAGTCGCTTTTAGATTATTCAATGTATATTAAAAATGAAGTTCCACAGAACTGTAACCACATGTTTGCGTGGAAACAGACCATTTTTTAACGTTTCCCCTCCTTAGCGTCTCCAAGTGGTATTATAGTTAGACAACCACAACGCTTCCCCTTTTTCCTCTGAACGTAGCAACAACCAACAACACAGGAGGAGGACGCACTGCTTTTGTTTTTCCCACAGTTACTAGGGTTGTTCCACCACGGGCCACACACACTGCAGGGGATGGTAACTTCCAAGAACTTGCATTGATACACTTCGCACTGCAAAAAAATGAATTTCAAGAAAGTAAAAAAAGCCTTGTATCAAGAAAATAAGTCATATTTTTTGCCCAAAAAGAAAATCAATCTTGTCAAGCATGTTTTGATTAGAAAAATTATCTAATTTTAGGAAAGTATGCCTTACTTTTTCTTGATTTTTGGCTTATTTTAAGAAATCTTGTCAAGCAAAAAAATCTGCCAATAGGGTAAGTTTTTTTTGCTTTGATATAGGATGATTTGATTGAATATAAGAATGTTTTGCTTCTTTCTAGAAGGGCTGTTTTTGCAGTGTGGTAACTGGGGATGGCGACCGGAGGAAACAAAAGTGTGGTTAACGCACTTATTCTGTGCCGTAAAACCTTCATTTCTCGAACTCGGTGGCAGACAGAACTGCTTTTCATCATTATTGCCACTTTAAAGAATAAAACAATTGGTATTATTTTCAAATGAGATGTTAATGAAAAAAAGAAGGTCATTTATATCATTATTTATATAGTTATTTTGTTGTATTTTGAATAGAGCCCCCCCTGGTTTATGCTAATGACCTGAAAGCTAATTAAATCAGATAAAAGACGTCATTATGGACACTGATAGGAGCCTTGGCTTGTCCAGCTATTATTATCTGATGTGACTGCATATCATCCCCAATGCAACTACTCTATCATAAGTGTACAAATGTATAAATGCATTTACAAGCAGAAGATACATATTGATAGAAATTAGGAAGGTTTGACATGCATGATGAGAATAAGACAGCTGCACAACAGAACTCGTGTGAGCTTCTGTTTAGGGGCCGTAGGTAAGCATGGAGGATGGTTTTCTTAGCCACCTCCACTCCCTCCCAGCTGATTCAGCACAGCCCTCCATGTGATAAAGCCTCGAGAGAAAGAAGAAGGGTGTGGCCGCTGAGCCCGAGCCCCTCCCACATGCAAAGCACGGCGCCCTCCGACCTTTCCATGCATGAGTACAGAAGGAAAGGCTCTTCTCGGGAGTAAAGTTTAATGTCAACTGTGTTTATTTGCCTTCGGTACCTTGAGTTAAACCAGATCATGAGAATAAAAGACTTGGCCTCAACAGTAAGTAGAACAAACCATGGATGTCACACAACCCCAGCCGGTAGCAGCTGTCTGTTGACACGGTTCTCAGCAGTCAGAGTCAGTATTAGTTTCACCGGCAGCAACAAAAATATAAGCTTGTTTCGTGTTTCTTCTAATATTTTCATCTAAATGAACCTTGGTAAATGCAACGTGTCCCTGGGGGTACAATAACTTGAATATTGTATTCTTTATCTAATAGTGTGTTGCATTATGGTCCATTGTTTATGGTCCATGGTTACAGACTCCACCCACTGACATTTCCAGATACTGTTGATGTCACAGAGGAAAAGCTTGTGGCTTATGATCATGACGGACAACATTGAGAACATTACTCATTTCTTATGGTCAAATACTATTGCGTAATCGTTATATTTTGGTATTCAACCGCTCACTATTATCATGAAGGATATGGAACCTGGTTTATCACGTCATGATTTGTGTTGTGCTGCGACAAAAAAGTGCAAATGCAACAGATCGATTGATTCTTTTTGCTGCAGGTAATTTATCCAATAAATGACTTCATGTGTTTTCCAGTTCTCCAGCCTCAAAGGGCTTCTGCTCCAGCTCTTAACTACTCAGGTATTAGCCATGATAAGTCTTAGTGTTGCTGTTTAACCCAACGTACTGCTGCTTGCTTACTAACCCTGCGTCTTTGACAACCTTATACACGCTTGTTTGCTTTTTAGCCACCCGTATGACAGAAATCATTTTTGATATTTGTGTAAACGTCTATCAATTTGAAATGATTTTTTTTGCTTTTGCTTTTTTTCCCAGAATCCAAATAACCCAGTAGTATAGCTCTGTGATTGTTTTAATTGTCTCAAGTCAACAGTGTTATCAGGTCACATTCTTACTCACTGCTCTGTGGACTGTGAAGGTTAGACAGGGGTGGTCTCTGAGAAAAATAAAGCTATAGCGCCCTCTGCTGAGGGAACTCAGGAGATTATTCTCTTCAGGTCTTTGTGGAGTATGTAGACCATTCCAAAATGTTTAAAATACCAATTTGAGAGCGTACAAATAACGTAAAGCAGATTGGATATCATTTGACTCACAGCATCCCACTCTGAATTGTCTTGTTATCTAATCGATCTGCATGCTGTGATCATCTGGCACTCCTTTCTACTAAATTCCTCACAAACGTTTCCTCAGACTGAACCCGACTTATTTGCTTTGCTTTTATGAGTCACTTCATATCATGTCCAACTCCTCTCTTCCTTCTCCTCATCCTCTTCTTTCTCTTTTTCTTGTCCTAGACTCCATCCGCTCCAGTACTACCAGTTTGGACAGAGCAGAGAAAAAAGGCCTCTTGGGTATCTTCCAATTCAGCAGGAGGAAAACCAAGGTACGACTCCTGTCTCTGTTGTTGATGTTTTTATAATTTGTTAGTATTCTTCTCCCTTTTTTAACATATTCCCTTTTAGCAGTGTCATTATGTGTCGCTATCAAACATGCCATTGGTCACATATACAGAATGATGCATTGGATTCATGGAATTAACTGCACCTCTATTGTCATCATAACTGTCCATGACTCATTTGCACAAGTGAGAGATATGTAGCTGTGTAATATTTAACAAACTCACCTCGAGCGGTTGCCATTCATACTCACTCAGAGGGACAGCCGAGGCCGGCTCACTGCATTGCTGAACTCTTGAATGCCGCATGTTAGCTTTGCCTTCCGTTTTGCAGACAGACACAACATCCGTGGACATGGATGACCGTGATGACAAAGTTATCCAAATCACAGACACTCACTCTAATGTAAGTACTACTAACACAGGGTTGGATCAAGACTTCTTTGACATTTTTGACACATAAATTGGACGAACTACACAAGGTAGTACGTACTATTGCAGGTCAGTAGTGTTGGGTTTTATCACATGCTGTTGGGGCTTCCTGTTATGTGTTATTTCTTGCATGGCTGCTGATACTTTCTATGGCATTAATATAAAAGCCTTCTCTGTTTCAGCCTAGGTAAATAAGGATCTCTTTCTATTTTTTAATATAGTGCATGCCTGTTGTAAAAGCGGCACATTAAAGATGCTCTGTTTATTGAACTGTTGAGAAGATTGGGTGAGTAAAAAGAAAGTAGCACTTTCGTAGCATTTAAATGGCACTTACTCATAGCACTTTGTAGTTTAACATTCTTGAAGAAATTGTACTTTCTTGATTCTTGTTGTTCTGAGTTTGTACTCATGGTTGAATGCACTTATTGTAAGTCTCTTTGGATAAAAGCATCAGCTAAATGTAATGTAATGTGGCACCAGCATTGACAATGCCAAAATCACCAAAGCATACTACTTTAGTGGCTGGTCATTGAATTTATGCCACATTCCTATCACAAAAAAAGCAAACCAGCTTCACCAGCATGATCCTGAAGACTCTGATTTCTTGACTGCAGTTGTTGTTGTTATCATTAAGTCATGTATTCAATTCAATTCAGTTTATTTTGTATAGCCCAAAATCACAAATACAAATTTGCCTCGGAGGGTTTTACAATCTGTACACATAACATCCTTGTCCCAGGACCTCAGATCGGGAAAAATTTCCCCAAATAAAGATAGTAAAAACCATTCCACAGCACCTTGTTATCACCAGCCACGCTGCTGGTATTGTTTTGACCTTGTGAGTCTGTGTGTGTGTAAGCATGGCAAAAATGTGGGACCGGAGACACCGCCTGTTGTAGTAGGAACTACCACAGAAGCGGTTTGGAGTACTTTACCAGGTGTTTCTATTTCTGTCCGACAGATTTTGTCATTGAATTCAGCTGCAAAACTTTGCGTGTTGATCCAAATGAATGCAGAGCTTGTAGATGAGTGTGGTCTGATCAAGGGTGCGGGGCTGTAAGGCGGTAGGAAGTGGGGACGGGCCATTTAACCACCCCTCTCACTCTGCAATCCTAGCCCGCTTTGGCATTGCAGCAGGTGTGAGATCCTATCAGTGGATGTGGTAGGAGAATTGTTCGAAATGAAAAGAAAACTGTTTATTTCGGAAGCTGTAGGTGGCGAGACCTCGTATGAGC
This sequence comes from Taurulus bubalis, assembly GCF_910589615.1. Classification (NCBI taxonomy): domain Eukaryota; kingdom Metazoa; phylum Chordata; class Actinopteri; order Perciformes; family Cottidae; genus Taurulus; species Taurulus bubalis. The sequence continues at coordinate 24,387,429 of NC_136600.1, forward strand.
TACAGTCACAATAGCCACATTTATGGGAATTATGCAAGCTTGAACTGTTTATTTCAGCTCAAGGCAATCTTTACAGAACACGGCCTGCAGAATTGTTGCTCCAGTGCAATGTTTATTGAGTTGGGGGTCATGTGCACGGCTGTCCACCAGAGGGCAGCAAGTGTCTCCAGAAGATTAGTCAACAGTTTGTTCGCACTCTCGGGTCCAAAGAGGAACAGTATCGAGCTCCAACTTACTTTTCTTTCCTCCGCATAAGTACAGAATAATAAAAGGGTAGCTAGTGATGCTTATGAGGGAGTGAGAGTACACTCTGTGCTCCAGGACCAAGGAGGATCCATTTACCCAGCAGCCCACATGACTGGTGCTGACCAGCTTTCAGGAGATTCACAATAAAATTCCAACCACACTATAATCTCCCTCCGACCGCTCCAGTGTGTGTGTGTGTGTGTGTGTGTGTGTGGTGTTCACATCCATGTTATTTATACCAGACGTACATCCATACACAGCTCTCTACCTGTTTGTTAGATGTGGAACTTAATCGCCAGCTGCAGCCATCTGTGGTTCACCTCAGATCAATATGGCGTTTGATTACATTATCTGGAAAAACACTCACTCTGGTTCTTTTCTCTATCCGGCACAAGCTACCACTCCACCCTTCCACCTTTTTGTTCTCAGCGTTTCCTTCAACATCTCGTCAACATTGGGTTGTTTTCGTCGTCCCTGTTCATCATCCTCTTCTTCATGATCTAAGATTTCTTTGGGGTTTTCCTCATCCTCTTTTTAATGTCAACATCAGATACTTCTGTTGACACATTTTCCTTTTGAAAGAAATATGTATATAGTATGTGGCATTTCATTTGATGTGAAATGTATTTAAACAAAAAACTGAAATGTATAAGAAGGTCAGAGCTAATTTGTATGTATTCATATTGCTATTTCTGGGCTGTAATGCAGCTGGGCCTTTTCTCTCCAATGTGATTGTTTCTCAGCCAGGGACTGTTATCAGACCACACACACACACACACACACACACACACACACACACACACACACACACACACACACACACACACACACACACACACACACACACACACAGCCACAGTGTTATCAGTCTAAAGGCATCAGATTACCTTACCTTGGCTACATTAGCACTAAAAGCCCAGCCTCTTATCTCTAATTGTTCATTAGGGGCTAAACTGTGTGTGTGTGTGTGTGTGTGTGTGTGTGTGTGTGTGTGTGTGTGTGTGTGTGGTCTTAGAGTGCATCATGTTATGAGGCAGTGCTGATTCTGAAGCAAACTCATAGGACAACTTCTCATTGCCCAACATTTTTTTTTTACCTTTTCTGTATTTAATTTAGTCTTCCTTCAATCACATGTATTTAGCGAAGTCTGTAAGTCTTTCGAGTAGAACTTCTCTGCGTGGAAGTTGGATTAACTCTGTGATTAGTAGGGAGAGATTCTGATATTTTTAAAGAACGCCAGAGATTTCTATATTTGCATGTGTGGTTTGTAGTAGGATCAGTCATAAAAGCACTAAAAAGCACTCCCCAGATATACCGTCTGAAGAAGTTCTGCAGAAGTTCAATACACTCATTTGAAAATATGCCCTTTGTAATTATGAGGAGGACACTGTGAGTTCGGATTCCCCCCCCAAATGCTGCAGTATGTTTGTTACGGCTCCCTTTCCCCCTCTCGCTGCTTTGACAGATTTCAGATTGTTTACCAGAGGGAAGGAGTAGATGAGAGCAGGTGAAAGAGTCACACAGAGTTCATGTGAATTTTCTGCTTTGAACATTATATTTTGGAAAGGTGAAAGCAAGCTCCTCTTTTTTTTTTGTAGGATTCCAAATAGAAAGAACACAAAAAAAAAGATGAGATGTGGAAGGACGTGAAGGATTGATGTGATGTCAGCCCCGTCTGCCATCCGCCTCACCTGCTCCTTACCTGCTCTTACCTCTGTCACCCAGCATAGGGAACAACTACTTTTATTTCATTCTTTAGATCGCCATTTTATTAAGTTGTGTACTGTGCTTAAATGTATTTTTTAAGCCATTTCTTTCTTTATTTTTTGTTTTATACTAGGTGTTATAGATGTTTCAGAGTTTTAACACCAGGGCCATAGTGTTTGGATATTTTGTTATTTATCATTTTCATGAACGGTTAGAGGGTGAGATTGATATGGTCGATCCTAATCCTAGTCTATTTCTTCAATAGTACGAACATGTATCCTGCTACACTCCATCTCTTTAAATTGGGTGCAAGTCGGGTTGCAAAATTCCGGGAATATTCAAAGTTGGAAACTTTCCACGGGAATTAACGGGAATTAACGGGAATAAACTGGACATTTTGGGGTAATTTAACTGTATTAACCTTGTCATAAGCAGACATGCATGCAAACATTTATAATACAACTTAAAAAAATGACATTTCCTATAATCACCACCACCCTCCAACCCAATTTTTTTTGTGGCGAGCTATAATTTAAATCTCTATCTGTCTGCAATACCGCTCTTGGCCTCTACGCAACTCGCCGCTCTCACACTTGCCAGCATAGGGCTGAAACGTTCAGACGCAACACTGATGACAAAGACGTTCAAAAACAACAGAACGTTTTATGTTTACGTTTATGTTTCTGGCAGACAATGGTCCCAACCAGCTGCATTCAGGGTCCAGCTGAGCTAGGCGTGCACAGTCTTGTTCTCAACTACATTTAAGTTCCCTGTTATATGCTTTTGCAAAAATAAAAATGTTTTAATTACCGAGCCAAAATTCCCGTGGAAGCTTTCCGGAAAATTTCCGCCCCTTTGCAAACCTAGGTGCAAGACAACAAACACTTCACTAGAACATCATTCTGCATGCTGGAACAATCAAAATATTTTTAAACATATGTGAAATGTGCCCAATGTGACAAAAGCTGCAGACACACCTGCCTCTTTTTTCCTGTTCTTTCCCCATCCCTCCCCACTGTGAGATGTTCTAACCTTGGGTCCAATTAATTCTAATGACCTGAACTTTATGTTCCTTTTTTTCTGCTCCTGCTTTTTACGCCGTATCCAGGCATTGTCTGAACGCATCAATTAATCTGCCTTTAAACCACGGCCCTTCTCTTAGATCACGGGGGCGCGAGTCATGGTTTGGTTCCCCCGTTGTGCCGAGGCTCTGTACCAACCTGAGCCGCGGGGGGATTCAGAGTTTCAGGAGCACTTTGGGATCTCTTTGATCAGTTATCGAAAACCTTTTTATGTTTTTGTTCCAATGCTTTGGTCAGAAGCAGCCATCCCTTGAAAATGCGGTTGCACTTTCACCTTTGTCAAATGAATGTTGCATTAATTGTTGTGACTGAAGAATGGACGACACCTTCAGAAATGTTGATTGCATGTATGCATGCTTTTAGATCTCGAGTTCAGGGGAGTGGGGATCTACTTCTGAGATCAATTTGAAAGTTCATCTGTATCTACATGAAATAAATGCTTATATTACAGCTGTCAGTTTTCACCATAAAGTCCTGTCTACGCTTATCTGTGGCTAGTTAGCAGGATATCTTACTATGTGAGTTTTCAATCGTATTTTGTTGATTCCGATCTCTATTCTTTTGTTGTTTTTTGAGGATTATTGTGATTTACAAGACATAGTAATTGATATATAATATGATTGACATCATATAAGCTATACGGATAAAGTTATTGCCATAACAAAGTTAAATGGTTAGCCTTTGGAGAAGCAGAGATCACGAAGGAGAATCCTTCAAGGCATTTGAGTTGTGGAATAGTCAACAGCAACATGACCAATGCATGCGCCCGTAACTCAGTGGTCATGTGACTCTCTTGAGATTGGCAGCATCGTGTCCTTAAATATTTGATACGTGTACATGTTTGTTCATGTGTACACGCACATCCATGTCTGTCAGACTTCCCTCACCCTCTTTATTTCGACATCGCCCACAGGGTCTGTGCACTGCATCTGGGGTCTCCGGCGTGGAAGACCGGCCCAGCACCTTAGGCCAGTCTCAGTCTGTCATGAACATCTCCAGGATGTCTCCTAAGGCCGAGACCAAGAAGAGGAGAGCCCCAGCACTACCCGGAGCCCCGACACCCGCCGTGGGACACGCTAGCTTCGAGGTCTACGAGGTGAGGAGATTTAAGAGCTGTGTGTTTAGATTTAGACACATCGATGAATCCAATCCAGTGCTTTGCAGCATGACACAACGCTGGCTTCTAAATTGTGTGTAAAGGACAAACACGAAACCTCACAAACTCACACACATACAGAAATGTATTAATTATTGTATGAAGACACACTTTATCCACACACACTTCCAAACAATGCATTATTAGGATTATAATGACAACACATAATCCATTTTCTCCTTTTTAGTTTAGTTTAGATTATGTAAAATATCTAAATCCCTCCGCTCTCAGGCGTGACCCGAGGTAGTCCGTCTGAAAGCTGCCTTTCCTTCGGGTGTTTTGGCGCTGATCGGCTCCTCAAGGTCAGAGTGACCTGCACCGCCTGCGTTAGAGAAACAGCTCCCCACGGCCTCATTATAGTGTTATGGCAGCGGGCTGGGAATTGTTGTTCAGCAACCAACATCCTTCCTCCCTCCCTCAGACAATAAGCTTTGTTTTTTTTGGAGAAGCAAGTGTTGTTGCTGGAGAGGAGATTTTGTTCTCAGAAAGGCACGGAGGACGGTGTTGTCCTCTTAATTAGCGCAAATGAGCTGAGAGCGGAGGAGCAGAGACATGTATGATGAGAATAGTAAATCAAGGAAAGTCTGGAGGATCTGATTCACAGCGTCTTTTGTTCCTAATAGCTGGACAGTAATTATAATAATGCCACAAAAGCACACACATCGTAATTCATTTCAGCCCCAGTGTATTCCTACGGAGGCTATCTTTAATCTAATGTGGGTGAACTTCAGCTCAACCAGAATATTCCATCATCTGCCCACTGAACTTGATAATGGTAGAGTAGGTTTAACAAGTATGTAGCTACAAGCGGATCTCTTCAGAAAGTATGAATATGGCTAGAACGTGTCCTTCCTTTATGGCATTCGTATGGACTAAATTATAGAAGTTTGGTCTTGTACTTGCAGTGCATTGTGACTATCAGGAAGCTCCTTGTAGCTGCTGTGATTGTTTTTTGGAGCGACAAACTGTAGCTGTGCAGATCACTTATCTGTCAGCCAGGTGAAAGACACCAGAGCTGAAATACTGACACTGAGTCACACTGGTCATCTGAGGACTTGATGACAGGTCTAATATTAGATTTCTCTGTCTCATGTATATTCATGCACATCCACACGTTGCACGGTCATCCTGCTGTGCCATAACACCTCGCTCGCTCTCTCGGGTTGAGAGGCTGAAGACAGGCTGTCGATGTGTTCAGCCAAGTAGTAATGTAGTCAACAAGTTCCTACATTAGTTCCTACAATACATATATATAAATATTTATTTATTCATGTATTTCTTTATATATATATATATATATATATATATATATATATATATATATATATATGTATGTGTATATTTCTTTATATATATATTTATTTTATTTATATATATATATATATACAAAATATATACTTATTTATTTATATATATGTATATATATATATACATATATATAAATATTTATTTATTTATGTATTTCTTTATATATATATGTATGTATATATTTCTTTATATATATATTTATTTTATTTATATATATATATATATATATATATAAATATATACTTATTTATTTATTTTGTACAATAAACAGACATGCTGCTATTCTGTTGTTCTTGTATGTATATATATATATATATATATATATATATATATATATATATATATATATATATATATAAATATATACTTATTTATTTATTTTTGTACAATAAACAGACATGCTGCTATTCTGTTGTTCTTGTATATATATTTATTTATATTTATTTATATTTATATATATAAATACATATTTATTTATATATATATTTATTTATTTATATTTATATATATAGATATACAAGAACAACAGAATAGCAGCATGTCTGTTTATTGAACATTTTTAACATTGAAGTTTACGCCCTATTGATTTATAGATGAATGAATGAAAGTTAAAATGATTGATAAAGTACATGTGATCAGCCAGTTTCCTCTGAGGACATTGCGGAGGTGTGAGCAGCAAGCATTTGTGATTTAATAGGATTTAGTCATAATGACGGTGAGGTAATCATAGCGGCCCGGTCTTCTCAGGACAGTTTCTCAGGGGCCGCTTGCATTCAACCGCTCTGCATGACTCGGATCCGTGGAACAATTATACGCATCAAATCAATCACGTCGCGGCAGAACGTCTAGACGTCAAGCTATACGTTAATGTCTCCATAGTTCAGACAGACAGGGTTGTGCACAAGCCGTGGGCTGGAAGTGGGGCAGTCCGTCTGACAGGACTGAAGCGCAATTAATCATTCATAATGTGCAGTGCATTTTTTTTATGCGTGTTGAATTTTGCTGACTAAGATTTGCATTGCACGAATAACACTTTCTCAATTCTGCGGCCGGCATGCAGGTTTGTGTCACAGTCCACGCCACCTTATTTACATACTCCCTGTGTGTACAGCTTGAGAACGTGTGTGTTTGCGATGGCGCAGGATTAGGCTCATGACAAGCTGTGGTCACCTCACTGTGACTTACAGGGCACAGTAATACACATCGACACCATAATGTAAGCCGTGAGGGTGATGAGATCGTTATAATGAAGCTAAACGCTTCAAATGGACTTTGGAGGAGCAGAGAATATAAGGGCAGTCATTTAAATCATAATCTTAGTTAGAATTAACATTATCTAACAGATGATGATGGATCACAAATGATCAATTTAAGTTGAGGGGATTTTTGCTATATACATATATATATATATATATATATATATATATATATATATATGTTAGGTATTTGATTATATATTTGTCTCTGTACACATTCTGAGCGATTGGAGGCGATAAATCTGCGACAATGCTTCTATTTTACTGCAGAAGAAGAAGACAAACCTCTCATTGGTTGGAAAGAGGAAGTTGCGTCATATTTATGTGTATATATATATATATATATATATATATATATATATATATATATATATATATATATATATATATGTATATATATATTTCACTTGGTCGTTCTTTCCCACTCCTTAGTTTCATTTTCCTTATGTTGGTGGGCTTATGTTTAATTTACTTTAGTATGTTGGGTTTCGTCTATTTTATTTTTAAATTTGTTCCACAGTGTTTCTGTGTGTTTATATATATATATATATATATATATATATATATATATATATATATATATATATATATATATTTGTTACGTTAACAAGTTTTTACTTCAGATATTAAGTCACTGCAATGTATTTGATCTTTTATACGTGGTAGTTATCCAATCTTTTGATTCCAGGGTGTTGAAACATAAAAACGTTGAGGTCTCTATTCACGCTCTTATTTCATTCACAGTAATGAAAGTAGATCTTTGACCTTCTTGGTGTCTGAGGGACCGGCTGCTGTGAGAATGTGAACAGCATTCGCACTAAAAACGTATGACGCAGTGTTCCAGGAAGAGTGTAAAGCCATCTTTCACTGTCGGAGAATCGGATGTTTTCTCATGCCGGAGCCATCAAGGAGTCAGAGAGCTTTGCAATTTAGTTTCTCCAGCTTTGCAAACAACAATCTGTGTCTGTCTCTCTTTCTCTATGAGAGCAGCTCTGATTGAAACAATGTTTTGGAACATCGAGTGCAGAGAAACACAGCCTTGTTTTTTTTTTTTGTTTTTTTTTTTTTTTTTTTTCTTCAGCACTGATAGGCAATCTGATATTGTGGTTTTGGAAAGAAAGCCGTGTCTACATGGCCTCTTGTGATAAACAAGTTCGGAGAAATTCTGAGCGTTGTGCTCCAATGCTCAATAACAGACGGTGCTTCTAGAGTGCATGTGTGTGTGTGTGTGTGTGTGTGTGTGTGTGTGTGTGTGTGCAGGGAGACTGAAAGATAACAACAGACAACTGAAGCAACAGAGAAGCAGAGAGGATACAGACCAACAGAGTGACTTAGAGGGTCACAGAGAGTCAAAGGGAGGCAACAGCAGTACTTATAAGTGGGTGTTTATTCTAGTTGTGCAACATTAACAATGTATAAGCTTTGGGATCATATTTCCAAAACGCAGTACAGCATGAAATCTGGTTGGCGTGCCCTGAGCACCAGCCTCGCCTTCAGGACACGGTGGGAGTGGCACTGAAGTTCAGGAGGTGAAGCAGTGCAAAGTAAGCAGGCAGAAAAGTTTACAAATGTTGAACTCTCAGTTCTCGTTGCACTTTCTCCGCTCCCATATTTAATTTACCGACTTTTGACGAAGCAAATTTAACTTCTCTAACCACTCACCGGCCTAATCTCCTCAGAAATTAGGTGATCCGCAGCAATATGCAGTATATATCCAGACTTTTATGCAGCCAATTAAAGCAAATACAGAAACATCTCTTGTTTTTACACTGCAGATTTTATTGCCAAAGCCAGGAGAGGGAGATCGGAGCCAGAGAAGAAAGTCGTAATGTGCGTCACATCTGTTTGCTGTGATGTTTCTCACTTGGAGGAACACAAATGAACCGTGGTCGTTACAGTTGTTTGCGGTTACATTTCTCAAGGGAGATCCAGCTGTCAGATCATCTGAGAAAGGTTTGCCCCCGGGCGGCTCTGACATTATGGGATCGCTGATCAGATCTTAACTCTGGCAGTTTGCCTCACCGTGAGAGACAGAAGTATAGTTTTAGTATTTGAATCAATAAGCTTTGACTACGTGGTTGTGTGTCTGTCTGGACATTCAGTTGTGTGTTCAACACTGAGCTTTCTGTCCTCGTAGGTTTCTGCGTTGCATGAATCTGTTTTTCTGTGGCTTCTTGATTGATCGAGCTGCTTCGTTTTATTTCCCCTTTCCTGACGATCTGTCACTGTGTGAAAGTAGAGAGTTGGCAGCAGGGGAGGCTTGTTTTTCACAGCCATCCATCAGTCATGTAATTGCCTACAACGGTAGCTAACTTTAATCTGCTCTAATGCACAGCTCTGTTTAATCAGCCAGACAAAACACAAGTTGCTACTGGAGCTGTGTTTTGGTAATGAGTGCTCCTGAAATGGATTTTCCTTTCTTTTGCATCTGTTTTTCTTCTTAGTTTCGTTATCCATCTGTCTTTATTTATTTTTTTTTACCCCTCAATATGAGCTGTTCTTCTAATGCACAGCCTCTGTTTTGTCTCTTTTACAACACTTTCCGACTGATCACAGCTTCACCAAGTGAATACAAAACAAGATGGAACACAACACATGTTATATTACATATTATATATTCTAGTCAAAATATACACAGGAAAAACAGAATCTAAGTACAATATGTTTGGATCCTGCTGGATTGACCATCAGCAGTGCTTTAACATTATGACCAACAGAAGATCTTTTCCTACATTATTAGATGCAGTGCAAGAGTAAAGTTGAATTATTTTACAGTAGAAGACGCTTTAGGCACACAGCTGAGTAGTTAATGAAACAGTACTTATAATATATGTATTACCTCATTTACTTGAATTTGGCCTGACAAATAATCTTTACAGTAATGTAGGACGTGTGTGTGTGTGTGTGTGTGTGTGTGTGTGTGTGTGTGTGTGTGTGTGTGTGTGTGTGTGTGTGTGTGTGTGTGCGCACGTGGATTTACAGCAAACCGATGATCAGGATGTATTTCCACTATAGAGAGGTAACTCACTGATCTGTTGGGGATGATCTATCTGCCTTTTGTTGCTTTGGTTTGATGGACGATTACTCATTAAAGTTATTATTTCATTTTAGGAAAAATGACAAACATTAAAATGTAAGAACTTGCTCTTGCCAATGTGTTCTTCTACTCTGATTCCTCTAACCTAACTTATAAACATTCAATTTATTAGGACAAAGTAGACGACAATGGAACTGGGTCAGCCATGTGCCTCCTTATCCTATAGCCTCTTCTACGCCCCCCCTACACACACACACACACACACACATTGTTAACATAACACTTTTTTCATCATACATGTTCATTACAACACGCACACACACACACACACACAATAACCCTAACACACTAACTGTCTTCCAGTCTTCCGTTGGGATGTTTTTGACCTCTGTGCCCTCAGTGTTGAGACAGCCGCTATTATCCTCCCTGCCACGCTCATACAGACACATACATCTGTGCACACACACACACACGCATATGCAAATATGAATGTACTCGACATGCACAAGCACCCACATATACAGTTTGACCCCCCCACACACACACACACACACACACAACGCCCCTCACCCGTCAAGACTCCCTCGAAACACTGATGAATAGTCACGCCACCAGGTTGAGGCCTCCATGGGTGGGCCCTATCTGATCAACATGCTCTAACATGGGGCCTCTCGACCCATTGACTGGAAAATTTAATGGACACACCAGACTGTCCTTGCATGGCCCTCCATGCGCTTTTGTGTTCAGGCGCATTTCCTTCAGAATATCCCATGTCCACATATGCCGCATTGTTTCTCCAGCGTTCTTTAATCAGAGCCCACACAGCATCCACACAAGAAGAGTTGAAGCAAAGATAATAGTGATAATGGTAGATAATAACTGCGCCGTCCTGTCCCGCTTAATTAAATTGACCATAATAAAAAATAAACAAGACGAGAGCATGTTTGCTGCAAAGCGGATCCCCGTCAGTGGACTCAAGCAGTCGTCGGTCCAAGCAGAGTTTATGAAACAAAAACCCTGCAGAGAACAGGAACGCTTTGACTAGCTGTCATCAAGTCCTCTATTTCTCTCTCGCTGGTTGTGTTCCGGTAGGACAAACACAATCGCATTGGCATGAAGGCAAAGATAATCAGATGGTGGCTGATGACGTCCAGACAGCCTGTGTTGCTCATCAGAAACAAGTGGACTCCTGCTGACCGGTTGGGTTTCTTTTAGTACGAGTATGTTCAGGTAACAGTGAGGAAGGTCTTCATTTATTTGCATCCCTGTAGCTATTTAATACAACCATGCATCTGGCTCCTCATGATGATGAAAACCCTCTTTGTCTGCCTAAATAAGCTCTACTTAATAGTGAATCTATGTGGATTTGAATGGAAAGACGTGCATCTCTGTGTCTTTACACACTGGATTTTATCGCTCCACCATCTGTAATTATTATCTTTCACGGTATTATGTGGAATAACTGCTGTGTAGGGAACTCATCCCACACTTCCACAGATTTGCGTTGATTTCACTTGACTTGTTTCTGCTCGTGATTCGATGCAACAGGACGTGACTGTGCTGAGCGCGTCAGGCCCTGACAGGCCTTTTGCTCTGTTGTGACTTAGCTTGTGATGCCATGACACGAGGTTGACTTGAGACATGAGCAGAAGGGGCCAGATCCTGCCTCTAGTGCGCAGAAATACATGCTGTTGAAGAAGAAGAAGAACAAAGACTATTCTGCAAACGTAAAATCAGTAAACAACAATATGCATAATCAATAATCGTGTTTGAACTGAGTTGACTTTCGCTTTGCAGAACGGGAACAGGAAGAGAACAGAGTTTCTCAATGTTTTTGTTTCGTGTTTGCACACAGAAGACATTGCATCATTGTGCTGATCGCTGAGCCATCACTTCGCCCATGAAGTGATAAGTGATTTAGTACTACGAGTAATTCTGCAATACAGTATGACGTCTGAATAATGGTTGAAATGTTTTGAGAAATGCCACAGTATATATATGAATATATATATATATATATACTGTTTCAATATTAACTGTGTCACTGCCAGGTGTTTTATATCTTTCTGTAGGATTATTTAAAAGGAATTTTGGCACTCTGAGAGATTTTAATACTCGGACGCCTGCCAGAACTCCACTTGATTTAATTACTCAGTAGTGACCTCAACTTCAGTTCTGGTAGACCGGCTGATTTATGGTTCGACCACACAGACAAATGCACAAGGTGCTCAGACAAATTAACTTTCTACTGTCTCGATCCTTTTTTTTTCCTCCTTTATTTTCCCACAGATGGGCCTCGGCTCAGAAAGCCAGCAGAGGAAAAGAAAGGCCCCAGCCCCTCCTCCCGACCCAGCTTCCATCTCCCCAGGGCCCTACGACACCTCAAGCTCTGCCTCTCCCACCCCCGACGACCCCGCTATTGAAACACCGATCCCGGGCTTCTTCCGTAGCAAGGCTGTTCAGTCAAACTCTGTCTCCGCTACCACTGTTGTAACGCAATCAGTAAAACGAGTCCCCTTGACCGCGACTGTAAAACCTTCACCTGTCTGCGCCGCCAGCCCGACCCCCAGTTCCCCCATCCCCAGTTCCCCGACTCCCAGTTCCCCGACACCAAGCAGCAGCACCACGGAGAGCCTGGCGGTCCAGGATTCCAGCTCCGATCTCAGCCACAGCCTCGACGACTCCGACGCTGACCTGGACCAGGCTGCGTCTTACTGCAGCACGCTCAGCAGCAGCACGGCGAGCGGCTCTGCACGGCGGGTCCAGTCCACGGTGGAAAGCTCCAGCCGCAGGGTGGAGGAGTCGGAAAAGGCCGGCAGAAGAGAAGCGACCTCAGCCAGCAGCTCCAGGTCCGAGACCGAGTTGGCCCTAAACCTGAAACTGGACGACGTTGAGAACAACAGGCACAGTGCAATGGGTAACTATCTAAAAAATGAACGTGCACCTGGCTGTTGATCACGGTGATGCGGGACACCTGTGCTGTACGCTGAAGAACTGTAGAAGTTTGTTTTTTCACAGAGAAGGTGACTGATCGTCTCATTGCTGCAACGTGTGAAACTTAAGCTGCCAAGAATGACGCACATAACCTGGTGAAAGACTGTGTGTGTGTGTGTGTGTGTGTGTGTGTGTGTGTGTGTGTGTGTGTGTGTGTGTGTGTGTGTGTGTGTGTGTCATGGTTGAGGTGTAGGAACTAGTGGAGCTGGTTTTCACCAAAGCCGATGAGACAATACAGTCCTTGTCTCTTGCCTGCTCTTATCAATCCCTCACGCTCTTCTTATCTTATCTTATCTTTCTCTCTTTTTTCCTTCTTTCTATCTCTCTCTCTCTTTCTCAATCCCCCTCTTTATTTTTTCTCTCTCCCTCTATGAAGCCGCTCAAACAAACCTTCAAAGCTGGCAGATGCAAAGGCAGACAGATCCATCATAGATTTAAACCTGATCTACTTGAACTACGGCTGGCCTCGTATTGATCCTCCTATAGCCCAGATCTTTCTCTGTAGCGAGGTGAGATTGCAGCAGAGGGCCGGCGTGTCTGACGGGGGGCAGAGATGAGAGAGTGGTAGACCTCAGGAAAAAAAGGATGAGGAAGGTGAGGGCACCACAATGGAGTTCAGAGGAAGGAGCATGGGAAGGTTTTGGCAGCGGGATGACATGCAGCAAGGTAGAAACAAGCGGACTAGAGGGGTTTAAGGAGAGGAGATGATGGACAGGCACATGAAAGCAAGAGAAAGGCTGAGGAGGTTATTGCATTTGTCAGGATACACCAGACAGCATGAGGATCATGAATACATCTAGAGGCCTAGCTTCTCTCTTTTCTTTCCTCCTCTCCTGACACTGCTGACAGTGCAACACCTTCTCTCAACCGGTTTTCAGTCTTCCTTATTTCCCTTTACAGCGTGAGAGAAAATACTCTGTCAGGGTTCTGACAACTGCACTTTGTGATACATAAACGCTACATATTTGGCAGTGAATCAATAGTCGGTGCACACGTTAGGGCTAGAAGAGCTACACCCTGCACCTACAGTGTTGGGTGTAGCTCTCCTGCTTGTTTAGGCCGAGATAGAAATACACACAGTTCATTTATTAGGTTTCAGTTGGTTTAATTTAGTCTTTATTTATGTCATGCCTTTTTTTGGCATGACATAGAGTGGACATATTGGGGTGTGGCAGTGCTGAACTAAATCAAGGGTTTACCCCTTCAGTAATAATCACATGTGACATTTGAATATCCACACAAGGCTACTTTCTATCACTGATTGCCATCGCCTGCAGCTTTACTACCTCTGACTAGTCAAGCTTTTGTATTTTGCTTCTGCGCTAACCTTGGAACCGAGTTTCAACGCGGTAAGCTGGCAGATTTTTTACATGTAGAAATGTCATATTGACTCTGATTGGTCGTGGCATTAATATGCAGCGAAGAAATAACACAGTTCCACTCCTGGCACACATTTATTTGTATTCAAGTTTTTACAGGATTTATCTGAAGTGAACGGTAGCTCCAAAACTATTGCCATCACTTCTCCTGAAACTTCAGCAGATAATCGACAGGCTTTTGTTGCCACTATAGGCGGGTAGTCAATACATTCCATGAAAAGGTGAAGTTCCACAGGAGCAATGGTAAAACATTACAAATGAATGTACCGTAAAAGTCGGGTTACACGCCGCTACTACCTTCGGTCAGTGTCCCCGTTAGCTCCCCGCTGTAGCCAGCTAGCGCTCATGCTAGTGCTCCACTAGTTCCCTGCTAGCTTCAGCTAGCTCTCTGCTAACTTATGCTAGCTCCCCGACAACCACCGAAGGTAGCGGGACCAGCCCTGGCTCGACACCCGACTTGGGCAGAGGGGACGCGGGCAGTAGCAGTAGCAGCAGCAGCGGGGAGCTAGCAGCAGCGGGGAGCTAGCAGCAGCGCTAGCTAGTGCTCATTTTAACTTTTACGGTACTGTTAACACAAGAGGAGCCCTTTTAACAGCGATAACCCTCCCACGGCTCTGCAGACAACAAGAGAGGAGTTCTCAATCAGAGGATGAGGAAACCGCTGATTGATTATCAAAGCAGTCTCTTAAGAAGTGGAGCACAAAAACACAGCAGCCAGGTCGTTAAATACATAAAGAAATTACAAAGATCTTGATGATTACGTATTGTTTTTCTGTGCCACATTTTTAGTTTGATAAGACGTTTGCATGTAAGATGTTTGTGCCACATTCCTCTATTTTTTCTTTTATTACCAACATGACCACCAGTGCCATGCCCTGCCTGCATGCTGTTTCTCCCACAGGAGCCGCCGATCAACCGGCGCCACCCAAACCTCGTCGCTGCACGGCGCAGGAACCAGCACAGCTTGTCCCACCCCCTGCTCTGTCCTCCCCTCCCATTGAGCCCACAGAAAGCAACGTGGAGGCAGAGGAAGCAGCCCCCCAGTGTAGGTCCCAGATGGACGGCCTCTCCCTTCCCTTCAGTCTTGGTCCTTCTTTTCTTTCCTAGAAGCTGCTCTTCTGGTTCCTTAACCTCTATTTCATTTGTCAAAATCAGAGTTTTTGTGTGTACGTGTGTGTATGTGTGTGTGTGTATGTGCATACTCCACTTGTTTAGCAAGGGCAGCTGAGTTGTTAAGTGATATTGGGTCCATGTGAGGTCGAGGCGCTTCATATAAATGTCGCCCTGTTATTTCTTCTGGGTCCAAAAGGTCAGGGCTGAGGTCAACATCAATCAACTTGAGTGCCTCTGTTGTTGCATGTATACAGTACATTGGAGTATATTAGATGCATTATGGAAGACACTGTTGAGTGATGCCGAACTTAACGTACGCCTCCTTATGATTGTGTATGTGTTCTTCTGTGCATGACCAGGCTAAATGGCCAAAATACTATCGCTCTGTCTTTCTTTATGATCAGGTTTTGCTCCTAGATGCCGTGTTCATCGTCATTCCCACCAAATGCGTTGTTAGAGCTCTGCCCATCTCAAATCTCACCTGTTATTTTCTCTACTCCCCCCTCCCCCGCACCCTGCTTTACAGTGTACTGCTGTGGGCCTGTACGTCTGCGCTCCAAACACTCCTGAAGTCTCTCTCTGGCTTGACCCTCTCGTCGTCTGACAGTCCAATCAGTTCCCTTCTCCCTGACCCCTTCTCATTTCTGCTGGACCTCACTCCGATGTTCACCAACCTCCTCTTCCCTCCTATTCTACTTTGTCTTCTGTACACGTTGGCTTGGTCTTGTTGACACCATTATTTGAATCATCCTCATTTATTTCACTTTCACTTGGCGTCACAAAGCTGTAACCTAAACTGCTTTTGTCTCTGTGAGAGTTTGGATTTCCTTCTGTTGAGGACACAAAATGCAGCAAGTGAAAGCGGAGCAGTGCTCTCCAATTTCACTCATAAGACAAGGCTCTTTTTGTTTTGTTTTTTTACACACATGTATGTATATACCGCTTGTGGTTTTGTATTTCAACTTGATTCGCAGGTTGGTATTGATTATGCATGAGATCAGAGCTGAGGTCAAAGTGGACACGCAGAATGTGGTCAGAAGACTTAATGGCAGATGGGCTGAACCCCGAGCGTATCAGTTACAGTGTGATTGATGAGTGACGTCCTCAAATTCGGCTGTGAGGCAAGGCCATGCGATAGCTATCGGCCAATATTTTGGTAATGTGATATCTGCAGATCAATAGTTGGACAGCGTATGTTTCTCTCTCTCTGCGTGTTGTTGTGGCTTGGTTTAGAAATGGTACACTGCTTTTGGCAACATTATGGAAAGGAAATGTTGCCTTTAGGGAGTTTAAAGATAAGTGTAAGAAGAATTAACATCTTTTATGTTTTTGAGAGAGAATGACATTGCACGCTGATTTGCTCTCGGAATTATAGTTGCATGAATGCTTCACGGTTTGTCCAAAATTACCCTTCCTATGTACAATAAAACAACCAAAGAAATAGGTTAATTGTTTAGGATCAAGATAATTATGATTTAGATCTTTGGCTGAAAACCTAGAAGACACCTGGCGTTAAGGGCTGACTGCATCATCCTAACTATGCATGTTAAATTTAGAGCTCCATATTATTAAATAGCCTTCATGTATTTGCGTGGTAACCACGTTAAAGGGAAGGGAGTCCTTGTTTTCAACCACATGACTTGTTCTGTTACCATACGATTGCAAATATTGTGGTGTCACAACATCGGTTTATGTTTGTTAAACATGGTTTGTCCTGTGCAAGTTCTCAGCCTTTGAGTACAGATGTTTATTCTAGCGAGGGCACGTGTGTAGAGTTGTGATAATGAACACACATTTATCTGTAAAGACAATCTCTGTTGTGATTGGAAAAAAAAACAGAATATTATGTTTGATCGCCATTTTTCAATTAAACAGTTGAAGACTGGATCAAGATTCAAGGACTTTGGTTTGAGGTTGTGCATGGATTGCCCACGGTTTGATATTTAAACCAGTAGCACGTCACAGTATTGATTTGCTTGGGACACCTTTTGTTTGTCCTTAACTGTAAGTGTGGGTCATATCGAGTTGAATGTTTGAGAACTATGTGTGCATGTTTACTCGTGTTGTAATATACGTGCGTAAATAGAAGAGCATGAGACCGTGTGTGTGTGTGTGTGTGTGTGTGTGTGTGTGTGTGTGTGTGTGTGTGTGTGTGTGTGATTGTGGCTGTAGCTGGCATGACTAAACTGTTGCTGGTAAGGAGCTGGGAGGACAGCCCTGTGAGTCATCACCACATATCCTGGAACGGACTGTTCCCTCCACACCATTAGGACCAGGCCCAAAACCGCCTAGAACACACACACACATGCACACACACACACACACATATAGGAAGATGTATTGGAGCACAATGCATGCACACACTCACAGACACCCGGGATTAAAAACACGGTTGCTAACCGTTAAACTCGTTTTTTGAAGAATCCCGTGTTGAGTTCCCAGTGCTGGGCTGCTGAAAACCTGACGAATGGCACATAGATTTATATTCTCTTGGCCTAGAGTTCAATGAGATCAGTCACCGACTAAATAAGTTCCCCAAATCCTGCAGGGCAGACCAGAGCATGACTGTATTAAAGAGATGAGAGGGTATGAAGCAATACTATCTTTCACTGGAACCTAAAACGGTACTGTAGAAATCTAATTAAAAGGGCTTGTTTACAGTAAATCCACCCGCATGTCATTAAAGCTGTTTCATCGAGCCACAGGTGGTTGTGCTCTGGGCTTGTGTTTGTGTATCTGGCCTGTGTTTTCTGGTTTGTGTGTATGTGTGGTGTCAGAATGAATGCTGAAACTAACGTAAATACTTCCCTCTCCTGCTCGTCTTGCTCGCTCTGCATCCTGTGCTTCTTTTCAAACATATTTCTTCATGATTCGTGCAGGTTTTTGGGGTGTTTTCCCAGGTAGGAAAAGTTTTTAAGGTTTGAGGTTTTGAAAAAATATAAATGAGGCCTTAAAGTAGTTTTTTTTAAGTTAATGCATTAGCCATTACATACCAATTCATTTGAATAGTGTCACCATACACAACCTTCGGCCATAGAAAACCCTTTGATTTGGATGTTGACGTTGCTAACAGGGCACCGATTACAGCCGATGTATCCCTATCCTCTCCCAGCTTGGCTCCACTCCATGCAGAGCTCCACAGCCAGCTGCCGGAAAGCAGCAACCGAAACCCCCGAGGAGGAGACCATGTCTCTGGGCAGCAGCAGCAGCAGCAGCAGCGGTGGCAGCAGCCTGCCCGACCAGGGCTACGCTGCCTCTGAGGGCATGGTGGAGGGCGAGGACTCGGGCAGGGTCAGCTCTCCATCCGACACCCAACCCACATCGCCAGATGGGAATCTGTCTCTGGATGGAAGAAGCGGAGGAGAGAGACTGCTGGGACCGGAGCGGGACAACTCCAGTGACAGCGACGAGGGATGTGCCACCTGGGGATCGAGACACAGGTAGAGAGGAAGTCATGAAAGTCACAGAAAGAATCACAGTGGAAGTAGGGGTTGACGAGAGTGAGGGGGTAAAGTAGAACGACATGATGTAGATCAAGATAATGGAAGGTGAGTCTTAGGAATGCTTGAATCTTTCCCATTGCTGTCACCTTTTATTTTGAAGGCCATTTTAATGAATCCTGGTTTCCTGGAAGGGAGGATTATACCGTGCATGTGCAGGAAAGCGTGCGGTTGATCTGTGAAATCCTCACCACCAATAACTAATACCTGCAAAAAAAATATTATTCAAGTATATAAATATACTTCGCACCTGCATTTTCACCCGAAGAGTGAACCATCACTGTTTCAGCTAACGTTGGAAGTCTTTCCACAGTTTTTAACCGTGCCAGCAGTCATAAACCCCGCCATGTGTTATATTTGAGTTGTAGTCCAAGCTGGCACCCTCAGCCGTAACTGCATTCAGAGTTATGGTTCTAGGCCCTTATTCAAAGGCTTTTGTGGAAGATGAATGCTGCTCCAGATCACTTTTCACCTTCTAGTTGTGAAATGTGTATGGTAGCGTGCCCAGACCATGGGATCCTGGAGCGATTTCTTAGAGAAACGTTGTGAATGCGGGGTCTGGCTGGCTCCTCAGTCTTCCAGGAAAGCACTATAACCCTGCTTTCTCAGAATCGTTGAGGAAAAGAGGACCAATCCAAGTTTCTCGTATTTGGGTTGGCCTTCTTGTTGCAATTTGTTATAGCTAATGTGCCAGTAAGACGTGAGACTGCTCCGTTGAACCCTTGCAGCGAGTGAAGGAAGTTCAAACTGCGGTAACAATATCTTCACAGCTCCATGTTTCTACGCCAACAGGCTCTAATAAAATAAAATTCAACTTTGAACAAGCACAAAATGTATAAAACTCACACGTATATTTTATTTCTTCTTCTATTCTGTTCATAACAGCTGTTTGGATGACTGTTAATAAGAATTCATGGGGATGTAACGTGGATGCTTCTACGCACCAATCCCTCTTTTACATCTCAAATGTTTTATGTACTGTGTGTGTGTGTGTGTGTTTGTGACACATGTTTTTTTGTACCATCCTCAGACACAATGACATCACCCCACAGGCAAAGTCAGGCAGGTTAAAAGACGGCTATGAAGATGACCCAGAGCTCACAGCCCAGCTCCATCAGACTTTGGCCGATTTTGAAGCGGACCTTGCAGGTGAGGGTTATGGCCAAGGCCTCAGTCCACCCCTAATCTTGATAAGTAATAGCCATGGTGACCTTCTTTAAAATCAAACTGTGTCCAAAGTACAAAAGTATTACGTATAAACTCCTTGACCTGTTCTGCTGTTCCAGATCACGTAGAAATAGTGTCATCGAAGGACTCCCACTACACCAAGTCAACGGATAGTAATGAGGTGCCGGTGTCTGTCGTGGACATGGACGTGCCGGTCACAGCCATAGATGAAGTGCTGGAGGACTACGAACGTCACATTGTAGAAAACGAGACGACGTCACTCACAAAGATTGAGCCAGCTGGCAGAAAGGGTACGGGGAAAAATATGACCGAGCCACTGAGCCACTAGTGCTTTTGATTGCCTTTTTTATTCAGTATCAATACAATACAGTTACAGCTATGCATTGTATTTATATTTGACTTTTTCTTCCCCCATCTTATCACAGGTCCAGGCTTTTGTCACCAGTCCAGTGTGGAGCCACAGAACCAAAACAACAATGCGTGTACAGCTGCTGACGGTAACAAAGGGAGCAGTGCAAATACTAAGCGGCCGTCTCAACCCGAACAGCACAGGATGTCACTGGAGAATAAATCCATAGCTGACAAAAAGGAAAGAAAGATGCTGGGAACAAGAATTAAAGAGACGAGTGCCACTGAGACCAACAGTGTGAAAGAGCACAGAACAACATCGGCGGTGAAACCCGACGTCGACCTTCGGAAACACAGCAAGGGCGCGGAGATAAAACCTGATCCCGTGAAAAGTAGCGCTCAGTCTTCTCTCGAGAGGAAACCCGTTCTTCCACCAGTGTCTGCGGAGAGAGATGAAGAGATGCACAGAGTTTACCAAAACAACTCCGGCCCAAATACCACTCATGGGAAAATCACTCGTAACGTCACGTCACGCTTCGGCTTGAAAACCTTCACCGTGGTCCCTCCCAAACCTGCTGTCCTGCATGCTGCTGCTACGGAGGAGCCAGCTGTCAAATTAACTGTCGGTGCCATAAAGATTGACGATCAAGGAAACATGGTGAAAGGGGGGATCGCGCGGAACAACGTCGGTGGTTCGTCGGAGTCTGGGATGAATACCAGTGAGGGGTCTCCTCTTCTTGGAAAAGCCAAAGCTTTCTGGAGCTCAAACGAGAGACAAGAAAGTTCTGCGCCCCGCAGCAAAGATGTCGTTGATAAGGCTAAAGAGAGCACAGATGGCCTGAGAAGTACCTCCGCTGCAATCTCAGTTACAACTTTGAAAAGCAGGAACACTGAGGAGCTAAAAATGACACACAATACCTTCTATAAATATGCAGAGAGAGCCCAGGCGAAGGAGATGGTCAGAGAAGAAGCTGCAGAGCCCGTGAGAGAGCGGGTAGAGATGGAGAGCAAGATCTCAGTGTCCAAAAACGTTCAACAGCCAAGTAATATGCCTGCCCTTCCCCCTCCTTTACTTCCAGACCTGAAAAGAGATCTGTCCTTTCTCAAACCATCCAGGCGAACCTCAAGCCAATACATGGCGTCTGCCATCACTAAATACACCCCAAAGCACCAAACACACCCCTCAGCTAAACCCAGCTCAATCCCTAGTGCACATGACTCCGCTGCTGCTTTGACATCACAGACCATCGGTTTCCAGAGATCAGGCCCGTCCATAAAAGTGAATCCTCAGCAATCTTCCCAGTCGTCTTTGTCAGATAATAAGGAGAATGACTCGGCTTCTAAATCCAACCCGCCTGATCCCAAGTGGTCTACGAGCTACCCGGAGCACGTTGGAGGAGTGAGGCCGGACAGGGGAGGATTCGGAGGTCGTGTTGGATCCACCAAAGGAAGCTCTAATGCGCTGGAAACAGAAACCGCCGTGACTAAGCACATTCAGTCTGGTGGCCCCACCCAAAAAAACACCATCGCCAGTAACGACGGCAATGGGGTTAAACAAATTCGGCTCCGAAGCCCCAGTCCTGCACACTCATCTGCCAAACCCGAGACTGTATCCCAAAGCCTGACAAGTGTGAGTACAACCTGTGTTAGGTCATGTAAAGCTGTACATTATCACTCATGGAAAACTTGGAAAAGTAGTCATGGAATTTTAAAATGGTTATTTCCAGGCCTGGAAAGGTCCTTTAAAAAAAAAAAAATCCCAAAATTGTTGTAAAAGTCATGTAAATGTGTTATATTCATGTGTCCATGACGTTCATTTAAGCTGAGTTTGAAATAATTAATATGCTTTTAAGAGAAAGACGCTCAAAATATAAGCAGGCATACATACAGACATCTATATAAATGTTTATTCTTTTAATCAAACTATTGTCTCATTCATTTGTGTCATTTAAGGTTTACTGTATGCTTTGTATTCTCATTGTTAGTTTAAATACTACATTTTCTCCCTTTTCATGTATACACCGAGATTTCACAACATGTTTGGTCATGCAAATTTGGTTTAAAGTCATGGAAAAGTCATGAAATCCATTGGTCAATATGTGTATGAACCCTGTCACTGTGAATAACGATGTACTCAATACTCCACTTCTTCATTTCAGAACACGAGAGACATGACTAAGGCCTCCGCCCGTCTAACGCCTGATGCAAAACCACAGCCTTCTGTCACAGTGTCAGCCAAAGGTGTGACCTCAGGGCCTCCGCCAGTCACTTTGTTCGGGCCGGTTCAAAAGTTCAGACCCGTGATCTCCAGATCTGTTGAGAAGGACTCGTCTCTCCACAGCAGCCTGATGGACGCAATCCAGATGGGCGGAGCCAGAGACAGGCTCAAGAAGGTGAGATAGACTCAGCACAGCGTCGGGGTGGACGGGTGGATGTATTGATGATAACCAGAGTGCCGTTATAATGCCAACTGGACGAAAACTACGAGGTATCATTTACCAATCTGCCAGTAATGGAACCGCGCTGTATTCTTAACAAGACGAGAAGGGTAGAGGTGTATTGATTTTCTTGTGTTTATTTCATTATTAGATAACCACTTCTGGTGTCAGCAGCATGAACAAAGCCTCTTATGGTGGGGAGGAGAATGAGATGTCTGCTCTTCTGGCTGCCATTAGAGCCCCGAGCAGCTCCGGAAGGCTGAGGAAGGTAAAATACTCCTGACTACATGCTAGTAGTGGGTGTATATACTACGGTTATTAGAACATGTGAATGCTTCACGCTTTGCTCGCTAGTTAGCAGCTCACAGAACCAAAGTAAAGCAAGCACGAGTGTCTATTTCCATCTGCTCCTGTGAGCTGTGGTCTGCCGTCATGTGAGAATCCATGTGGAAAGAGAGGGGCTGAAAACGTGCTGCCGGAGCTCAAAACATCTGCGGTTGTATTCTGGAGGTTCCTCGCCAGAGGTGGAATCTCTGGAATGCTGCATGCCTGCAAATCTGACTCAAAAATATATCACCAAAAAAATAAAAGTGGATAACTATGTGCAATGGAGGAGTTACTATAATAAACAACAAACTCAAATTATGGATTTGAAACGCATCAAATGCAGAAAGAGTAGAACAGAAAATAATGTCTATGTTTGCGTGTCTAAAGTTACCATCGTCTCACTTCTTTGTGTCCGACAGACCAAATCTGAGGCGGCTGATGAGCTGGTGAAGTTCAGGAAGGTGACCTCTGAGATGGAGAGAGCTGCAGGCCCTCCTCCTCCTCACTCTCCTGCTTCTTTCACTGGAACTTCTCCTCCTGTCTTTACCCCACCACCTCCTCCTCCACCACCGCCGCCACACATTATTGCACCTCCCCCCCCTGTCTTGCCCCAGGGTAAGCCTAGCGCTGCGCTACATCCAGGTGCTAACAGCCTTACGAACCCCGCCTTGGCCAGGGATGCTATGCTGGAGGCCATTCGCTCCGGATCTGCTGCTGAGAGGCTCAAAAAGGTACGAACACAGAGGAACACATCATCTATTTACACCACAGAGTGAAAGTTGTCCTATTCTGCATTAGCACTGTGAATTATACAGCTGCTTCATGAAAATGCAATGACGAGGGTATAGTGTTACACCTCACAATTACAATTACATTAGAGGCTACACTGGCTTCCAAATCTCTATCTGCCTCATTAATTCTGTCTGCAGAAGAGGGAACAACATAAAACAAAGACGTAGCATTAGCACAGCAAGTGATGAATATCTTAATAATTGGATTGGAGACATGGAGAGAGAAAATTAGATGTGCATGTAAAAAGGCCGGAGACGGAACAGAGAGAGGCAAGAAAGCCAGAGAAAAGCGTTTGATTCGAACCAGTCTTCTTTCTTCTCTTGGTCTGGGTTCTCACGTCTTCCTCGTTGTCTTGGCAATGACTCGCCGATTGAAACACGTTTAAAGATTCCTCTGCCGGCCGTACTGTAGCGCTGTGTGAATATTTCCATGGAGATGAAGTTCAATTACAGGTCAGCAGTTGTGCAAAATGAGTGTTGACAAGAACAACAGCAAAGAATGAATATAGTGTTAGGGGGAGAAAAATGAGGAAAAAGAGGTTTCAACCGCATCAGCTCAGATTTGAATTTGTTTTCCTTTATCCAGTTAGACGCCACAAAGCCACAGAACCTGATGAGTTTCCAGCTTGCCATGATCCATAATCCTGTCATTACCAACGTAGGGAATCACAAACATGACATGCCGTGTCTCCTTTAACTAGGTTGCTGCGCCCACAAAGACGGTCCAAGTGAACGGCAGACTGGGAACCATCCAGGCCGCCTCCTCATCGCTCCCTCAGCAATAACAGGGGAAGCCGACATGAATACTTTTATGATCTTTATCGATTCATTTCACTTTATTTGGTGTCATTTTGCTTTTGCAACAGATATTTTGAACAAACTAGGTTGAGTTTCTTTTTGTGGACGTTTTAGGGCACTTTAAATTATGATAAATAATATAAGAATAAAGAATAATTTTGTACATGCCATCTAGATTATTAAAAAAGGGCGTGACCGCTTAAACTGATGCACAGATGCTCAAATAATTTAGCATAACAGGGGAATGATTTAAACTCTTCTACCTGCATGTTGCTCTCCAAACAGCAGCAACGTCTGTCTGATAAAGATGTTTCTGGTGAACGGTTTGCAGGTTATTCCACTTTTGTTATCAGATCTCTCAGTTTGCTTCTAACAATATCTTTGGAAAAGGTTTGTGTCCATCTTTATAACATAATCGCTGTTCCTAAATCTTGCCATCTGTACTTGAGTTCAGTAAACTGGAACATTGTACAAACCGTGTGCCAATGAAAGCAAACGTAATGTTTTTATGCTCCGTTCAGATCTTTTTTTTTGCTGTTTTAGTTCTGATTTTTTTTTTTTTTACCACAGTTAAGTTATGGATGCCTGATACTGTTGCTCAGTCAGTGTTATGTATATTTTGTTTGCTGTAAAAAAAAAAAAGAATCTATAAGGCGGTGCAATAAGTTAGATTTTTCCAGATTTTGAATTAATATTTGTCGAAGAAATTAAAGTAACTGAAAACGTAAGTACACTTAGATAGATTCACAATTTTATTTTTTTATTTCATTGTGTAAAAGTGTATTTGATCCAGATCTGGTCCACAATGCCAACTTCTACAGCTCTTGGCTCCGAGGAGGAGTGAGAAGGTGGTGACTGACTAGTGCCTTTGAGCTCACTAGACACCTACAGACTTTGTTGTGCAGGTCATACCTGCAGAAAAACGTATACCTGTACTTCAGCGATATGACCGTGCCTTTAATGTAACTCGATGTGTTAGAGAAATGACATTTCTACATTATTGAAACACTGTTATTGATGTGTATCAACTGCGGACGTCACCACGAGCAAAACCATCAGTTAACTAATCAACAAGCCACTACTAATAATGGTTTGTGAGACTAAGGCGTTGTATTCCACTGTGCGAGGTAGTAGTAGCTATAGAGGAGAGTGACCACATCCTTAAATGGTATCACTGTGGATGAAGGATATCCATGCTGACTCATCTGTAGAATGAAGAAAACCCTAGAGCATCCATATTCAGGTGTACATGCTTGCTGCTGTGGATTGTGAGATAAGTGAAGGGAGTAGTTTTAAAGAGATCCATGTTAATTCATGCTCAGTTTCCAAGCTCCAAAATACTTTTACTATGTTATTTTACTACTATAAGAGCTTTTTCTGTAGTTTCTCTTTCCTCTAACTAGAAGGGACCGTTTCATTCCTGCTCGGTGGTTTCATCGACACGCCTTCAGCGCGTTGTAGCATTGTATATTTTGTACACTAAAGACAGATTGTCGACCGTGGAAGACTTGATTAAATCTTTTGATAGAGAGCCATTTCACTGATAGTGTGAACCTTTTATAAGCTATTGCTTTTTAAGTTTTAAGTGCACATTGTTTTTTCGGAAAAGGTTGCACATTTTTGTCTACCTTCATTTTTTTTTTTGATTCAATAAACAATTTTTCAATCGAGTGAAAGCTGACTTTTCCTGTATTTTAGCTCTGTTTAAAAATGATTTGCATTTTCTTCCCCCTCTCGAGTCGCAGTTGGACAAACGTTATATTGGACAGATGGTCGTATGAACCTTCATGCTGATGTCTCTGTGCCATTCCCGGCACTGCAGATGCAGACTGCGGTCATCCTGCTGTCCTTTATGAATTATATCGCAACCCCTCTCTCTCTCTCTCTCTCTGCCACACCACAGAAGCGCTGCTATTCCAGGCAGCAGCTCGGGACCCTGACTCATCACTGTGTGGTCACAGGAAATGACTTCAACCAAAACCTGCGTTCCGGATTCCCGAAAAGCTACAGTCATTGTGCCCCGTCCACCTTCTCCCTCCCCGAGAAGCAACTGAATGATGCAAATAGCCCCAACATGAGTTGCAAAACCACACGGGAAATTGGTGGAGAAACCTCAGATGTCTTGTCATTAGTCCGTCGGTTAAAATCATCACTTTAAAATCATCTCACTAGCTGGCGTGTGTCAAGTGAGATCAAACTACTGGCTCACCCACCAGAAACAAATACTGCATCGTTAAATAGCCATCTTCCTTTGACTGCATGCAAAGGTGTTACCAGAAGGAAAAAAAAGTGAATCGCTACAATTTAATGCTTGGTTTTCAGCGATGTTAAGTGGATTCTCGTCGCTGTGTAAGGGGGATATTGGCTGCGTTGGCCGGAGAGAGCCGTACATTCCTGCAGGATCACAGGCTCTCTTGTGGGTCAAAATCCATGCTCCCGCTACAGCCGTTCTAATCTGCGTCTCCCAAGGGTGTATGTGTGTGGGTGGATGTCTCTGTGTGTGGGTGTGTGTGAGCACTATTTCTGTTGTCGAGTATGTGCGTGTGTTACAGCGCCAAACCATTCTAACCATACTGGCAACGTAAACAACATCTGGATCAAGGATCACCAGAACATCACACCACATTGTACAACAACAATGATTCAATTCAGGCTCGGCTTGGGTTCCGCCTTTACCAGCCTTACTGGTTAGTTTGTTGCCATAACAGTTTCACATTTAGGGCCTAAGGCCGGCCACTTTAGTGAAAGCTGTCCCCCCACTGCCGCGGCTTATATTACACAGCTTTGTTAGTGTTGACTGGCCGACCTATGAGTGATGGACACTGACGCAGACTATCAGCGGGGGTTTGTGTTGACTTTGTGTTCTGATGTTGGGTAGTCGACTGTGTATCTGATCCATCAATTCCAACAAAAGGCCTGAGCGATGCTGAATGTCTGATGAGGCGAAATCAACATAAAGTGTGTTTAGTTTGCGTCTCCTTGCGAGTCTCGCGGGAAGAATGCTTTGTCGCGCGGGTGGTGGCACCCTGAATATGAGTGGCATGATAATGTGTGTTTGTATGTCTGTGACGCAATGGCTGCACAGTGTCTGCTCCCCGAGTATGTGTTTACACACTGAGGGGGGACACCGTGTGATCCGGATCCAGACTCATACACACACGTCAGGAATGATGACCTTTTGTCATTTAAGACCCCCGTGGTGTGTTCTCATCACTTGAGCTCATCCAAGTCTGAAATATCACATGCATGAAAAATGAGGGTGGGTGGGAGGGGATGCTGGGTTATCACTGGTGTCACTTGAGCTTTATGTGACAATGCATTGTGGGGGTTCAAGTCAAGTCACTCCTCCGATGTGTTTTATGCATTTTCAACTAGAAGTTACCAATATGCAGTAGCACCCGAGCTGAATGTGCACCTGCTGCTGTCGGTCATATAAGCATCAGAAGGTATGTTGTGAAATCTCCTTACAAGGCTCCGAAGGATAAAAACACAACAGTGCCAGGGAGGTAACTCTGGTGCAATGAGATTTGACCCCATGTTGTGCAATAGACCTCGCAGCTACAAGTGGTTTTATGTGATTGTGCTTGTCAGAGCAGGACGTTTAATAACAAATGGACTGTTGCCCTGAACCTACGTCTCATGGTGAATCATGTACACTTCATTCTTGACATGTGACCTCAGTCTTGAAAAGAGTTTTCACTGCCACATAAATACAGGAACATTTTCCCCTTGCTTCAGCCAGTTAACACATACATTTATTTACCACATCATTTAGAGGCAGAATCCTTCAGCTGAAAGGGAACTAACTTAGTTTGAGTCATCTTTATTCACATGGCCCTCAATAAACAGCGATATGAATGTATCAACACTCTTTTTAAGGAAACAATATGTATTATATTTCCAATCTTACTTTCATATCCCTTATGTCCTTCTACAGTACAGTTAGGGAAAGAAAAAAAGGACCAAAGTCAAGCTTGTGTTACGTGGGATCTCCTTCATCAGTGTCCAAAGGACTTAACTACTTACTTGTAAGTACATTTAAGAAACCTGTCCCTTAAATCTGCAACATATGGGAAACTGAGGCATGAAATGAAGCAATATAAATGTTATAGTAATAGTGTGAGAGATGTTAAGAGCTGACTGAGTTATCTTATGCACTTTTTAAAGCTGTCACTATATTTATACAGATACAGATATCAGATTGTTTTAATCCCTAACTGTTTTTAAGATTTATAGAGATTTATAGAGGAGACCGTAAGTTTTCCATATTGCAACAACAATAAACTAGTATTAAGTATTAAAAAAGACTCAACAACTCAACAGTTTGAACATATAACTACAATATAGCATCAAACATTGTGGGCACACACACACACCTGAGGGTGCAGGTACAGCTGTTCACGTCTGTTACCTGAACGCAACCCTCAAACAACAGCGCGATCCTGCGAACGCACCATTTATTCCCACAAGACGCGAACGCCGCATTAATCGCCCCTCACTTGTGGGCGTGGTCTACTCGAAGGGGGAGGTGTTGTTTGCGCGCATGTGTGAGTGTGAGTGTATATGCGCGTGTGTGCATGCTTGTGTGTGTGTGCGTGTGTGTGTGTGTGTCCTCCCCGGCAGCATGAGATGAGCTGCCTGCAGCCTTTGCGGCCACAGTGTTCTTCTCCTCCTCTTCTCGCCGCTGTCTCTGTCTGTCCAGTCCGGGAATGTTGAGCAGCACCGCGGACTGATCTCACTCCGCCGAGTCCAGTCAAGCTCCTGCGTGGTTTGTCTCGTGGGGAGGAGGGAGTTTGGGTCGAAGCCCGCCTCAACTGATCCTGCTGTTAGGTGAGTGCACGTTACCGGATGAAGGCGCAGTTATTATGCTCCATGTGTGTGTGTGTGTGGAGGTGGTGAGGGAATAAACAAATACAAAATAAGTCCGCGGAGAGTGCGCAGTGAGCGCATGTACTAAAAAAAGTTGAACGTGCTGTTTGTGATGACACGCACTGTTTTTGTTGCGGTTCAAACACACGTGTGTGCGGGGGGCGCGCGCGCTCCTCTCTGGAAAACACGTCTTGACATTGAACTTTTCCAAAACAAGTTTTTTCCCCCAAAAAAGCTCCCACCGTGGACCCGTTCGCGTGCCGCAAAGCTTCTGAATCACGTGCACCTTGTCTGCACCTTTTTTTTCTCCCCTCCCGACCTGAGGAGCGTCTCCCGGGAACAATATTTTGATCCCAACAGCCTTGCCTTGTTGACGATTGCGTAACAGCAGTCTACATTGGCCCACAGCCTATTTTTGCCCCCCACAGACACACACACACACACACAGACACACACAGACACACAATTCTGTGAGAGTTTCGCCAGGCTCGTTTTTATCGCCTTATCCTTTTGGCAGCATTTGCTTTTGGGGGGTGGGGAGAGGGAGAGGGAGAGAGAGGCGTTTTCCCAGGAATACCCATGCAGCCTTACTGCAGTGGTTCCCAAAGGGGGCTCATGGAGCCCCTCTGGGGTTCCTTGGGTAATTTCCAGGGGGTCCCCCCCAGTGAAGTGTGGAATTGTGAAGTTCAAATCCGAGTTTACCACAATTAGAGGGGAGCTTGTTTTGAATCCCTGAGCTGCCTGTAAGTCAGCAGGCAGCTCTGGAGCACTGAATCAATATGTAACTCCGAGGGAGCGTCAGGAGGTCTTATCATATCGAACTCCGTGACGTGGTGCTGCTTGATGTGAAAGTCTTCCGGAATCATCCGGTGTAACTTGTTCACCTCCAAAAGCCTTCACTATATCCAGCTAAACCAAACTGTGCCGGCACACTGAAGGCTTCCTGTAGCTGCACCACTCTCCTTTTCTTTCACAGGGATACTCGCCACAGAAGCCCGGCTTCATTTTCAAGTCAACGATACCGTTACTCAGTTGCACAATACTCTGGGGTAACGCAACTAGAAAGCGTGCACAGACGAGAGAGAGACTCTGATCATCATCTCCAGAGATCGGGTCTGATCTGAGGCCCTCTTCCAACTCAATCTCTTTATCGGCTGCAAGTGGTCTCTGCAGAAAGTTGCTGCGTAACCGACACAATATATTATTCTGGGAACTATCAATGTGTGTTCAGAGTGCCGATCAGGGACCGATGCATCCTGCATCCGTTCCATCGGTGCACATTTTCAGGGTGGAAAAGTTGTTTGAAGGAGAACTCCTCTCCGTCTGGTGACACATGACTGTCTTAAATTGGTATGTTCTTGGATGTGACCTCATAGTTAAGGCAGGCGACCTTCCTGGAGTCACTGAAGCCAAACACACACAATCTGGCCGACCCGCCGATGTGCCGCTCAGGCTGTTCACCTCTCAAAGTGTGGTCTGCTGCATGCACTCTAAAACATGCCGTAGTTGAGTCTTTTCAAGCGTTTTTATATTTATTTATTACAGCCAAAGAGGATTTCTCTTTTCCTTTCCCATAATTCCCAGTTTTCCTTCATTTAATTATGCTGTGGTCACATCTCCGTGCACATGGCAACCGTTCTCTCTGCGGCTGCTTTCACCCCCTCTCAGCACCGGCCCTGCTATTTCAAGACCAATGCTCGGTAAGCACAGGCATGACGGGGCATGAACTCTGCGAGACTGCAGGCTGCCAAAAGGCTGCTGACTGCACTCGTTGCACATAATTATACTTCCAACTGAGCTACGCTCGACCCCCCCTCCCCCCCCCCCCCCCCACTCCAGGATCCAGACCCGCGTGTTTTCAGTCCGTCCTGCCGCTCGCTCTCCGTTTCTGATCGGCAGCGATCACTCCTGAGATTTGTTGCACGACCCCAAACCCTGAGCCTCATTCTCGATGCACATTGGTCGCCCCCTCTTTGCTTTGCGAGCCTATAGCTTCAGCGGCCGCCTATGGGGTAAAGTGGCAGAGGTATCCTTTTAGCTGGTAATGGGGGGTGTAAGAGCTTGTGGTGGTGCTCCAGGCAGCATTCCTTTGGGTCTTGCGTCAGCCAGCAGTCATTCAGCAGTAGTTAGTCTAGGCTTATACACTGTTAATACCCCCTCCCTGATGTCATGACACCATTAACCCAAGCCTGCTGGGGGACCGCAGCCCAGTTCATGTCAGTCGACTGACTCCTTCACCGTCTGGACCAGGACGCTCAGCTGGCTGTCGGTGGTCAGAAAGTACACCACGGAGGTTTGGGGCTGCTGTTTGTCTTTTGGCTCAAGCTCAAGTCTGTTTTGCTGCATAAACAGTTTTCATTTCTACAAATGACTCGTCTCGCTAGTCTGTTAAGATGTTTGGCCGGCCACATGCTCGGCCTTAAAGCGCTGAGATTGCTTCAGTTGATACTTACCCACAAGGCAACAGCCCTTAAGACTCATGTAACCACTTACTGTTGACAATACAGGCCGATTCATGTTCTACGTTCCTGGTATCTCAAGTATAACTGCTGAGTAATCATGTCTTGCCTTGCAAAGAGTCATTTCTAAGAACTGGAACTCTTGCCAGAGGAAAACTTTGTGGTGTTATTATTATTCTTCCCCCTCCGTGCTGTAAATATGGACCTACACAGGCTTGATTCTCCCGCTTTCACGCGTGACCAAAAGTGACGCAATGCTCGCCCGTCGAACCGCAAAAGTGTACAATGGGTCGGGTTTCTCACTGTCTGGTGTTAGTTCAAGTGTGGCTGAAACCCAAGCCTGCGTGAGAGGCAAGAATGTTGTAACTCTGTAGGTAACTGAACACCTGAGGGACCACATGCTCGGGTGGCAACAGGTAACGTGGTGTGGCGGCACGGGGGATGGGCCAGACGAAGTCGTCCTATTAAACGCAGTCAAAGACCGGGTCGGGACCCACAGGTGGGCCGCAGGAGAGCTTATTTGGCTTCCATGTTCTTTATATTTAACATTCTTATCTGCAGTACACCCTTGAGCCACATGAGGGAACCTGAACATTCGTATTGTTGGGATTCTTGTCACCTACTTATAACATTTAGTCTAACGTGTAAAAGGCTAGCGTTTGTTTGTTTTCACCGTTGAGAGGAAATGAAAAGAATAAAAAGTGTATATATGTTTTTAATAACGCATGCAGGAAACAAAGTTGTAATTTAGCAAATGTGCATCTCTTAGAAATGTCTGGTTTATCTTCTCAAGATGAGGGCATGTGGAAACGGCAGGAAAAATGGTCATGAACGTTTATTTACCCTCCTGATGATATATAGATATATATGTATATGTATAACGCCTATTGGGAATTGGGTTGCGATGGTTTGTCATTTTAAAAAGTGGGCCCCCACAAGAAAACACACAGACACCATTTCTACCGTTCTCTTGCCTTTACCTCTACATCTCGGCCGTCCCTTAGTTTATCTTTGTCCCTCTGTCTGCCCTCTTCTTTCTATAGCCTCTCTCTCCTCGTTTCTCTGTGTATATCTCTGTCCCGCCTCCCTCTGTGGATCTGTCTCACTGTACCAGCTGGAATCTGCAATGCCAAATCAAAACAAACCGTGGTTAGTTGGCTTTGGTAGATGTACCGTACGGTTCTCAGAGTGAAACAACGCAGGCATTTGTCTGTTCTTGAATTACAGCACTCCCTCTCCCACTCAAATACATCTCTTCTGACCATGTATGCATGAATTTTGTTGTACATAATTACATTTTCTGCCCTCTGGTTTTCTAGTATTATAACCAGACTTAGAATCGATCAGAGCTTAGACTGGTGTACTTAGGAAGAGGACTTCCGTTAAGTCCTTTTTAATATGATTTTCAGCTAGCCAAGTTTGTTAGCATTCCTTAGAGCAAGTAAGCCAAATAAATCCTATTCCCCTTTTCTCCTCGATGGGTCGCATTGAACTCCAACCCTTTTCTGACACAAGTTAACTATTTTACCAACACGGTCGGTTTCATTTGGGTTTGATGTTCACTTTTGCCGCGCCGCAACACAGCTTTACCTTCTTGACGAAGAGAAGGTCTAATGCAAGCAGTTCTTTGTATTTTACAGCATCGGCCATTGAAAGAGGTTCTGTGCAACCAACAGGTGTAGTAAAGATGGCGTCATGAGAAGGCAAATCCATCTAGCGCAGCCCTCTGGAGCCACCATTACAGCCAACTTGTGCACAAGCACAATTGCTCCCAAGCTCCGTCCATTCATCTACTCCATTGCATAAGACCAGTGCTCCCAAGCAGCCCAATGAAATCCTCATCCAATTAGGCACTGTCCACGTTTCCAAAAGGCCTTTCTCTCATAGACTGGTGCTATTCAGCCTCCACCGGCATGACATCAGGCCCTCTCTTATAGCCCCACTTTACGCTGCTGCTCTCAAATAATGAAAGCTGCCAATTAATGACTAATCAACATGTGCAACAAGCACATCCAGTGAGGAGTGACTACCATCTAATCTGCTGATTAAAACAGGAGACAGAGATGCTCTGTTCCACTCTTTCTCCCGTCTTCAGTGTTGCATTGCCGCAGAAACAACAGCCAACACACACACAGACTCTCTCTCTCTGACAACCTCATTTGAGACGCTCACAATTATAAATATTTGCAATGTTAAAAGTTGCGTTGAATACCAAAAGTTGTAATTGTAGTTGTATGTTAGTGTGCTACCATGCAGTGCCAACAGTGAATTAGAATTGTTGTTATTCTTTGGTGTAATCTAATGACATGATGCTCAAGTTCAAGATTATTTGTGTAAAAATATTTTTTTACATATACAATCTTCAGTGTTGCCTACAGAGCTGAAGGCTGGTGCGAATCTCCGGCCCACAGCAAAACAATACAGCAGAGCCGGCAACTCATCTTTCCACCCACGGCCCTCCCCGTCTCACAACAGCACATTTCTATATGTTGCCTCGCCATAGGAAGTTTTGATAACTCACAGCGGCCGGGCTTAATATTCTCACATAAGGCGCCTGGCTAGTTAAAACATATACAGCAGAATAATTGACCTGCCCTCTCTCGGGGTTGGGTTACGGTCAGTACGTTCGCTTCAATGGGCTCTCCGCAAGTCCCCAGACACCGAGTTGGATCCGTGCCATTTCTTGAATTAAGACGCTGTTTATGTTCTGGACTGGAGCGGTGCAGGATGAGGGTAGGGGTCCAATGGAGGGGGCTGGGGCTGGGCAAGGGTTTGGAGGAGAGGGAGGCAGCTTAAGCGTAACAGTGAAACATGGGTGGGAATCAGGGGGGTGGGAGGAGAGGGAGGGTTTTGCGGGTGTGGTACTTGAGAAAGAGATGTGACCATGTGGGGAATTGTGAGCAGCTTTTAAAAACAAGATGGGGTGCTTTGTTTTGGCACCTTGGCTCTCCTATATCACCTCTCTGTGATGGGTCTGTTTAGATTATAGGACAGGCTGCTCTCAACTGGCTATGGGTATGTGACACAAAAATTATCAAATCCATAGCTTGAGTTGCATAGGGTCATAAAAACATGAACTGCAAGCTACATAGCCATCTGCTTAATTCATATTTACCTACCGTACCCTTTTTTTATCAACAGTTTCCTCTTTCTCAAGTAGTTCAATTAAATTTATTTTGCATAGCCAAAAATCACAAATGTGCCTCAGAGGGCTTTACAATCTATAGAACATATGACATCCTGTCCTATGACCCTGGCATTGGAACAGGAACAACTAAAAACCCTTTAATGGAAGGAAGCAAAAAAAAAGAAGGAAGAAACCTTCGGGAGAGCAACAGAGGAGGATCCCTCTTTCCGGATGGACAGAAGTGTGATAGATGTCATGTGACCAGAATGAACAACATAACGATGCATTTGAGGGGTGATCTTCTTTTGTTTTTTTGCTTTCTGCCAAGAGAAACTGCTCAAGAATTTATGGCAAACCCGTAGTAAGTTTAGATGGACTGCAAATCACAGTTGAATGCATGCACACACATGTACTGGAACGCACATGCATGTACACTCTGTAACAGTGAGTGTAACAGTGGCTCTCTTTCTCCCGAGGCCTTTGACACTTTCCATCTGATCTAAAGTGATGTCAAGAAGGTTTCAGCTGTCTGTGACGCCCCGAGCTGCAGATCACACAGGACCCAACACAAACGCAGCCTCGGACATATCCGTTCTTCACGCAGTCAGCATCATTATCACGGGATGAAATTTAATATATGAAAATATGACAGCCTGTTTATTATTAGGCAAGGCAAGGCAAGTTTATTTGTATAGCACATTTCAACAACAAGGCGATTCAAAGTGCTTCACATAAAACCATTAAAAGCATCTAAACATAATGCAGATTTAAAAACAGTTAAGAAAACATTAAAACAGTCAAAAAGCAAAATAAAAGTAGAAAAAGCAACATAAAAAATAAAAGTAGGCCTAACCTTATATGTAGATGCGTCTTCCACTAAACCACAAGGAACCATCCAGGAAATCATGTGCATCAAGGAAATTACACTAACTGTCAAAGAAGCTATACATTTGTATGTGTAATGGTCAGGATCTATAACGATAGCTCATTCAAAAGCTGAGTACCTGCTAGCTTTTTCTGCACTAATGTTTCCAGACAGATTTACACACTAGTGATCCGAGGGGGATCAGACTCCCTGCAGTGGGCGGTGGGACGTCTAGAAGCATAAACAAGTCATAAAAAAAGCATAAAAAAGTCCCCTATTGACCATGTGGTACCTAAGTAAAAAAAGCTTACCATCAGTGTGTGTTGTGTTTAGGTTATGTACGCACACACCATCCACACTATCCCTGGCTGGCACACAAATCAATCCCTTTCATGAGGCTGGGGTTCACCATATTGCACGTTTTTTCACAGGGTTCCCTATATGGAAAGAATGTGCTCTGTGCATTCCAGAGATGACTGAGCGGAGCTGAACAGCCCCGTGTTAAGCTGTGTCCAGGCCAATCAGCTGAAGACGAGTTGATTGGGATGAACATGTTTTACAATAATATACACGGGGAACGTGGTTGACGGCAGCTGCGCAGTTGAACTGTACAGATGTGTGGGGGTTGCTGGTTCCTGTGTGAAACAGGGTTTAATTAATCCAAAATGTAACCAGCAAGGCTATTTGAAGGTCTGCTTGGTTGAATTTAAACAACTAGGCACTGAAACTGTGTTTCCATTGTTCCAAAGTAACAACAGTGGTTCAGTAATAGCATGAATCTACACATGTTCCTTTAATACTGAAGCCACATGGTATGTATTACATTTTATTCAACCTCACAAAATGTTGGATGAAGTTTTAAAATCGGATAACTTTTAAACATTAAAACTATATATATATATATGCATGCGCTTTTGGGAACTGTAGTATAGAGGTCTGTTAGCGTCTGGCTCACTTGTGCATTGCACACGTTTATGCTACAGTAAGTTTCTGGATGCCCCGCTATAAATAACCCCAACTATTTGGAATGTTTTCCCAAAAAGAGACAGACAGACAGACAGACAGACAGTAATACAAACCAGACAGACATTTTGACCTTTGGCGGGCTGGCAGACAACAACAACAAAAA
Source organism: Taurulus bubalis (assembly GCF_910589615.1). Lineage (NCBI taxonomy): Eukaryota > Metazoa > Chordata > Actinopteri > Perciformes > Cottidae > Taurulus > Taurulus bubalis. The sequence continues at coordinate 24,424,546 of NC_136600.1, forward strand.
CTGACTCCTTAGTTTACAACTTATGTTTGCTCAGCTCACAAGACACTCGTTTGTCTCGGGGTTGACCTACATACAGTATGTGAGGTTAAAAGTTTAATATTTCCATTTTCCACTCTAGGCATTTTTTTTATTGGACTCCTTGGAAAGACTTGTGGAAAAACCTAATAACCTGTTATTTAATATGTGTGGAAGCCGTGCCCTAAATAAATAAGTATATTTAAAACCATAATGAGATTCGATATACGCGATTGTAATTGTATATTTTATCTTTTGCAAAGAACAATATTCTTGCAAACGTGGGTCTGAAAGTTTGTTTTTGCTTTGCAATCCCTCATCCCTGTTTGGATCTGTACATTTGCCTCGTATCCCATATGTTGGTTGCAAGCAGAAGCAACGTCCTTCAGCCTCTTAGCATCCATTTTTGGTCTGGTGAGCTGATCCACCACCACCGTGTAAAAGAGAGCTCTTCAGAGAAATGTTTCTACTGTTTCAATTAGGCTTTGCTTTATATAGCCCAGGGTGCTGGTGACCCTAGGCCTCACCTTTGGCCTCCCTGCAGGGATCAGCACCTGGGGAAGTTAAAGCTGGACCTTTTTGAGATGTAAGCATGTACATATCAGCACATTACCGCCCAAGAGTGACGAAGCACGCTGGCCCACCAGGACGTGTTCGAGGGCAGCTGCCCTGTTCCAATCTGTGCTGCACAAAATGTTATCCTCAAACTTAAGTTTAGTTTCAACATGACTCAACATTTATGTATTTATTGCATGTTCTAGCTCAGACAAATCTCTGCTGCCGACTGTTCTCTACAGCCCGTATGTTTGTTGGGTGATCGCCTGCGATCTTGGCCGCAGAAAGACATCAGAGTACACATTATGATCCTGTTGTGTGTGGTTTGTTAAATGTACGTAATCATCATAAGGTCAAGAAGCTAGAAGCTGTCTTGAAGGTGCATTTGTGTGAAATGCAGCCATGTGACACCTTTTCCACAAAGCTGGTTTTCTTTCCTAACGGAGAAAGTAATGGTCCCAAACCACCAGTATGGACATTTTAAAATGAAATAAGCTGCACACTAAACATTTCCCACGCCATCGGGAGAACACCTTCAGTAGAGGCTTGTGTCTTGGCCCAGGATAGTGCTGGAAAGGACGTATGATCCATGATGGCCATTATTGCGTTTTAAGTCCACCAGCTGACATTTTCCCTCATGCAAGTTTGAGCAAAAATCCCCTTTTTTTTTTTTTTTTTATTAATCCAGATGCAGTCACCTCACCGCTGGGTCCAGCCGCCAATCCCCAGAGTCCTCCTTTCTAGTGCGGAGACACCGTCCGGGTAATTTCACTGTCAAGGTCAGGGATGGTTAGGTTTCAGTCCACTGTTCAAGTGGAAGGAATGGAATCAAAGGGCCCTGAGAGGGTCTAATCCCTGCCCTGGAATGGCTTTGATTGTGTCAGGGAGCCATTAAGCATAGGTGCGTGTGCGTTTGGTCAATATATCCGTCACCAAGAGTCACTCTGGCACGTATGAGCGCTTTGAATCTTGGGTTTCAAGGTATTTTAATGCTTCGTGGAACGCCTGGGCTTTTTCCCATGTTTTAGAAAGAAAGAAAGTATCCTTTATTAATCCCCTTGGGGAAATTCTTCTCTGCATTTGACCCATCCCTGGATAGGGAGCAGTGGGCAGCCCTGAGCACGCATAGATGAAGCAGAATGTATACCGGCGATGTTGAAAGGCCATACACTTAAATCAGTTTTAATAAGGATTCAGGTTTAAGTTATGCACAATCATTTTGTTTAAATTTGAGTGTATTTCGTTGAAGTCTGCGGCGGTCCGTCTTACGCAACCTCCTCTGACTCCGGGGATCGAATGAACGTGGAGTTCAGCCGCCGCCTGTGTGCGGCGCCTAATGAGGAGCTGCTCGGACAGTTTAGCCTCATGTTCATTTGTTTTGTTTTTGTCGTAAACTGTGTGTCTGTAAATAATGTGTAAATGGCGAAGCTGTCCTTGCATGCCAGCCGACCAGCCCCCTCTCCTCACCCTCCCCCCCTCCACACACACACACACACACACACACCCTCATTACAAGCAAGCCCTTTCAACGGCCCTAGTGATCGTGGTGCCAGGCTCCTTGTTTAGAATGCATTCACAGTTTGGTCATTATTAGCAAGCCAGATTTTGGAGGTTTAAAACACTTTTTAGTTATTACAAAAAACGGCGATGAACAACGTATTGAATAAGAATAATGTCGTGATTTGACAGGATCCAGATTTTTAAACAAGAATCGAGCATCAAGCGTTTCAAATTTCTCAAAGACGGAGGATTGTCAAGCGGCAGTTTGACTATTATTTTTCATCGTAGCACATTAACGCTCGTGTATATGTTTAAATTTGATCTCTGCTTACAGTCTAAAGCAGTGGTTCTTAACCTTATTGGAGGTACTGAACCCTGCAAGCTTCATCAGTGCATTCACCGAACCCTTGGAAAAATAAAATATGATTTCTTCAAAACATGGGTATATATTTTGTTAGTGCACAAAATGAACCGTGCATCAGCTGCACACAAAATCACTGTGTTCAGAGAACAAAATCAACAAAACATGAATTTCACACAAAATGAATATTTACTGCAAATCAATGTGACGAAAAGAAGAACAATTGTGTGTTGCGGCCCGACATTTCCAGTGTGAACCGGGCTATGCTGTGTGTGTCTTGACCCCTGCCGGACCCCTGAGAGTGACTCTACCGGGGGCACAGTGGTCCGATCATCGACCACCGGCTAGTCGGTCAGAGGCGGCAACATGCACAACTCTGTGAGCACAAATGGAGCTTCTCAAAGACCCTTAAAAACTCCTAAAAATAGAGTCCTTCCACACCCCCGCACATACAGTACATGTACACACGTCCAGGAAACGACTCACACACACACATATGTACACACACACACTGCCGCCCTGCTCGCAAACCGCTAATTCAAACACGAGATAATATTAGCCGTCTATAAAATGGCAGGCCCTATTTTAAAAATACCAACACGGGGTCGTGAACTGCTGCATAAAAGACCATCACAGTTGTGAGCCCGAGCGGCTCGGCTCCAAATACACTGCGGGCTCTAACTTAAGACCTGGGGAGGTGCCTGCAGGCTATTTTTGGGTCCGTGTTTACAGGTGTTTATTCAGTGGCAGCAGTGCCAAGAGGGCAATAGGATGCCCACTTTAAAAAGTTCAAATAGGCTAACAGTCCATGTTGTTGTGGTTGTTTTGACCCGAGGATGGCCGGGAGAGAGGCAGAGTTCAGAGCTGTGACTTCAACTGAATGTTGAGATTGGCAGATTGGTCGCTGTCAGAACGGTACAAATATTTAGAAAAAACCCAGGAAGCGACTTGCACACGTCCATTTACTCTACAACTGTGCTGCAATCGTAGTGCAAAGTTAAATAAGCTCTTTATCACCCAAATATAAGCCCCTGTGGTTTATCTTGGCTCCAATTCATGCACTTTACCCTCAATGTGATGTGTAATGTGTGGTGCAAGACCAGTTACCAAGAACAGGGTTCATGGAAAACCTGGAAAAATCATGGAATTTTAAAATGGTTATTTCCAGGCCTGGAAAAGTCCTTGAAAAAAAGTCATGTAAATGTGTTATATTCATGTGTTCATGTCATTCATTTACGCTGAGTTTGAAATAATGAATATGCTTTTAAAAGAAAAACGCAGGCATACATACAGGCATCTATATAAATGTTTATTATTTTAATCAAACTATTGTCTCATTCATTTGTGTCATTTAAGGTTTACTGTATGCTTTGTATTGTCATTGTTAGTTTAAATACTACATTTACTCACTTTTTACTGTTTACACCCAGATTTCACTAAATGTTTGTCATGGAAATTTGGTTAAAAGTCATGGAAAGTCATTGGTTAAAATGTGTATGAACCCTGCAAGAAGGTCACACAAAATTGGTCCATTCACAAAATAATTGAAATCCCAAATTGCTTTGAAATATGAACAAATATTGTAGATTTTGAATAAGATTCAATTATTATGCTTACGTTTGACAGTATATAACCAACCACTGTTCTGTGTTGGTTACTATGGGTCTGTGACTCTTTTCTCCTCAGAACCGAGACTCCATCTTCCTTCCCTGCTGTCATCCTTCTCCTCTTCCCTCTTTCCTTGCTTCCATATGTAGTTTTCCAATAACCTCCATTTGTCTGCTCTTCTTCCTCTGCAGGTTCTGCTCTGGGCATCTTGTATTGAAACTGATCCAACCAGAGCTGAGAAACACAAAACATGGCTGTGGCCGGATGTCCGGATTATTTTCTGCATCATCCAAATTATCAGGTAAATGGCAATTTCCTACGTAGGTTTTTTCCCCATGCCACATTATAGTGCATGACTGGGTATGAGTTGTTCTTCAGACTTGGATGTCTGTTTAAGCTTTAAAACCCAAAGTAACTCAGAAATTCTAACATTTCTCATGTAGAATGGTCCCATTGTCCTCGTGAAATTACGTTGGATTCTGACACAGCACCCAACCTGCCTGTTAATCCACAGGGCATGGCCGCGCATAATTCATAAATGAGACTTGTGAAATTTGAACAAACCGGACACCTTTTATTATTTATCCATTTTCCATGGGAAGTAATTGAGCCATCCAAGAAGTACTGCAGGTTCTCCAGGTTTGCTCCCAAGAAGGATGATGTCACTAAGGTCCTTGTCAACAGTCCTGCCTTTTCCAGCTCCTCTTGATCATTCCTTTACAAATGCGCTTCATATTATATTTGGTTTATTAGTTAGTATGCACTATACGGGGAAATAAAAGAATGGCCTCTGGTTATAGGTTGTTCCTGTTGAGTCTTTTCCCGACTAAAGAGAGCCGGTGAACGGCAGAGATATGGTCTGTTTTTTGTTTGTTTTGTTTTTTTTAAGAAGAAATACATCAATATGTGAGTGTCAGGGTTGATATTGTGGACAACAAATGAATAAAAAATAAATAAATATATGGGAAACATTGTTATTGTCCACCAATAGCCTTTATCCTGTGAATAAGGAAGTGTGCTGGATTGTGTAGATCCAGAAAGTTTGCGTTAATTTAGGAGATTTCAAAATGAGAAGCATTCATAATCTTAAATTCTATCTCTGTGAGATTCAGTTTCACTAGCTGAGATTGAAGTGCTACTAATCTTTGTCTTTGGATCTAATTTTAATTAATTTGAGGCTGAATTTTCACACATTAATGTACAAGAGTATTTTAGCTTTCATCGTAAATAAAAGCCTCTAATCGCCCGCTTGTATGCTGATTGGCTCTTGAGTGAGCGACGGTGGACTCGACCTCTGCTTTTGGTGGATTTGTTCACGGCAGCCTCCGTAGAGCAAAAGGCCTCCAGACATTTTCATCAGGGCGGTAGCTCCATCAGGAGCTGGGCCATGGCTTTATCTCTGACCTTTGACCTCCTTTGAGCTAGATGACACAGAGTTCTCTACAGCTTAGAGAGGCAGAAACCAAAGATTCACATGAGAGAGAGAGAGAGAGGCTTATATATGTGGTAGAGTGAAGTCAGGGTACTGCTAGCATGTTAACGTCTTATTGCTTCAGCTGCAAAGTTTAATCCGCTTCGTTAAGAGAGCATAACTTGCAATGAGGCGTGTGTTTAATAACAGATCCGTTGCAGGAGCGAACCCAGCAAAAATACAACTCCAGGGAAGAGGTCTTGAGTCTACGCTGAGGCGACACAGCTTTTGGCACAGAGCGGATCATCACATGTCGTGTCCAAAAACAGAGCAATGTGTGTCCACTAATCTTCTCTGCTCTTCACACTGCTGTACTTTCCATTCCCTCAAACACACCGAGCCAGCAATATGTTGTCTCGTGCATGATTTGAATTAAAATCAACAACAATCTAACTTTTCCATGAACAGAGGCGGCTTTAAAAGATGCAAAAAATCTCTGTAGTGAGGAATCATTTAGATCTGGAATCTCTTTCCAGCGGTTTGGAGGTATGCTGCTGCAGCTTCAGTATACAGACCTTAATGTACACACACACATGCTCACACACACACTCATTCAGCTCCAACAGATGCACCTCGACCGCTGCCTGACTTGCTGAATGAGAAAATCCATTCACTGTGAAATTCCAGAGTTATGTCAGAATTTCCCTGGTAAAACTGCAGCAGCGATTCAAAACAGATTCAAGAGACGATAACATTCACACTCAGCTCGAGGGATTACATCGCCACTCTAATCTTGCTTCTGTTGTGCTATCGTGACCGGTGAGTAAACGATGGTGTGTGTGTGTGTGTGTGTGTGTGTGTGTGTGTGTGTGTGTGTGCAAAACAGGGATTGTTAGTGGCCGGGTGATGGCGGATTTAAAGAACAAAACATAATATTGTCATGTATAAAAGTTGTGTGTACCTTCCAGTATGTCACGCTTCCCCAAATCTAGTTTACTGCGAGAGAGGCGGAGCTAGCGGCATGGTTTCATCTGGGAACGAGGTGTGTGTGTGTGTGTGTGTGTGTGTGTGTGTGTGTGTGTGTGTGTGTGTGTGTGTGTGTGTGTGTGTGTGTGTGTGTGTGTGTGTGTGTGTGTGGGGGCGTTGCACATAATCAACAAAGTGTTCCTCGATATCAGAAGTTTTGCCTGACCTTTTGCGATGTGAATATGTCATTGCGTGTGTCGGCATGGACACGTTAAGGACACGTTAAGGACACGTTAAGGACACGTTAAGGACGCGCTGACTTTGTTGATCCTGCAGCTCCGACTCAGCCGGTCATCTCCTGCAGTTCGCTGGAGTTTAATGAAATGTGCAACATCAAAGAGTATATATATATATATATATATATATATATATATATATATATATATATATCAATTAATTATTATTATTATGTAGCTATATGTTGTTGCCGGGTAGGAAAGGTAACTAGGATTGGAATAATATTCCACATTTGGGGTGTTCCAATCCATATTTTATTTGTGTTTCTAACATATATTGTTGGGTTTGTGATGCTAAACAGCCCGCTGTTATTATTTCAGTAATTCGGGCTACTTCAAAATGTTCCTTATTATACGGAACTCCCATAGACCCGTCAAATTGTCTTGTGTGACGACAATAACACAAATAATAAAGGCATCACCAGCGCAGCCAACTTAAAAATTGGGTAATGCTCTCGTAGATTCATTTAAATTAGGAGGAAAAGATGATTAAAAAAAACAACTAAAGGTATCGGCCATCCAAACAAACGGATAACTGCTGATCTCATTCTGGTTAATTATGTAAGAAGGGATTTCCACTTAGTCGTGTGTGTGTGTGTGTGTGTGTGTGTGTGTGTGTGTGTGTGTGTGTGTGTGTGTGTGTGTGTGTGTGTGTGTGTGTGTGTGTGTGTGTGTGTGTGTGTGTTACGGGACCGGCTGCAGTCCGTGTTATTGCTGTCGGCCAGAAACGAGTACGGGACCCGTGAGTGAGATTTCCTTCCACATCCCGAAAGCTTTCTGATGATATTTAGTTCTCGGCCAATCGGAACATTGTGGAACTTCATCCTGATAAAGTTGACACGCTCTTGAGTATCCAGTCTATTCTCTGCTGCAGCGGTGTGGGGGGATTCATAACGGGCCCCCAGCTCTTTCTGAGCCAAAAGCCTCTCAGTTTTAAGCCAAGTATTGATTCATATTCAATCCCTGCTCGTAGCGTTTAACCTCCATCTGACCTCTGACCTCTAGTGGCATAGCTTTGACATTGCATCTTAGTCTTTTCCTCCTTGTTTGAAGCCCTAATCTCCAGTCCTGTTTTCAGGGCCCTAACCTTGTCTGACCCCTTTTATAAAAACTGACCCCTTGACCCACTGACTCTTATTTGGATTTCATTTCAACAACATCAATATTAAAGGGCCCTTATGTGCTGCTTTTCAAAGCAGTCCTGTTTTGACCCTATTCTAAGAACTTAAGCTGTGTGTGTGTGTGTGTGTGCTTCTGTGTAAAATAATAAGTGTGAGAGAATACTGAGAAAGGGATGTGAAAATACACACACACTTCAATACACCTATAACCAAAATGCAGAGTTTAGGCAAATGTGTATAGGATTAAATACAATGTCAATTGTCTATTGAGGCATCAAAGGCTGTCTGGGTTTGCATTTTTTGTTGGTAAGATTGTTGGTAAGATTGTGTGTGTGTGTGTGTGTGTGTGTGTGTGTGTGTGTGTGAACTCATTTACCCCCAGACAGCCATGCAAAACAGCATTCAAGACCAGTATATGGTGTGAACGAGTCCCTACGTTGCACAGTGGAGCTGAACCATGACCATCCTGTCCTTAATGCATGCGCACACACACACACACTCCAATGCTGTGCTGTACCATCCCATCAACCAAACAGCGTCCCGGTGCTGTTTGGGTGACTGGGTAGGGATCAGTCACAGTCTGGTAGCTGGACCCCCACACTGTGTGTGTGTGTGTGTGTGTGTGTGTGTGTTGATGACAGGGTTTGCTATGCCATGGGAACAAATGGGGGATGCGTTGGTTACTCTACTATTTTTTTATTACAAAAGCAGGTTAGACCCATCACGCTCCAGAATCCGGCCCAGGCGGCGGCACCACGAGACAATGGAGACGGACAATGCAGTGATGACGGGATGCGTTCGGGTTCGTTGGTATAGGCGAGCGGTTGGGGGGGCGGCGGTGAACTTACTCCCAATTAATCCAGTTTAGGGTGAACGTGGCACCAGTGGAGACACCAGAGAGGAACACTGATTACGTATTCTTCAGGGAACGTAACGGCTTATTATACATTTCAAAACTGTCCAGCTGAGCCCTTATGTTGACGAATTGAGTCATCAGAGTGGAATTCTACCTCAAGCGGTCAATTCTCCTCGAGCTGCTCTGTCTTGTAAGTAAATGTGTTTTAATTTGAGCTCTAAAAAATGAATATGTTGAAGACAAAATAGAGCTTTGCATTTAAAAAATGACTCATTTAGAAATCTATTTTAATCTAAAACCTTCCAAAATGTATTCAAAGTAGCTGTTTATTTATTTACGATGCTTTAGGTTTACTAAAGTTCATCACGTTAGGGCTGGGCAATAAATCTATATTATATTGTGATTTTATATTGCTTGTAATATTTTTACAATTTTTTTTAAAATACATATTTTTTTTATTCTTGTATTCTTTTTGTTTAAGTCATTCTATCCACATTGCTGATTATTTATTATTTTTTTTGAATTTTGTTGACTAAATATTTTATTAAAGCACCAATAGTCAACACTACAATATTGTTGTCTTCCAGCTAAAGTGCTCATCACAATAGTTATATACTGTACATGGTGAGAGACGTTGTTGCAGTCACAAAAATCTAGATAAAAAGACTATATATGTATATGTGTATGTATGTATGTGTGTATATATATGTGTATATATATGTGTATATATATATGTGTATATATATGTGTATATATATATGTATATATATATATGTGTATGTATGTATGTGTGTATATATATATATATATGTATATATATATATGTGTATATATATATGTGTGTGTATATATATATATGTATGTGTATATATGTGTGTATATGTATAAATATATATGTATATATATATGTGTATATATGTGTATATATGTGTATGTATATATATATATATATATATATATATATGTATATATATGTGTGTGTGTATATGTATATGTATGTGTGTATATATGTATATATATATATATATATGTATATGTATATGTATATATATATATATACATATATATATATATATATATTTATCTAATTCTTTAGAACAACACATCCATATATATATATATATATATATATATATGGATGTGTTGTTCTAAAGAATTAGATAAATCTGTGTATAACTCCGAGGCTACAGAGGTAACTCAAACTGATGGAGAGCAACACGCAGAACAGCATCGGTGTGAAAGAACCCCGCTGTGCGTGCAGTGGCCCGTCACGCCTGCGAAAGAAAGGTCAGACGAGGACGTCGTTTTGCAACGGTATCTCCTGCTGCCGATCTGGTGTTCCCCGACACACACCTGGTCATGTTCACACACGGTGGGACGACGCAGCTGTGGCCCGTGTCGACAGAGCAGTTCAACTTCCTGTTGTGTTTCATTAAAGCCTATTTAAACGTACAAAAGAATGACATGAGATGAAACACACGCTTCCAGCCCACAGGTAGAATGTTGGGTCACGCATGTGAGACAATAGGCCACACGGTCTGGTAGATACAGGTTCAACTAACACTGTGGGGAAAGCAGCCTCTTTCTTTTTTTCCAGGTCTGTATTTTAAATGGTTTCATTCAATCATTTAAAAACTCAGGGTTATGAACCATAACGTAACATTCTCTCTCAAAAAGAGAAACCAATGTATGTATAACCACATTTAAATGACATTTAGAGGATTGCTACTATGCCTCATACTGTGTGTGTGTGTGTGTGTGTGTGTGTGTGTGTGTGTGTGTGTGTGTGTGTGTGTGTGTGTGTGTGTGTGTGTGTGTGTGTGTGTGTGTGTTTAGCTCCTGAAACTACGTTCACAATCTTTTCTTTTCTTTTTCCTCCCACAGCAAGACAATATAGACCGGTCCTCCAATCACAGACAAGCGGACCTCATTGGTCCGAGCTTCCAGCAGTCAGCCAATCGGAGTTCTCCAAACCATCAAGGTTGGTCCACCACCTCCAATAGAAGTGTGTGTGTGTGTGTGTTGGGGCTATCGCATTCAATCAATGCGTCACATTGGTGTTTTATGACACAGAGGAGCATACTTTGTTGTACTAATTACATATGATGTTACATAGTAGTGGGACTTGTCATATGATATTGAATACTACTGGGACTGTACATTGACTTGGTATAACATTAGCTTGCTGTGTATTCTCCATTTATTTCCATATGTAAGAGAATACAAAATAGATGGTACGTAGAATCTGGTATTACTACTGTGTGTGTGTGTGTGTGTGTGTCTCAGTACAGTGTGGGGAGCAGCTTGCTGCTCATTACCCCGCACCGGGCCGGGGGTGGGGTTCAGGGGGGATAATATATATTTGGGTCTCTTCCGCTGTAAACATTTCAGCAGTTCAAAGGGTGATCTGCGTGGACGCGGGGTGCCGTTCTAATTACGTCGTCTATCTAATTGTGCCATACAGGGTTCATCCCAGACAACCGGAGCATGAGATTTAAGCACAATATTGGCCCAGCATGGGAGGTGAGGGGTGGGGGGAGTCTGCGAGCGCTCCACCAGCGAATTAGAGCGCTTGGCCCCGGCATGAAAAATAAATGGAGCAGAAATTACATTGTCATTTTATCAGGATCGGCCGCAATGGAGGGAACTCGGGAAGACCGGAGAGGCAGATGAATGGAGATGACTTCAACTGAGGACCGACCTTGCTTTCACTGTCTGGATGGTGATGTTTCACATAGATACCCGGTCGGTGTGCTTGTACAGTAGATTACACCAAACATGTGTCGGGAGCAGACCATTTAGATTTTTGTCAGATCTCCTTCCCTTTTTTTTTATACATTCTTCAAGCAATGGTTAACAGTTCAGCTACTAAGTGCTTTCACATATTTAGAATCCAGCCCCAGTACCTCTGCCGTCATTAGTGGGATTATAATCCTCGTAAACATGTTTCCCAGTCAACCCACTGGTTTTATTCTAACAGTAGCCACCAGCTACTTGCTGCGCTTGCTACTGCTATAAGCTAGAACAGCCATAAACATATTAATTTAGGAGGGAACACTGACAGAACTGACATTATTCCACATGCTTGCTGGAATTAGATGCTGTTGAGAATTTCACCGTGATGTCCAAAGTGTTTTTTAAAGTTAAACATAGTTTGCCCCGAATGCAGTCTTTGTTTAAATCAGTGGGAGGATGACGAGGCCGCGGCATGACGCAGACTCCATTGCATGTGAGTCTCTCACAGATGCGATGTCACAGGCTTGTACTCGCCACACGCCAGAGGGATGTCATGTAGCTGAGTGCATTGTCTCCACTCTATGGGGTTATAGAACTCGCTCCATGCTCACAAGGCTACATATGAAATCTAGAAATACTCCAGAGGAGGTAGGCACGTCCATTTCCTTTGTAGTTTTTGATTTTATTATGTTTATCGGCTCTGTTCTGGAAGGTGTTTGGATAACTGGGTCATTAGAGTTCCCGCTCTGTACGTCTTTCTTACAGTCACAGTATTCAGTGTTTTTTTTATACAAACATATTTTCTCTTACGAATTCTAATTTCTAACTCTGTTTAATCTCCTCACCGTTCCTTCGAGATAAAGTTTCAGGAAGTAAATCCACTCGGTTTCATACCTTGCACCACTGGTCTGATGCCTCAGCCACACGGATAGAAAACACATGTCAGACACTACAGGTCATCATTTAATTTAATTTGTATTTAATCCTTAAATAATACCTTTTTTCAGTTCCAATAGTGTCAAAAACTATTCCAGAAAAACAGCTAGTGAGTGTACTTTGTGTTCCTGATTTAATGATTTAGTTGGAATAAGAAAGGCAGCGGGCAGAGAAGAGCTAAAAGTCCTCCCACTGTACCTATGTGAAGGTTATTTAGTCCCTCCACTGGCGAGCATCTCAGTGTGTGTTAGCATGAAGACATCCGCACCACCGATGGTGTGTAGCTGTGTGTTTGTGCTTGTGGGGTGATGAGGGCGTGCCGTGTGTCCCCTGTTGGTCCAGCAGTCAAAGGTGCGAAGAGGATGCAACAAAACTCAGTGTAAAAAATCTGATTAACAGCCAACATATTTGAAAAATATGCTGTCTATAGTAGAGTTTAGAGCGGAAACGATGAACTGATTAATGGCCTAGTTCATTGACAGAATAATGATGGGTGACTAAACTGAATTGAAGGTGGTTTTGAGGTCATTTGTCAGACAAAACAAGAAATATAAAGATGTTTTAAAGTGTATTTTCCCTTTTTCCTTAAACACATACAAAACAAGTCCGTTAATCAAGACGATAATCCCCAGTGAAGTCGTTATGAAGGACAGTATTAACCAAACATTCAACCACCTCCACATAATCCCACATCTTAAAATATAGGCTTTGTTTAAGAAGTGTGTTTTTATCCATTTATTACACCAGAATTAGCAGCTCTAGAGGTGTAATGCCCCTTTTACACCCATTTGATGCCGTTATACCTGCTGCATGTCAAAATGAAAGGGCCACAGCCAAACCCTCTTTTAGGTGGATGGATACGGGTCCAAAAACATTCTTTAAACTCACTTTGAACACACGAGTGTGGAGCGGACGTCTCGTTACTTTTCAACTGCCTTCAGACCTGCAGGGTGCAGATGTGAGATGTGAGCTACAGTGACGTGTGTTGATTCTATCCACAGTGTTTGCTGTCAAAAAGCCTCTCATGATGCATCTCTGTGTGCTACTCCGACAGGATCTAATTGATATTGTGATATTTTACGGCCAGGTGGGAAATGACACAAAGGTGTGTAGGTCCCTAAGTGTCTGGCAAGGCTTGAGAAGAAATCTTCATGCGTTTTTTAAATCCTGCGTGTGCGTGCCGGCCTGCATGCTGCAGTGTGTCATCAACCTGTCAGCCTGACACGCGGGCGGCTGACGCACACCTTTTGTTCGCCTGATTGCGGCACGCACAGGTGATTGGGATCGCATGACTGCCAGTGATGCAACATTCCCACGTCACTGCGTGAGCGTTGTGTTTGTCTGTATGCAAACGGCTCTGCCAATCCCCATCCTGAGGCCAAAGTAGGTCAGATTCACCTGGGGACTTATTTCCTCTCCCTGGCTCGAGGGTACCTGTCTCACCTCGTGAGGATGATGAGCAGGTGATGCGTTCAGGGTACACGTCATTTTGGAGTTTTGCTCGCTTTTGATGTAGCATTTGGATGCATTTGTTTGATTCTGTCCTAATTCTATATTTATAAATGTTTAAATCACGACTGCTGCTGCAGGTAATACTGCTCTTTTCAGTGTTACAGGTGTCCTGCCTCTGCCTTGCGTATGCCCTCGTATGAACCCTGTGTCCTGTGGTGTGTGTATATAGCTCTTTAGCTCTCTGGGCTATCTATAAGTAGCTGCTCCAGCTTACCTGTCACTATTAATACCCACAGATTAACCACCTTTCGATTCAGCGGCACCTGGGATGCAGCTACCTGACACGTTGTCAGAAAAAGCTCCTCAAAGGGGAAACTTTATCTTCAGCAGGTCTGGAGTCCGAGCTCCTCTGCTGCATGAAGAGACGGGGATGTCTGCTATCCTGCTAACCTGTGGCTCCTCCTGTTGTTGTTGTTGTTGTTGCCTCTGGAACAAAAAAAAAGAAGCATCTCTTATACCTTCACAGGAAAGTGATTTCTCGCCAGGCTCAGGGGCTCACTTTGAAGCCAGCGCTTTAGAAACTTTACATCAGCAGAGCAGTGGAACCGGTCCCTGCTTCAGGGTGGCATGACCCTCGCACCACCTCGCATGATCCTGAGCTGTGGGGAAGTTCCATGAGTCACACAGTGGAGGGTGCAGTTAAAGCCATGGAGCTCTGACAGCAGGGACTGCATGATGAATGTCAAAATACGGCACATCATTTACTTTCATTGACTTGAAAAGCTTGATTTTTGAACCATTGGCTGTACCTGGAGTTTTTTCTGAAGAGGATAAAGCGAACAAAAAGGTAGCTCTATCCTTTTTTTCAGATTTCAGAGATTAGACGTTCGCATTTTGTTTGTTGCAGTGTATGGCCACTGAGAGAACCAACAATTAGAAATAGATGATATGAATTGTTTCCATTGGATCTCCAAATGGACATGAAAATAGTTTCCTATCCTTTCCTGTGAAGAGCAACGTGATAAATCCATCTAAAGACGTATCTAAGCGCCTATCCTGTACAAGTAGCGCTTGTCTCCCCCTGGTGGCGGACTTGTGTCCTGCAGTACAGTTGGAAGGATCTGAATACAGAGATTTGATGATGAATTCATGAGATGGATTTAGATCTTAGAACTTTAGCACCACATGCTCCTGGAGTCAGTTGAAACATTCGCTCCTCTCCATGAATTAAAATGGGCCTGGAGGTTTTCGCAGAGGCTTTGAGGATGGATTCCCCCGCTCTGAGAAGAATTCCACATTCTGCTTTTAAAGACCTTTTTTTTTTAAAAGCGGACTGTTTGATACGTGCGGTGAAGTTGGAGCCGCTGCCTTCGCCGTGAACCCCGGCGCTGAGCCATGAGCAGCGGTGCAGACGGGCAGGTTTGTGCCTGTTGTCCCTGGAGATGTGGCTCACAGCCGCACAATGCACTCCGTCCAGATAGTCCTGCTGATTGAGCTCGCTCACAGAACTGGTTACCTGCGTGTGTGTGTGTGTGTGTGTGTGTGTGTGTGTGTGGGGGTTTGTGTGTGTGCCAGTATTTTCCTTTCCTTTTTGTGTGTATTAGAACTTAGAACTAAGATAAAAGGTTAAATTCCAGGCCACAATGAAATGATAGAGAAACTGAAATAGAAAGGGAAAACCCCAACAATATCCAGGGACTTAACTTCTGTTTTGTGTGTGTGTGTGTGTGTGTGTGTGTGTGTGTACCTCAACTATTTGAACCCAGGAACCGCCGACTTATACGACTTTCATTTTTCTTTTCTTGTGTTTTATTGCATTTTAGGTTTCACTTTCTTTCCATCATTTTCTGCTCCACACTGTCCGAGTTTTGAAACCGCTCGACTACTTTACAGAAGCGTGTCCGGCACCTTCACTCCCAGTTTCTCTCGACATGCAGCCAGTGATGAAGCTCCTTCTCTGCCTGTCTCCTTCCAGATGATGACGTGGATCTAGAGGCCCTGGTGAATGATATGAACTCTTCGCTGGAGAGCCTGTACTCCACCTGCAGCGGCCCGCAGACAGAGTCCACCCCACTACTGCACAATGGACAGATCTCTTCCTCACACCATCATCATCACCACCACGTGCAACACAACCAGCCTCGTCCGGGTCAGGGTCAGCTAACCAACGTCTCCCCGGACTCATCCCAACCCGGCCTGCTGCGGCGGTCGCAGCCCATGCACATTCTCGCCGTCAGGTCGGTGCCCTCTCAGTACACACACATATCCATGTTGATGCATTGCTCTTGGATGTTTTCTTTTTATGCCAAGGTACTGGAAATGTGCCAGAACCCCAGATGGAGCAGACTAGCATGACAGAGCGCTCACAAAAATGTACATAAAGTTATATTTGGCTGCACGGTGAAATAACCCACGTCATAGAGAAGCAGCTGCTGCCACATGAATGTTGATATGACACAAACAGGGTTGGGCTCAGAGGTTTATGGGATGTCCATCAGCTTGTGAGTCTATTTGTTGGAAGTTCTCCTAAACAATATATTAATTTACTTATATCCTCAGGGGTATATAGTTTGACAGTTTAAATAAATGATGGTTGTGAAGAGACACTAACGCACCACTGTGGCTGAAGTAATCGTGTTTAAATGAAACGATCATTTCATGAAGATGAATCATTTAATCAATCGACAGGAAATTAAATGGGGAATATTAATTATTATATTGATGATCAATCAATATAATAAAGCTTTCAAATGAGTGGCAATTTATTTTAGATAGTTGAAATTATCTTTTTCATCGCGGCAGCAATCAATAAATCAAATGCTCTGATATGAAGAAAAAAAATAACAACGACCCGTCTGGGTCTTTTTGGTTCGATCGTTTCTAAACTCTCGCTCAATGTTTGCTGTCCAAGATTTAATTTGACGTCACTCTTCAGGAAAATGTCCACAATATTCGGACATTTTACACACGACACTGAATATATAGATTCAAACACGCGGTTGAAGGGAATTATGAATTGGCTGTTTGTCAGTAAAAATGTGTGCATTCATCAGGTGTTTCACCGTGACATCACTTCATAACCATACACATATACCAGCAGTTAAAATGTACATACAGACACATGCACTTGGGAAAAGAAGTATGCCACTAAAGTTTGAACACACACACACACACACACACACACACACAGCTCTTTTCCCTCTGCATAGCAAAAGAAGCCTCTCCCTCCCCGCTATCATTCCCCACCAGCCTCTCGATAATTGGGCATAGCGTTTCCTCCCCGCTCCCGATCCGTAGCCTTTGAATGACCCGTTTCTCCTTGTCACTCCCTCTTTGTCTCAAACTACACCAGCGGGGAGGGAAAGGTAAAAAAAAAAAAAAAAAAAATCTAATTTATTTTAGTACCAAGCACAAACGTCTCTCTCAATTTGAGGAGTAGGAACGCATATTCCTCCCCGAGGCTGTTATGGTATGCATTGAAAAG
The DNA here is from genome assembly GCF_910589615.1 of Taurulus bubalis. NCBI lineage: Eukaryota > Metazoa > Chordata > Actinopteri > Perciformes > Cottidae > Taurulus > Taurulus bubalis. The sequence goes on from NC_136600.1 coordinate 24,441,843, forward strand.
TGGATATGCTCACTCGCACATACACACAGCGGTATGGCTGCATGCGTACAGGACACACACACACACACACACACACACACACACACACACACACACAGGCATTCACAGCAGAGCCGGTGTCGGCTCCTATTATTCGCCTTTGGAGTACATGACAGAAGGGATGATCAGGTAATGGAGTATTCTGTCTTATGAGCTCTCTCTCTCTCCATCTCTCTCTCTCTCTCTCTTTCAAGCGCACAGACTCTGAACTTCTTATTATTCAGGGCTGACCTCTGGATAACCCAGTTCTCCAGCTCAGATGGGACAACATCAAAAGGCCCGTTCCCTTTTGAACTCGCTGGGTTCTACAGGCGGTTTGATAAAGACAGGGAGAGAGAGACCAAGAGAGAGAGAGAGAGAGAGAGAGTCTCCTCCAGTGATTCTCTGGGCTACAGCTATCAAGCTAGAAATTCAGAAACTGGCCTGCCCCATTAAAAATGAAGTTTATGATCAGCTGTCAAATCACCATTCCTCTCTCAGGCCACACGCTTGCACTGGTACTGCATGTGCATGATTTAAAAACGACTTTAAAGTCTTGATTTAAATATTGATGTGTGATAAATATTGCAGGAAATTAGCTGGCACACTGCGGGGGTCTGTGGTTTCCATTTGCTGAAAGAATTTTGATTATGGGTAGATCAGATGGAAACATAAATGAGCCTGGATACTGTACATCAATGCTTTATTAATTCCAACTCTCTCTTTCCTGCACGTGCGTCAGCAGCTCTCATTTCAAAGTTTTCCCAGCTTTTTTTCAAGCGGCTGTTCCGGGTCACGACCTCCGACTTCACGGAGTATTAGTGATGAACACAAGCCAATACTAAACGGAGGTGTGACTGTCGTCCTGTGTCCAGGAGGTTGCAGGAGGAGGAGCTGAGGACATCGTCCCTCCCGGCCATTCCCAACCCGTTCCCCGAGCTCTGCAGCCCGGCCAGCTCCCCGGTCCTCAGCCCTGGGTCTCTACCTCCTGGAGAACCCTCCGCTGGCATATACGTAAGTCAAACCCCCACAGAGACGCACGGGAATTGACAAAGTTAACCTTTAGTGGCTTTCATATTATAACATGCATTTATAATTCAGTGCGGTTGCTTTGGATACAAAACCTTGTCTTCATGCGATGTCAAGATGCTTTTTTTTTTCTTCCTCTTTTGGAAAAACAGGAAACGAGACATCAGCTGATTTTGATTTACTTCCATGTTGATAACTGAGACGCGTGTGACTCGGGATGCAGGATTTGAGTGTCGTAAATCAGCTGTAGTTGGTGCTCAAAGTGTGTTGGACACGGGCGTTTAGGAATGTTTTCCCCGCTCTACATCTGCCCTGTGTTTTGCTCATCTGAGGCATGATGATTGTTTGCACGTGATGGCACCGTAGTGTACGGAGCATGTGTGTGTGTGTGTGTGTGTGTGTGTGCTCCAGAGGGTCTGCGGCTTTGTTTGAGGGGGAGCAAAGTGTGTGTTTGTGTGTGTGTGTCTGCACACATGGCCGCATCTCTCCGAGTCTGTTTGCGTTCGTCTGTTCATTTGTTGACAACGACTTAGAGGCCGCTCCGTCTATTCCTGGAAGTCTCCCCATCGTCGTCACTGGTAATGGTCTTCACATGGGGGACGGCCACGGCTGCTTACAGTAACATAGCAGCTTACAGTAACGTGAGGGCGGACTATTTCTCATAAATACTCTCCCTGGTCTGTTCTGGGACGAGATGCTCGGCTGCAGCCGTTTCTCCACCGCAACGGAAGTCTGAGTTTAATAAGCTCTGCTCTGCTTTCTTAAGCCTCGGCTCATAAATCACTCGATGAATTGCTGAACCTTACATTAAATGCTTTAACCGTTTGGTATTGCGCCGTTGAATTACCACCTGTGACATAAGTAGATGTCTGAATGGTGAATGCTGGACTAAGTCTTGAAATATTAGATTTGGAGAGGATGTTGTCTTTGTCTCTGGAGGAATGTCACAGGCTTGAACTACTAGCTGCGGCTTTAATTCCACACTGCATGGTAAATCTTGGTTCATGGGGTAAAGAGGTCATAGATTCATGTCTTACTAAGTGGTTATGAGTTTTGCATTGAATTACTATCTGTGACATGACTTTGGCTCAATATAAGTAAAGCAGGCGTGTCTGGTAAATATTCAGCGACCAATTTATTAGACTGGGAGACTCACTCGGGCTGGGAATGTTATTAGTTTTTTGAATCCCCTTGCGGCCTGTTAAGAGTGCAGTATAAACCAGGAAGTGGATTAAAGGCGGAGCTACATAATTTCTGTCATCGTCCGGTAGGATGAAGTGTCTGTAAAAGTGTGCTTTTCTTTTGTCTCTTTTATTAGGCTACTAGATCTGTCTCTGACATTGACCACAGTCATGGCCCCACAGCACAGCAGTCCGGGTTCCCATTTCCAGACCTTTTTAAAGAGCAGGAGTGAAAAGGATTTTTGTCCCAAAAGCAAAACATGTCTGCAAACTTAAACCTTAAAAAAATAGAGTGTTCCCGGTTTCTTTTTGGGACGTGAACCTCATTGTTATAATCTTTCTTCTCTCTAGTGCTCATTTCATACTGTTGGTTTTTTTACACGTCACGTGAGGGAATAAGAATATGTGTGGAGTTTCACATCATGTACTGAAACATTTGCTCTGAATATACAAACATCTAAACAAGTTTCTACTGGTTTAGTTTTGCACGGACCACCACACTTTCATAATGAAGAGACAATGCTGAGAAAGAGCCGTGGAACATGTCGTTCTCTTTGTGTGTTTGTCGCGCTCCACACCGGCCTCCTGCTCGTGTAAACTAGTGTGTGTAAACTGTGCATCCATCCATGCATGTGTGTGTGTGTGTGTGTGTCCTGTACAATATTTACAGCATTGGCAGTGTCTATCCATTGTTGATGGCAATGGAAAGTATGTCTCCCTGTGGTTGGAATTTCATTGCAGCACCTTTCCGTTAGAAAATAAATAAATAAAAATAAACCCTGCTGTGGATCCGTCTCATCACACACATGTTCTGTTGGGGTCCAGCTCTGGAGGCATGCGGCACAGTGGGGAACACTGCTTTCTTGCAAACACTGAACCATGTCTGTGTTCTCTGGTTGTCGGTCTTTACGCCTCTCCCTGCCCTCCACACCTCCAGTCCAGTCAGCCAGCCTGCTGGTGTGAAGTTTACTTAATTTTCCGGGCGCTTTCTGTTCCTCCTTACCTCACTCCTTGTGTGTGCATGGGATGAGGACACAGCGCTCGGCCGTCAGGAAGCACCGGGGAAGCTGTTTGACATGGACCTACGACTCCCGATTACATCACGTTCTTCCACTCTCCCTCCTGTGTCTCCATGTTCCCACTCTTAGTCCTCCTCTCCTCTGCAGATGGTCTTCATATATATATTGTGTGTGTGTGTGTGTGTCAAACTCAATGGTGTTGTTCTGAAGTGTAGCATCAATGAAACATCAAAGTCCAAATCAGAACAGACAGACTGCATTTGGTGACTGTGGGAGCTGCAGGATGACTAAGAACATGGAACCAGGAAGCTGTGCTCTATGAGCACTGGCACCGCTCCAGTGTGTATGTGTGAACGGAGGCACAGATGGACTCGTATCCTTTCGAAAAACTAACTTCCTGTGCCTGCTCAGGACTACTAAAAAAACAAAGTATGGGCTCGATTGAACGTTCAAACTCCACACGTTCCATTTTGGAAGCGACATGGGCAAAAAGCAGGTATTGCAACTCTGCCGTACGTTTAAAAAAAAAAACACCCAAATAGTGGAGGCTTAGCCTGTGTAATCCATGTCGTGCAATGGAAACCCCTATAAGAAGCCTTGAATGCGAGGCAGTTAGCTTGTGTATCCATTCATTTGCTCAGTCTCGGGTTCTTGACAGTCTGTCCTCAGTGCTGTTCTGTACTCACTTGGACACCGTGTTCCCATAGCTGCCCCAGTCCTAGTGTGGGAACACTGATTTGATCACTAGGTTGCCAGATTTTGCTGTATTTACTGTACTTGACTGGATGTCCAAGTACAGTAAATCCAGCTCTCCGGTATGGCAGGATCCCGACGCCCCGTCTCCGCCTCTCTCGTCTGTGTTTCATTATCTTTTTTTCCGTAGCGCTGTCTCTTTCTGTGTGTCTTGGACCGGCGTGTACCTCTCTGTCTTCCCCCTGTCATCCCTTTGTCCTTTTTTCCCTCCGGACTTTCAGTTCAGCCAGCATTCCCGCTGCTGCTCTCAGAGGACACCGAGCACAGTGTGTCGCACACGATGAAGTAAGAGGCCTAAAAATAGCACACGGTGCCAGACGAGCAGTGGCGCTCATAATGTTAGCAAATGTTGCTTCTGCTTTCAATATCCCGCAGGTCGAAGCACGATAATAACTTGTTATTCTTCTTCAGTAGGTGTCGGCTAAGTATAGCATGCAAGATGTTTAGGGTTACGCGGATATGGCATCTATATATAGTAAGCAGCACGTACAGAGATCATCTTTTGAACCCGGATCATAATAACTGTGCCTCTTTGCAGGGATTCATGTGGGTTTCTTCCCTCGCATAATGGTAATCCTTACTGTAGGCTATAAATGTGTTCATCCATTCATTATGCTCTGCAGGTGAGATTACTTGTGTTTTCCTTGGTATCCTTTCCTGCCTACTTGTTATCTGGCGTATTCTTGGAACCTGCTGAGCCTCCGTATCCCTGAAGGGATCATTAACATTTGCTCTAATGATGGTGATACTTATCATCTCACCTTATCTCACCTCTCTCTCTCTCCTTGCATGACTGCGCCTCAAGCCAACTTTGCAGGTCTTCAAAGCCGTGACACCTACTTATCAAAGAAGTCTCACCGTATCGGTGTGCTGCACCTCAGTATAATTTAAAAACGATGAGCTCAGCATGTTGGCAGCCTCCATATCGGCTTGCGGGAAAATCATGCGACACAAAACTGTAGTAAATGGAGTAGTACCACAAGCAAAGTAACAAGGAAGGTGTGATGCAGTAATCAGACATTTGCATCTCGGCGTCGTACGAGCTGCCGAATATACTCCCCAAAAATATAATTAGCATGACCGCTCATATGCTGCAGAATATGAGCGTCATTCCTATAGTCCGCCACAGCTTTGTGGTTGAAATGCAAACGCATACCTGCAGTATTTTTTGGCTTGAAGCGGCCGTTCTAGTTGCTGAACAAAAGGCAGCAGGATTTAAAGTAGAAACCACCGCTGTGTGAATGATGGGCATCGATCCATCCCTCCTCTCACTCCGCTGGCGCTGAAGCATGGCATTCCTCAGCTGCCGCCTCCTTCCTCAACGTTGGAAACACTCCGGGTCAAAGGGCCGATTTTTCCACTGTAAAAAGGAAAAGCAGAATGGAATGCTGCCGATGCCCAAACGGTTGGCTTCAGCGTGTGGGAACGTCTGTGGGCGTGTGCACGACCGTGTGTGTGTGTGTGTGTGTGTGTGTGTGTGTTTAGAAGTAAGGGTGTGTTGGGGAGGAGGTTCTGTGTGTGTGTGTGTGTGTGTAAATGCTCGCCTAATGTATGTATGTTCGTCTTTACAAGCAGGGATACTTATGTGTGTGCATCTGTGAGAGCTTTAGGCTGTGTGTTTATATGTGTGTGTGTGTGTGTGTGTGTGTGTGTGTGTGTGTGTGTGTGTGTGATCTGCTTCTCATTGGAGCGCTGATGTGTTCTGCAGGCCGCACTGTGCGGAGATCAAAGATGACGCAGTGCCAGAAATCTGCTGCTTCAGTCTTCCAGCAGCCAGCCTGCTTTTTTAAATGGGTCTTAAAGTGAAACACGGGACACACACACACACACACATACAAACACTTGTATTGCGTAATCGCCAGCTAGCCACATTTCTGTGTGTGTGTGTGTGTGTGTGTGTGTGTGTGATTTACACTGTTTATGCCACTTGGATTGTTTATGTCTTTGGGATTATTCATAACTGCTGTGAGTATAAATAATGCGCTCAAACTGGATGTTTTATTGAGCTTGTGCGTGCGTGCATCCATGTGTGTATATCTGATGCATGCCTACCTGCTGCCCTCATTATTCCTAACATTACATCTAGTCTCTGAGCCCCACACACACACACACACACACACACACACACACACACACACACTGCATGTTATCTGATGCTCCTTGTTGCAAAGGTAAAGCGAGCATGCGGGCAGTACAGGAACCCTTTGTCAGCATGCATGCCCCTGCGCTCTTTCTAAAGCAGACACTTGCATTTCAACATATACACACATTGTTTTGAGTGACCGAGTGGATTTGTAGCCGTTGAACAAACGCTACCTGGAGAAGAGACAGGCAGGTTATGGTCGAGTCTGGAACATCTCATGTGTCAGGGCCATATTTATCCCCCACTGCTAAATGGAAACATGCCTCGACCTGTTACTGCCAAACACACACACACACACACACACACACACACACACACACACACACACACACACACACACACACACACACACGAGGTATAGGCTGGTTGGCAAGATTAGTCTGAGTAACGCCTCAGTTTAGAATTTAGATGCATATATTATTGCTTGTACACAAAGACCTTTGTAGTTAAGTTAAATATGCTTTGTGCATTGTCTAATACCAAGTGCAGCTTAAATAATGCACCATGAGCCGTACATGCACTATTCAAGAGGAACTTATTCTGTGGACGAGAAGTGTAGACACAAACAGTTTGGTTAAAACATTTTTTTTTTACATGCAAAATTAATTTACACGCTTGCAGTAAAAAAATGAGGTCAGTGTCACTGCAACCAGAGAGCCATCTGCAGCTCACATCCACTGCCTACAGAACACTGTATATGTTGAACACCTGCATGACGGCCCTGAGCCAATGAAGGAATAGCAATGCATACACATAAATCTAAAATGTATTCCCGCTGTAGAGATTATGCATGAAAGAAAAAGACATGCTCAACAACAACTGATTTCTAATAGTCATCAGAGAGTGGCATTAGTCAGGCTGCTATAACACAAGCAGTGATGGAGCACAGGGACAAAGACATTGTGTAGAAAGGAAATAAAGCTAAATACGGTGTATTTGTGTGTAGTGAAGCTGCCACCATGTCAGCCACTGAGCACACGCTGTGACTAAACAGCACTGCTGATCTCAAACTGCACATTTTCCCTTCGATTCCGATCTTGTTTCGGGAGCATCGCCACAGGAAGCCGAGCAAGAGCAGGTCGATTCTCAAATGAGCTTAAATAATGCCGTCCACCTGGCAGCTACAGCAGACATTCACTTACATTCGCTCCCTTTTTACCCCAAACATCCATTAATGTCATCAAAGTTAATGTTTTAGTGATGGATTAAAGAGGGGGGCATTTTTAATTGTTCACACCACAAGCCTTAAATATTATAAAAGGGTTAAAAGTGGATTATCTACTTAAGTATTGAATAATGCGTGTCCATAGGAACATGAGCGGACCACCCAGGCTGTGGGGACGACGCGCACCTTTAATGGTACATCCCTCACTCTGAGTCCCAGAAGGCCGGCAGTGTAAGATTAGAAGCCACAACTTTCACCCGGCTAATAGGCCGAGATCTCATTACTCCTGCAGCTAATGGGAATCCCTGATGGCGTCAGCCAGCTCCTCCGGCTCAGTCGCGATATCTCACATTGGTCAGAATAGCAAATGTGAGTGCTTTTTGTAATGATCCATCCTGGGAACTACTGACTATTAAAAACAATGTATATATGTATTGATCCAAAAACTATTTGCAAGCTTTTTGTGTCCTCATGCACACCTATGTCTGCGTATGTGACTGAATACAGGTGTGTGTGTGTGTGTGTGTGTGTGTGTGTGTGTGTGTGTGTGTGTGTGTGTGTGTGTGTGTCCGTGTGTTTCACAAAAGAGAGCAATGTGTTGCTGCCTGGAGGCATTTCATCTGGCCAAAGCTGAACAGAGCTGTTGGACCCATGTAGGTCATAGAGAATCTCTCCCTCTCTCTCTCTCTCTCTTTCTCTCTCTCTCTCCCTCTCTCTATCTTTCTCTCTCTCTCTCTTAGGGAATGTAGGAAAGCTCAGATTTCTGAAGCTGCTGCTGTGAAGAGGGAGGAAAGAGGAATAAGCATATACATATATGTACCAGAAGGGGTAGAAAAGATGCTAAAAACAGTACAAAATATGTAAATTAATTACATGATGCATTTTATTAATGATCTTATCAATGTGTTAGTCCTCTGGCATATACAACAGCAAACACTTTATTATACGCCTAACCGTTGATATGTTTATTCTTTTTGAAAGTTTGACGCGTTATTGATACAAATTCATCACATCACTACAGAAATCAACTATTATTGGACATTAAATCAAGTAGATGGCTCAATGTTAAACAAAAATTTGGACTATACTTCAATATACTTTGTCTCCATACTTGAATTAACATAATTGTTTAATGCTTAAGGATGACGGACAGGCCCAAATAACGTGAGCAGACAAAAGGAGTGAAATAAAATGATGCTACGGCCTTCAGGCTTTGAAATTGAAGAACCGGTTTGATCGCTTAAAAGCCTCTTTCAGAGGAATTTGGAGACAAAGACCGGCAGCAGAGAGAATGACGGACAGCACTGTGGCACTGTGATCTTGGCATCTCCAGAGGAAACGCCCCTTTATCAGGGACAGTTTGTTCGGGACTGTGGCGCACACTGTGAATCCTCTGAAAGGGAGACGATTGTTCGTATAGTCGCCTGTGAAACTCACGGGACTCGAGGACCTGTCGACGTTTTCCCTTCATAAGGATGTCTGTGCCTGTCTGTTACTTTTTGCACTTTCTAAAAAGCCTTTATTATAGTTCTATGGCAGGGATTTGTCTGCTGCAATCTGAACGTTTTATCAAAAGTGTAAATATGAGCAATGCTAACTTTTATGCAGACCAGTGGCTCCAACAATGCCGCTGCTCGCCCATCCGACCAGTCGACCGTTTCCAGGATGCGGCCGAAATCATGCCAGTGATTTCATCCTTTGTTCGCCCAATCACAGCCGCCCCCATCCCTCTGCCCTCCTGCTGTAATTGGACAATGGCTCCAAATCAGCAGTGGTCTGAAAGGACATTCGCCACCCGGGGTTTGCTGGCAGTCGACCCCGGTACACAATTAAGCATCCGCCCCCACTTTTACTCCTGTTGGTAAAATATTTGGCTCCATGCGGGGCTGTTCTCAGCAGGTAGTCACAGTAAATAGGGCCGGGATTGTGCTCGAATCATCATGAGCCGGTCTAGATGGCCTTCAGGAAGTGTGTTGCCACACACACTGCATGTGCAAATGTAGTGAAAGTAAACACGGGTATGTTTGACCTCCCGACCATCTAGTGATAATATGGAATTTCAATGAAAGTTTGTAGCTGCAGGGTTCTTACGGTCATGGAAAACCTGGAAAAGTCATGGAATGGCTATTTCCAGGCCTGGAAAAGTCCCAATAGTTTTGGAAAAGTCATGTAAATGTGTTATATTCATGTGTTCATGTCGTTCATTTACGCTGAGTTTGAAATAATGAATATGCTTTTCAAAGTAAGACTCTCAAAATATAAGCAGGCATACATACAGGCATCTATATAAATGTTTATTCTTTTAATCAAACTATTGTCTCATTCATTTGTGTCATTTAAGGTTTACTGTATGCTTTGTATTCTCATTGTTAGTTTAAATACTACATGTACTCACTTTTTACTGTTTACACCCAGATTTTACTAAATGTTTACTCATGGAAATTTGGTTTAAAGTCATGGAAATCCATTAGTCAGGATGTGTTTGAACCCTGTAGCTGTGTAGGGATGTTTAGGCTGAAACTTCTAGAAAAAAAAGACTGATTCTGTGCTGAAGAAAGTAAATTGATAAGTTTAGGTCATCAAAAGTGCTGGAGCAGCGACTCAAGGGTCAAACTGAAGGCCTAGATTGGGGTGTGTCTTCTCTTTTTGTATTTAATACACTTTGACGTTAGCTACACACATCCCAGATCTATTTCACTTTGGTTGAGCGCAACATATTTTCCTCACCATAAAGCACAATTTGCACTGCAACTGCTATGCAAACGGAACATTACCCTGTGTGTGTGTGTGTGTGTGTGTGTGTGTGCGTGCACATGCAGTATTTTGCACGGCTCGGACAAAAGTCTGACGTCAATGTGTGCTACCTGACCCGCGATGCTAATTAAATTTGACCCGGCTCAGCAGCAAAATCGTCCAACCTTCAACTTGAGGAATCTTAATACCCTGAGTAGGTGTTAAGACTCCATTATTTAGATACAGGGTACAGGGCAGGCTCTGTGGGACAACTAACCACCCGATATATACAGTGTTCGGTTCGATGCATGGCTGCACAGTGGAAGCGGTGGCAGTCTGCCACTGTACATGACTGTGTATTGTCAGGGTGGGAGTCTTTTCCTCCTCCGTTCTCTCCATACATCTCTCTCTACACCTCCCTCTGTCCCCTGGCTACTAAATCCCATTCTGCCTTCTCTTGCTTCGCTGAGTCCAGATAGGCCTCCGTGTCTAGGGTCTTAATTTGACGCGGTAATTGGATGACGAGGGACAGTTTTCCCCTCGTCCCTTACTCATGAGTCAGCAGAGTTTTTTGGGGGCTAGTGCCGCCCACCGCTCCTGTCTGCAGGCGCTGAGCGGGGACGGCTCAATTGTCCGAGGCCCATTCAGGTTTTTCCTGTATCTCCATCTCATCATCCGGAGGTTAGTTTCCTGGGCCGGCCTGAAGACCACACACGGCACCACATTACGGTCAGAGGGGCTTTTCAAGAGAGGGCTTGTTAATGAGAATATGAAGCTGGGTGGGTCGTGTGAGCCAAATCAGCTGATCAATGGCTACAGTTCTTTTTTTGGCAACACCAACAGAGGTTTTGTAAGACACAGAGAGCAGATATAGTCATATTCACAGTGGAGGGGCTTGTCTTGGTAAGACTGGTGACCTCATAAAAGTCAGTCTGTCTATATGAAATAAAGACTAACAGATACGTGTGCAATGCAACGTTGCATTCAACTGTACAATATATAAATTAAGCTATTCAAATTGTTATTGTCATATGCACAGATAACGGGCAGTTGTTTTATACAATGAAAAGCCTTTTTTTACAAGAATTACAATAAACTTTAAGAATAAAATAAACTTAAGGCAAAAAAATAGTGCACTGTGCATTGCTACAATACAAGTATGGCCGTGACATATGAATGTTTCCATAGAGATAAAAGGAAATCTTTTAGCTTTCTTTCTGACTTAGTTCTGTTGGAGTAATCAACAAATAGGGTTGCACAATTCTGGGAATATTCAAAGTTGGAAACTTTCCATGGGAATATACGGGAATTAGCAGGAATTAACAGGAATAAACTGGAAATGTTGGGGTAATTTAACTGTATTTACTTTGTCATAAGCAGACATGCATGCAAACATTTATAATACAACTTTTAAAAATTACATTTTTGACTTTTTAGAGTAGAACTTTATTCTTTCATCGAACAACAAAAACATTGAATAAAAAAGGTGTATTCCCTATGATCACCACCCCCCAACCCAATTTTTTTTGTTGCGAGCTATAATTGAAATCTCTATCTGTCTGCAATACCGCTCTTGGCCTCTACGCAACTCGGCTTTTTTTTCAAAATTCCCATGGAAACTTTCCGAAAATTTCCGCCCCTTTGCAACCCTAATCAACAACATAATAGCCTCCATTTTCTTTTCTTTTTAAAGCTGTATCATGTGTCCTGCTTCCTGTACAATCAAGCCTCCACCCAGGGATCGCTCATCTTTACGTTCGATGATCGATGTGAATAAACCTAAAAAACTGCCATTCACAACAATCGTACCGAGTCGATCACTTTCCTGAGTGAATCATGTAATGCGTCATGTGTTGTGCATGCTGCAACCAACGAGCTTCTTCATCCAGAGATGGGTGAAGAAGTTCATTTAAGGGCTGTGTTCGGTTAGAGTGCACCATATTTGTACAAAGCCTGAAGGCTAAACTCAGGGCAAGTAAGTCCCCGATGTGCTAATCGGAAAGAATGTCCATGTTGCTTTGACATTCCAGAGATGACATCAGACTTGAATGTCCATATGAATAGTTAGTGTAAGTCTTTTTTGGCAAGAACTGGGATTTTAATTTGTTTCTTTGCTGTTGAACAAAACACATGCCTTTGCTCTCCGTTCTTCGGCCGTCATCCAGGTTGCCTATCCTACATCGCCCACATGTAAGGGACCCTAAAGTGTGTGTGACATGTTGCATCCCTAACGGATAATCGTCTTTTAGAATTGTAATCTTCCACAGTAACTCCTATCTGATGTAATGGCTTGTAATGTGTATGTCATACCAGTGGAGCTATTTATAGACCAGCAGCCGATTCTCAAAGAGATGGATGTGCGCGAGAGCTAATGGGCGTTTTCACACACACACACACACACACACACACACACACACACACACACACACACACACACACACGCTTGTGTACATACTCTTTAGTTTGCCAAAGCACGTTCTCATACAGTGCAGTTGACTCTCTGTCTGTTTGTGCCTGTAGCGTTTATTCTTTGTGTGTGTGTGTGTGTGTGTGTGTGTGTGTGTGTGTGTGTGTGTGTGTGCTCAGATACTTAATACACGATATGTACACTTGTGTATTTGCTTAGCACGTGTGTCTGTGTATTTCAAGACGTGTAAGTGAGCCCATCTGGGTGCCTGTGTGTCTGATGGCGTGTGTGTGTGTGTGTGTGTGTGTGTGTGTGTGTGTGTGTGTGTGTGTGTGTGTGTGTGTGTTGCCTGAAGCTCTCAGTCTGTCCCCGGGGGATTACATCACAGGGCAGTTATCAGACCTGAGTCATCAGAGGTGGAGAGGCCTGCTCTTTTCCGCGCCCCCACATAAACGAGGACACAGTTAAACGCATCAGGAGATAAACGCACAAAGTACGTACTGTCTTTGAACACACCTTGAATAAACAACGGTATGGATCAAACTGTCTCCTCCTGGACAGTTTGAGACGATTTTCTTTCTTTTTAAACTTCTCTTTCTGTGTTTCTTCTTCACCTTTGCCTCCCTCCTCCTTTTTTGTGTGTTGCCTTTATTAGAGCAGGCCAGTTGCCTCCTCATTCCTTCCTCTCACGTCTAATAGTATTGCCACACCGCGAGATAAGATTTCCACACCTAATGAAGCATCACTCCCACCCAAATTAGTAACTCCCTCAGCTGATGGGCCACATCTGACCGGTAAAACCAGCAGTCCCAGTTACAGACAGATGAGGTCTTCTTCATGTCACGAGGAGATGATTCATGCTGCTTATTATTTTGTACACCCCCCATCTCATGCAAATTACGTTTTGACGGAAACATATTTTCTTCTGGGTTACATTTGCTTTTTGAAGTATTTTCAAATGAGTCCCTGGAGGAGGTTGAAGGTGGAGAATGTGCCAAAAAAAATTAATAAAAAAAACCTCACCGAGCTTCTTCTTCTTCACCCAGGAGTCTGCTGTTTGTGTCCCCGTGTGAACTTTTGCTATTTAGGGCTGTTGTGTTATGCACTGACACACACACACACTCACACACTATCTTATGGCAGACGGTGGGGATTTCCATATCTATTTTCACGTTTAAATCACTTGTAATCCTTCGCAATTATGCCTTACTTTCCTCAAATATCACACGACCAGTGGGGTGTTTTGAGAGGGAATAATGTGACTGAAGGTTAATTCTATCCCCAGAGCCCGCCCCCTTAATGCAGCCTCTGGATATGAAGCTGCTGCAGGGGGTTGTGGGGGCGCTTACCCTCACGCCACCTGCGTTTCTGTTGACAAACTACTAACTCTACTTTATGACATGACGCAGGTCTTTTTGTACCAGGTGAACAAACCTTTAGGGCTTGGAACTTGACTTTCAACTTACGACTCTTAGTTGTGGAAAAACAAACAATTGGCCCCACCTCTGCATTATGATTATAACCCTGTAGTTATTACGTTCAATAGAAACCGTCGGATCCAAGTCACACAAAGTGTGTTGACCTGTTTTAAAATGAAACGAAAGGGTTTCCAGGGTTCGTTACGGTCGCCATGTTGGATTTTCTCTCCTGTCTTCTTGGTGTAATGAGTATTTTTGGGTCTTTGTCAAAAGATTTGGGTGTCAATGGACAGATTGCGCAACTGGTATAACTACAGCACCGTAATAAAAAAAAACCTGTATTGCAGAACGTGTGATGTGTGCAGCCTTCTTGGGGCTTTCCCCTCTGCCCGACTCACCGTGACGTAGACAAGGGTGTGTGTGTGTGTGTGTGTGTGTGTGTGTGTGTGTGTGTGTGTGTGTGTGTGTGTGTGGCGGCAGGGAGTGGAGACACAGCTGTGCAGGCTAGATATGTAGTTAACAGTAGGAATCATTCATACTGCACATTCTGCTGCAGTGTGTCACCAGTCTCTCTCTCTCTCTCTCTCTCTCTCTCTCTCTCTCTCTCTCTCTCTCTCTCTCTCTCTCTCTCTCTCCCACTTCATTCTGCTTCCCACTCTTTTCTCCTTCACTTCTCTCGTCTGTCTGTCTCCTTTTTCTCCCTATCCGACCCCCGCCCACAAACACACACGCGTGCATGTGCAATCATTTACACTCATTTACACACACACACACACACACACACACTTTTTCTCTTTCTCTGCATCCCCTCCCCCAGCGACAGGCTTTCCCTCCATCCCTCCATCCCTCCCTCCCGCCCCAAAGTTTCCCGCTACAGTAAATTAAATTGCATTTCCTTGACTGCTACCACTTTTACCTTTTACCACCATTTCCTCCTTCCTTCTGTGGATTTGTGCTTATTCCTGGATTACACCTCAACCACACGTGAGCAAACACACACACACACACACACACACACACACACACACACACACACACACACACACACACACACACCTCCTTTTCCTCTGGAAGAAAAGTGCGGAAAGCAAGAAGTATAGTGGCTTCGATGGCAACGTGCGGCTGATCTCGCCTCTCCCAGACGGGGTGTGTCAAGGCTTTTGTCTGTCTGATGGCATATTAAATATCCGAGTTAAAAAGAGGTGGGGGGCTGTTGTGGTGGATGCAGAAGTCTCCCAAGTTTTTTTTGTGTTCTTTGGAGAGAAAGAATGTTGGCACGAAGCTCGCCACCAGGGGAGGAGGAGCAGGTCGGAGGGCTGGAGTGCTGCTCCAGGTTCGTTTCATTTCATTTGCTCTGTAATGAGTCTTGTTTCTGCCGAGAGAGGCAGAGAGATCTGACTGGGGAGTTCAAAGTTAAGCCACAGGGAGGAAGGGAAGGAAGGAAGGAGGGAGGAAGGGAAGGAAAGGAGAGGAAAAGAGAAGCAACAACAAGCCCTCACTTGAACACTTCTGTACGTTTTAGAGACGAGAAAAGCGACAAAGGCAAACTTTTTTTCTTCCTTTTTTTTACTCCTTCCTTTATCCGTTCTTCCTCTTCCTGCTCCTCCTCCTCCTCCTCCTCTTCCTCCTCCTCCTCCTCCTCACTGCCCCCACACCCGTCTCAAATGAACCCTCGCACTTCGAGCTCCGAAAAGAAACTGAAGCGGGGAGCTCGCAAGAGGTCTGAGAAAAGTTGGCTGCGTCTGTGCATGACTGTGCGTCTGTGTGTGTATGTGTGTGTGTGTGTGTGTGTGTATGTGTGCGTGCGCATGTGTGCGTGCGCCTGGGTCTGTGTGGGAATGATTACATCAGCCTGCTGCAGCCTTATGATTGGTCGGTGAGCGTGTGGTTTGATTCAGTGTGCCTGTGGCTGAGGCTGTAACCCTTTGTGAGGGGGAGAGAGAGAGAGAGGGAGGGAGAGAGGGAGAGAAAGAGAGGGAGAGAAAGATATAGTTGTCAGACTCAACTGGCACTGGAAGCACTCTACTGTACCTGCTGCCATCCGCTCTCTGTCCTGTGAGCTGTACAGACAGCGGCTTTAGGTCATACAGACATTTTTTGTATTTTTTTTTTTTTTTAAGACCGAGCCGGCGGCCCAGATAGACTGAAGGACTAGTCTGCAGGCTATGTGACAGGTAGCACAACTGCAACTGTCTCTTTCTTTTTGGAGGAGGCAGGGCGCCACAACAGCCAGGTTTTCTTAGTCTTAGTGACTGCGTGTGTGTGTGTGTGTGTGTATATATGTGTGTGTGCGCGTGGGGAGCCAGGCTGACACCAAAAATGCCTTCGTGTTCGGCGGAGTGCTGCCTGCTGCGGGCCGTGGAGGTAAGACTCTCCTTCTCTTATCTCTGCCTCCTTCTCTTTCTCCACGTGAGGACCGTTTCTCTTCTTGAAGTGCTGCTCCGATTAACCAGGGGCGAGACGTGGAATGTGTACGTACCTTAAAGGCTGAAGACAATTTGTCTTCTTTTTTTTTCGAGATGTGAGCACTAAAAAGAGTCTCGTACGTCAGCGGCTTTGAGTGATAGGGGCTCCCTCGCCTTTCGCCTGGAACATTTTGGACGTTATCGAGCGCCTCGGGCCTGATTTTGTACAAACTGTGATGCTGCGTCCGAACAGAATTTCTTTGTCATAATATATCATGTGGGAAGTGTGCATACATGGCATGTGTAGGCTCAGTGGGCTGGATTCCTGTGTAGGATTCCTCTGCAGGTTCGGCTGTTCTAGTTTCCTCACCGTGTGTGTGTGTGTGTGTGTGTGTGTGTGTGTGTGTGTGTGTGTGTGTGACTGCACGGTTTCAACCTGCAGACTCAGTGGATGTAGATTTAGGATGATTCCCTTTTTTGTTTGTTGTTGATCTCCAACAAGGGAAAGTATACACATTGATATACTGTGGAGATAAAGCTACATGCATTACACTGGACTGAGAAGTAGTGGCTCAACATGTGTGTACGAACGTGTTTGAGTCGGTATTATTAATGGAGCAAAATTTAATTGGGTGTTATCCCTGGTCCTATTTCAGCATGTTCAGTTATGAAAGATGAATAATAACTTGTGTCCATGAAGTTGAGCTTGACGCATATTCAATTGTCACGTCTTATTTCTGGATGCTTGCATACATTTGTGTGATTATCTATGATTTAAAACACTGTTTACTTCCTCATTAGCTGCAGTGCAGCGTATATATATATATATATATATATATTTAGTTGTCCACGCATTACAGTATATTTGCTTCTATATTACACCAACAAGTTGCTCTAAGAAGTGCTTGTCTGTGATTTCTCACACCACAATTGCTACATAGTTTTTGATGTCTATTCTTTTCTGTTGTGTGCTATAATTACAGGCCTGTGTATGTTATAGCATATGGGGCGCTATATGATAAATACTATGCTAGTGTTTGAAGAAAATTACTGGCTTCACCCGCCTATTAGGCCGAGCTTTCAAAAAATGGTTTGTGTTAAATGACTTTATCACAACTAAGTATTCCCTGAGGGGTTACCATGAAGATATATATTTAAACTACCATCTTATTCTTCATTTATCCTCCTATCAAGGGCACCCGCATAACTGGTTTGAAAGCCTTTTGTCCGTCTTTATTGAAACACTTCCGTCTCTCGTTGGCCAAACTGCCTCGAAATGATCTCTGCTTCTTTATAATTGATCTCGAACACGTCTTCTTTTCGTAGATTGTGAAGATCTTCAGTGAAGACGGCATGGGTAAAGTGGTGGAGATCCCGGCCGACATGACGGCCAGGGACCTGTGCCAGCTCCTGGTTTATAAAAGCCATTGTGTGGACGACAACAGTTGGGCACTTGTTGAACACCAGCCGCTGCTCGGGCTAGGTAAGAGGCTCACAACACTGTATCCACACAACGCACACACTCGCACACCTACACAGAAACCGGGCGGAGACGGTGCAACTCAATCACGCGCAGGTGCATTGATGCATGCATGCATTCTCACGCATGCATGCATGTATTCAAGGATGAGTTCATGCACATGCTATACAGCACATGCAATAACGCCCAGCGATCCGATCAAGTACAAGGCTGCTG
The DNA here is from genome assembly GCF_910589615.1 of Taurulus bubalis. NCBI lineage: Eukaryota > Metazoa > Chordata > Actinopteri > Perciformes > Cottidae > Taurulus > Taurulus bubalis. The sequence goes on from NC_136600.1 coordinate 24,459,810, forward strand.
AAGCGGCGCAGAAATGGTGCTTCGTCGTCGTTGTTGAGAAATATGCCGGTGAAACGTATCGATCCGCTCGCGTGCGAAATAGACTTTGCATTGCAGATGAGGTCAGAGGTACTTTAGCACTGACAGGCCAAGGATCTTCTAACTCTAGTGCAGGGGCAATGGGAAGTTAAGAGAAAAGAAAAGCACTTACAGGATGTCTGAGTTGTGTGTCCGTGTGTTGCCAGACAGATGAAACAGTTGCTGTGGGAAAGAGTGAGAGTGTAAACTGAGGAATAATCCTAAACTTCTCAGTTAAAGGAGTCATAAAGGCCTGATCAAAATTCCACTTTCAGTGTAAAGCAGAATAAAAGCGTATGTGTATTTGAGCTCAGGGTTTCCTCAAGGTATTGCATGCAAGTGGAGCCAGTCTTTCCAAGGGGCCCTTATTAAATATTACCAATACTCGAGGATCTCTTGGGGAAGCGGCATAACTCTCTTTGGTCTCCACTCATGAATTAAACAAATTGATAAACGATGCAACCCTGAAGCCTACATCTTGACACTTGTTTGAGTATTACAGTTATTTTATTTGGTGTTGGCGGTGATGAGAAAAGTTAATGGTTTAAGCAGAGGACAGTTCTTTTCTAGACTCCAGGTTAAAGAGATCGTTTTTAGATGTTTTATTTTTCCTTAAATTGGGAAGGCAGGGTTCAGAGTGGAAGCCAGCAGATGAGAAGGTGAAAACTGAAGGTTACGGATGAGGAGGTGCGGAGATGTAACTGACGTGCTGCTGTCAGTGTCAGGAACGGTGTAATGTTATCCATCCAGCACGATTAACGAGGTGATGAAACGATTGATAAAGAGTTTAAAGGGCTATGCTTCATGTTAAAGGTTCTTGGCGACACCACCGATACCACTCACTGCATCACGCGGAGACCTCGGGACCAATGAAGTGTGAAAAGGTCAAAATGAGGAATAGATTTCCATCTTGTTTTCACGTCGTTAGCATTACAGCAAGTAGCATGCAGCACAAGTGCATTCTTTATAGATTCAGGAGTAAACATATAGCTGGAAGTCTTTGAGATTTGAGAGGTGTCTTAGAGTCGCTCGCTGAGCTCGGCACTAAAAACGACAAAACCTGCACGCTCACTGTTTTGATATTCTTGAACTCCACTGAAGCGACTGAGGGAGAGTCAAAAAAAGTACGCGGCAGTGTTCCAAAGCGGGGCTCGATTCAGCTTTTGCTTACTTGTTGCTGCATTACGAAGGAAGAGAGCTTTGGGGGGATTCTGTGTGAGACTTGGCAGCGTTAACAGTAAGTTTGGAAAAGCCGTGGTCAGCTGCACGTTAGAAAACTCAACCTCCCCCCGAGGAGAGGGCCATTATAAAGCACTTATGGAAGACAAGTTGAGCCTGTGCTCTGTGCTCGTGTCTTTACAGTTTAACAGATGTGCGAGAAGAGGGGGTGTAGTTTTATATGGAGCCGTGCGCCTGCTGGTGGAACACACTGCAGGAAGAGACGTGCTGAAAAACAGATGTAAAAACACTTCGATCCCGCTGCTGCACAGCTGACGACTCGTGTCGATATGTTTCTGGCTGTTTTTGCTTTTCGAAAAGTATAAAGGCATTATTCAAAGTGCGCTCTGACTTAATATTTCACCATCCATCATGATCTGATTACATTTCTCATCCCGCTGCCAACGCGACGCTGCCAAATGCAGTTAGGGCGGCTCGTTGTAAATGACATCATTTCTGGCCGGGAGTAGCTGTTGTATCGGAGCCTTTCTTCTCCTCTGGCGCACCTGCACTGCAACCGTATTCTTCTCAGCTCTGGAATAACTACTTCTCGTATAAATGTGATGTTTGGGAGTTTCGTAAAAACCGAGACGTGATGAAGCAGCAGCAGTTTGTCCATGTGTGCACCTGTGGATATCACAAAAGAGCAACATATCAATGAATACTTTCCAGTATTTATCACAAATTGTCGCTATTGATGGTTAAAAAAAAAGGTGGTTTAATGAAAGTTTAAATACATTTCTCATCAAGCACCAATGTCTTTTCTGGCTGTGTGCATATAGTGAGAACCAGAATGATAAAACAGTAATGATAACATCCATCTAGGCTGTGTCTGCTTATATTTTTGAGCATATAAAAATATACAGCGGGTAAAATAAGTATTACACGTCACCATTTTTTCCAGTAAAAGTATTATTAAATACATTTCAGTCAGCGTGTCATTCCATTTTATTAGCCATAACTTAATTTCTGAACTTATTTGTTTGGTTTTCTTTCCGTGTCTGGGTCACTTTGGTTGTTACCGACATCTGGTGAAAATATCCTGTCAATAGCGCCTTTAGAAATATGATTTTACTGACGTGTTCAATCCATATTTTACCCGCTTGTAAGTCAACCAAAGACTTATTACTGAATATAATATTTGAAAGAATATTCTCCACAGTAGCAAGTGCACATGAAGTGCCTCTGTACTCGTGCATGTTGTCGGGCGGTAGACGAGAATAGAAGTTTCAGAGAGACCCGAGCAATAGTGTGTGTGAGTGCAGAAGCCTATTCCCGTACGCCGCCGCCCACTCGCTGCTGAACGGGATGAAACGGCCCTTTGAGATTAGCGATGCTGACCTCTGCTTGTCACCCTGGAAAGGTCAACGGCTCCGGGACAGTGAGGTAGTGTTGCCAGCGTGAGTCACCGTCCCCAACGCGAGTGACTCATCAGACAGGAGATGAAACGGAAAGAAAGAAGAGGTTGGGACACAGGTGATGAAGAGGTAGAAGGAGGAGGACACGCGCTGAGGAAGTTGTGCAGTCCTTTATTTCACACAGAAAACATGAACAAAGTTAGGCAATCCAAAGCATTCTAACAAGACATGCTGCAAGGAAGGATGTCTGTTACTGACAACCAGACAGACACAGCCCCCGGGTATGACTGCAGACAGGCAGCAGGAAAGCTCAGCCAATCAGCAAAAAGCATCACATTTAAGCACCAGTGTATCAGTCTGTATGATATAATTCAACCCACAATACTTAAGATCCCCCCTAAAGCACTATTCAAACCCAAAGTTATTATTAATTCACTTATTACAGATTTAAAGTGGTGCTTTCTGTGTGATTCTTACTGGAGATGCACAGTGTTAGTTGACTCTGGTTTCTTTGGTCGAGGAAAGCCCTAATTTGAAGTAGCAGTGATGTCATTGTTCACTATAATCTCATTACTGGAGATCATCATCACCGACTAAATGTTCAGTTATTGAAACAATGTCAAATTAATATCTAGATGGAGGACAATAGGGGAGGTTGCATCTAATTTAATTTGAGAAGGCAATGTTAAGTTATATTGCAAAAAAATGATTGCCCACAGTATATATATATATAACACACTTTATTTATTAGCCAAATTCCCCAACATTTTCACGACGATGACTGAATAAAACAATACACCTCCAGACAGCATCTTTACCTGATACACACTTTTATCTAATCTAATCTCGTTGAAACAAAAAAATGCATATATTATGTTTACCGAAAGCAACAGAGTTGTCACTTTAGTATTGCGGTCACATGATATAAATCTCCAGGAACTCTGACCACATCCATACAAGGACACACTTTTAGTGAAATCACAGCACTTTTAATCTCATCGCAACAGAAAGGCCTCGGCTGGTCGTCAGTCGCAGCTCGTTTGAGGAGCAACTTCTAACCATCCTATTCCACCTCTGAATTAATGCATTCACCACTTGTATGTTTTTCTAGACTTTTGATGAAAGGTCTTCTAATCGTCTGACACCTACAAGCTTCTTACAATAACTTCCGTCGTACTTTTTTTTTTTTGACATGCATGAGAATAATGTTTTGATCATAATCCTAAAACTCTCTCTGCCTGTCCCACACCAGAGCGCTGTCTAGAAGACCACGAGCTGGTGGTCCAGGTGCAGGCCTCCATGAACAGCGACAGTAGATTCCTCTTCAGGAAGAACTATGCCAAATATGAATTCTTCAGAAACCCCCAGGTAATCGCATTGTACTACACATTTCTTAACTCGCTGTGTATATGTGAGCGCGCACCTCGTACTGTGAAGAAGAATACACCTGCGGACACAGCACCTTTTTAAAGGGATAGCATGATAGCACACAAAGATGTTAAAGTAAAGCGTTTTCTGGTGGTATTTGCTCTAAATTGCCTCAGAGATGGAATGAAAGACATGCTCTTTCTCCACCTTTTTGTATTCTCCTGACTAATGATATCTGCGTGACGTTCCCCTTTCTGTCACAAATTCCCGACCCTGTAATTACTGTCACAGCGGCTGATGTTCTGCGTCTCTCTCCCCACCTTCTTCTTCTTCTTCTTCTTCCACCAGACATTTTTCCCGGAGCACATGGTCGCATGGTGCCAGGAAACCAATCGTACGATTCCACCCTCCCAGCTCCTTCAGGTACGTGCTGCTCTCTCTCTTTCACTTGTTCCTCTTCCTGACATGCACACGGCTCAGAGTCAGCACCCGCCGCATACTGTACAATGAAGGCAACATACCTCACCTCTGACCCTCAGACAGAGCGTCTCGTCAGAGCCTGCAGTAATAACTACCGTTGATCCCCTGTTGACACACGACTGTCTCGGCTAACGCACCACAAGCCCCGTGCTCTCAGGATGGATGGCATTAAGCAGTCGGGAACAGAACGCTCAGTTCCCTTCGCGTGTTTGCACAGCACACATTCACACACGTGTGTCATGCTACTTATCCGTCTCACCCGACCGCTCGCTGCTTTCACAAAAGACGCAACGTAGAAGAAAAAAGGTCTGCGAAGGAGAGCAGACAAAAAGATTCCTGGGATTTTGAAGAGCTTTGGTCTTAATGGATGGAGGGTTTACGTGCAGTCTGGCTCGCTCCTGTTTCAAGTAATGGAGCTGTCAGAGACAGAACCGCAAGTGGAATCCATCCCTTCACCCTCGCCACTCACAGAAAGCTTTTAACTCCCCTGCCGATCACGGAGACGTTATGCTAGAGGAGTCAATATAGGAATGGGTCGTGTCAGGAATCCCCCCGGCGTTTGACTTCTTCTAAATTCGTACGAGGGCTTTGCACTTTGCAAAGAGTTCTGTCCAAAAAAAAAACAACCCATGACGCGTTCTGGACCCGCGCTCATCCAGGTGTTTGCAGTATTTTTTCAAATTTACGGCGAGAAGCATGTGTCGGCGCCAAGCAGCAAGGTGTAGCGGGGCCTCGGGAAATTAAAAAAAAGCTCTTTTGAATGAACGTCGCGTGTGAACGCGCGAGCCGCAAATGTCGGAAAATGCTCCCGCGTGAGGCCCGCTGTGGAATGTTTCCACAACACTGGGAAACATGTGCTTTAGATATCGAAGAGTCCTCTGGAACGGTTTTCATTCCAGCCGCAAGCTCCCGGATTCCAGATCGGCTCTTCTAATAACTTAACATGCCACTTCATGGTGTGATTTTTTTTTTTTTTTTTGTGAAACATGGAAAACCGCAAAACTCCGAGACATAAGAGTCTTTAAGGGTTTCCCAAGAGGAATGCACTGTGGGTTAATCTAATGCATGCACTTGGATGTGTCTCGGCAGGCACGTTGTATAACATGACATGTTGTGAATATTTATATATATATTTCCTTTTTGCATTTGAAACCTAATAAATAATATAATAGCGATCTATTACAGGCCCTGCTTAAAACATAGCTCACTTGTGTGTGTGTGTAAGTAGTAAATATTCATATTTGACATGACAAAGTCAGCCTTCTTCAGCTCTCTATGAGCCTCTGCAGCGTTTTGATTTTTCAGACAATAGCACAATGTGTGTATAAGTATTCAAGCCGCCCCTCCACCATCAGCTGTCAGCTGCAAAAAGCAATGGCCGCCCGTCTGTGGTGCCTCTATAGGGGTCCGCTACCGGCTTCAGATGTGATCCGGTGGAGGCAGAGGGTGGGCCCTTCATTATAGAGTGAATCGTAAATGATTTATTTAATAAGGGCACAGTTCACATTTCTGTTAAATGTGCTAGAGTTAGCCAACTTAGCCAAGAGAGAGAAATAAAATGAAATATACAAGGATTATAAAATGTTGACGCTTTGACTGTGCACAACAGTGAACACTAAAAAACACTGAAAGACATGCAGTTAGATGAACATTGACAGATTGAGGAAGGCGAGGAGCTGTTATGTTCTGGCAGAGCTGGGCACCAATCAGCCATTTCTTTAGTTGTGCCTTTAAAGAACTACATGTCCCTGGAATGGAGGTCCAGTCTCGTGCAGCTGGAAAGCATCCGGGCCTTCGTGGGCTGATCCCCTGCTCCATGTCTGTCCCTCAGAACTTCCTGGTCACCAGCAGCTGTCCAGAGATCCAGGGGTATCTGTACGTGAAGGAGGTGGGCAGAAAGTCGTGGAAGAAAGTTTACATGTTCCTCCGGCGCTCGGGACTCTACTGCTCGACGAAGGGAACCTCAAAGGTAACGGCGACTTCATCTTTTCCTCTTCAAGGGACAGAAGACATGTTCTCAGATAACTGTGATAACCTTTTAAAGATTCAGACGTGTATTGATGTGGCCTCCCTGCATATGCGTCTGTCGGTGTACCTCCAGGCGGCATCCCTCTGGGATGCTCTGACTTATTAATTATGTCTGTCTAGGAGCCCAGACATCTACAGTTCCTCGCAGACCTTGAAGACAGCAACATCTTCACTGTCATCACAGGCAAGAAGCAGCACGGCGCTCCCACAGACTACGAGTTCTGCATCAAGGTGAGTCTCAGCTGACAGGAGGGAGATGAAGCTGATTCCTAATGAATCGTTACGAGCTGAGGGATGATTGACAGCAGCCATGCAGCTCCCCAGTCTCATAGTTACCTGACATTTCCTTTTTGTATTTTTCCAAGTTTTATATATTTAAAACGTTTGTTTTCAGCTCCGTTACTTCCATCAGTGATGATGGTGATAATGTTGGTGCTGGTAGTGATGATGATGATGATGATGATGATGATGATGATGATTCTGTTAATCCGCAGCCCAATAAATGTCGAGGCGAGTTGAAGGAGCTGAGGATGCTGTGTGCGGAGGACGAGCAGGGCAGGACCTGTTGGATCACGGCCTTCCGGCTCTTCAAGGTAGCGACACACACGCGACTCAGCTTTTCGATGACGTGTACAACACCAGCTTTACCCGTGTGTTTCTTTTTCTTTACAGTACGGGATTGTATTGTACCAGAATTATAAGATTCCACTACAAAGAAAAAACTTACTTGCACACTTCTCATCACCTGTGGTAAGTGTTTTCAATTAAATAAATGATTGCACTGCCTTTCTTTACATGTGTGCACATCCTGAGCTACATCCTGGCATTTCTGCCGCTGCATCCTGTGCGTCCACATTGTAACACGCGTGTCTCTGTCTCTCTCCAGCGGAGCGTGTCGGAGAACTCGCTCGTGGCGATGGATTTCTCAGGGAGGACCGGCCGGGTGATCGACAACCCTGTAGAAGCTCAGAGCGCCGCCATGGAGGAGGGACATGCGTGGAGGGTAAGACACAACCTCGTAAATGTTGATTTTTCTGTTGTTTTACGTGACAAAGGTTGTTTTTCTATTCATGAAGCAGAAAATGTGAAATTTGACTGTTTTTAAATTAGGTTCACAAGAATTAAGTAAATATAATAGTGTTGATTTTGCTCTTATTTAAGGTGAGAACGTCATTTTCCAATGCAGTCTTCTGTTGAGCAGAACTGTAAATACGCAGAATGCCCCAGCAGATCATGAGTTAATCCCTGTTGTTGTTGTTGTTGTTGTTGTTGTCAGAAGAGGAGTCAACGAATGAACGTGCTCGGCTCCCACAGTCCGCTCCACTCTTCCCTCAGCTCAGGTAAACGCAAAGTCATTTACCAAATGGTAAATTCCTTTTTTTCCCTTCAATTTAAAAGTTTTGAAAACAATTTTTTTTGTTGACATTTTTCTCTGCAGTCATCCACATAGCTCAGCTGTGGTTCCACGGCAGGATAACCAGAGAAGAGTCCCATCGCATCATCCACCAGCAGGGACAAGTCGACGGGTGAGGGAGCCAAACACTTCATTTCACACATGCATCTGAATAAAGCACAAAAGAAGAAGTTCCATTATAATATACGTTTGTCTTTCTGAGAGCATCTTTCCTTTCTCTTGTCTCACAGGTTGTTTCTGCTGAGAGTCAGTCAGAGTAACCCCAAGGCGTTCGTGCTCACATTGTGCCATCACCAGAAAATCAAACATTTCCAGATACTACCGGTATGCATCTCTTGGTGTTTAATTTGCAGTGATGTAAAACCATTGTTATGGTCCGATAAAAGTCTGACGTCCTTTTTCTTTTCTCCCTCCTCCCTTCCGGACTCTTTGCCGCCGGCAGTGCGAAGAGGACGGCGAAGTCTTCTTCAGCCTTGACGACGGCGCCACCAAATTCACCGACCTGATCCAGCTGGTGGAGTTCTACCAGCTGAACAGAGGAGTGCTGCCTTGTAAACTCAAACACCCGTGCACCGTCGTGGCCTTATGACGCCTCCGGATCATCTGACCCCGCCCCCCCGCCCCCCCTCCACGACCCCCTAATCACTTGACCTGACTCTGCCTGAAACAAACGAAAACGACTGGAACCTCTCCGTCGGCCGGTCGCTTTCTATTTGTTCTCGTCTTTACAAGAAGCTTGTGAATTCACTGATGTTTTCCGTTGTGGTTCCTCAGTCAAGAAGAGAGAAGGCGGAGGAAATGAACACTGCCAGTTTGTGTCAATGCTGTCGCAAAAATCTTCCACGATCTCGCTCACCACAGTCATCAATAAGCTCGGCCACAGCGACCCTCAAGGTTTTATTTACTGGGTTTCCCCCTGCAGCTGGACAATCAGCAGGACAGTTGGAGCTCCGTGCTCTCCGAGAACAAACTGCCGTCTCATTCACACGTCCTCAAAGATATGCTGTAGCTGGAGAATCGATTGTCTCTTAGTTTTTTGTTTTTTTTGCACTCATCGCACTGGGAGTGGCCTTTTTGACGGTGCATGACTTTCTCAGCTGTCTTAGCTGTGAGGTGGTGCTACCGCCCTCTAGTGTCATAGGCATGTAAGGACATGTCATTATTCAATGTGGGTGAGAAAGAGTGTTGCTTTTTGAATCAACTCGAGGTTTTTTGGAAACATCAGAAGTTTGTCAGGATAAAGGAATGGCGACGGAAAAACCTGGAACTGTTGAAGCAAAGTATTTTTTTTTATCATCTGCATTGTCCACCCTCACAGAAATGCTTTTGCTCATCTCTCACCACAAAAGGCTTCCTTTCTTAATGATACTTATGTATTGCTATCAATAGTCTCTTTAATAATATATTTTTTTAAAGCCCACCTTTTTGCATTCTGGATTATTTGCAAGTCTTCATTATTCACATAAGCTACAATAAGGTCATTCTGTACATGTTATTCTATTGCATGCTCCATATCCTTAAAGTATGTCCCACAGTAATGAATTAGCAATTTATCAAAACCCTGGTGTCATGGTTTTGATAAATTGCGGTAAAATCAGGGTGAAATAACAAGTAATAAAACTAGAGGGCGTTCATAACCAGGGAGACAGTTTCGGTGATTGTAAAGTTTAAAAGTTCACTATTACGGGGAAATTATGCAATGCACCAAGATGCAGTCGTTTACGGCAGGCAGTGGGACAATGAAGGGCATATTTTATTTTTTTGTTTTCCTCACCACAGCACAGTGAAGATATACCCCGGATATTTCCTTCAGGCATTTTTTTTAAATGACAGGAAAATCAAAGGAAACTAAAATGATAGTCTTTGTCCTGGTTCTGGACGCTCTTTTCCCCTCGGTGTCACATGTCCCACTAAACTGCCTCCTACTTGTGCGCGTTGGGAGCCGGTGAGATGCTGTCAGACGTGATGAGTCAGTGCGCTCTGACTCCACACTTTCAGTCGACGACCTGCATCACATTCCGCATAACGCTGCCTTTTCCTGCCTGGGAGTGCTTGTGGACTAACCGTCTCACATTATACATCTTCTGCCACCTTTATGAATTCAGCCAGACTGTCTATGTCGCTACAGCGTGGGGAAAAAATATGTAAATAGAGAAGAGTATTTTCTTCAGCCTGCTGTTCGGATGAAGTGAAAATGCACTGTCAGCAGAGTGGCAGAAAAACTGGACATTTTAGGACTTTAGGCCCACTTTGAGTATTTTAACCCATGTCCTCTCCATTTTCATTTGCTGTGGCCGCTCCTTACACGATTCATGTTTTTCATCTACGAAAAATGAGAGCGTCAGACTGAAAATGGAGGAAGTTTAACTCTTTTTGTACCAAGTCTTAGATGGAGCTCCTGTAATTTATTATAGTGGAATAATAGTAGTGGTTTCTCTGGATAACTTGGATGGGGATACTTATTTTTATTGATCATGTCTGGCAGAATCAAACTCAATGAAACTCAAACGCATGAAAGGCAAAATCCAACAAATCTCAAATTCTGGGAAGACGTACAGACAGAAATACTTCCCATAACTTTGGGCGTTTACCTAAATCCCCAAATGTATGGGAAGTATTTCTGTTGACGTTCATACTCTGAGTCTGTCATTCCCACTTAAAAATGTCGCCCCACAAAACGGGTGTGTTTTTTTAAAAATCTTTATTACTTGTTATTCCAAAACTATACATGACATTTGTTTTCTAAAATCTCACCCTCACCGAGAAAATAAAAAAATACATTTGGTTTAGTTTAGGCAGCTGTGGTCGGGTCACCAGCCAGCGGGCGACTCTCTGTGTGTGTGTGTGTGTGTGTGTGTGTGTGTGTGCGTGTGTGTGTGTGTGTGTGTGTGTCTGTCTGCACGTCCCTGTGACGCAACAACACCATATTGACTCTCTGTGCATGGTCACCATTATGTATCGAAGATGCAATGATTCAGTCTTTTTTTTTTTTTTTAAGTATTGTTGCAGCAAAATGTATTTATTTATCTGGATGTGACTGATTACTTGAACATTTTAGATTTCTTTTTCTCAGCGCTGTTCTGTTTTCTAATGTCATTACCATGAAATGATTGACCAGTGTGATTTATTATTATTGTTGTTATTATTATTGCCCTTGACATAGCATCTATTGTTTTATTCACAAATATGTTTTTTCATCATCAATACTTGTTATGGAGTGATGTGTTAATGCACACTGGCATCCGTAGTGGCACCATTGTCATTCCAATAAGATGACAGGTGGAATGTATGGAATTGTAAACGAAACAAACAAACAAAAACTTCTTTTTTTTTACTCTTTTAATTACTCTTCTCATTTCTCCCAGATCTATAGAAAAGATCCGCTGTGAAAAAGTCCAACACATTTATCTTAAAAAGCCTCAAGTGTTCTCGTCGTCACTCTTGTGGTGACATAAACTAGGAAAAATAGATGTGAATTAGAGTAATAAAGCCACAAACTAGGTCAAGTGAGCCTCAACATTCTCATAATTCATTGTTCGAACAACTTGCCTTGAAGAAAGAATAGTAGAAATGTAGATGTAGGAGGAAAAAAGCCCTTTACGTTGAAGTTAAATCTTTTATTAGATTAGATGTTATTAAATGAATGCATAACTACAACCCTCCTCCAAACACACACACACACACACACATTAAGGTATTGTGTTTTTTCCCCTTTTAAAATGAACAGGGCTGTGATGATTGGCTACAGCTTTCAACAGAAACTTAACTCGGCAGGTCGGCTTTTGTCATTTGCACGAAATGTGGATTTTGATTGTATCGTGTAGATTCTGTGTCTGATATTCAACGTGTGGATGTTTGGAGGAATCAGGATTATGAAAGTCATCTTAAGCTATTGAGACCTCACTGAACGCCTGACGCTAGCGGTTCAATTCTAATCCGAGTTCCCTGAGTTTCAGTTCAGTCCTCCCACTCATCCTCAAACACCCAGTATCATCATCATCATCATCATCTTTTTATGACCACGTGAATGGTAGCGGGTGTCAACAGGTATCCTTGAAGGCGGGGCGTGTGGTCGTATAAAAACTGTCGTATTCACTCACTCTAAAAGCAGAAGGCAGAAAGGAAATTAAAAATAGAAGAAGAATCAGGGGATTTGGATACCAACGTTTTTACACTTAACAGAAATGAATGTAAACGGGGTTTCTCACGGGTAAAAAAAACCAAGTTACAGTTAACACTCTTGCTCGTTGATATACATCACACAATAAAACAAGTGACCGTTTTGGTCCCGGATCATTTGCAACCACAGACTCCGATGACTTCTCTTTCTCTGCACAAACCGAACATGTGGACCAAACGACAGACAAGAGCTGCCGTTCGCACGCAGAACACCTCGCAATGTGCATTCAGTTCAAAAGCAGAGCACGTTGTGACGGGAGGGGATTGAGAGCCAATGCTTTGTGTTTTTCAGTTGAAAGAGAACTGGCCCCGATATCCTGCAAAGACACATTGATTGATTATCATCTTGACTCGTGTGTTTTCATAACGGCGTCACAATGCAAGTCACCGTGGCTGTACAAATGAGTAAAGTTTAAAATATATATATATATATATCTATGTATAAAGAAAATTGAACTATTATGTATTTCAGGGAATACAAAAGAGAAAACAGTAACTTGTCTCTTCTTTGAGAGAGAGCTCCTGTATTCAAAATGTGCTTTGCTTCAATCTGTAAATATTTGAATGGCTTATAAATCTTAATTGTAACCTTTTCAGGTATTTTTGTATAAATAAGGGACTGATATATTCTGTTTATTGTAATTAGAATAAAACATTAATACATTGATATGAAAAAAAAGGTTGTGTCTTTATTGGGGACCCATGAAACAACTTCCAACATAAGAATGAAACACATATATATATATATATATATATATATATATGTGTGTGTGTGTGTGTGTGTGATACCTAAATGCTGACGTACAGGACATGACGTTCATGTGAGGCCCCGCAGTAAGAACACTGCATTGATCCTTCTGGGAGTTTAACCCTGGCGTGGTGTGTCACACCCTTTGGATTATCAGTCATGCAAAAATAGTAAGATCCCAAGGCTTAAAGTTGAAGAAAAAAAAAGAAGATTAACATCTTTCAAGGTTTGCAGTGTGCAAAACAAACCAAAAGACTTTCACACAAACATTATGAAAGTTTGTGTGTGTACCTAATGAATGAAATAATGCAATAAGGTAATGCTATCCAATGCAGTGGCCCTGGAATAGAGAGTATATCATGTTCAGGGCATAGTTTGTTTGTAGTATTTTTGTCGTGGATTTCATGATATGGAATATTGTTCTCCAAGCGATACTGTCCCGGAGGAGTGCTGTACATCCGTATAAAACAAATGTTGTAATGGTCATTTTTCATTTGCACACACCCCATGAAGCTTGATCGGCAGTATAAGTCATCTCTCAGTCCCATTTTTATAATTTCTACTAAAAAACGATACTAAAAATGTTGGTTTTAGACATTTATTTACATGCATCTACCATTTATTCATATATTTCACTGCTTTTGTGAACCTAAGCCCTTTGAGTAAACCAATTTCCAGCACCAAACCTGTTGAGTAACCACCTGAGTAAAGCTATGTTTTCACAAGAGATATGAAGAATTTCCAAAAATTGAGATTCCATTCAGCTTTAGAGTCATATTATCTCTTTACACTTTTTTTATTTTTGTATTTATTTGTTTATTTTTACAGGGACAATGCACACTAATCAACAGAACAACTGTAGGTGAGCCAGAGTTAGCCAGAGAGGCTAATTTTCATCTGCTGTCCCTGGCCAGATTTTTTTTATGGCAGCCTGAAAATACATTTTCAATAACACAACTGAATCACATCAAAGAAAAGTGTATCCATAATAGATGCATATATAAAACACTGGAGGCACATAGAAAAACATTAACACTAAAACAAGACAAATGCACACATACACCAAATAAGCAGGCAGGACAGACTGATTGGCAACAAGCCATTCCTTAAGGCTATGTTTTTTGTGTGCGTATATGTGATGGAAATGCATTCCATGAGTTTGCTGAATTCACCGAAAATGCAGATTTGCTAAAAGAGCTTGACCTCTGTGAAATGACACAATCGCCTCTTGAAGCAGCTCTAGTGTGTCTCCACTTTGAGTGTGTTGTTTAATAAAATCACTGAGCGGAGGCGGAGCCATACCATGTACGGCAAATACTTTAAAAACCAGACACACATCAGTGAATTTAATGAGGTTCTCCCAACTCAAGATATGGGGTTTGATGAGTATAATGCAGTGATGGTGACTTTTAGTTTTTTGATCCAGTGTCTTTAGAGTTTGTTTATGGAGAATATGGATAGGTTTTAATGTCATGCTGCTGGCTTGTGCCCAGCTGGTTAAGCAGTAGGTGAGATGGGGGATAATCATTGCATTAAAATATAGTTTCGCAGCCTGCATGGGTAGACAGTTTCTTATTCGCCTTATGACAATGGTGCCTCATTATATAGATAGCTGAGACTGCAATTAATGATGTAAAACATGGGTATCTACGTATTTTATATGCAAGTGCCTTAAAAGGTGAATTTAAGAAATTATGTAAAATCGAGAGAAAGTCAGTGATGACATAGCAGGAGCTATAATACCAACTTCCTCAGAAGTGTATTTTAACCCTTGCCCAGTAGGTGGCAGAGCAGCGCTGTGGTTACGCCACGAGACTCTGGACTTCGTCTTCTTATAGCTCGAAAAGACTTTGAGTGAATAATAATTATACGTTTTTGTGATGTGCTTGTCGTGGCGTTCAAAGCAGAGGGTTAAGGATGGAAGATGACACCACGGTTACAGATGTGTGGAAGCAGGAAGAAAGGCCCATCGACGCAGAGGGAGAAGTTATGGAGGGATTCAGCACCCAGAACTGCCTTTTTCCAACTGTGTAATGAACTGTAATATGTCTTTTAATATCCTTTTGGGCTCTTCGCAGGCACCTCTTGTCACCAATATCTCGGTCGATGGTTACCAATCATATTCTGTTTTTCATCACCCGCTGTTGAGCATTACTTTCCTGGGTCATGCACATCCAGTCATTCTACTGCTCCTCGGTAAAAGTTAACAAGAACTTGACACAGGGATTGTGTTCTAAAAACCACAATGACGCCAGGTCTCTGAAAAGATGTAGTCACCGACCTCCTGTTGCTGCGTTAGCCGGAAGTCTCATTTCATCCGTCTTACACACAGCCAGGACTTGGCTGCATATTTGAATTGCCTAAAGTAATAGATGGGTTATATTTGCTTGCATCCCAGCAGTCGACTCCGCTTCCGGTGGCATTTGGTCCTGCAGGTCTAGCCGGGTCATCGGTCGTGGGCGGTTGCGGTCAGCGCTGCACTTAATCCAATGGTCGCCCTGGGCAGCCTCAGGCGGCCGCTGAACTTAATCCAATCCCCTCACTTCCATTTGCGATGTTGATCAATGTATTCTGTCACACACACACACACACACACACACACACACGATGGGGACACGCCTGCTTTTGAAGCCTGTGACATTCTGGATCGCCTTAAATCTGAATGCAGTCGACGTTAAGGTTGACATGTCTCTCTTGACCGTCTACAGTCCTTGATGCAGCTTTCAGTCGTGCTCTGGCTGGATATGTTTCCATTCATGCAGGCTTTCGGGTCGAAATAAATGAATTAATTCAGGTTTCAGTGAATAACCTTTAATAACAGTTTGACAGTAATGTTGAGAGCTTTATATGGCCTGGTGTAACTTCATGTTTTGAGGACTTTGCATCCTTATTGCCCAGTTTAAATCATTAGGAAATAAATCAAAAAGTAATTCAAATGCAATAAATTCCATTACTTTGACCAAGTAAAAATAGACTAGTTAGATTACTTATTACATTTTGAACATGGCAACTAACCTGTAACCTATGATGCTACATTTCTGACTTTCTCCTCCCGATGCTAACTATTAGCATTGATTCAGTGCACTGCTGGCTTTAAAATATATATATATATATAGTTTGGCCTTTTTTGATAACACACCTGTTAGTCCCAATGTAATCTAGGACAAAGCCACTGTCGTGCGTTGGCTTGTTTCTTCATGTTTCCCACTCCTCTTGTCTCCCATGTCCCCGACTTGTCCCTGTGTGTGTGTGTAGGTGTGTGTGTGTGTGTAGGTGTGTGTGAGTGAGTCCCTTCCTGTCCTGTCATGAACCTGAGCCCGGTCTACTTACACACCTGCCATCAATCTGCTCATCACCTCTCCTTGCTCTGCACACACACCTGTGAGTAATCTACTCATCACCTCCACAGCAAATCAACCCTGGTGTTCCTCCCAGTAGTGATAATATAAATATTATATTCTGTAGATATTCTGCATTTCATTATTCGTATGTCTATTAGAGTTCAGGTTGTGTGAGGTCAGTTTAACAGATACTTCCTGTGAGAACAGTCCGGGTGTCTGTTCCTCAAGGTTCACGCTCTGCACCACAACACTCACCTGGCTATCAGTATGTTGACATTAGAGAAGCAGACTCCTGTGAGAAAAGACGAGGACACGATTCTCCTCCTCTTAGACAAGTTAATAGAAATGTTAGATGTTCATGACGGAAAACCGTGTATTAAAGAGCCGAACTTCCGGCTGTTCGGGGTGTTTTTTGGACGACTCCCTGCTATCAAGATGGCAGCATTTGTTACTCTACTTATGATCAAGGAAAATCCCACATGTCATGGAGAATTGTGGGTATTCATGTGATAATACCATAGTCTAATATATATCTAAATAATCCACTGTAAATGGCTTTCAAAGCAGTTCTTTCTGCCCCCACCAAACACCTCATTATATTGAGCACTTTCTTACATTTATCCTCTACTTTTGTAATATTTACAGCCCATGTGACCCTTTCATCAAACCACAAATCTAAAAATGTAAAGTGTTTTACTCTAATTCTCTTCTACTTCACTACCATTTAGTTGAGCACATTGTGTTTGTCTTATTTACTGAAATGTAGATCTCCATTTACATGACCACTCTTACCTTCAAAATGGCTCTCTGCAGTTTCTTTACTATGAATTCCACATTTTTTCCCGTCTTCCAAATTGACCCAAATAGTGACAATCCCACACAACACATTATTTATCATGATGGAGAATAGTGAATGACTTACTATAAAGATTTTCAGTAACACGCGTTACTGAACAGCTCTTTCTTCTGACTTCTATCCATCCTTCATCCATTCCCTTAAAAATGTAAAGCTAATTCCTCCAGTAATTATATTGAAAGTATCTTATAAAAGTTTGATATTTCCTTCCTCTCACATATTCCAGCTGTGTTCGTTTCTCCAAAACTTTATAATGCATTCCTTGCTTTACAAATATCATCCAACGTCCTCCCTTTCCCCCACTCTTTCCCTGTGAATGGTATCATGAGTTGTAATACTAGTTTACCCCGGTTCCCTGGACGCATATGATTTATGATGTTTAGGTTTTTAATGAATCCTTTAAACTCTTGACCATTTAATAATAAGCTTCTTGCGTTCCAATGTGGTATTATTATTCACGATTATTGTAATTTGCATAATCCTGAAGGACAGAAAGGAGACAACAAACAGGACCCAGACGCCTAGTGGAAGGGAGGTGGACTTGAAAACTAAAATTTACAAAACAAAACTGTAGAATATTATTATTATTATATTATTAGACATTTTAATGATGGTGTTATTTAGCCGGACTTCAAAAAAACAATACAGAAATACTGTATATATTGGTGTTTACAAATGAGAAATATGATTTATTAGCATTAGCATCACCAGCAAAATACAGTATACACACTATTTACTCATGTCTTTTAGCTCCAATAATATGGTTATCTTTGTTCATTCTCCATGTATCTTTTTCTGGTTTAGCGTGTGTGTGTGTGTGTGTGTGTGTGTGTGTGTGTGTGTGTGTGTGTGTGTGTGTGTGTGTGTGTGTGTGTGTGTGTGTTGAGGCAGAGCTTCCGAAACTACTTGCGAGTCAATCAATTCTAGTATTTGCCATGAGCCGCGCTCCCATTGGCTGGCCTGGTCGGGGTTGTTGAGGTGGGGGTGGTTAGTGGCAAGATAAAAGGAGCAAATGTCTCTTGGCCAGCTTACACACACACAAACACAAACACACACACACACACACACACCACGTGCCTGTCTATTCGTTCATTTGTGGATGCTGAACAAGCGGAAAAAGATCCACCATCTGAAGCTCTCACTTTAAAATGTAAGTATGCGCACACACACACACACACACACACACACACACACACACACACACACACACACACGCATGCAAACATGTTTAATCCTATTTGAGATAAGGCT
Organism: Taurulus bubalis; assembly: GCF_910589615.1. Lineage (NCBI taxonomy): Eukaryota > Metazoa > Chordata > Actinopteri > Perciformes > Cottidae > Taurulus > Taurulus bubalis. The sequence goes on from NC_136600.1 coordinate 24,478,108, forward strand.
AAGGATAAGGGCTCTGCTTCTCAACAAGGGAAAGAGACATGCAGGGTTAAACACTTGTTGCTTCTGGTGCAGAACAAGGAGCAATGTCCATGTGTTGTAAAATATATATAAAGCACCATGTCAGTGTATTATGGGATGTGTTTGAGGCTCTTTGTTAATGCTTAATTAATCAATGCATGGGCTGATACAGTTATATGTCGATGTCATCACCTTCATGAAGCTTTTAATAAGGTTTATGACATTTGTATTGTGAGAGAATGCGTTTATAACAATCTGTACAAAAAGATTGTTTCAGATGCTTTTCAGTCCATAAAATAAAAGGAAGCTAAGCTATGATCAGACTGGCTTAATGTGTTGTTAAGAGGGTCAAGGGTTCTTACATACATGTAAAATGTGCAAGCTTATACGAACTGTGTCAAGGAGCATGGCTGTGTGTGTGTGTATGTGCTGCTTTGCTGTATATGAAAACATTATATTATTCATTCCATATTTATGGTAATAACGGATCGAGACTTGATTAATAAGTAAGCAACCATTTTAAATGTGTTCACATAGTGGAATTGGTTAATACGAGACAGTATAGTTTATCGAAATTAAGCTCTCACTACTTTATGTTCTCGTGTTGAACTTGTTGATAATGTTTGGTTTTAATGGGCAACAAATATGTGGTTTTCCATTGATATTGAATGCAACTTTCAAAAACCATTACTTTCCTAGCCCGTATTACCTATAAACTAAACTAACTTGTCCAAGATCCTTTGGCTCTTATTTAAGGGACAGTTCACCCTAAAATCAAAAGTCCATATTTTTCCTCATCCTTATCTTGTCTTGGTGTAAATTGCCTAGCTTTGGTACATGAAACTGCTCACAACAGGAAAAAGCACCTTTTTTTCACTTGTCCTGTATTTTATTTGTACAGAAATAAACATTTACAGAAACAAAGATACTTTTAAGAAGCTGAAAAAGGAACAAGAAAATCTCTGTGTAATGTTTATTTGCCATGCATTGCATGGTAATCTTCAACCACGGCGTCCGTCTCACCTCAGCTGAACTGGTATAATACATTATATAACAAGCGGGACTTCATCATAAGGGCGGTTACTTATTTATTCGTCAACTCATTCCTATCAGTCAGATCAAAGGTTGCGCTTTTGACTCAAAGAAATCATAAAAACGTCAACGTTCAACCCGTTAGAGATCGACAACATCGTTCTTGAGAGATGAATGCTTCTGCGTTCCAGCGGCTCGATGGATGCAGCAGAGTTTCGCCGCAGAGGGAAGGAGATGGTGGACTATGTGGCCGACTACCTGGAGAACGTGGAGCAGCGTCCGGTCTACCCAGACGTGGAACCGGGGTATCTTCGTTCCCTGATCCCCACCGAGGCCCCACTGGAGCCTGACAACTACGATGACATCATCAAAGATGTGGAGAGGGTCATAATGCCAGGGGTGAGCGTATACCTTTGCACACATCGGCGTTGTAGTTGTGTCTTTCTGCAATGTAATTCAGATTAGTGAGTGTGTGTGTAATTATTTGCATCTTGTTCCAGGTCACCCACTGGCACAGTCCATACTTTTATGCCTACTTTCCATCTGCTAGCTCTTACCCTGCCATGTTGGCCGACATGCTATGTGGAGCCATTGGCTCCATTGGATTCACCTGGGTAACAAAACACGTTGCTGTGTCTCTGTGTCTGACACTGTATGTATTATATGCAGTTCATATTTATATGTGTGTGTGTGTGTGTGTGTGTGTGTTTTCAGGCTGCCAGCCCGGCCTGCACAGAGTTGGAGACAGTGATGCTAGATTGGCTGGGCAAGATGCTAAAGCTGCCTGAGCATTTCATAGCCGGGACTCAAGGCCTCGGAGGAGGTGTCATCCAGGTACGTTTCCTTTGTGGGACTTTACGCCTCCTTGATGTGACGTGTCGAGTCTTGGCCAATCAGCATCTTCATTTCCCTCCAACTTTTTTTTAAATGGAAAGCTAGTCAGCTTGATATCACGTTAGCTAACATTTTTGGGTTGTGTATTGGCGTTAAAGTTCCGTTATGTTCCGTTACAGTTCAGACTTGCTTGAAAAAAAACGAAACGTCTCTCCAAGGAGATCAATTACAGTAAACATTGCTCACATGCCCTCTCTTCACAATTAATAAAATCAAACTGCGCCCACCTTGTCACCTTTTTCACCCCTTATGAGTTTGCAGGTATGTAAGTATGTTCTGTAACCTCATCTAAAGTGAAGATTTAAATCTTTTTTTATCATTTACTAGCACTTTATAAATGATCTTATTAATCATCTATAAGTCCTTAATACTTCATTTAGAAATGGGGAATCCATCATTTATAAAGTATGAAAACCCAAGCTTATTAATCAAGAATGAAGCATTTATAACTGTTTATGAATTGCATACTAATGAGTGTTCATGTTGGAATAATGCTTTATAAATGATAAATTAAGTGATTATTCATGCTTTACTAATGCTAAATAGTGTGTACTTATTATAAAGTGCTACCAAGTTGTCCTACAGTCAAAGGAGTCAAACCAACCCGCTAACGTTTATACTCTTCTGTGGTTTTCAACATGTGTTAAGTCAAAGGCTGACATTTTATTGGCTTACAGGAACCATGACTCACAACCGAGGTCCCCCTAAAGACATATTCATCAGCAATTTGTGTACTATGGATTTGTCGTCTTTTTCTCTCCCTGGTTCACGCCAGCTGAAAATTGGCAGGAAATTGCCTTTTCAATATGTCATCCACAGGCAGACGGAGATGGCGGCGCTGGGGTTGTTTCGTGTGGCAAAAAGCCAACACTAGTTTAGTGTTCCAGTGACTGAAACGCAGGAGCAGCAGCAGAGGATGCTATCAATATATGTGTGTGTGCATGTGTGTGTGTGTGTGTTCATGGGATGGTGGAGCATGAGAGTGCACTCTGATGACAGATCTTTTCATGCCTCTTTTATTGTGACCACCTGAGTGTGAGGGCTGGTGTGTGTGTGTGCGTGTGTGTGTGTGCGTGTGTGTGTGTGCACGCTCATCTGGCTCATTGTGCTTTTGTTTCGTCTTGCCACACTCCTTTTTAAGTGCAGCTTACCAGCTCACTATGGCAACGGATGGGGCTCTTCTCTCTGCAGCAGGGCTAATGAGTGTTGTGACAGCACATTGTAAGACTGTTATTATAAACCTTATACCAACACATTGAAAAAAGACCCTTCCATTGACCTTAGATTTCCCTTTTTACCCACGTGTGAGTCCCTGAGACGTAGATGGGTCAATACGAGCTGGTGGACTGTAAATAAAGGCGACCAGGTTCAAAGTCTAGGGACAGAAAGTGCACTCTGGAACGTTTAGAAGCTTGAGGTTTGCCTTGTTGGGTTGTTTCAAACGGTCCTTGTGTTTGGTTCAGCTCCTTTGAGCAGCTAAAGCTGTTAATCACAACAATTTGATGGATTCTTTGACTTATGGATCCATTTTCTTTGGTCCCTAACCTCTTAAAAATCAGCTTATGTTACTCTGCGGTTGCTCTTTCTGACACATCCATATTAGCCGTTGATTGATTTGTGCACACTGATTGAACGATTTAAACACATTATTGACTTTCTTGTGGTAATGCCCACAGAAACCTCAGAAGGCACGGTTCACTTCATTATGTTGCCTCAAACAATTCTTCCTGCTGGTGGAGACTCAGATGTCTTCTCTAATGAGGATGTGGAGGTGTCACTATACTTCCCATCAGAGAGGATATCAGCTGTGTGTGTTTGCAAAAGGTGTGGGTGCATGAAAAGGAATTGAAGTGGATTGATTATACGACGAAAAAGAAGAAGCCTGCATTTTACTCCATCCATCCTACTTGGATCTTTGTCACGGCAGAATGTTTGAAAAATGGAAACCATGCCCACACTCAGCTGCTCCCAGTGCAACGGTGCATTAATACGATGCAACAACTCATACTATCAAATTAAGCCAAATAGGAATATGATAATACAGGTAACATTTAAGTCTGGAGGCAGTGCTTTGCAAGTTCCCTCTTAATTCTCCCAACAGGGCACCGCCAGTGAGGCAACCCTGATGTCGCTGCTCGCCGCCCGCTGTAAAGCACTCAAAAGGATTCAGGCCGCCAACCCCGACATGTCAGAAAGTGAATTACGATCCAAACTGGTGGCGTACACATCTGAGCAAGTAAGCGCAGCGATACATTCCCAACCTCACTCATGCAAAGGCTGAGCTTACTCTGATTCTAATTTGACCCCCACATTTCTGACTTAACTCAGATATTGTCTCAGTCAACAAGGTCAGCACGGTGACCTCAGTAACAGTGGCGTAGTTATTCAGTGATTTAGTGAGACGGAGAGTCAGTCAGGCAGTAGCTGGCTCTGGTCAGGTTTAATACCAGCATGACTCTGTGATTGGGTTAGGATGTCGCCCGAGGGCCACACAGACCTTTATGGGGAGAGCAGCTTGCTGTGCTTCTGAAGAACCCCCTTTAGATCTAATCACCGGGTGCACATGTCTTATGTGTGTGTTTCTTTCTGCTTAGTATTCTATTGTAGATGATCAGGGATATAGCATTGAAGCACAAAACAATTTCACCATTATAAATCATTCAATCTGATTCAACCCTGCCATCAAACAACTTGCTTTCTTTGCATTTTGCACAAATGTTGCACATCCTTCCTCAGGCTCATTCCTCAGTGGAGCGTGCTTCTCTGATTGGAGAAGTGACGATGAGGAAGGTTCCCACTGATAGCACCTACGCTGTCAGAGGGAGCATGCTGAAGAAGATGCTGGAGGAGGACAAAGCGGCTGGACTCGTCCCTTTCTACGTAAGAAAAGACACACGTCTGCATCCATCCAGCCAACTGTCCGGCATACAAATCAACTCCATCTCCAACATTAGATATGATTCATTTCTTCCATTGAGTTACACGCGTGTTAATGAGTTGCATGTTGGTGTCTTTCAGTTCTGTGCGACCCTTGGCACCACGCCATCCTGTGCTTTTGATCACATCACCGAACTGGGGCCCATATGTGAGTCAACTATTGCATCAGAACACACTTTGTCATGTCCTATTGGCTGCATTAGCTTTACAACACACACTTTGATGGGTGTTTAGAAGGAACAACAAATCATAAGGGCGTCAGGGTGTATGTATTGTATCCTCAATAATACCCAGATACAAATAGATAACTTCAATTAATAGATTGACGTGTTATGAATATATGTGTTTGTAGAAATCCACAGTTGGATTGCCAGAAGTCATTATTTCACGGATGTTAATAACCCGTCTGTTTTGTGTGTGTTCCAGGTAATGAGGCAAATATTTGGATGCACATTGATGCAGCTTATGCAGGGAGTGCATTCATCTGTCCTGAATTCCGGCCTTTGTTGAACGGCGTTGAGGTGCGTAAAAACATGCAAGCATTCATGTTCACACACTGCATGAACAGAGTTGTGACACGGTTGGATTTTAACCTTGATTATGCGTGGGACGGATTTAATACGGTTTAAGTGCAGTCAAAAAGTGAGCATCCACATGCATTGATGCATGCTGCTGCTGAATGACAAGACAACCTGTTTCTGTGTAATTGGTTGTGAAATATCTCTCATAGCATCTATGAAAGAAAACACTAACTGCATACTGATTGTATCCAGCTGCTTTATTTCTGTTTCAAAATAGCAAAACGTTAATGTCAAGGAGGAAACGTGCAGGAGCGAGTAATAGGTCGAACAATTGGCGTCGGTGCAGGAGCATCAATCTGCCTTTTGAGGCTGCCGAGGCAGCTGTTGCTCCCCGAGCTGTGCAGAGACGCAGAGATAAGGACAGAGCAATTTCCTGAGGCAGCGTTAGACCTTTATATATATGTATCACTGTTTATTAGACACACAGTGTTGGTGGGGAGGCAGAGGAAACAGACTCCACCGTAAAAGGACCAACTGTTGTTTCAACTAAAGTCAGGTGTTGGATATGAACAGTGACACATGTTGTGTTTTACAGTTTTTTATTGGTAATAGGCATCAATTAGACATTTACAGATGTTTTTCAGACAATTGACAATGCATGTGCACATTTTTAGATGATGCTCATTTTAGTTATACATAATATAGAACAAGGGGTGAAAAACATCGAATAAACAATAAAAAAGAAACAGAATGAAACAAAGAACAAAAATAAAAACTATGTATAACTAGAGAGTGATCTATTCTCTATTGTACATTCATTGATTTGTGAAAATAAAATCAGGTCTATGGGGTGTGACGTATGTAACCCATTTTTCCCAATATGCCAAAACAAATTCCAGTTTGCAGTTGACAGATGTTGTTATCTTCTCCATATTGTAAAGGTCCATTGTAATATCATCCCTGTATTCAGAGTGGGACTCTCTTTGTTAGGGTCATTCTTGAAGGAGTGGATTACTAAATTCACAATCCACGTGCAGATAAAGTTAGTATAATCCATATACTGTCGTAATAGTATTTCATTTTGAAGCTTTAAAAGGTTAAACATAATATTGGACTCGAACATGAAGGAGGAACCGATCTTTTTGCAGCCCTGCTGAAGGGTCGGTTGCTAGGATATGGGTGATGGGCGAGCAGGCAACCAGCCCTCCTTTAAATCAGTCAGCATGGCAACTGTCAGCCGGGAGTCTGTCTCTCATTGTCTCTCTCCGCTGTGTTATTGCATTTGTGGAGGCAGAGAAAAGGATATTACAAGAGATAGCCAACAAACGCATGAGAACAGATAAGGAAAGGTTTTCTCTCTCTTTGAATAAACCCCGGCCAGGAAAGGGTTATTCTTCGTCGCGCTCTGTGAGCTGTTTGGCTGCATGTTCCTCTTTTGCATTTCAAATAAATGGTGTCTGCGTTCGTCCAGATAATGCTGCTGGGGAAAAGGTTGTCTCTGCATCAGTAATGGTGAATTAAGATGTTTTATTGGGTGTGTTTTGGCCAAAACACATTTTTCAAGCTGTCCAGATATAACATCTGAAAATATTAGCACTTTCTTGACCAATTATTACATTTCTATTTCCTCTTGGCAACTTCTTAGATCTTGCAATAAGACAAATATATATATATATATATATATATATATATATATATATATATATATATATATATATATATATATATATATATATATATATATATGCAGACTTGACTGAAACTACTGATGTTTTCATGTTCGTTATATCATCAAACAATGCCACTTCATTATTGTTTCTTTTAAAGTTTGCAGACTCTTTCAACTTCAACCCACACAAATGGCTTTTAGTCAACTTTGACTGCTCTGCAATGTGGTAAGTTATGCACGTCAATATACTGTGTGAGTACTGTCTACGTTTCAGTGCTCAATAGGCAAACTCTCAGTCAAGTTGACATGAAATATATTTAAAGAAAAGTGTCTAAATCATGAAAATTAAAAGTTTGAAAAGTTAAAAACTCCTGCGCCCCGCGACCCGAAATAGGATAAGCTATGGCTCAGGAATGGAATGTTCAAGCTACATTCTAGATATGAAAATGTTTTCTAAGGTCACTTTAAGGGTGAGAAATTATTTCCTTTTCATACATGTTCTGATTGGAAGCAGCAACTTTCTGTTCACCAGGTCCACATGGCCACACAAGATTACACGTTAATGAATTATGCATGGTATGGAATAATTAATGATATTTACAATATTTTGTAATTTAATATTTACCATTTTTCAATAGTCAATTTAAATCCGATATCAATCTACACTACATTCTTTTGCACAGTGAAAATAGAGCTACGCCTCCCCGATGCCCCTTTTGTCAGCATTAAACAAAACGAGACCCCAAATGTTGTTGAACCTTTTTCCATCACCTTCTCACTTTCCTCAGTGAGATTTTAGTTTTCTCATTTCTGCGCCTTTAGATTTAATCCAATATTCAAACTACCAAAACGTATACAGACCGGCGTTACAGCTAATATCTATACGAGCATTGAGCAAACTTTGAAAGTTTGATGAGCAAAGTTTGAAAGTCTGTAGCTGCTCTTTAACTAGTTTAACAAAAAAACTATACATACCCACATACATATTCATCAAAACAGCATTTTCATAGAAAGAGCTAAACGCTATGATTATGTTTTTTGGTATTTTTTTAAAGTGGTTAAGTAATATAACACCTTTTAACTATTAGTTTCATTGTCTCAGTATTTGAGTCTGATCTGAGTCTGATCTCATCCACAGGGTGAAGAAGAGAGAGGACATCATCGGAGCCTTCAAGGTGGACCCGCTCTACCTGAAGCACGAAAACCAGGAGTCAGGTCGAGTCCTTTCACTTCTTACAAGTATCACAGATCAGGTCGGATGAATGTGGGGTCTTCTGCATAACACAGTGGCAGAAAGGAACAGTTGTGACCTTGTTTACTGTTCACATCGTGAGGTTATTGTGCCCATTTCAGCCAAAATACACAATAACTACTGAAGCGGGACACCAAGGTCTTAAAGTGTAGTGTAGTGTAAACTAAAGCAGATAAACACAGGCATCAAGAGGCATGTGTGGCAGCTAGACAGGTGTGTGTGTGTGTGTGTGTGTGTGTGTGTGTGTGTGTGTGTGTGTGTGTGTGTGTGTGTGTGTGTGTGTGTGTGTGTGTGTGTGAGGACCTCTGTGAGTTTTAGAGCTTGAGAGGGAAGATGTGTGCGTGTGTGTGTGTGTGTGTGTGTGTGTACAAGTTGAAGAATTTATTTTAGATGTGTCTATCAGACATTCAATTGATAATAATAATAATACAATAATGAGTATTTATTAGAGGCTACTATGAAAATAATAACTATCACTTTTTATCAATAATGTCAAATTAAAATTTCCGCAATAAAAATGTGAGCTGCCATGGCTGCTCTCCGGTCTAGTTTGAAGTGCCCGTTAGCATCACAGCTAGCCTAACGTTAGCGTTTAGCAGCCTGTCGTCAATCAGAGGCCTGAGGAGACGCTCCTGCACAGCGGATCGGGCAGCTGCTGCAAATTATGACATGAAAATCATCATCAAGATCAATCATCAAAATGAAGATGAATCCCACTTGACTTCATAAAAATCCCCAAACATGATGCTGTGTGTGTGTGCGTATGTGTCTGCTACCACTGTGTTCTGGTGGATTTGCTCCTACAGCCTGCAGCTGGGCGCAGAGCTGCCCTATAATTTGTCTGACAGACAAGCAGACGGAGAGGAAGACAAACAGCTATACCTCCCACCACACGGAGGCACCTTACAAAAGCCTTTTGCTCACACAATCAGGACCACTCAATCTAATTAGCGGTTATTAGCACCAGCTAACGCAGGTCCCATTCTGAAGGGATGAGACGTCTGCAGTCAGTGTGGACGTAATGACAGCAGCACCTGGACAGTAAAAGGCAATCCCAAATACAAAATAGCTTTACAATAGATAATGCTATGAAGCTATTAATGTGCAATGGTTCTCTTCTGTTGTTTTACTTTCTGTCGTCAGTATGATGATCCATGACGAGAATGCAGACTGACCCTAGAACAGCTTGATGCAGCATTCATAATCTCCATAACTAGTTTGTGACGTGACATTTTATAGTTGTTTGTACTGATTCTGAACTGTTTCTCCTGTCAACAGGGCTGATCACAGATTATAGGGTAAGACAAATCATTGTTAATTGAGTCTCTATAATTTGCTAGTTGGCTTCAAATGTGCCGACCTTAACGCTATAACCGCTCTCCTCCGTCCTGAAGCATTGGCAGATTCCACTGGGAAGAAGGTTTCGCTCACTGAAGATGTGGTTCGTCTTCCGTTTGTATGGACTCCAAGGCCTGCAGGCTTATATACGCAAGGTAGGAGACCAGCTGAAAGATCCACCATGCATCTTTGCCCTTCATGGGACAGCATGTACGATTGGGTGGCATCTAGCGGTTGCTGGTTGCCGGTGTTGCAACCAACTGATAGTGCAACACCAGAAGCCATCCTAATAATTATTATAATTATAATAACACTTCTTTAAGAGCAACGGATACAAGGGATTACGCACCACGGTTTTGCTCACGTTACCGACACACGTGTGTCTAAGAACTACGGTGGCCTTCAGGTAGTCAAATGGGAATCGTTAGGTTTTTCCGTACCGGGGGACTTTGGAGAAATGGCGGTGCAAATGAAAAGCTCATTCCAGGCTATCAGATCTAAATAGATCCCTAAAATGCTTCACACTATTCCTTTAATATTTCTGGTTCACATTTGAGTAGTGTCTCCAGGGCTCTCAAGTGTCACGCATTGAGCGTGACTGTCACGCATTTCGGTCTTAAGTCACGCCCTCCCGCCACACATCGTATTTCTCACGCTGAAAAAAAACTCTAGGCTATTTAATGTGCCGCAGCGCACAAACATGACCTGGTCGCGCTGCCCTCACCATGGAGGAATCAAGCACGTCTCCCCCGAATCCCCTGGAGTTCTGCTGTGAGGTGCCACTCATCAGCCAATCGAAAAAAAGAAATGGGCTACGCGAATAGCCAATCAGAAAAACGTATCTGTTGTATCTGGGTGAAATGTAATCCAGCAACCAATGAAAATAAAGCTAATAATTATATGGGGGGGAGGGGTGCTGGTCTGTGGGCATACAGCATGGGTGGAGGCGCGGCGGGGGCAGGGGGATATGTCACTCTTACCTATCTTAAAAACTTGAGAGCCCTGGTCTCTGTAATGAATTTCACTAAATTCAGCTTACAGGTATGGTGTTGATTGACCTTTATGATAGTATGTATGTATCTCTAACCAATGCTTATTAATGGTATAAAGGGCTGTTTGTATGCATGCAATGGTTTTGCATGCAGTGGTATTCTTGTCGTGTTAGTACCTTAATCAAAATCCTCCCTTCGTTATAAATGACTGAGAGATTAGCGCAATGCTCACAGTGGTTAGCATTCTCATTCCTTGTCAGTCACTCCCAAAGGAAATATAAAACTCACATATGCCTGGTCTTCATGTTAAATGCCATCTCCGCCCTCCCCTCCACGCCTCACCCCACCTAATCCTTCTTAGCACTAAGGTCCATGCACTGCCCTCATCTCTGCCTCCATCAGCATATCCTGTCAGTCACATGTGTCTGGTCTGCATCTCCTTTTTATAGCAACATTTTCCAGCATTTCTCCCCTTCGTGCCTGTTTCTCCCCCTCGTCTTCCTCTTCCTCTCCCTCCAGTCTGCTCTGTCAATCAAATAAGCCTGTTTTGTGTTCACTCTCCGTTTGTAATGAAGCGGCAGAAGCAGCAGTGGACCCTGCAGCCACGCTGTACATCTGTCCTCTAGATGAGATGGAAGAGTTTGAGCCCTGTTTTTGATCCTTTTTATTGCTAAAATCTTGTGGAGTCAGACATGATGTTCAAATGGAAATACAGCATGTGAAATGTACCAATTGTGAGTTTAGTCTTTTCCTGGAAAACTAATTTAAATTCTACGTTGTCTTTTTTTCCTTTATAAACTCTAATGAATTATCCTCCCATGAGATAATTATCCTGTAAAACGTGGCATTTTAATGACTTCAAATGTTACGGTAATTATCCCAACAGACAATGAGGTCATTATAGTATATTGGCTTGTAAACACCTATGAGTGATGATGAATTACTGGCTGGGAATTAGGAAACAAAGTGGTGGTCAACCAGTCAGTCTTTTAGGCCACTGTTTCAGCCTCATTAGGAAAAGTTGGTCCATATAATTGTGATCAGATGTAGTGATGCACGTTTAGTGTTTCACGATGCATTCAATGTCCAGTTGGGATATTTGACCATAAGATAAATGTGTTTGTCGGAGTTTGTTTGTCATTTGAAAATTAATTAAAAGGAGTGCACTTACATTTCCTGGGAACAGATATTGGATACAAACCATTTCATGATTTTGAACTTTTGCTTCTCGGCAGTGCTTTCTACCAGATGTGTACTATCCCTGAATACGCTCTATTACTGTAGTGTGTTCTGTTATCAACACTTGGTTACATTTAATGCATAGACGGTCTCGAGAGCTACAGGCTCACAGCACTGAAACAGCACTGCCACCTAGTGAGCATCACAGAAAGTATGCGTTTTAATCTCTGTAGACTAATTCAAACATTAAGAGAAGTTCAAGTGTACTTTCATGTATGCACAGTACATTGTATTTATGTCTCCTCTTTGCAGCACGTGGCCCTGGCCAAAGAATTTGAGAGTTTTGTGCGAGCGGACAAGAGGTTTGAGATCTGTGCCGAGGTCGTCATGGGACTGGTTTGCTTCAGGCTCAAGGTAACGACTTCCAACATTAAAGAACACACACAGATCTCATAAAGCGACGAGAGAGATTTACTTCTCTACTTTATTTTAGCATCCAATGGGATATATGAGAAACATTTTTTACAGTGTGAGTCATCATTTAATCTTTGTAAATGGTCTCATGTTAAAAGCTATGGTATGATGAGAATAAACTAATCAGCTCATTCCTAAACACGGGTAACAACGAATTTCCACACTGTAAAAAAACGCCTGTCAAAGCAGTAACCTACTGTAAACTATTTCCCTGTCAAATACTGTGTATTCATTCAAATATTACAGTAGTCAAAGCTTTACTTTAAAAATCACAGTAATACATATTGTACTGTATAAAAACACAGTAACACAAAAGGTGCTGTGGGAAATCACAGTGACCAAGAATCTACTGTAAAAAATCACTGTACCCAAAAAAGTACTGTAGAAAATTACAGTAACTAATATCTACTGAAGTTATGTAGTTATTACTGTGTTTTTTACAAGCTACTTGTCAATGGCTGCCTGTTATTTACTGTAATTTAGCTGCTAGTTATATACTGTGTTTTTTTGTAGTAAGTTACTAGTCAATGGCTGCCAGTTATTTTCTGTAATTTAGCTGCTATATACTGTGTGTTTTTTCTTTTACAGTAAGTTACTTGTCAATGGCTGCCAATTATTTACTGTAATTTAGCTGCTAGTTATATACTGTGTTTTTTTTGTAGTAAGTTACTAGTCAATGGCTGCCAGTTATTTTCTGTAGTTTAGCTGCTATATACTGTGTGTTTTTTCTGTTACAGTAAGTTACTTGTCAATGGCTGCCAATTATTTACTGTAATTTAGCTGCTAGTTATATACTGTGTTTTTTTGTAGTAAGTTACTAGTCAATGGCTGCTAGTTATTTTCTGTAATTTAGCTGCTATATACTGTGTGTTTTTTCTGTTGCAGTAAGTTACTTGTCAATGGCTGCCAGTTATTTACTGTAATTTAGCTGCTAGTTATATGCTGTGTTTTTTGTAGTAAGTTACTAGTCAATGGCTGCCAGTTATTTTCTGTAATTTAGCTGCTATATACTGTGTGTGTTTTTCTTTTACAGTAAGTTACTTGTCAATGGCTGCCAGTTATTTACTGTAATTTAGCTGCTAGTTATATACTGTGTTTTTTTTGTAGTAAGTTACTAGTCAATGGCTGCCAGTTATTTTCTGTAATTTAGCTGCTATATACTGTGTGTTTTTTCTGTTACAGTAAGTTACTTGTCAATGGCTGCCAATTATTTACTGTAATTTAGCTGCTAGTTATATACTGTGTTTTTTTGTAGTAAGTTACTAGTCAATGGCTGCTAGTTATTTTCTGTAATTTAGCTGCTATATACTGTGTGTTTTTTATGTTACAGTAAGTTACTTGTCAATGGCTGCCAATTATTTACTGTAATTTAGCTGCTAGTTATATGCTGTGTTTTTTGTAGTAAGTTACTAGTCAATGGCTGCCAGTTATTTTCTGTAATTTAGCTGCTATATACTGTGTGTGTTTTTCTTTTACAGTAAGTTACTTGTCAATGGCTGCCAGTTATTTACTGTAATTTAGCTGCTAGTTATATGCTGTGTTTTTTTTTTACAGTAAGTTACTTGGCAATGGCTGCCAGTTATTTACTGTGAATTTCACAGTGCATTTCTCACAGTGTAGAAAACACTATACAGTGCACCATGACCAACAGTGTAACCCAATGATCCTCTCTGTTATCTAAACAATGTGAGCTTTGTTTTGTACCTTCTTGTCTCCTATCAGGGCTCCAATGAGTTGAACCAGCTTCTGCTGAAGAGGATCACGGATAGCAGAGAGATCCACCTGGTGCCTTGCCAGCTTTCCGGCCTCTTTGTCCTGCGC